>NC_091458.1:57772408-58374679 GCF_027789765.1 Dendropsophus ebraccatus
TATATATATATATATATATATATATATATACAAAAATGTTTTAGCAACACAGGGATTTATCAGTTTAGGTACCATACACATGGTGCACATTCACACTAAGGACCCAGAAAGAGCAGCACAAATAGTATATGTCTGGAGAGATGCACAACAAGATGTCTATGTCAGTAAGACATATGGCATACAACTGCATTTAGGTCTATGGCCATTAAGGTATTACGTTTCAGTCAGTGGTTCCAGCATTTTGATCAGAAGAATAGTGCAGTCATACTAAAACCTCAATAGAAAGCTGACAAACCTATTATAAGTCTCCAAACCGATCCATTATACCTGTCAATGTGATGAATGGAAGCCACAATGCTAATGTGATCAGAGTATAAATTACACTCAAAGAAGGTTAAAAAAAAATACCCAATACGTTAGAAGAGGAAATGCAGAAATGTTCTGTGCCAATGATATAGTGGAAGCTGTGCCGTTCTCTACCATCTATCTTGCTGGGGTACAAAGTTATCACATAGTCATGTAATACTGTATAATAAAACGGTCAGTAAATGTGTTTTCCTGCTACGGTAACCATTTTTCCTTCATTTTATCAGTGTGTCATTCCATTAAGCTAAGAAAACATTGAGTTGTTTTGGATGGAACAATCTGAGCCTAGAGCTCTTATGAGCAGCAGTCTTGTTCTCAGTCTTTACAACTACAGGGGTTTTGCTGAGTTTATTATTCAGTATTAGCAATGTTTATGTCAGTGATGATGGAAGTCGGGACTGTGGTGAAGTGAATTCAATAATTGGAGACTGGTGCTTTATATAAAATCTTTCACATTTTTCACATTTCATCAGCCATTGGCTCAGTTGTTGGAAAGTCAGTGCATGCAGACCAGAACAGGCTAGATGTCCAGAGGAAAAAGATTGAACGTCAAACATATAGGAAAGAAATCTCTGGTTGGATCCATAAATAAGCATAAACAATATTACATGATATTTTTTCCATTTTCCTGCACTATGCATTCTGTATTAGTTTCTCATACATCCTTGTACCTTTCTGCTCACAGTACATGACCTCTGCTCTAGCAGTCTCTGCCAATCTTAGATCTCATGAAATGGCTGGATATACTTGAAAGAATCTTTTGTGTTCTCCTGAATCCTCCCAGTTTTTTTCCCCTAACTTGCAGTGTAATAGACAAGAAGTAATAGTAATACACAAAGTCCAGGACATTGCCAGAAATCTCTGCACATCAGAGCAGTAAAGAGATATGTCGTTGTTTTATCTCTGTTACATCGAAGAAGAAAGAGATTTTAGGTAAGTTAGTAACAAGGTGGTTAAAAGATCTGATGATATCTTTATCAGGATATGCATCCAGTTTATTAGGATATACAATCAGAGCCACTAAGTTTTGTACAATTCTGGGACTGTCAGTTATTTTACTGTTATATACTGTACTAATCAACCATGTTAAAACTACCTACATAATATGATGTAGGTCACCCTTATCTTACTAAAATCACCAAAATAGGCCCTGGGGTGACAGAGCCTCAGCGGGCCCCTTATCAATCCACTAAGCACCCGTCATCCACACACTATGCACAATCATTGAGACACCACTTATATACACAAACACATTATTGACACAGGCACTAACTGACTGACACTGACTGACACTGACTCTGACTGATTTACACACACTGATTGACAGACAGACTGAGACTAAGTGACTGACACTAAGTGACTGACACACTCGGACACGCAGCACTTTCAGCTCAGTCTTCTCCCTTTTCTTCTGTCGGCTGCTCTCCACACTATGGGGTTGAGAACCTTTGCGTCATGTGATCAGGTCCTTCACCATTTTCTCTCTCTGTGTGGGTCCTGCTTCATCTCCTGTGTCTTCTGATGTTCAGCCCACTCACTCTGCACTACAGTGAGCAGGCTGATCATTAGAACACTGGGCTCCTAGAGTTGCTGTGGGCCCCAGCACTTTCCCGGGTAAGTCCTGTGCTGGGTAAGCCTTGGACCACAGGCTAGCCTTCTCTACCCATACACATCAATGAGCCATGGGTGCTCATGACCCTGTCACTGGCTTGCCAATTGTCCCTCCTTAGAATACTTTAGGTAACTACCAACCATTGCATTCTAGGAACACTCCAAAGGACCTGCTGCCTTAGACATTGGTGGCTCCAATCTAGACTTCAAGTCATCCTAATTTGCCGCTTGTCAAAGACTCAGTTCCTTTTGCTCACCATTTTTTAGTGTGAAAAGTTTTACTGGGTTGGGATCTTGCTGGCAGAGAGTGAGTATGCCTAGAATGCACTTTTCATGACTCATTCAGGGTATGTTCATACAACATTTGTAGAGGTGAAAACAGGTCTGCATTTTGATAATTACAGAAGTGAACAATGATCATGATTATTATTTATGGCTGTAATTATAAAAATATGGCTGTATTTTCACCTAAAAAAACATTGTGCAAACATACCCTCAGTTTTAGTCTGAACACAGAGGCCCCAACTGATTAAAAATTTTGACATGTCACTAGAACATGTCAAAAGAAATGTAAATTAAAGCGACTCTGTACCCACAATCTGACCCCCCAAACCACTTGCACCTTCGGATAGCTGCTTTTAATCCAAGATATGTCCTGGGGTCAGTTCGGCAGGTGATGCAGTTATTGTCCTAATAAACAACTTTCAAACTGGCACCCCCCTTTCCCAATGGCTGGGGCTTAGATTGTGTATGCATTAGGCTGGCTCCCCGCCCTCCTCATCATTAGGAATGCTCCAGGCAGATTGTCTCCTATTCATTAGCTGTGTGAATACTGAACATGGGCTGGATCGTTACCCACCTGTGCAATGTTCAGACAGGAGAAAATGTTCCAGTGGTATTCCTAATGATGAAGAGGGTGGGGAGGAGGGACGGAGGGGTGGTGCAAAGTTAGGGCACAAATACTCTAAACCCCGGCCGTTTGGCACAGGGCTGCATCACCTGCCGAACGGACCCCAGGACAGATCTTGGATTAAAAGCAGCTATCCGAAGGTACAAGCGGTTTGAGGGAGTCAGATTGTGGGTACAGAGTCAATTTAAAGGGAAACTATCTGCAGGTTAGCTCACAGGATGCTAAGGACAGAAGTATGTTTTTCTTACTTTTATCCTTGTGCTGTTTTTGTGTACCTTGTAGTTTAACTCACATGCCAATGGGGTGGTTTGATGCACTGGGAGCAGGACTACTGCCCTCAGTGCATTGATCCGCCCCGACCGGCCCACCCCTTGTAAAGATGAGTGCCAGAGTGCCAAAGTGACGTTGCTGTACAGTGCCACCCTTGTATTCATTGGAAGGGATGGGCAGATCGGTGCACTGAGGGTGGTAGTTTGGCCCCCAGTACACCAAACCACCTCATAAGCATATAGATTAAACTACAAGGTATATATGAAAATGGTTCCAAGATTTAAGGTAAGAAACTTACCTTCATCCTCATAGCCCTGTGTGCTATTGGTATGTAGCAGGTTAGAAAGTTTCCCTTTAATAATATACTGATATCATTGAAAAGTTGATCATACATCATACATATGTAACCTATGTATGAGGAAATATTGAGTGCTACTGATGACAAACAGATTTTTATATGTTGGATTATCTCTTTACAATGCACAACCTCTATGGAAGAATCATTCCTATGCTCATATGTTTTAATATATAACCTATTAAAAAGGCACTACACAGCCAAAAATTACTTTATGTACTCCAATGATTTTTTTTTTTTTATATCAACTGGTACCAGAAAGTTATATAGATCTGTAAACTACTTCAATTTAAAAATCTCAAGTATCAAGGAAGTGGTGTATTTTTCCAGTATTGACTGAGAAGAAAATATCAAAATCATTATACAAAAATTCTGCTATGTTGAATATATAACTATTATCACTTTATTATTCAATGGCTTTGTGTACTTTGTGGACTTTATGACAGACCGTATTAATTTTACTTAAAAATTTTATTTCACTTAAAAATTTTAAAATCGACAAGTCAATTCTTGATGTAGTTTATCTCATGAAAGTCATATGCAGCAAAAAAAAAAAATCTATATATAAAATCAAAATAATCTAAATCAGTATAATCATGCCCCAACAGGCACTATAGACCATTGCACCAATACTTTAAACACATGGGGGGACATTTATGATGTCCGGCATTTTTTACGCCGGGCTTACAAATGTCCCCGCAGCTTCGGAGCTCAGGGGATTTATGTAGAGGCGCATTGCCTCTACATAAATCCCGATCGCACGGAGCCCCTCCATGCAAAAATTTTGAAACCTCCGGAAAAATGATAAATGCGGCACACGCAGGGGACGCACCCCCTCTGTGTGCTGTTGCACCACCCCCCCTTAACGCCCTCTCCCCGCCCTATTGGCGAAGGTGGCGCAGATGGGGCAGATGCAAAAAAAAATTTGCAAAAATACAATTTTCGAATATTTTTACGCCGATCTGCCCCAAAAAAGGCATTTACGCCTTTTCATACATGTCCCCCATGGTATTACCTACAGTTAAGGTTTCACTAAACCCTGCTTTACCATAAGCAACACAGGCACAAAGTGGTAATAACAAATTAAGATACCAAAGCTGGACAGAGGGAAATTGTTAGTTACTACAGTATTCCTTTGCTTATGATTTCTTTATTGATCCGATTTCATCTGCACAGCATGCCACTTACTCGAAGAAAGCCGCCTTGATGCATGGTGTTTCGAGAGTGAACGCCCCCTTAATTATGCAAGTAACTTATGTCAAGTACTCACAGCTTATGGCCCCATGAACATGACTGTATTCCCACTTTGCAACCTCTAAGGTCGGGTTCACACTATGTGAAAAACATGGCCGTAATTCATAACACCGGCCGTTGTTTGTTGTTTGTTATGGCCGGTGTTATGAAATACGGCCGTGTATTTTACGTAGTGTGAACATAGCCAAAGGTGCATTAAAGAAAAATGTCTGAGAAAAATGAATAGTTGACCAGGGTGCCAGGGCTTTAGGAGGACATGTCAGTAACATATATTTACTTGTCCCATTCCCCCACCACTGGCGTATCCCGGCCGCCTGCTCTGCAATGCTTCCATATGATGATGTTGCACTCCCATAAGAAACGGACATTTAATATAGAGTCAATTCTCAGTATAGAGCTCAACGTCTTCATATGTTATGAAAACACAGGAAGCAGTGCAGAGCAGGAAGCCCGGGATCTGCCAGCAGAGGCGAACGGGACAGGTAAGTATACATTACTGACATGTCCCTCGCAGCCCCAGCAGCCTGGCCAAGTATTTATTTTTCCCGGAAAACCTCTTTAATTTATATCATGGCATTCATTGAATATAGCTGTGTCCATGAAATTTGGCATCACATGAAAAAAAGAAAATATCTACACATGTGCATTAAAGGGAATCTGTCAGCTGCCATCCATGTTCCAAACTGTCCAAACTGCTGCCACAGTTAGATAGCTCATAGGATAGGGAGACACATGGTACTTTGTATATATTTGTCTGTGCTTCCAGGATCTAGAAAAAATAATTTTCTCTACTAGTACAAAGAGTCAAGAGGCTTTTCCAAGCTCCTGAATAGCTGCAGGCTGGATGTCTTCTCTCTCTCTCCCCTTCCTGCTTGATTGGCACCTGGAAGCTGACTTCTAAGCAGGATCAGGGATGGGGTGTTACAGCTTGCTGCACCTCAGGAGCTCAGAAAAGCTTCTTTGACTCTTTTTTTTTAAATTATAGAATAAAAGAATTTTTCTACATTACATTATATATAGATGGATATATGAAGGGTACCATCTGTATCCTGGCCCAAACAACTGTCTAAAAGTGCCAGCAGTTTAGAACATGTATAATAGCTGAAAGCTTCCCTTTAGGGTACGTTCTCATGTACCGAATCGCAGCGGGAATCTCGCTACGAGCTTTTCATCGAGATTCGCTACGAGTCAAGGTCCTGGCAGGTCCCTGTCAATACATACTCGCAGCGGTCTTTATGTAATGCAGCCGCCCCCTTAACCCCTTCGGCTCCCGCACTGTCTGCGGGGTTCCGGTGCCAATCAGTGGCTGCAGCTGGGCAACACACTGATTGGCTGGGTGGCAGAGCAGGCAGCCAGGACCCCATGCGGCAAGGAGGGAGGTAATGTATAAACCAGTGCTTCTCAATTCCAGTCCTCAGGCCTCACCAACAGGTCATGGTTTGAGTATATCCCATTTAAAGACCCCCTGTGATAACACCTAATGCACTAAGTATAATTATATCACTTGTGAAATACTAAGGAAATCCTCAAAACATGACCTGTTGGTGAGCCCTGTGAACTGGAATTGAGAAGCACTGGTATAAACAGACAGCAGGGGAGCTAAACGGGAGCCGAAGGGGTTAAGGGGGGCGGCTGCATTACATTTCAGACCACTGCGAGTATGTATTGACAGGAACCTGCCAGGACCTTGACTTGTAGCAGATCTCGCTGCAAAACTCGCAGCGAGATTTCCGCTGTGAGTCGGTAAGTGTGAGCATACCCTTAATGTTAACAGTATCCACTGAATAATGAGAACTGATAAACCTATCACATACATTTAGATCCAATAACTGAACTGCTGTATGTACAAACATGACTGTTATATCTTTAGCATAGGTCACCAATACTGGATTGCTCAGTGTCTGAAATTCTGCATCCCTATTATCAGAAGTTTGACGGAAGTTGCAGTAGATGGGCAGCCACATACTTAGTGACTGCGCTTAGTTTTGCAGCCTTGTCCTATTTACTTATATATTCACTTAAATGATATAAAGAAGTATGACAGTATGACAGCTTCATTGGTGCCTAGGGACATACATACACAGAGCAATTACTGAAGCTTGATGAAAATTAGCACAATACAGTGACCCATGAAAACCAATCAGCATTTAGGTTTGCTTCATATAGTACCAGGAAGACTGATGAAAGCAAGCGTCTGATTGACTGCTATGGACTATGGCATCATAGATTAGGTACCACACTGAGTTTTAGTCATTGCAATAAGCAAGCCATGCAGAATCAATCACTTGATAATGTATATCCATGTAGGTTATTTAGCTTTAATATGAAAGCATTGTGAATACATGCGCCCATAATTTATCACTAGCCGTGAATTAAACATACTCATATACTCCACTGCCGAGTTTTCCTTCAGCAAATATAATTGTTACCACTTGTAGGCAAAAGTCATACAGAGAAGCCGAATCAGCCCTTGGTTGTCTTTCAAATAATTCTAGAAACCCCATTCATCAGCAGTACTTATGGAATGAGTTATTACTAAAATCATTGTATCATAATGAATCTTGTGCTCAGAGCAGGAAAACTAAACAATAATAAAGAATGGACATGTGCAGTGAATACAAGAGCAAATAAAGACCGCCATTTACCCCGGACCAACATGGAGACTGTGGACTCTAGTATGAGGCCAATTTACTCATCACATAAGTTGTTTATTTGTAACACTTCTCCATTACTAAGGAAGAATCTTGTAAGGACTTCTGTGGGACCAGAGTGGGCATGTACATTGAATCTGTTCAAGGGAAACCATGGGAGGTAGACAAAGTGTACTGGTGCAAGTTTATTGTAAGTATTATTTGTAAGTAAATATATCCTCAACAAAATGTTTCTAGGACTGGGGCTATTTACTTGCATAATTATTTCCAATGTAAAAGCAACAAGACTAAAGGCACTAACATTGGCAAATACTTTTTTATTTTATTCCATGTTGAGTGGACACTTTCATCAGGAGGACAGGAGAATGTAGGGTACCACATTGTCCCCCTGACTGAAGCATGGATTTAAATTAAAAGGGTTCTCTCATATACTCTTTTCAGCTCAGTACCGCAGCACCCTGCTTCCTGGAGCGTTGAGGACGGCCGTGGGGGGAACAAGGGCGGCATGCAGTGGTACTGAGCGAAAGAAGCCTGACATTGCTGTGTCTCCCTCTGACATTAACAAAACACAGTTATCACTGAATTCAAGGAGAACAGTGAAAAAAATTCCAATGAAGTACTCAATCATTAGTCTCCACTGATGCCACCAAAAATTTTAATATGCAAAACAGCAGTCCGTGGAGCCTCAGTTTCGAGTCTCAAAACACGGGATAGCCAGATATCTCTAGCCTGTTGCCACGGGGTGCCTCCATGATAGGGAGCGCACCACACCACCCTGATAAATAGCCCCTTAAGTCCCACTCGGTTGCGAGTATTGGAACATAAATAGGGAAACACCAGGGTGGCCCCTTTTTGTCAATGTCTAACTCAAGGTGTGAGTATTACGATCATGACAAGGGCTTGCCAAGGCAGGCCTCCATCCACAGACAGCCGTTTCGGGGTTTTTGCCCCTCGTCAGTGTGGAGTAGGATTCTGGCTAGTTGGGGCAATACCAAATCAACCAACAAAACACAGTAATCACTGAACTCAAGGAGAACAATGAAAAAAATATTTTTGGGGGCATCAGTGGAGACTCTTGATTGAGTACTTCATTGGAATTTTTTTCACTGTTCTCCTTGAGTTCAGTGATAACTGTGTTTTGTTGGTCGATTTGCTATTGCCCTAACTAGCCAGAATCCTACTCCACACTGATGAGGGGCAAAACCCCCGAAATGGCTGTCTGTGGATGGAAGCCTGCCTTGGCAAGCCCTTGTCATGATCGCAATACTGGCACCTTGAGTTAGACATTGACAAAAAGGGGCCACCTTGTTGTTTCCCTATTTATGTTCCAATACTCGCAACTGAGTGGGACTTTAGGGGCTATTTATCAGGGTGGTGTGGGGCTCTCCCTATCATGGAGGCACCCCGTGGCAACAGGCTAGAGATATCTGGCTATCCCGTGTTTTGAGACTCGCAACCGAGGCTCCACGGACTGCTGTTTTCCCTCTGACATTACACATGCTTCCAGGGACAATCCAAACAGGGCTGAGGCTGGTGGTCGGGAACCTAGACAACCGCTGTCAACAGTACAGTGGAACAGTATTCAAAAGAAATCAATTTTGCTAATGCAAACAATTGCAAAATTGCTTTCTTTTACCATACCATATCACCTAACAAAAGTCATGGGAATACCCCTTTAAATGTCTTTTACAAATGAAAGTTCTGTTGGTCTTGTTGATATTATGTTGGTAAGTTATATTGACTGCCCTATTTTAGTAATGTGAGGTACTTGGGAGATAAAAGCAATGCACTTAGAGAAGAACTGTAACAAGGCTTGGGACAGGTACATGCGGCAATGTCTGATGCATTTGTGTGTACAGGAAACAAACCCTGCAGTATGCCTCCACATGAAATAAGAAGAATACAAAGGTGCAAGTGAGGTTATGTGTACCTTTATGGAGTTTTATCACGACTCCTTATAAAACAGTGCTATATTACAGCCAAGTCCATGAGGCATTAAGCACTCAGACATTGCTTTCTGCTTCCTGTTGTTCGCGTTGCTTAACAATGGCCTGGAAATGTCCAGACACTGCTTAATAATAAAGAGTCTAAAAAGCTTCCTTAATGAATATATATCATGAGAAATATGAGGCTTCCATCAAGCCTAGAAATGTCACAGTTTTCTTTTGGAACCATATGAGTGTGAACCATATAAAGTGGTGCAAGGACAGCAAGATATTGGGGTTAACCCCAGTATCATCTGAATTCTGATTTAATCTTAAAGTAACCCTCTGAGAAAAAGCTATAAATGTATAAACCCCCCTGAGAAACGAGAATCACTCCCCCCTTAAGTTATACTTACCTGGCTTCTACTGCTCCAAAGATGTATTGGGTTCTTAACACACGCTGAGATCCTGCGCATCAGTTTTCTTTACTTGCCTGGAAATTTATATTGGAAAATTATAAGAACATTCATTGCACAAGGTGTGGATCCTTGGCTTGTCACCAGCCAGACTGATGTGCAAAGTCTAAGAGAGACTATACCCAATTTGTAGCTAGATGACAAGACGATGAAGTCGCAGGGGTGGAAATAAGTCATAATGGCCAGGTTGGAATAAGGGCAACATGGCTAAAATGAGGACACATCGGCAGTACTGGCATGAGGAGACAGAGCAGAACTGGATCAAGAACACAGTTGCAGGACCAGAGTAAGGACACAGCAATGGGACTGTAATGAGAACAAAGGGAGAGGGCAGGAACGAGTGGTGGAGTAATGACACAGTGGCAGAGATAGACACAGGACTCTAGAACAACAAGTACCAGAAAAGTGCAGGTATGTTGACACAGGGCTGGCAGGTGTAGACACAGGACTTACAGGTATAGACAAAGGACTGAAAATCATTAAGTACCAGACCTTGTATTTAGAAGGGCCACACAGAAGCAGAGTAGAGGAGAAGGGTGGGTCTCAACCAAAAGTTGACTTAGAATAAAGTTCTTCAAGCAGTCGACAGGATACATAAGCTGGACAGAACCAGAACAGAATGAAGTATGGGAGAAAGGCTGACATACAGTCAAAACGTTGCATGGCTTGGTGAATAAAGTAACCATGTTTTTCACTGTTTTTGGATGCTGTCTCCATACTTCTTCATTGTGGACTCAATACGTACTTGATCCAGTCTGGTGAGGCGTGCATCTTCTATATTATACGATTTGCTGTTTATTTTTGGGTGCTGTTGGACTATTGCCTCTGAGAACCAGAACAGAGACTATACTGTGCTGACACTCAAACACTGCGTGCAGCAACATCAATCAGGAGTATCATCAGGTATAGTTGTTGCTTTGCTGGGGTAACAGTTAAAAGCAATTGACTAGGCCACCAGGATCAAAAGATATTTTCAGCACAGGAAAAGTAAGCAACAATGTAGTTCATGACAATCAATGTACAAAACCTCCCCATAGAGCCATGATACCCTTGTAATAGAATATCCAGTAAAGTAGATAATATATTAAATTACTTAACCTGTACTGATCCTTGCACACTTCATCCATCCTCCTATCTCTCCTTTCTGTTTTAAATATGCCTGACAGCAAGCTCGCCATCTGTGTTCAATGATGGCACGGAGAGCTGTAAATGCAGCTCTGCACTATAGTAGATTAGAGGATGAGCACAAGATAGACAATGCAAAGTATTTTATAGGTAGGTTAATTCTGTATTTAAACTCTAAAATAATGTTCAAAGTTGGACGTGTGCTTCAATTTTTCCTTGTTCTCCTTCATTCAGAATGCTTGCTAACTTAAAGCGAAAAAAAAAAAAATCAATTTAAGCTGAACTGTATGCTTTTAAAATAGCCTGAATAAAAGGTAACCGGAAATTTGGAAATTGTCTAATAAAGATTTACTATGCCCACAATTGAGAATACATTGCCATATGATGTATGAACTCGTCAAAGGGAAGAAATTAGCTGTATTTAAGAAAACATGAACTGTGTGCTTTTGTTAAGATTAAAGATGAAGTGTGTATTATATAACTTTCAGCAGTGGCTTGCAGGAATAGAAAGAATGCACACAGCATGGCCTCGAGGTAAGTTGTGGCCCCTTGCAGTGTTTGTTGCAGTTCTCAAGCCCATCTGGTTTGCATTAAACGTTTGAGTGATATAGACCCCTGTAAAGAACTGAAGGGGGAACTGGATCATCTAGTTAAGAAACCTCAGGGGGATCTCAGATTCGGGGAAAGATTTGTCCGGAGGAGCAGAATACTTGACTTTTCTATTTTTATGATTAAATAAATCATATTATACACTGTACAGTGACTATTCCCTCAGTGGTAAAAACTTTGAGGTAAACAGATGGAGGGGCAGCTTTAGCTTCAGGTCACACTTAAGTGTATGAAAAATATTGCATAGAAATCATTGACAATTATGCTGCTACTCACTTAAGGGACAACTGTAAAGATAGAAAGAGAGCTTATATGTTCAGAAGTGAAGAGCTGCCTTTAGCACAGATCAACGGGCAAGATAGTGATCAAAGACTAGCTCATGAGTTTGAGATATGGAGTTTTTACTTCAATAAGTTGAAAATGTATGTGGCAGCATTCTGTAGTACAAAGCAGTGAAAACAATGGAAAGGCGGAAGTGTTGTGCCTCCTAAAAAAGATATTGGAACAGGTGCCAAGAGTCGGACCCCCACCAGCTAATTTCAAATGGACACATTCAAAATCACTCCTCAGCCCAAAACTTGTTGCAACCCTGTCTAACCATCCTATGGTGCCCTTACACCTTGAGGCTATGTTCACACTGCGTACGAGTCCGGCCGCATTTCGTACGCCGCTGTACATGTGCGGCTGAAACGACAGGCGCGAGAAAAATCGACATGCGGCCGGATGCGTACAAACCGCGAAAATACGCCCGTAGTAGAGTTATGCTTCCCTAGCTTGTTTCGAAGCGATCTGAGGCAGGTCATTTACTTGGAAATCTTCGCCCAGCCCCGTAAACCACACAGAACCTTTTGAGCCATGAGTTTCAACATTTCAGTCCTCAAACAATGGTCTTGTTCATTTTTCACGGCGCCGTATACGATCCGGCCGTAAGCTCATACGTAGTGTGCATTGTGCGAGCGTATATCGTATACTTTCAAGCGAACGCATCAACCTCAAAACTACGTGCGTATATTCGCGGTTCGCACTATGGCCGGAAACATACGCAGTGTGAACATAGTCTGAGGGTGGGTTCACACTACGGAATCTGCACTGATAAATTTCAGCGGATTCCATTGCTAGTACCTGCTCACGGTTGCGCCCCTTTCTGCCGCCTTCATAGACATCATTCTATGGGGGCGGATTCCACTATCTGCTGAAAGAATTGACATGTCAGTTCTTTCGGTGGAATGCGAAACCTGCCCGTGCATAGAATAGTGTCTATGGCACGGGCAACGGGATCCGCCGGAAGTAATCTGCGCGGATTGCGTAGTGTGAACCCACCCTAAGGCCATGTTCATACAACTTACATTTTACATAAATCATGGCCATTGTTGCAATTTGCATCTAAATACCGGTGGCTGAAAAAGTTAAATGCCTCCAACTTCTGCAGCCATTAGTATTTAAATGCAAATGATTGGACTCAAGCAACCTTGAGTTGCACTCATCTTTATTCAAGGGTGTTCAACCATTAGGCTATGTTCACACAGCGTAAAAGTAGGGCCGTTGTTGCCATCTGCCACAACGGCCATACTTTGCACGCTGAAACACACTGCCTTATCTTCTATGGGATCCCGGCCGGAGCGTATACACATAGTATACGCTCCGGCTGGGATCCCAAGCGGCGCCGCAAAGAACTGACGTGTCACACAATGAAGCGAGCGGCTCCAGCCGCTTGCTTCAATGTGTGCTATGAGAACGGCCCGTCCTATATGACGTTTGAACATAGCCTAACTCTTTATCTTAACTCTTTATCTTACTTGTATGGCCATCTTTAGGCTCTGATCACACTGCATTGTATATGGCATGGTACACTTTTTTCCAGGATGCCCTTGATAGGATGGCATAGTCTGCAACGCTTTCTAATAAAGTTGAAAAAAAAAAAGTATACCAATACATACTGGCCAGATATATAGCAAAAGCACTATGAAGCTATGTGTATGCTCAGTGTGCACATATAAAGTCTTTGGCCAATAATTTAGATAGCTGTGTATTACTACATTTACAATGCAGCTGTCGTATTGTGGGTGTCAATAGAAACTGGACTCCTCTAACTAGGGGTACAGAGCCAAATTAGACCCCACCAATATGGTACAAAATATAGTTTAGAAACTGTTTTAAGGATCTCATAACTCTGTGTTTGTGTATCGCCGGATAAACAGAAAATCCATCAGTATTGGACATTTTCTGCATTACAGACCATAGTAACATTGGTCATCGGGATCACAGACAGTGAGACCTGTGTTTCCGATATTAAAATGAAAAATAGACCATAGATTGTCCAAGTGTTTTTATTACAGACTCCGCCTCACTGACATAAGTATTGTCTGCTTCCTCAGCAAATATGAGTCAGAGATGCTTGAGAGCCATAGTCCTGGGTTATGACTCTCTCATGTGTCTTATGCCAGAGGGCTAGCAAGACATTTCCACAAACAAACGTTAGTTACCTCATCCCGCTTTCCAGCTTTCCTTGGATTTTTTTAAAGAAAAACTTGCTCATATCCCCCAAAAAATGCATATTCTGAATATACAGTATGCATGTAGTGGGCACAGTACAGCTAACTGCAGACCACATCCACTACATCAACATCTTCTATATATAATTCTGTAAATGTTAAATCCCTGTGTGTATTATACAACTAACATCTGACAGTTACCTTCAGGAGGTTGTATCACTATGACTCTAGTATTGAAGTAAAGCAGTATATTTATCTGCAGTCCTATGTAAAACCACACATGTGCATGTGCAGGGGGCAAACCATCTATATGGATTTTAACCCTGAATGTTGCAGATTTTGCTACAGCTTTGGATGCAGATTAGTGCTACACCATGGGGCTAATTTATTTTCTGGCAAAACCGCATTGAAAAAAATCTGTGCCACTTTGGGATGTGGATTTGGACAGGAATACAAGTAGATTAACCACTGAAATCCACATAGAATTTCATTGTTAGCATGCTAGATTTAGTTATCACCCAGACTTATCCCATCAGATGCATACATTGCACATTGTACATCACATGGGGCAATAACTCACTGAGTTCTTAGGCTAAGCCTTGTCAGTGATGTATGCCAGGAAGATCTCCTGAAGTATATCTCTAAATGGAATTCAAGTGTCCGACTCTCTTTAGGAATACAGTAGGATATGTTGCCCATATTCTTTCCTATGCAGTGGGGGGGATAAGTATGCTGGCCTAATGAATGTCCAATGGACGATCAGTTGGCATATGCTGGATGCATGGGGAACTATCAGCATATCTTTGGTGAAAGTTGAGAAATACTCCGAACATACACCTATAGGGCTCTTGCATACTGAGTAAAAGAGGCAGAATTTACAAGCGGATTCCACTTGTCATTTTGCCTGTCCTATTGCTTCAATGGGATTTCTATTGCACTTCTGCTCTCCATTCAAAGAATAAGCAGCGAAATCCGCACGATACTCTGCAGTTTCATTCCCTATGGCTCTTCATTCTCGCAGCAGATTTTCATTCCACTGTGAGAATGTAGCTCCTACCCACTTAACCCACCAGCTGCTGGGCTAATACATTACCTGTCTGAGCTCCCGTCTGCTTCTCTGGCTCCCGGCTCCCTGACCTCCCACGAATCAGTGCACTGCCCCAGCACAGGCACTGATTGGCTGCGCTGGACGTCAGGGAGCCGGGAGCAAGAGAAGCAGGTGAGAGCTCAGAAAGGTAATGTATTAGCCCAGCAGCTGGTGGGTTAAGTGGGTAGGGGCTACATTCTCGCAGCAGAATAAAAATCCCCTTTGAGAATGTAGAGCCATGGGGAATGACGCTTCAAAGTATTGCAGCAGATTTCACTGTGGAATTCGCAGCATGAAAACAGCTGCAATATTGTATATGTGTAAAGGCACCCTAAAGGTGTACAGAACTGACATGTGAACATGACCCTATTATTACACTGCGAGATGACAAAGAGTTTTTATTTGTGATGATTAATTTATTATCATAGGACTACAGGTAAAATAATTTCGTTATTAGAACTAAGAAGAGACATATGCATCATATTATCTGTGTAATATCTATAATAGTGGCTAAGTATCCAAGCATGAAAGGTTACATAGCTTCAGGCTATGTTCACACATCAGTTTTAGAGCTGCAATTTTACAGGTCAAACAACGTTTAGAACTGTATAAATAAAAGACAATAGATAACACACAGGGGTATACCCATAACAAATAAAATCTTTTGATAAGAAAGTAGAGCACACTAGTGGTTTAGACATCACTCAGGCAGAGGTAGCAGAAAGAGCATTACATTCTGGGTTTTACATCAAGGTGGTGACTTCATCCCGACATAGTAGAGTTACACTACTGTTTTTTTTTTTTTTGCATTGTGATAACTATAGAAATATTCATAGACAACAGAAAAACAGACATAGAAAACTTTATATATTGCATCCGAATAGATTTTACTCATCTCCACGAGACACAGTGTTTTTAAAACTTTAGAACATTTATTTATGATGACAGCAGCAACGTACACATGACTTATGGCATCTCGTTTAATACTTTAATAATATTATCAGTGGCTTTGTGCATTTGAATGCATCATCTTGCATAAACACACAGTCACAATCCTAATTCTCAGAGATGTCATCCCCTAAATTTAGCTTTGGTGGATACTGATTTTACCAGCTAGTGATTAGTGAAATTCCACTGCCTGGTTTTCCTAGAAAGCGTTTGCAGGTTTAAAAAAATATTGTAAGATTATTTTACAAGAAGATAAACAAATTCCTTTTAGAAAAGCCTCTTAGCGGAAGAATCTGAACTAAATTAACCTTTTCTGTGGTGTAATGGGAATATATCCACTGAGCTGCAGAGGAGCTGGAAATGTGGAGAAACTGATAAGCACATTATACAAACTTTTGGAGTATGATAAAGTCCCTGAGATATGGATTGCATTTATGGTTAGTGTAAAAAGGAGTGGGTTGTCATTTCTCTTCCACAGAAATTGGCTGTTGGACAAAGATTTTTTGGCTTCTGCAAGAACACAACAAATATAACTGGAAATGACTCAAGGGGGGAAATTGAATTCAGTGCACTTGGATATGGTGTAGCAGAAAAGATAGAATGCTGGACAAATATAGAAGGCATGGAGGGACTCACCAGTGGTGGGTGTCTATGCGGGCAATTCTTACAGCTGGGAAACCATAGTGAGGGGATGTTGTTCTGCAGCAAAGTTCCTTTGAAACATCACAAGATCCACTCTATGCAGTCGGAGAGAGTGAGAGTAGCAGCAGCCACAAGAACAGAGAGTGAGAGGAGGAAAGGGGAGGGCCCATACAGGAGGGATCTATGGCTCAGTTCAATTGACAATAGAAGGAAATGCTTTACTTGCCCTTAACCCCACTGCTACCAGAAGGGTCTGCAAAGATGTTCACCTAAAGTGAAAGATGAAAACAGTGTCAGGAATCAATTTCAGCAGCAGCTTTGAAGTCAGCCTGCTGTATACATTATCACATATAACATGTAGATGGAGGCACGTTCAGTAGCGACGCATGTTGGCGGGATAGAATATGTCTGGAATTAATAAATAATGGCTATAAATACTTGTAACTTATAACCTTTCTAATATACATTATAACCTTTGTAATATACAGAGCATTATCTCCAGAGATGCATGAAACACTCGCATTAACTGTATAAACAAGTTCTGTACAGAAGTTTACATTTTACCGGAATCTTCTGCAAGGTAAATGATAAGCAAGGTTCTGTCTATGGAATACTGGACTGTGAATAGCTGCGGCTCAGTGAACCTTCAGGATTACTTTAGTGATATAAAATTTTATAGTAGGATATGTTTGCTATTATTTATTTCCCTACTGCTGTGGAAAATAATTTCTACTCTAATAATTGAATACAGCCAATGACAAATTAGGGTAATGCTCTATGGAAGTTTTGTGAACTTACAGCTCGGCGAGGTCAGCTTAGCAAGCTCACGGTGGGGTGCTGAAAAATTAGATAAGTGTCCAATGTGAATAGCAACATAGAATAAAATTCGGCACTCACCACCATTGCAATAAATCATAATTTATTCAATGACAGATGGTGCTAAAGGGAGCACCATTTGGAGCTGGCTGCCCTCGTTTCATTTAAATTCAGCTATTGTACATTTACCTACCTTTGTACAGTTCCGCCCCACCCCCAGTTTCCTCCTCTGGGTCTCTGGTGTCTCTAGCCACCTCCAGTCTGTTCAGCCAATCACTGACTAAGATGGGACAGCACCATGGCCAGTGATTGGCTGAGCAGGCTGTAACTCTTGTCTCATGAGTGCCAGCCCATTCAGTCAATCACTGGCCGCAGCACTGTCCCATCTCAGTCAGTCAGTGATTGGTTGTGTAGGAGAATGACAGTGGCTGACTGAGACAGGACAGCGCAGCAGTCAGTGATTGGCTGAATGGGCTGTCACTGTTGAGATGAGTGACAGCCCACTCAGTGAATTACTGGCTTCTGCGCTGTCCTGTCTCAGTCAGTAATTGGCTGAATAGGATTTGGTGGCTGCAGGGGACACAGAACACTGGAGAAGAAGTACATTTGGGGAGTGCAGACAGGTAAGTATTGATGACAATTCTTTTGAGCAATACTAAAACAGTTAAAGGCCAGCAATCATATATCTGTTTTAGTGCTGTTTGTTTAAGGTTGGGTTTGGACGAACCCGAACTTTATGTCAAATAAAAAAAATCAGCAAACTTGCCAAACTGAACCTTTAAAAAGTTCTCTTATCTCTACTTCTCTGAGATTGTTTCCCCTTGTTCCTGTGCTAAGTTATTTAATAAAAAGACTCCCCTTTTGGTCCTAATTTAGTCCTTTAACATATTTAAAGGTTTTGTTTATGTCCTCCCTTTCCCTTTTTTCCATCAGACTATACAGATTTAGATCCTAATGAGACTCTATCAGTATGTTTATGCTGCTCTATTTAAGGGTAGCATAAAATAGTGAATGATTTATCACTTACATTGTTCTGATTGAGATATCCTCCTAAATAACATAGGCAATAAGTAGTCCTCTCCATAATGTGAATGTGCTAGGTACTCCTGGATATTCATGAGCAACAGCAAAATTCACCCACCAACTGCTGATTGGCAGTTATCTATCCATGCTGTGTATGGGCAGTCAATTGTCAATCAGCAGCTGGGGGAGGGGTGCAGCATGAGTCCTATTCTCCTGCAAATTAGGAGAGCGGCTGAACAGAATGTTATACGTAATATACTGTTCTTTTCATTATTTCTGTCATTAGTTTATGCTGCCTTCTTCTTTTTTTTAATATATTTATTTATATTTTACAGTTTTATACAGATATAAACACTGAGAAGGGAGACAATCTCCCGACAAGAACAGTAAAGGTTGCCTTAGAACAGCAAAACATCATAAATTTGCATATCACAAAATGTGTAATCGAAGAAGTCGCACGCAAAGAAAATGCAAACATAACAAGCCAGAAAATAACCAACCAAACAAATCACCCACCACACCCTTTCCCACCCCATGCTCACAGTCCTTCAGTAAACGAACCAGCTACAACTATTCGGCACCTCGTCCAACAATCTACCGCTGTTGTGTTGTCGCAGGTAGTTTTAATTTTTCCCAGAGTACCTGCCACATCTTTTTTCATGTACCAGAATGTATATTTGAAAGGTAACACAATCTTTGTAATATCCTCTTGAGAGAGAAAACTACAAATAAAGTTTGTCCACTTTTTGAAAAAACCTTGTGTAGACTTCTCCTTGTTACGTAAAACCTCTAACTGATCATATTGCATATAGCGGGTGACTTGCAGGATCACATCACCAAGGGTAGGCATACGCGGGACCAACCAATTAGCAAGGAGACATCTCTTAGCTACTAGTAAGAATATATGGGTTAAGGATGAAATGTGATCAGCAGTCCGTGACATATGGAACAGAAGTGACAGTGGTTCTAGGGAAAGATTAAGCTTTAGTTTGTTTCGTAGAAGTTCTTTCAATTGATCCCAAAAGAGCCTCGTTAAGGGACATGAGACCAGGCCGTGAACCAGGTCAGTTCTCAACTCATTACAGTTTGGACAAGCCTCGATACGCTCAGGGTTAGCGGGGGGTTCTGGGCAGGCCTGTATTTAGAGTTCATGCTGCCCTAGGCACTTTGCACGCAGAGGCGCCCCCCCCTCACCCCCCCCCCCCCGCCGCGCCGTTACTGTACATGCATGGTATATACCCTGGCACTTGGGTGCCGCTCTGCTTGATGCCCGCTGTTCTCATCAAACAGACGTGATGGAGGAAGGAAGGAGGCCGGGGGACTGGTTCTGTCCAGTGTTGGACTGGGGGACCTGGAGCCACCAATATACAACCAGTGAGACACGACATGCTGACCCGCTCCTTTCCTGAATTCATCTGTATCTGTGACAAATCCCTACATTTATACAGCTCTCAGGGTATGCTGGGAGTTGTAGTCTCTGAGAGGAAACCCTGTAATAAATCACTGTGTGCAGAGTCTCCTGGTGGCTGCAATCTGTGGGTGACAACCATCAGCCCTGAGGGTCCAGCAATACATCTGTCTACAGCCGCAGTTATCATAGGATTGTACTTTACTACAACTCCCAGCATATCCTGAGGGCTGCAGACTGTCAGTACATGCTGGGAGTTGTAGTGCCTGCAGCTGTTGTAGTTGGGTCCTATACACTGAATGCTTTGTGGCATATAAGAATAAAGAGATCTGTGGGGGCTCAGTGCAGGGAAGTGACCCCAGAACATTACTAATAGGGGAAAGAACAAAAACATCTCCCCCAATATCTTATTAGTGATGTTCTGGGGTCACTTCCCTGCACTGAGCCCCCACAGATCTATGTATTCTTATATGCCACAAAGCATCCAGTGTATGATGCACCTAGGACCCAACTACAGCAGCTGCAGGCACTACAACTCCCAGCATATCCTGAGGGCTGCAGACTGTTCTGGGAGTTGTAGTGCCTACAGCTGTTGTAGTTGGGTCCTGGAGGCGTTGCGGGAGATCAGAATACATAGATCTGTGGGGGCTCAGTGCAGGGACGTGACCCCAGAACATCACTAATATGGTAGGGGGAGATGTTGTTGTTCTATCCCCTATTAGTAATGTTCTGGGGTCACTTCCCTGCACTGAGCCCCCACAGATCTCTTTATTCTTATATGCCACAAAGCATCCAGTGTATGATGCACCTAGGACCCAACTACAACAGCTCCAGGCACTACAACTCCCAGCAAGTACTGACAGTCTGCAGCCCTCAGGATATGCTGGGAGTTGTAGTGCCTGCAGCTCTTGTAGTTGGGTCCTAGTTTAAAAGTTTGCACTAGTGTACTGTAGTGTACGCGGGGCTGTGTCAGTACACTACCGCAAACAATAAACTGACCCTTATAGACCCCAATGGTACACAGGCTCTGCACACTATAGAAGTGATTACAGTGCAGTTACTAATGACTCACAGGTGACGTCTTCTCGAATTGCTGTCGCTAACTTTTTGCTTTCTTCTCCATCTGGCGCAGCATCATGAAGACTTCTCCGACCACAACTTGTCTGCAGGGGCAGCTGGGGGTGACTGGGGAAGGGAGGCAGCTGGGGGGGGCTGGGAAAGGGAGGCAGCTGGGGGTGACTGGGAAAGGGAGGCAGCTGGGGCGACAGGGGGACTGGGGAAGGGAGGCAGCTAGGGGTGACAGGGCAAGGGAGGCAGCTGGGGGGGGGACTGGGGAAGGGAGGCAACTGGGGGTGACTGGGGAAGGGAGGCAGCTGGGGGAAAGAGAGAGCAGCTGGGGGAAAGGGAGAGCAGCTGGGGGGCAGGGGACCAGCAGGGAGGGGCAGCTAGGGTGGCAGGGGAGAAGCTGGGGTTCAGGGGGGGCTGGGGCTCAGGGGGAGAGGCTGGGGGTCAGGGGGAGCGGTAGGGGGGCAGGGAAGAAGCTGGGATTCAGGGGGAGAGGCTGGGGTCAGAGGGAGAAGCTGTGGGTCAGGGGAAGGGGCTGGGAGGCTGGGGAGCAGCTGAGAATGCAGGGGAGAGAGGCTGGGGGCAGGGGAGAGGCTGAGAATGCAGGGGGGAGAGGCTGGGGACCATGGGAGAGGCTGGGGACCAGGGGAGAGGCTGAGGGTTAGGGGGAGAGTCTGGGGGGGCAGGGGAAAGGCTGGGGGGGGCAGGGGAGAGGCTGGGGGGGGGGCAGGGGAGAGGCTGGGGGGCAGGTGAGAGGCTGGGGGGCAGGTGAGAGGCTGAGGGGCAGGTGAGAGGCTGGGGGGGCAGGTGAGAGGCTGGGGGGGCAGGTGAGAGGCGGAGAGGCTGGGGGGGCAGGGGAGAGGCTGCAGGGGGGCAGGGGAGAGGCTGGGGGGCAGGTGAGAGGCGGAGAGGCTGGGGGGGCAGGGGAGAGGCTGCAGGGGGGCAGGGGAGAGGCTGGGGGGCAGGTGAGAGGCGGAGAGGCTGGGGGGGCAGGGGAGGGGCTGCAGGGGGGCAGGGGAGAGGCTGGGGGGCAGGTGAGAGGCTGAGGGGCAAGTGAGAGGCGGAGAGGCTGGGGGGGCAGGGGAGAGGCTGGGGGGGGCAGGGGAGAGGCTGGGGGGGGCAGGGGAGAGGCTGCAGGGGGGCAGGGGAGAGGCTAAGGGGCAGGTGAGAGGCTGGGGGGGCAGGTGAGAGGCTGGGGGGCAGGTGAGAGGCTGAGGGGCAGGTGAGAGGCTGAGGGGCAGGTGAGAGGCTGAGGGGCAGGGGAGAGGCTGAGGGGCAGGTGAGAGGCTGGGGGGGCAGGTGAGAGGCTGAGGGGCAGGTGAGAGGCTGAGGGGCAGGTGAGAGGCTGGGGGGGCAGGTGAGAGGCTGAGGGGCAGGTGAGAGGCTGGGGGGGCAGGGGAGAGGCGGAGAGGCTGGGGGGGGCAGGGGAGAGGCTGCAGGGGGGCAGGGGAGAGGCTGAGGGGCAGGTGAGAGGCTGGGGGGGCAGGTGAGAGGCTGAGGGGCAGGTGAGAGGCTGGGGGAGCAGGTGAGAGGCTGGGGGGGCAGGTGAGAGGCTGGGGGGGCAGGTGAGAGGCTGATGGTTAGGTGGAGAGGCTGGGGGGCAGGTGAGAGGCTGGGGGGCAGGTGAGAGGCTGGGGGGGCAGGTGAGAGGCTGGGGGGCAGGTGAGAGGCTGGGGGGCAGGTGAGAGGCTGAGGGGCAGGTGAGAGGCTGGGGGGGCAGGTGAGAGGCGGAGAAGCTGAGGGGCAGGTGATAGGCTGGGGGGGCAGGTGGGAGGCGGAGAGGCTGGGGGGCAGGTGAGAGGCGGAGAGGCTGGGGGGCAGGTGGGAGGCGGAGAGGCTGGGGGGCAGGTGGGAGGCGGAGAGGCTGGGGGGGCAGGTGAGAGGCGGAGAGGCTGGGGGGCAGGTGGGAGGCGGAGAGGCTGGGGGGGCAGGTGAGAGGCTGGGGGGGCAGGTGAGAGGCGGAGAGGCTGGGGGGGCAGGTGAGAGGCTGGGGGGGCAGGTGAGAGGCGGAGAGGCTGGGGGGGCAGGGGAGAGGCGGAGAGGCTGGGGGGGCAGGGGAGAGGCTGCAGGGGGGCCGGGGGGAGACGGGGCGGCCGGGAGCAGGATGGGCAGGCAGGCTGGTTCCCTCCCCCCATGCAGCGCCGAGGTCCGGGGTCCGGGATGCGATGCAGGTGTTGAGTTTCCGGCACACACAGTGTGACAGAGGCCGGAAGCTCCCAGCTGCAGCCCCGCGTTCCTGGATCTTCTCTCCTGCTAGGCGATGACGTCACATCACGTGAGCGCCGCCGAGCAGGAGAGAAGATCCGGGACCGCGGGGCTGCAGCTGGGAGCTTCCGGCCTCTGTCACACTGTGTGTGCCGGAAGCTCAACACCAGCCCTGCACCCCGGACCCCGGACCTCGGACCTCGGCGCTGCATGGGGGGAGGGACCCAGCCTGCCTGCCCATCCTTCTCCCGGCCGCTCCGTCACACCTCCCCCCCCCCCCCCCGGCGCGGACTAGGCACCCGTGGGCCGGTGCCTACGGACGTTTTTTTTTTTTTTTTTTTTTTTTTTTAATAATAAAAAAAGTGTTCCCTGCGGGTGCCGCCCCCCCCAGGGCGCCGCCCTAGGCACCGGACCACGGGTGCCTAGTGACAAATACGGCCCTGGTTCTGGGAAGAGTGAAGCCATAAGTGGCGTTATGCATTATTTTAAAGTGTGTTTCTCTCCATAATTCGCTTACTACCGCCTTGCAGATTGCGGTCCATGCATCTAAGATTGGTTTGGAGAGATCAGACTTTTTAAAATAAGATTCCCAATGTGCGAACACCCGCAAAGCCGAGCCCACTGTCAAACGCTTTTTTTCGGCGTCTATAGGCAGTATGACGGGGGAGGGGTGCAGGTCAGGCCTCAAATGTACCTCATCCAGTACAGCTATTACCTTCCTCAGGTTAGTCACGGCTGACCTCCCCTGTACAAACCCCACCTGGTTTGGAGAGATGAGTTGGGGTAAAATCACTGCTAATCTGTCCGCCATAATTTTGGAAATGGTTTTGAGATCTACATTAATCAAGGAAATTGGTCTATAACCTCCAGGAGGGGTGAGATCCTTACCCTTTTTGGGGAGAACTTTAATGACAGCGGTATTCATCTCTGCAGAAACAAGTAGGAGTTGTACAGGGATAGCAGTGTAGGGCCAATTTCCTCGGATAATAATTTATAAAAGTCCCCAGTAAACCCGTCTGGGCCTGGTGTCTTATTAGGATTTAGGGTTTTTTTTGCCTTTGTTATCTCCTCAAGGATAATTGGTGTGTTTAAGCTGCTCCTCTCCTCATCAGTGAGGATGGGCAGTCTTCCTCGCTAAGCGAATCCCACCTAGGAGTGGAGAAATCGGGGGCGTCAGAATATAGTTGTTGGAAAAAATCTCTAAGTACCCCATTAATCTCTGCAGGGTGTGTGCATGTATTACCCGCCTTATCTCGCAGTGCCTGGATGTGGTGCTGGGCAAAGGGGCCCTTGGCCAATTTGGCCAATGGTCTACCCGACTTGTTACCATGTCGGAATAGTGAGGCTTCAAAGTGACTACGGTATATGTTTTCCTTTTTCTCCACCCACTGTTCATACGCCACCTTGGCTGCCTGCCATTTGGATTTGGTGTTCTGTGAGGGTGAGGCAACAAAGATGGTGTATGCTGACCTGAGGGCCTCGCTATGAAATTTAATGTGGGAGAGGGACGTCTTCTTTAAGGAGGCTACATATGCCCTGTCCCGACCCCTGAGAATCGCCTTTGCGATGTCCCAGTATAACTGAGGTGTATGTGTGTGCTCAGAGTTATTTGCAGCATAGTCAAACCACTAACCTTTTAGAAGTGCTTTGAAGTTTTCGTCTCCAGCCCGATGGGAAACCTCTACAAAAAGTCAGACCCCCGTGAAAGTACGTCATAAAGCTCTAAAGAAACTGGGGAAGGATCAGAGATTATCATATCTTCAATCTTAACTTTATCAATACGAGTTAGTAGGGAGGGAGAGATAAATAAATAGTCCAACCTGGACCAAGAGTCGTGAGGATGGGAATAATGAGAAAATTCCCTGGCATCAGGATTATTCCATCTCCACGAGCCGACCGCGCCCAAGGACAAGGTCCATGTTGAGAGGGTTTTATCCCTACTTCTAGGCAATGCAGACCCATCCCTTCCTGACCGTCTATCCTCCTGATGAGACATCACCGCTTTGAAATCTCCCCCTATTATTTTGTGGAGGACCATGTCAGCAAGCAACCTGGTGGACAGAGTGGAGAAAAAGACCTTGTTGGCATCTTTTGGAGCATAAACATTAGCCAAGAGGAGTTCTTCAGCCAGTGTTTTAAGATGCAAAGTGCATATTCTGCCCTCTGCATCCGCCCACTTGGATAGTAGCTCATGATTATACATCTTATGTACTAAGGTAATAACCCCTGCCTTATTATCTTTCGCCGGCGACCTATAAACTGCCCCCACCCAGAACTTTTTGAGCCTAAAAAACTCTTCCTGAGGGAGGTGTGTCTCTTGGAGCAGTGATTTTAAACCAGTGTGGCGCGGCACACTAGTGTGCCGCGACACATGGTCGGGTGTGCCGCGGGGAAAGTTCCCCAAACTATGGTGCCCCTGTGTTTTGTTCCCCGGCAATGCGCAGCGATTAGTGGCGGATTATAATGTGGGCGGTTGCGTGGTGCGCTGCGGCGGGCCGTGATGCACGCATCCAATCAACGTGTATGCTACGGCCCGCCGCAGCGCACCATGCTCCCAGTCTCCTCTGATTGGAGGAGCATGTCAGGGCCCTACGGGCGGCCAGTAGGTGAGGCGGACAGCAGTGGCGACCATCTCAGAGGAGGTGAGGAGGAAGGGGGGGAAGAGAAACCTGGGGATGGGGGAGAGAAACAGAGGAGAGAAGCAGGGGGGAGAGAAGTTTGGTGGAGAGAAGCAGGGGGGAGAGAAGTATGGTGGAGAGAAGCACAGGAGAAAAGCATGGGGGAGAGAAGCACAGGAGAGAAGCAGGGGGGAGAAGTATGGTGGAGAGAAGCATGGAGGAGAGAAGCACAGGAGAGAAGCATGGGGGAGAGAAGCACAGGAGAGAAGCAGGGGGAGAAGTTTGGTGTAGAGAAGCACAGGAGAGAAGCAGGGGGAGAAGTATGGTGGAGAGAAGCACAGGAGAGAAACATGGGGGAGAGAAGCACAGGAGAGAAGCAGGAGGGAGAAGTATGGTGGAGAGAAGCACAGAAGAGAAGCATGGGGGAGAGAAGCACAGGAGAGAAGCAGGGGGAGAAGTATGGTGGAGAGAAGCACAGGAGAGAGGCAGGGGGGAGAAGTATGGTGGAGAGAAGCACAGGAGAGAAGCAGGGGGGAGAAGTATGGTGTAGAGAAGCACAGGAGAGAAGCATGGGGGAGAGAAGCACAGGAGGGAAGCAGGGGGGAGAAGTATGGTGGAGAGAAGCAGGGGGGAGAAGCATGGGGGAGAGAAGCACAGGAGAGAAGCAGGGGGGAGAAGTATGGTGGAGAGAAGCACAGAAGAGAGGCAGGGGGGAGAAGCATGGTGAAGAGAAGCACAGGAGAGAAGCATGGCGGAGAGAAGCACAGGAGAGAAGCATGGGGGAGAGAAGCACAGGAGAGAAGCAGGGGGGAGAAGTATGGTGGAGAGAAGCACAGGAGAGAAGCACAGGAGAGAGGCAGGGGGGAGAAGTATGGTGGAGAGAAGCACAGGAGAGAAGCATGGTGGAGAGAAGCACAGGAGAGAAGCAGGGGGGAGAAGTATGGTGGAGAGAAGCACAGGAGAGAAGCATGGGGGAGAAAAGCACAGGAGAGAAGCAGGGGGGAGAAGTATGGTGGAGAGAAGCACAGGAGAGAAGCATGGGGGAGAGAAGCACAGGAGAGAAGCAGGGGGGAGAAGTATGGTGGAGATGGTGGAGAGAAGCACAGGAGAGACGCATGGGGGAGAGAAGCACAGGAGAGAAGCAGGGGGGAGAAGTATGGTGGAGAGAAGCACAGGAGAGAAGCATGGGGGAGAGAAGCACGGGAGAGAAGCAGGGGGGAGACGTATGGTGGAGAGAAGCACAGGGGAGAAGCATGGTGGAGAGAAGCACAGGAGGGAAGCAGGGGGGAGAAGTATGGTGGAGAGAAGCATAGGAGAGAAGCATGGGGGAGAGAAGCACAGGAGAGAAGCAGGGGGAGAAGTATGGTGGAAAGAAGCACAGGAGAGAAGCATGGGGGAGAGAAGCACAGGAGGGAAGCAGGGGGGAGAAGTATGGTGGAGATGGTGGAGAGAAGCACAAGAGAGAAGCATGGGGGAGAGAAGCACAGGAGAGAAGCAGGGGGGAGAAGTATGATGGAGAGAAGCACAGGAGAGAAGCATGGGGGAGACGTATGGTGGAGAGAAGTATGGGGGAGAGAAGCACAGGAGAGAAGCAGGGGGGAGAAGTATGGTGGAGAGAAGCACAGGAGAGAAGCATGGGGGAGAGAAGCACAGGAGGGAAGCAGGGGGGAGAAGTTTGATTGAGAGAAGCACAGGAGAGAAGCATGTCGGAGACGTATGGTGGAGAGAAGCATGGGGGAGAGAAGCACAGGAGAGAAGCAGGGGGGAGAAGTATGGTGGAGAGAAGCACAGGAGAGAAGCATGGGAGAGAGAAGCACAGGAGAGAAGCAGGGGGAGAAGTATGGTGGAGAGAAGCACAGGAGAGAGGCAGGGGGAGAAGTATGGTGGAGAGAAGCACAGGAGAGAGGCATGGGGGAGAGAAGCACAGGAGAGAAGCAGGGGGGAGAAGTATGGTGGAGAAAAGCACAGGAGAGAAGCATGGGGGCGAGAAGCACAGGAGAGAAGCAGGGGGGAGAAGTATGGTGGAGAGAAGCACAGGAGAGAAGCATGGGGAGAGAAGCAGGGGGGAGAAGTATGGTGGAGAGAAGCACAGGAGAGAAGCATGGGGAAGAGAAGCACAGGAGAGAAGCAGGGGGGAGAAGTATGGTGGAGAGAAGCACAGGAGAGAAGCAGGGGGAGAAGTATGGTGGAGAGAAGCACAGGAGAGAAGTAGGGGGGAGAAGAAAACAGGCCCAGGTTTTACACTGAGTGAGTATAAATATATTTAGAATCTATATTATTAACTATATGTATAATATGTACTGTTTTAGTGTCATTTTGTGCCATTTTGGTTGGTGGTGTGCCCCGGGATTTTTAAGTATAAAAAGTGTGCCGCGGCTCAAAAAAGGTTTAAAATCACTGTCTTGGAGGAACGCAACATCAGGAGAGAGTTTTTTAAGGTGTCTCAAAACCATGTTCCTCTTATGAGTGGATTTGAGCCCCTTCACGTTCCATGAGATAATACGTACCATTTTAACCAGACCTTGAGATACACCATAAAGGCGCCTGATGTGCCGGTTGTGAAGGACTGTGAGCAGTCCCTCCCTCCCCACCCCCTCCCATCCCCAACAAATAAACTAAAAACATCAGAACTGGCATAGAAAACATTACAAAAAGACCCTTTCTGAGAGCCTCCCGTAAGGAGGTAAACATTCTCAGCAAAAATTGGTCTAGGGACCTCACTTCTTCCCATGTGGGGAACTTCAAATTCTAATTGTATCATGAGCATTGGCTGTCCTCGCAGCCAGACAAGAACAAGGGCTACTTGGAAAAAAGGGGGAAAAGGGGTGAAGTGGAGGGAGGGGGGAAAGAGGGGCAGAGTGGGGGGGAGGGGAGGTGGGGAGAGAGGAATAGCAAGAGGAGAAAGGAAAAGGGGTTAGGAGGGGGAGAAGGCAGCCCGGCTGGGACTCCTCTATCCTGCCCTGTGCAGAGATATGGGCCCAATCTGTGTGCCTGTTCGACCTTGCACACGTGGGCTAAACCCAGCATGGTGGGCAAAGTCTATTCACAGAGTTGCACTAGCTTGCGTTGTTTAAAGGATTCAGGGACACCTATGATTTGGAGATTATTTTTCTTGGTACTGTTTTCAAGGTCTTCCACCTTCTCCCACAGACGCTTGTTATCCTGCTCCACAGCCTGTAATCTAGTGGGAACTTTCCTCCTCAATAACCCGCACTCTCTCCTCTATGGCTGACAGCCGCAGCCCCTGCGCTGCTATGTCCTTCTGCAGCTGCCTCATGATGCTCTTCACTGCAGCCGTGACTGATTCCTGCAAGCCGGGCACTATATGCTTTGCCACCTCGACTGCCAGGAGAGCATAGTCTATGTTGCAGGGTTCTCCCTCCTCTTTACCTTCCGAAGACTCCCTCTCTGACCTGTCAGGTGAAGCTGCTCTGTATGAGGAGGGAGACGACGCCATGTTGGCGGCTCCTCCCGCTGTCCTCCACGTCTTTCCACGGCCCCTGGGAATCGGCTGCTTGCCCTTTTTGTGCAGGTATCGGTCCATCCCGGGAAGGTGTAGGAGGGACCAAATGAGGGTGATTGCGGCGGCTTGTGGGTGTGCGGGCTGTACTGTCCAGGGCTGCGAGGACGGAGTGAGGCTCCGACGCGTCCTCCTCACATGGCGCCGGAACCGGAAGTCCCATGCTGCCTTCTTTTAACCTAGTGGCAGATTTCCTTAAAAGAGAATCTTTCACTAGGTTTATGCTGTCTTAAATGAGGGCAGCATAATCTAGTGACAGAAATGAACAGATCGGTATATTACTTACATCATTCTGCACCCCTCCCCCAGCTGCTGATTGACAGGTGACTGCCTATACACAGCATGGATAGATAACTGCCAATCAGCAGCTGGTGGGCGGAGTTTTCTGCTTCTCATTAAGGCTTTGTTCCCACTGAGCAAAACTAGCGGAATTCCACTCATTCTTCAGCGCAGACAAAGCAGGAGCGCGCGCCTCCCATAGACTCCCATTATGAGAGGGAGGCTAACGGCACGCCGCGGAATTCCGCTAGTTTTGCTCAGTGGGAACGGAGCCTAATAATGAGGACTACTGGGCTCATGCACATAATGGAGAGGACTACTTATTGTCTATGTTATTCATGAGGATATCTCTGGATCGGCTGCACAGAACAATGTAAGTGATATATCATTCTGTTCAGCTTCTCTGTCAATAGTTTATGCTACAGCATAAACCTACCAACAGAGTCTCTTTAAGTTTTTCCTGATGGAATTTATTCTAAGGGAGCAGCGTCATACAGGGAAGGGAATTCCCTCCCACTGGGGGTGGCCCGGCCCGCCTCCAGTGCTTTAGCACCGTCCGGTTCCGGTGCAAAGAACGGCCCCGTGCACAGGAACCGGGCCTCGGTCCGAAAAATGGACCGCGGCACCTGCTTCCCCATGCCGGCGCCGTTCGATCAGTGGGTTTAGGTTAAAGAGGATGTACCAGGTGGTACATCCTCTTTAACTATATATATTTTTACTTGATCCTTATTTATTCCTTTTTTATATAAAATTGTATATAAAAAAGTACAGTAAAAAAAAAAAAAGGTAGACAGACTGTGTCTCCCCAGTTGCACTAGTCAACCTGTTAATGTCCTTTAATTAAATACAGCCATTTAAAATCTCAAAGGGTTTTCCCGAGAATGCATCCCCTGACCATAGTGGAATAATTAACTACATTCTTTTTGTCTTCCTTTTTCTAGCTTCTGCTTTACCATATACTGTATATTGCCTCTACTCTACCCCTAACAGTAATAAAAAGGACCACACTCCTCTTCTTTGTGTCATAAGAGATTAGTTTGCTACTTCTTGCATTTTACCAATTCTTTAAATTCCCTTGGGAACTGTACCCTTCACTTCAGAAGTTCTAAAAAAAACTGACAGGACACAATCCGAGACTCATCTCTCTCTCTCTCTCTCTCTCTCTCTCTCTCTCTCTCTCTCTCTTCCCAGTCTGAAGAAACCCCAGCCCCTCCATGATGTGACTCCATTAGAATCAATGGAACCCTATCATAGAGGGGCTAGGGTTTCCTCCCACTAAGGGTGGGTCAGCCCGCCTCCAGTGCTTCAGCCTGGGCCTGGTGGTACAGTCACTTTAAACTCAGTACCTGGAGATCCAGCCATATGCAGCGCCTGTCCATTTATTAGGGGCACTACATGGGTACAGGCACATCCCCCTAACTTCTCAAATAACCCAATCCTCAGATCTACATATATGATGGAAAACTTGGGTACCGGGTCCCCCAAACCTATACATACTTCCTCCTTGTAACCACTGTGACTCATATATCAAGATTCCTCAGTGCCATTCTTTATCTCTTCCACTGTTTCTACAGAGAGCTCGTCTTTATTCATTCCACTACACAAGCTTTATTTTTATATTATCCTCTTTTTAAAAAACTCTAATCAAATTTAATGTTCCATCTTATCTTTCCTCCCAATCAGTGCAACCAACCAACCTTTCATTTTCTTTTTTCTTCTTTTCTTCTCTTTCTTCCTACAGTTTTCCTGCCTTCGTCTTCTTTACTTTCTCTTCTTTGCTTCCTCTTTTCCCTGTCTTACTTCACTTTATTCCATAGCTCTTTTCTTCATTCCACTCCATTCCAGATGTTTTTCCTTCCCTCATTGTATTCTGCACAGTAAGTCTCTCATCTGAGAGTGCAGCAGGTCAGCTGATCTCAAGCAGTTCTGATATGTAGCCCTTCCAGTATTCCTAGATTATACCCCCTCGATCACGTCATAGTTTCCAGCTCCAACTTCTTTCAATAATATCTCCTCCAACTTAATTTCTACCAAAATTTTAAATTTTTTTCCTATTTTACCTTGAGGGTGCCTTCACACATACCGTATCGCTGCGAGTTTCTCGCACATAAATCCACAGTGATACTGATTGCTATCAAGTCAATGTATGTGTATTACTACATGTGAGTTTGGTGCGATTTTTACATGCGAGTTTTGATTTGCACATGATTTTCACAGGCAAATTTAACACCACAAAAAACGCAGCTACTTTCATGCAAGTTTTGTGCGAGTTTTGTGCGATAAATACGCAGAGATATCGTACGTGTGAAGGCACCCTTAATATGTCCTCTAATATTTATTATTTGTCATATCCAATAGAAACTCTCTACCACTAATCTTTTTTTGTTCTCAATTGCCATAATGGTCTTCCTCATCTGTAGGTATCATAGGTCACATTTTGCAGCAAGTTTAACTATATTAGTTGCAATGAGAATACCCCTGGCCAAGATATAAAGGGTGATTCAGGGGTTTTATACAGATGGATAGAGAGATAAATAGATAGATAGATAGATAGATAGATAGATAGATAGATAGATAGATAGATAGATAGATAGATGGATGGCTCTTAGAAAATCGGGAAGGAAAAAAAAACAGAACTAAAAGAGGGTGGTTGTTAAGGAGTTAAGGAGTATGATTTCTTAGATTATGATTTAAACATACCTGTGACATCTGCATGGTGTTGTGCTGTCCATATGTTTCTAAGTCATTTTGTTAATTTAAAATTGACCCTGACATCGACTATACTAGAATGTTACCAATTGTATTCACTTAACCGTTTTTTTTTTATTCATGTATAATGATGATAGGATGCCTTACCGTTTACTTTATGCCTTCCCCTTGATTGCAGTATAGTCAATAATATTAAATTACTATATTCATTATCACTGTATGCAGGGGCGTTGCTAGGGTCCTAAAAAATCCAGGGCACGGGCCCTCTGAGTGCCGTCATAAGCGGTTAGCGAAGGACCCCAGTGCAGAAGCTAGTGACCCCAGTGACCGCTCTAGTAGCCCAGCTCTATTGTCATCACTCATAACTGCTGCTAAACTGACAGAAGCAGCCACCTACCCCGGGCTCCTGTCAGGGTCACTGTCATCGATAGTGGTGCACACCACTGCCCAGGCAGCTCCATCACAGCTCCCCCTGTACACACAGCCTCTGGGAGGTCTGCCCTAGCTCCTATCCTCTAGGCCAGTGTTTCCCAATTGTCCTACCTCGGGGAACTCCTACCAGATAACGTTCTACAAAATGCAGAAACCTCATTCAGTGACTCACAGGTGACGTCTTCTCTGAGTTGTTCTCTTTCCATTTTCCTCTCCATCCAGCCCAGACCACCATGATGATTTCTTCCAGCTGCAATTTTACAACAACTTCCTTTCCTTTCCCCACCTATAGGCTCCCATACAGTAATAATGCTGATTTTAAAGATAACCATTGATTGCCAATCGATTACGCAGTTTTTGCATATTTCCAAAAAATCCAAATATGTAAATTAGCTCTTTTATGCACTGGGGGCATTCCCAGGCCCCTGAGGGCACAAGTTTATCCACCTGCCTTCTACCCTGCCTACCTATGCATATTTATGTATGCCTAATGTGAAAAAAAATCCAAATGTGTCAATAAGGTCCTGTGGTGCACTGGGGGCATTACCTGACCTCTCTGTCCACTGATTGCCCGCCCTCCTCTTTTACTTCCCCTACTTATGCATATATAAGACACTATATTATCCATACATAAATATGCAAAGATAGGCTGTAAAGATGGCAGGCAGTTAGTTTCCCTTTAGGATATCTTCATTTGATTGAATTATTCTTTTTAATCTTTCACATCTACATCTATTCATTTCATTTCTCGTTTTTTTATATTATTTGTTATGTCTCTTATTAACTATTTTCTTCGTTTATAAATTGTTAGCTGCGCATCATTTTTACTTCTACTCTTATTTAACTGTAAGGATCTTTGTCTCTGGTAAACATGATAGATTAAACAAGTAATGGCCAAACAGTAGCAGTAGCAGAGCAGTAGCAAAAGCACGTTTATCTCTATTTCTTTAATTTGTGTTTCTTTCACTGAAAAAAAAAATAGTTTCAGCATTTTTTGGATTTCATGTGTCCCTCTTGCCGTTGCTGGTAATCTGTGCTGTTAGGGTAGACTTTGGCCAGAATGTTCCCTTCTGACCCTGGCAGCTGACAATATAGTACTTTTTTACTTTCAAATACAACTTTAAAACTTTCAGTTTTTTTTTTTTTTCTTATACATGTTAATTATATTGACTGCAATGGAGTGAACAAAGATTCCCTTTGCAGAGTGGAGAGAGTGACTGAGCAAGTGTGTCTACCTGCACCCAGCTTAATAGGTGGACGTGCAGATTTTTATAAACTGTGAACATCAAGTGGTGCCGTAGTATATAAATAAATGTCAACATTTTACTGAATGTTTTTTAGCGTTTAAATCTAAAATGTGCTAGGAATCTGGCATTCTATTCAAATAAACATAATGGCCCAGATTTAGCATAACTGAGACAAAAATTGTCTTGTTTACCTATAGCAACCAATCATTCATGTTACAAGAGCAATTTGGGGAATTAAAGCTTGGCTGTGATTAGTTGCTTGAAAAAAAAAGACCAAAGTCGCATATAGTTTTGCTAAATCTTATTTTCTAGCATTTTTCTATTAAAGGGAATCCATCAGCAGGTTAGAAGCTTCTAACCCACTAATATCTCTCTATAGAGCACGGAACGCTGAGGATGAAGGTAATTTCTTTTTGGAAACTTCTATATCCACCCCTTCTAATAAATATTCATCCAGCACTTTGCAGTGATGAGTGCCGGAGTGACGTTACTGCAGAGTGCTGCCCAATATTCATCGACGGGGCGGATTGGTGCGGCAGTCTCATTCCCAGTGCACTACAATGAACTACAAAGTTCCCAAAAACAGCAGAGAGGATCAAGGTAAGAAAATTACCTCCCCTCAAGACACTATGCGCTAGAGGGACATATCAGCAGGTTTACAAAATTATATTACACACACATATATTATATTACATTGCTTTAGTATGATTTTACAATACAGTTTGCAACCCTTTTCCGTCTTTGTCTAATTTTTTCCATTTTTTTAACTTTTTTACATAGTTTACTATGAAAATGTAATTGTAATTTTTTTGCTTGCAAGTAGTTTTCGCACTGAGCTTTTGAGGCAGGAAAAGGAACAGTGTATTGTATATACAGAGGAATAGTCTATTGTTTTGAAATTATTACAAGTGTTTTCCAACATAAAGGAAACAAGTTGAACAGTAAAAACTGAAGGATATAAATAAAACTACCTTTACCAAAAAATGTGCAGGTCTATATTATGGGCCCACAGGCACTTTATGAACGGTCCATAATACAGCCTGTGGTTTATGTCTCAGTCTGTTTCTAAAGAATTCAAAGGTAAATTCCTCTATATAAAATTGGACCGGTATTCCTTGGTAGTATGCAACACAGAGGGGATAAGGTGACTACAGGTATTACCTCATGCATAGTAGACACAGAAGTGTTCTGCTTGCAAGGAAGGTCATCTGGTGCTACTGACTGGCATCTCATGAGTCAAGGCTTGCACCACTTTTTGCACAGGGATACCAAAAAAGCATATTACTGCATAATGTGATCTTCTACTTAAAGCATCACTCATCCTTGAATCCCGCCATCAAGTTGGACAGTTCCTGTGTGGCACTTTCTGGTTGCCCACCATCATGCAGTATACTGTCAAAGAGAACACACATAACCATTCTATAACAACCCTGTTGGCCTTGTTGAACATAGTGTACACAGTCTTCTACTTTTCTATAAAGAAAAATCTTAAAATCAGGTCAGAACGTCACCTAAGGTCATAGGGGTCACATTGAGCTGATACCTGGCCTCAAGAACATAGTCACACACTGACCATTTATCCAGAGTTTTTTTTACTTATTTCAGACCATATATTTCATGCCATAACCAGGTCCATGAAATCAGCATTTGTAGACTGAGATACATCCAGTGTATTCAGATGACTTGGGCACAGTAGAGACTTTATCAGAAGATTGTAGAGAAGGACACAGGCCGATATTTGTTTAATTTTGGTTTCATGCTTAGAAATGTATAAACCACAAAGATGAGACGACGTAATGAAATTTACCATGGCATGCCGTAACACTAACACACCAGCTATGCTATTGATTGTAATTACTGGAAAATTAGATTCATTATGGTCATCCAGCACTTTATGCTTGCAAGTTTTACTAAAACAGTAAACGTCTGTTAAATAATAGTTATTTCTTTTATATAAAGGAATAAATATGAACACATGGGTATGGATACTGAATATATATAGCAAGCTAGAGAAAAGCTATTTACTAAGAAATGTCACAGTGGATCATGAATGATTTATGGAAAAAGAACAAAACTGCTTCAGTTAAACTCAATGAGCAATTGAAATGGTAAATTGAAAGTATAAAAAGATATGTACATAGGGAAAGGAAGCCCCCGGGCCGGTCTTCCTCACCATTGAGTGGTGCAGTAGTTGAGACTGATAGAATAGCGCGGCCGCCCGCCACGCTATTCCCTCAGTCTCTTCCGGGCCTCAGTGATCCCCCAGGAGCCGCAGACATGCCACACGCAGGCACGTCTGCAGGAAACTACATCAGGTCCCTAGCGGTGACGTCACTTTCCTGACGCGCAGCTGAGGACCTGAGAGTGGAGAGAGGAGCAGCCATGCTGCAGCAAGGAGAAGTTGCTGCAGACTGAAGATCCGGCCCGAGGAGAGGTGAGTTGTATTTTTTTATTTCTTTTAAACCCCTTCACATAACTTCACACCGGGGGGGGGGGGGGGGGTGTTGAGATGCACAGGGGGGCTATTTTATATGGGAGGATACACAGGGGGTGGGCTATTCTTTAAGGGAGGATGCACAGGGGGGCTATTCTATATGGGGAGATACACAGGGGGGCTATTCTATATGGGGGGATGCACAAGGGGGCTATTCTATATGGGGGGATGCACAGGGGGGCTATTCTACACGGGGGATGCACAGGGGGGCTATTCTATATGGCCAGATGCACAGGGGGGGCTATTCTATATAGGGGGATGCAGGGGGATATTCTATATGGGGGGATGCAGGGGGGCTATTCTATATGGGGGATGCAGGGGGGTATTCTATATGAGGGTACGCGGGGGGCTATTCTATATGGGGGATGCAGGGGGCTATTCTATATGAGGGTATGCGGGGGGCTATTCTATATGGGGGATGCAGAGGGGGCTACTATATATGTGGGGATGCAGGGGGGCTATTCTATATGGGGGATGCAGGGGGGCTATTCTATATGGGGGGATGCATGGGGGCATTCTATTTCTTTTTCCCCACATGGGGCTGCACAACACAAGGTTAGGGGGGAGGGGGATGCAGGGACTTGATCTTGGGTGGGGGGGCCCAGTCCACAGCTGTGCCCAGGGGCCCATAGTTTTGTTAAGACGGCCCTGAGAGAGATAAAGAGAGTGGGAAATATAAAAACACCATCGTTAGATGTAATACATATCACTAATGGTGTGTTTACACGGACAGATTTATCTGACAGATTATTGAAGCCAAAGTCAGGAATGGATTTTAAAAACTTTCAATCTTTTCTTTATGACCTGTTCTCTGTTTATAGTCTGTTCCTGGCTTTAGCTTCAATAACCTGTCAGATAAAGCTTTCTGTGTAGACACACCCTAAGGGTAGCTTCACATGTAAGGGAATCAGAGCAGATTTCACGCTTCATGTTCGCAGGGAAATTCGCTGCTATTCCCCTCCTGTCAGTTTCAATAGGATTACATGCTAGCAGCAGGGGGTTAAGGGGGCTGTCGATTACATACTCGAGTATGTAATCCTATTGAAACTGACAGGAGGGGCATCGCAGCGGATTTCGCTGCGATTCCGTTACATGTGAAGCTACCTTTAGGCCCTAATACACGGAGCAATTATCTGCCGATAAAGACAATGGTCAGCCAAGGAGCAAGCAATCGTTCCCTCATCAGCTGATTAGTGATGAGCAAATACTGTTCAATTGAATAGATATTCGATCGAATAGTAAGGTATTCGATCTATCGAATATTATCGAATAGTTCGCCGAATATTCGATAAATATTCGATGAGTGTTCAAATCCCCCAGTTTTTACCTACAAGTGGTTAAATAGATGTTTTTCAATAATCGAATACTTGTTCCCATTGACATTTATGGGATCGAATATTCGAATATTCGGGAGATATTCATACGAATATCGAATATTCGAATATTTCACTATTCGCTTATCACTACAGCTGATAGTTGATATTAAAAATGGTTGAAAATCATCGGCCACCAGCCACGCGTTACTCCATGTAATAGCTGATGCATGGCCAAGGGCTGATCAAAAGAATACTCTGCTTTGGTATATAGAAAATAATAAATACTTACCTCCCTGTGGTACAGGAGCTTCCTCATTCTTTTCTCTAGTGTAGCCGTGAAAGCATCGCTCCATTGCTATGGCTGCCAGCCCTGCTGACAGTAGGGCTGGTTAGCCCATGAGGCAAAATAGGTGTCTGACCTAGCACTGGGACTCAGCACCATGTTCTATGCTTTATAATTACTTTACATTTAAATGAATCGCTGGTGGCTACAGTTACCTGTGACTGGTCTCCTAGTCTCACACACGGTTCATACTACCGTACTAGTATTTTGCTGTGTTTCAGATATATGAGTGTGTCCTTTCCCCCCACACTTAGATAGCAAAGTAGATTGAATGGGACTATCACCCAGTTAGGGACTGCTATCAAGGACAGATTGTCCAAACTATTAGAAATAGGGGTGTGGGTGGAGATTAGAGCAGGACGTCCTCAACCCTTGCCCTGAGTAAGTGAGTGAGTTGTTTTTCCCTTTTGTCTTAGATTCTCTTCAAGGTCTGTACAAGGTAATTATAGTTTAAAAGAAAAAAAATGTCCACAACACATATTTCATATGAAAGTCAAAATATGATAATGATTTTACAAGAATAGATTATGGTTATGGAATTTTCCACTGACAGCTAATTACAAAAGCTAATTCTCGCATACTACATGAAATGCATACCAGTAGGTGGTGGTTTATGAGTGATCAGAAATTGAAGCTGTAGCTGTTGACCTTTTATTTACCCCATCGAAAAGTACCAATATATATATATATATATATATATATATAACAGAAAATGATTGGGTTGAACGGCACTGTGCAGACTTAAAGTCAAATGGCTTCCAGCCGATGGGTGCACGTCCTTGGCAGTCGACCCCCGACTCCACAGATAATGCAGTAAAATGAAGCAGGTAGACGGCACTCCAATAAAGTAAATAAGTGCAGGTTTATTCACCCGTATGCGTACAGCTGTACGCATACGGGTGAATAAACCTGCACTTATTTACTTTATTGGAGTGCCGTCTACCTGCTTCATTTTACTATATATATATATATATATATATATATATATATATATATATGCAATTTATAGCAAGTACAAAACCAAAACATACAAATACCGGGCCAAATAGGCTACCTCTTGCTGGGAAGGAGATCAAAAAGCCCCGCCCACTCTACCAATAGCCAGGGAAATGTCTGTCTTCCTACAAGTACCTTTTGAGGAGCATGGTGGCTCAGTGTCTGCCAATTACTTATATTATGAAATAAACTAGTTTTTAATCTTTTATCTGTTGTAGGACTACAACCCCCAGCAATAAGCCAGCATTCTGTTACAAGTTTACCTGAGCAAGAAAGAGAATGGTGACTGCCATGAGGTGAAGTCTCCTCTCCCCTCTCCACATTACAGACAGCAGCAGCACTGCCCTAACACTGTACATCTATACAGTACAATAATAAAAATATATTATGGGGAGATTTATCAAAGCCTGTGCAGAGGAAAAGGGGAGCAGTTGCCCATAGCAACCAAACAGATTGCTTTTTTCATTTTAAAAAATGAAACCTAGAATCTGACTGGTTGCTATGGGCAACTGTTTCCCTGTTTCTCTGCACAAGTGTTGATAAATCACCCCCATAGTTCCTTTATTTATACATCGCCAACCTATTCTACAGTGCTGTACAGAGATTGTAGTCCCTCACAATGGTTTGGAGAGTGTGATAAAATCCAGGGAAACATTGGGGGACATACATGCATCTGTTATCCCAGGACCCAAACACTGCAAAGCAACATGGCTAACCTCTGTGCCCCCTACAACATGGCTAACCTCTGTGCCCACCACAACATGGCTAACCTCTGTGCCCCCTACAACATGGCTAACCTCTGTGCCCCCTACAACATGGCTAACCTCTGTGCCCCCTACAACATGGCTAACCTCTGTGCCCCCTACAACATGGCTAACCTCTGTGCCCCCTACAACATGGCTAACCTCTGTGCCCCCTACAACATGGCTAACCTCTGTGCACCCTACAACATGGCTAACCTCTGTGCCCCTACAACATGGCTAACCTCTGTGCCCCCTACAACATGGCTAACCTCTGTGCCACCACAACATGGCTATCCTCTGTGCCCCCTACAACATGGCTAACCTCTGTGCCCCCTACAACATGGCTAACCTCTGTGCCCCCTACAACATGGCTAACCTCTGTGCACCCTACAACATGGCTAACCTCTGTGCCCCTACAACATGGCTAACCTCTGTGCCACCACAACATGGCTATCCTCTGTGCCCCCTACAACATGGCTAACCTCTGTGCCCCCTACAACATGGCTAACCTCTGTGCCACCACAACATGGCTATCCTCTGTGCCCCCTACAACATGGCTATTCTCTGTGCCACCACAACATAGCTAACAGCTCCTGGTCTTCTTCATGACATGCTGCCCTTACTGCTGGAGCCCTTACTGGGCTCAGATGATAGCTCCTCCCACAGTGGTGTGGCTCAATAAATGTGGATGCATAACCCCACCCACCTGATTTCTTACTGTTCCCTCACTGGCAGGAACAGGAAACAGAAAGGGAACGTGACATCACAGGTAGTTAAGAAAACACAGGCAGAGTGGTCATGTGACTAAGCCTGAGAACACAATAAGCGCTCTAAAGAAAAAAATAGAAGTGCATGTAGAGTATACAACACCCACAGTCAATGTAATGTTAGTTTACTGAAAAATCCTGGCCAATCCCTTGAAGGACTCATCATAAAGGGTTGAGGTCTATGCATGAGAATGATACATTGTATGTATCATAAACCATTTGAAGCATGATACCTTTTTTAAACACCATGTGGTAGTGAACAAGATGTTCTTTAATTATTTCATGTAAAAAAAGACCTTTCAGTAAGCAACATTATCATCGCTGTTAGCTCTGGGGTAGCCTGCAAGCCATATTAAGAAGCTGCAGACACTTTGCCTTCTGATCATAAATACTGGAATGCATTTAACCTGATCCTGCATACCTCCAAACTTTATGTGCTATCTTGAATGGAAAATCTGCACACATATTACTTTTTCTTAGCTTATACTTATGTCATAAATTAGGAAACCACATGGTCCCATAAAAATATAAATTTACTTCTATTCACGTTTTTCTTAAAACAAATCAGCACAACTATGAACTGTACAAATAGAATTATCAGTAATATAAATATCTAAATGGGTATTCTGCTCAAACATAACTTTTCATATGTTGCTGCCCATTGTGAGACTAGCAATTGATTCCATACATGTTATTATCTATTCAGTTTCCTTCTCTCAGTTCTGAGCTGCTGCTTACTGCTGAAAACACAAAAATCTGTGTGTGAGCTTTTCTCTGTCTCCCCCCCCTCCTCCCCCTCCCTTCTGAGACAGATGATGTAATGTTTAATAAGTTGCAGTCCTTATCTGCTAACTTGTAGCAACTCTGTAATGCCAGGAGGAATAATCACAGTTAGTTCATCAGCAACTTGACCTCAGATTAACCCTTACAAAACATTACAAAGAAGCTACCAAGTTGCAGATAAAGCCTGCCAGAGACTTATTTAAAAAGAAGAGCCTGTGGAGCCTCATTTAAGAGTCTCGAAACACAGGACTAGCCAGACGGGCTCTTCTTTTTGCATATTCCTGTTTTCCAGGGAGCAATGCACCTAGGATTTCACTGCATTGAGCTCTTTAACTAGCAGATGGCAGTGTTATCTTTGCCTGGTCTCCCCGAGATCGTGATCTGTTTCTCTTAGGGACTTATTTACATGAACTGTCCTTAAAGGGAGGGAGGGAGGGAGGAGGAGGGGGAGATGGTGAGAAAAGCTCATACACAGATTTTTTTGTCTTCAGTAGAAAGCAACAGCTCAGAAGGGGGACTGCAAAGATAATAACAAGAATGGAAGGAATTGTTAGTCTCATCTATGGGCTCCCCAGCCCCCACTCTTAACTGCTCGCAGTGGACGCAGGCAATGAGCGGGAAACGAAAGAGCAAGCGAGCACTGATCTGGCAGGCCGGTGCTTGCTTGCTCCTGCTGATCGGCCCGTGTAATAGGGGCTTTAAAGAATGCACCCTGGGATAAATATGCAAATAGCACTCCTTCAGAAGGAAGAAAAGGCACTTGTAGTTGGTTACCTTGGAAAGTCATCACCTCCTTAAAACATGCACTAATAAGGAACAACATGTCAGAAACAGTATTGTCTAAAGATGGGTATCACTGGTTTCAGGGATCAGGGGTTATGCATCAGGGATCTTTTAAAGATCTATCCAAAAGCAGCTATCATTCTGGTTAATGGCTTCCACTATTCTGGAATTGCATTCGTAATTAAACTTGGCAAGCTAAGCCCTCTATTAAAACGCATTGGCAGCACATTGCCTAGTAACCTAGAAACCATATTAAACTAGAGCTGATATGATAAGGCAATAGATAAAAGGCAAGTTATCATATGCTGTGATACAGGATCACTTAGAATACACCTGAAACAATATCTTTATTTTAAACTGGAGAATCCCGCATGGTTAGAGGCATAACTTGGAGTCCCCGAGCATGATGCAAAATATGTAACATCCATCACAGATCATGTGACATTTCTAATATGGCTGACTTAAGGAAGAGAGGCTTGTGGGTCCCCTCAGGCATTAGGGCCAAGATGTTACTGTTACCTTTGCACTCTATAAAGCTGTATGTATGATGTAAAAAAAAAAAAGTATGATGTAAAAAAAAAAATTAAGGCTCGTCTTCTGCATGAACATGCTTTTATTGATACCATTTTAATTACATATTACTTTTTGATTGCCTTTTTTTTCTCCATTTTTCTAAGACAGATTGACAACTCTTGACAATTGACAATTCTACCCTTTACTGTGCTGTATTGATAACATTATAATTTGATAACTTGGGTCATTTGCAATGTGCTTGAAAAAGATCTCATGGTGTAGATCGAAACGTCGCAACTGATGGGTGAATAAAACACTTTGCTTTTTCACTTTAATCCTGGAGTGCTATATATATATATATATATATATATATATATATATATATATATATATATGGAAAATATATGTAGTTTTATCTATTTATTTTTATTTTGCGGTTGGGGTAATTTTCTTTATTATGTTTATTTACCTTTTCTCTAGTTCCACTAATGCATCTTCACAGACAATCTACGCAGCCGTGCTTCAAGCAGGAGGTAATGGACACCTTCACATATGTTACATGCTGCGGTCATTATTTGACTGTGGTATGTAATGGGTTAAACTATCTGGAGCATAGGTTTCTCTACTCCAGGTAGTTACAGCAGGAGCCTAGCTGTCCACATTACCTTATTCTACCTAAAAAAAAAAAAGCATATGGGTCAGGATAAGGACCTTAGTGATCTTCATAAAAAGGCGTATTGGTGGTAACTAAAAGGTTAATATGTATGAAGATCAGACACCACATAAAAGCCCTTTAATCTTAGGAAACCACAATACTGTATATTAGGACCCGTTAGGAATGACTGCAGTTAATTCAGATCATAGGTTATATTTTATAAAGCAAGGTTGCCCTATTTATTCATTGAAAAGAGGGTACATTGTGCTAACCCCAGCCCAAGCTATTATACCTGTAACATTTCCCTAATAAAATGGAAACAATTTGTACGGTAATCATGCCGCACTGGAGACCAATGTATACTGTTTAGCCATTCCAGGTAGACTTTATTACTGTAAAATTATATTTAAATGTAATATGTAATGGGTTAAAGTGAGAACAAAGTAGACAGATTCCCAACACTGGGCTCTGCAGCTTTTCAAGATGTGATGAGTCAAAAGCTTGCAATGTGTTACAAAAATGTTACCAATTTGGTATGCACCATCTGAGGAGGTTTAACTCGTAAAACTTGTGATTCTTGGCTGAGACACTTCGACTTTGCACAGTTCTGGCTTTTTGTCTGTATAGATTTGACATCTTCACAAGAAGCATTTTAACCCATTTATGGAGACCTGGGCAGTAATCTCCTCTACTCTTTGCCAAGTGCTCATATGATCCACCCATGAGTCATGTGCCTGCATTTGTATACTCCGGTGTTTCCCAATTCTCATTGTTAAACCCTGCACAGTATAGTTATTATTAACATTCCCAGCTAGTGAACCAAACTCAAAGGCAACTAAAATGCTGATTATTCCTAAAGGGATATTTAGAGACAGATGGTCTCAATAATGGTGAAGATGGATCATTTACAGTTGTATGTAAAAGTAGGAAATAATGTTCAGAAATAATGCAAGATCATCCTAAACAAAAACATAACCTGGCAGCAAGTGTTTAATTTCACTGCAGCGCCACCACAGGAGAAATGAAACATTACATAGGTTTGTTGCAAGCAAGGAAATGGGCGGCGCTACAGCTGGGTACATAGAGGAATGGAAATCCTGTGGTTAACAAAGTCACACAATTGAAGTACAGGGGGTGCGCAGAGCAGAAACAGTGATCCGATATAAGGCACAAAAGACAAAGAGTCCGGCACTTACCACTGTAACAACATACAATCTTCAGTTTATTGTGGACATCAGGGGCACAGGCAGAGAAAGGGGAAGATGGAGAGTGGGCAAACCTCTGAAGGCAAAAGCTTTGCTGTGGTCTCCCCAAAACTGTTGCCTCCAGAGTTGTGCCCACTCTCCATCTTTCACCTTCCTTGTCTATGCCCCTGATGTCCACAATAAACTGATTTTCTGCTGTTACAGTGGTGAGTGCTGGACTCTTTGGGCGACATGTATCAAGAGGCGGTTTGTGTATTTTCGGCGGAAAGTGCCATTTTGCGTATTATTTTATTTGCAAATGGCCGTTTTGCAAATAAAATATTCGCAAATCGCCACTTTCCGCCGCATACGGCGGGGGTGGGTGGGGGGGGGGCGAGGAGGGGGTGCGGAGGGGGCGGGATGGGGGGCACGGACACATAGTCCGTGCGATTCATCATTTTTTAAACTGAAAGATACGCCGAAAACCTACTCCTTTCAGGTGGCGTAGGTTTTCGGCTGTGCGCACCGATGTGCATGGGATTTATGTAGAAGCAGTCTGCCTCTACATAAATCTCTGTAGCGCTGGAGATGCGGGGACATTTATAAGTCCGGCGTAAAAAACATCAGACTTAATAAATGTCCCCCTTTGTCTTTTCTGCCTTATTAAATAGATTTACTTAAAAGTATATTGTAGGCTTTTTCCTAATTTAAAGGAGTGATTATGGTTTAGAAAAAGTATAGCTACTCTCTTGCAAAACCTTGCCTACCTACAAACACAGATGAACTATGGATTCAATATGAATGTTTTCAGTGAAGAAAGAAAAAAAAAAGTGTCATGTGAAGGAGGCCTTAAAGTAAATCTGTCACCTGAAAATTCAGTAACAAAGTGCAGCTAGTGTCACATAGGTCTTAGCCTTATTTTGCCATCTATGTTTTATACTGCAATGAAATTTCACTGACCCATCCCTTTGTTCTCAGAGAGATAAGCTGCACTACTTGTGCCAAACATTCATGTGTATGGGGAGGATGGGAACGATCATTCTGCCGACAGTTACTGAAGGTGTATGGCTACCTTTAGATGCGTGTAACACTGCGTATGTTGGTGCTAAATAGTAAGTGATTGATTTACTTGAGTAATGAACCCCATTGAAATCAATGGGAAACTCAAGCATTTAAGCAGGTGCTCCTGCAGAGCGGAAAAAGCCTGGTTCACCTTCAAGTAATACATAGCATTTTTTCGTGCATTGCATCGTTTTATATCACATCTACTGTTGATTTAGATTTTAAAACTTATAATGACAGGAACACTTTAACCCTATACATAGCATCTTCCCTTTAGGATGACTAGATGTTTATAGACAGTAAAACTGGACTTACTTTTCCATGTAATCACATTATATAAAGTGTGGGAAAATCTTCTTCTATGGGCCATTCATTTGCTTTCCTTGGAGAGATCCTCATCTAACGCCACACCTAGGACATTTATGATGCAGGTCTGCAAATGAAATCATTCACAGTAATAGTTTTTGAACCCATGGGGCATTTGTAAAGCTCCCAGTTCATCAGAAATGGCTGAGATTGTGACACATTTACTGGCATAAAGAGATGGTTTGCTGAGCATAAGTAAATTTATAACTATACACTCAGCTTCATCAAATATACAGTATACACACTTCCAAGGATTTAGCATACCTATTATAAGAAAGCTCATAAAAGCAGAGTCAATCTTAAAGCAACTCTGTACCCACAATCTGACCCCCTGAACTATTTGTACCTTCAGATAGCTGCTTTTAATCCAAGATCTGTCTTGGGGTCCGTTTGGCAGGGGATGCAGTTATTGTCCTAAAAAACAACTTTTAAACTTGCAGCCCTGTGTCAAACTGGCGTGGCCCCATGCCCTAGGATTGCGACAGGCACCTGTGCAGTGTTCAGAAAAGTGGTGATTAGTAGAAATCCTACCCAAGGGCATTCTTAATGATGAAGAGGGATGGAGGGACGCTGCAATCCTAGGGTACACAAACTCTTGGCACTGCATCACCTGTTGAACGAACCCCAGGACAGATCTTTGATTAAAAGTAGCTATCTGAAGGTACAAGCGGTTTGGGATGGGGGGGGGGTCACATTGTGGGTACAGAGTCGCTTTAAGATAGACAAATTACTTACTCCTGAGTAAACATGAGCCAATCTCCTGAGATTAATATTAGGTCACATTTGTTTTTAATCTGATCCTGATTTGGGGGATCTCCAACCCTGATTGGCCTGACCACTACTTTTAGAGCAGAATGGTTGTTGGTCACCTAGACAATGAGCTGTCAACAATGGTTGGAAAAGAGCAGCATATCAATAGAAGGAGACAAGTTTGCTATATGAAGGTATTTTCAAAAATATTTAAAGTGTCATTGAAAGTGTAACTTTCAAAATCTAAATCAACAGTAGATGTGGAATAAAGCATGTTTGCAATTTACAATATTAATTTTTTGTTATCATGCCTTAAAACAAAGTTATACTTATTTGTATCCAGGTCCAGTCTCCTGAAGGCAGCTTTTTAGTCTTTTGCTGGTTGAAAAAATAAAGACTAAACACAGGAAGTCCTGGCCAGTACAGAGTGCAAGAACGCAATGTGTCTATCAATCACATGACTGCCTTCTCTGTTTAGTCTCTTTTTTTATTTAACTAGCACAAAACTAAAAAGCTGCCTTCAGGAGACTGGGTGTAGATTTCTAGTAAGTAAAGCTTTATTTGAAGCATGATAACCTTAAAAAATGGAAGTAAATTGCAAACTTGCTTTATTTCACATCCCATGTTGATTTCGATTTTTAAAGTTACAATGACAGCGACACTTTAAGGCTGGGTTCACACTACGTATATTTCAGTCAGTATTGTGGTCCTCATATTGCAACCAAAACCAGGAGTGGATTAAAAAGACAGAAAGGCTCTGTCCACACAATGTTGAAATTGAGTGGATGGCTGCCATATAACAGTAAATAACGGCCATTATTTCAAAATAACAGCCATTGTTTTAAAATAACAGCAAATATTTGCCATTAAATGGCGGCCATCCACTCAATTTCATCATTGTGTGAACAGAGCCTTTCTGTGTTTTCAATCCACTCCTGGTTTTGGTTGCAATATGAGGACCACAATACTGACTGAAATATATGTAGTGTGAACCCAGCCTAACCCTACAAGTTTAGCCATATTAATTGAAATGTGTACCTCATCTGAACATCACTGCTATGATACTTTCTGTACCTTCTCAGGTAACATTGAATAATTTGGATGGTCTACCATATCTATGTCCAATTTCAAAAAATTTCTTTCCTGTTGTAATACGATATTAACAATAAACAGTTGTATTGAGGGTGAGGCCATTGTAGACCTCTAGATGTGCTTACAGATTGTACAGACTAAGAAAATAGGGAAGTACAGTCTGAATCTATTATGTATATATGTGGCTACCTATGAAAGTATAAAAACATTGACAGGGATTTTAAAAGTGAATATTAGTTGTGTAAATACATTTATTTTATTGAAACCAGCAAGTGAGTTTTTACATACGTAAGTGAAATACTTTGGCAGAACAGTTTGTTAAGTAAGAGAAATAAATGTTCAGTAGGGTAGGCATAAATGAAATTGGAGTCGTACCTATGTGACTCCATGATTTATTGTTTTTTATACAGTAGGAATATAACTTTAGACCATTGTTTCCCAAACTTTCCCACCTAGAGGCACTACAAGAAGAAAAAATGTAATCTGGGGGGACCACAAAAAAACACAAGCAATGTACAATACCCCTAAATCAATGCCCTAATCCCATTCAAGGCTTGTCTTTATGACCAACCGGCAGTAATCCCATTCCTAGCATGCATTTCACGACCCACCAGAAATATTTATGGCTGATATTCCATGACGTCCCAGAGTTGGCGCAGCAGTAGGATGAACAATCGTGTTCTCTTTATGTTTCTCATGGCGGCCCAGTTAAGAATCTCTGCTTTACATCAAATATAAGTCTAAGTACATCTTTATACATAGCATATTTGTTGCAGACATTTCTGTGTCTCAAATAGGTTCCATTTATCTGAGTTGGGTAGCAAGAATATGGATTTTTGCTAGCACTATTCAGACTGGACAGTTGCAAAAATTCTGAAAAAATCTAATGCTCTTAAATCTATCCCATAGGTTTTCCCAGAAGTGTTAGATATCGCATAAGTCCCAAATTCCATTATAAGGCCTAACCTGTGGCACTTATAATACCTCTTGTCTTACCGCATGGCAGTGGAGCTTTTCTGTCCCCTCTGCTGGGTAACATTGTTATCTCATCAAACCTCTAGTAAGGCCAGACATTGGAAATTTTATAAGTCCATATCACAACAACAACTATGTTACTAGGAAAACTTCTGGCCTACAAGGAACAAGTTTTATGAACTATTATTAACTTTAGAATTCCTTAGATAACACACCAGTCACATGCACCCTTGGCTTGTATACAAACAAGTATGGCAACACTTAGTGTGCAGCATTTTACAAAAAGACTATCTATTCTGTAGATCATTATCATCAATTTGATAGAATGAGATAATGTGTGCTAGAATTAATACCAAAGGTAGCAGGAAAAAAATGATGATCTTTTTGCTTTGGCAAGTACATGGATTTCTGCAACAAGTCTACTGCTTCTCGACCAGGGCTACTCAAGCTTTTTTTTTACTAGGGCCTCACCAACCCTTGTTGGTGCCTGGGTCCCACTAGTAATCACAATTCATGCCAAAAATAAAAATATTGCTCAATGTAGCTTTCATTTTTCATTACGAAACCCAGTATAACATTAACATGAGAACAAACTGACTCAATTATGTTGCTAAATCAGATATTGCTGCAGCCAGGGAGAGGTCTGTGTAGTGGGAGCGATCATCATGTGATGAAAACTACCTCCCAAGCCATACATCATCTCAGCCGTGAGGCCCACCTCACAGTTCTAACAGCCCTGGGCGATCATATTCATTTTTTTTCTTAATACAAGCAACTGGGGATGATTTTCACTATCTACCACTATACTTTAGAATAAGGGAATATTCACATGCAATTTCTGCCACTGAATACCTGTTTTATACATCTGAGTGGGGTTGTTTCTACAGCTTGTGGATTATATTGAAGCAATTACCATACGGGACTAAATCTTTAAGTCCAAGTCACAAGGTAACTAACATTGCTGGCAATGACTGTTGACAACTGAGGATGTCTGTCCTGACCTTTCTCATTTCAAACATTCCTAGACTTCCTTTATCCTTCCACAGTTATTCCTGTTACTATAACTACAGCATTACCTACTGACGTATGGCCCTAGTAAACCATTACATCGTAATACGTCTGTATTCATCAAGATTTCCTCAATGGCCACATCTCCTGATCTTCAAGGAAGGGAGAATTCATTCTTTTACTGCCCCTGTGTTTGCCCATATTGACCACTATAAAAATTGTCCACTATACAAAACATTAGCCAGAAGTTATGAATATATACATAATATATACCTTTGCACCCTAATCCGCCTCCCCTGCTACTGCTTACTAATAGCCTCTCATGCTTCCTAGTTGCCCTGAAATGCACTGCCCCCTTCAGTCATGAGGGTTCTGCAGCAATCCAAACTTTAGTGTGAACGGGGCCTTAGTAGTTGTATCTGCTGCCCCGACCCTTAATAACACTTTTAAATCTTTGCTGGCAGGGTCGAGACTTGCCTGGGACAACAATTTGCCAGGATTCTAAAGAATTGAGAAGTCGGGACAGTTGGCAACTATGTAATCCAGGTTTGATATGTGCCCTTCCTATTCCACCATGGTACAGTAGCTTCTGAACTCTGCCATGTATAGTTATATTTTCATAGAACTTTCCCAACAATATTGTAGCTGCACATTTCAAACATTTAATTGTGGCCTAATAAGAAACACATGAATGTATTTTTCTTGGAACATCTTATCTTCACTGATAAATATATGCCATATAACATCTCATTGACGTCGCCCTGACCATGATTGGTCTATTTGTATGGCTTGCTTTTGTATGAGAAAAGAGATTATATTTTTAGATATCCAAATCCAACACATGTTGACAAGAGAGGAGAATGAAGGGGCCTATTGTTTGCAGCTTCCAAGAAGTGGCTCTTGTTTTCAGTCTTCTGCTTGGGGGCAATGTTTGGCAGTCGTGGGGTTAAAGCAATCCTTCTTTGTCTTTCTCTCCGTTTCTCGCTGGGCACAACCTCTTGCTGTTTTGCTTTTGAATATAATTTTGGAGCTTGTTTTGTGCCCTCAGTTCTTAACCTTTGCACCCAGCTCATACCAATCTGCTCCAAAATAAGAAAATATTTCCGGGTCTATTTTGTTCTAGAGACCCCCGAGGCTCTGCAGTAGGATCATGGGAAAAGGGAATCATTTAGAAAGCCTGTTCAGTTAAGAATTCTTTATGTTAATCCTGCTCACTCTTGAAACACTTTTTATACTCTATTTTATATCTTTTAGATTTAGTTTTTCTGTATGTAGAATGCAGATACTTACTTATGGGTGTCAATTGTGTCTGCCATCATTGACACTTCAGTTATAGCCTCTTTATTACCGTTTATAACAGGTTACATTGGAAGCTAAATGATTTTCAAGTGGATTTTAAAATTTGGTGAAATTCTAGTAGAAATCCACATACAATGAATTGCCAGATTCAACCCCTTGAACCCAACACTGTGATGGTGCCCAAATGCTCCAGGAGTAATGAAGCAGGTGCAGTTTTATGAACACTGCTGTAGCTAGGAATTTTTTATGGGCTATGCTTTACCTGGTATATTTGTATAAACATTGTAGTAGCTACTCTACATTGGCACTGTTATTAGCACTATTATTTGGTGTACTTATCTTTCTTGGAAATACACTGGGAAAAGTTTGCAAGGTGGGGTAGATTTATGTAAAGCATAGATCTGTTAACCACCCTATGGAACATGCTTTTGTACTTCTGTCACTGAACCCCCCAAATGGCTGCTAGCCATAGCTGTGGATCACAAAAGTCAGATATCTGCCGCTGGAATAAATTCTATCTTTGTGGTAATATACTGTAGATAAAAAGACCAAATGAAAAACAACATGAGAATTGGCAAGTTCTGCAAATATTATTACAGCTACTAAAATGTTGATTTGTAGAAATGTGAAATAATAATAATAATAATAATAATAATAATAATAATAATAATAATAATAATAATAATAATAATAATAATAATAATAATTTATCATTCTCCAGATGTGGATTTGCGGAGACTAGTCTATCTGATGCTATCCTCCTAGATAAAGAACAACTTTCCTAGAAAGCACTGCAATTCCACAGCTGAAAGATCATTTGCACAGATTCCATTGGTTACAAGTGAATTACATTGCTATCTACTAAGTACAAGTTGTATGTGTCAATAAATATCATCACTACTCCTTACAGAAGGAACGTCTGGTTGAACACATGTAAGAACTTGTGTGACTAATATATACAGTGCTAAATATTCTGAGGACAGCTGTTTCAAAATACCAAGCACATTCCCTAGGATAAGAATCAACACTTACTATACGATCGGACTGCAAAGTCTATATGAAGTTAGCTGACACAGTGCTCTCTGCTGACACCTCTGTCCATGTCAGGAACTGTCCAGAGCAGTAGCAAATCCCCATAAAAAAACCTCTCCTCTTAGACTGGAAAGAATACCACTTCCTGCAGGACATACAGCAGCTGATAAGTACTGAAAGACTTGAGATTTTTTAATAGAAGTAAATTACAAATCTCTGCCACTCTCTGGCATTAGTTCATTTGAATGAAAACCATTTTGGGTGAACAACCCCTTTAAGTACAAAACTTCCATGGTTATTCCTGGTAATATTGCTTTTTCTACTTTTCCATGTAATATGAAAAAAATTGTCAAAACTAAAAATAGTCAAAACTAACATGGGATAAGCTAACTTCCTTAGGCTATGTTCACACAACGTATATTTTCGTGAAAGTACGGCTGTTGCCGATTGCAACAACGGCCGTGATTAATGCGAAAATATATGTTACCTGGCCTCTATGGAATCCCGGCCAGAGCATATACACATAGTATACGCTCTGGCCAGGATCTCTCGTGGTGCCTCAGAAAACTGACATGTCAGTTTTCTGCGGCCACTATTCAGTGAATAGCGGCCGCAGAAAACCCTCTCAGTGCGCACTATGGACCGAGCGGCTCCGCCCACACGCTCCACAGTGTGCAGTGGGGAGTTCTGATGCGGGTGTGCATGGATGCGCCCGTATCAGAACTCTGCGGCACTAAAGATCATCCGGCTGGTACTGCAGTACCGGCCGGGATGATCGTCACAGAGACTGGTCATGGCATGGCCGGTCTCTTACAGTGTGTGAACATAGCCTAAAGGTGTACTCCAGAGGGGAAACAAATGTTTTCAAATCAACAGCTGCCAGAAAGTTTTACACATCTATAAATAGTTTATATAAAAAATGAACCTTCCAGTACTTATCAGCTGCTGGAAATTGTATAACTTTTGGATACACTTTTTTCGGAGAAACAATAATACCGCTTTAAATATTACAATTAGTATGTGAGCATGTTACACAAGGTACAGGGGTCTCCAGGCGGCAGCCAGACAATCACAAGTACATCATGTGCTTCTAACAAGAAGTTACTGTAATCCTAGTGCATTCCCCTCAACATCACTATGTTTCACTTAAAATCTTAGTTGAGTGACACTGTTTAGTAAAACTATAAGTCTCAGCAAGCCTTTGTGATCATGCTGGGACTTCTAGTGCCACAACACCAGAGCACACTCATCTTGTATGACCAATATAGCTGTGCTCCCTTTTTTTTAGTAAACAGCACTACTAAAGGATACAGCATGTAAGAAATAGTGTATGTGGAAAAAAACACAGTGAGCTTTCTGCTAGTGAGGGGGCCCAGTCCTTGAGATATTAGGCCACCTGTCAGTTTGTTACTTATTAGAACAATGTCTACAATGTCTGCAGGTTTACCAGTTTCTTATCGTTTCTGAGAAAAACCACATTAAAGTTCTTATAAATTACCAACTTCAATGCCTTACCAGGTTCTGTAACGGCTACAAGACTATGGAGCAATATAAGTCAGAGGAGGTATACTCTTTTAAGTTTACACCTTGAATTCTCATGCCAGCTGTGACTTCCACAACAAGCAGTAAGCAAAATATGCTGGTTATTCTCTTACTATTGGTGAACTACAATATTAGGAATAAATAGCTAAAGTTACTAAATTACTAAAATAATAACTTTAGCAAACCTGTGAGGACCATTGCTAATTAAAATGTACACAATGTAAATATCTACTTTAAGGAGATGTCCTCTGTAGACTCTGCCTTCTGGTTAGAAGGGTTCCCGGAAAATATGGTGAACAATAGAAATAAAACTTTCTAGCTCTATTACATTCAAACTTCTTCTAAAAAGTCATTGCAATGTCCTTATTCATGGCTAAGAAACAATAAGTACATGTTTGTTTGTTTGTTTTGTTTTGTTGTTTTTTTAAAACCAATAAAGAGATCCTTTAGTATCCATAAATTATCCACCTCCAGCTTTAATGCCTAAATTATGTAATGTAAGAGATGGAACAGGTAACAAACATATTAGTCACAATCGGCAGATATGTATACTTATCTGATTGTCATCATTGCAACCAAAAATACCTGTACTTCTTTGTTTTAGCCTTGAATAAGGACCATGCAATGTATGAAATGCATTTGAATAACGCTTGGATTTATTCCTGCTGTTTCCCATGTTTGGATACATTACCTCAAGATCAGCTAGGGACTTTTTTTTTTAATTTTCCTAGATGTTAACTAACAAATAGATTTCATTATTGTGGTTGGAGGAGAGTTATGCTGATCATCTTTCAGTGTTTTTCGGTCTTTTGGACTTTCTCTAAAGTAAGAAACCCCTGAAAAATGGCAAGCGAAAATGTAGATGTCCTATTAACATACAGATCTCACAACCTGTACTGATCCCCAGAAAATGTTTCTGCAAGGACCCTGCAGAGATGTGGTTCCCTCTTCACAATAGCGCAGGTAAACAGATCCAGATACCGGCCACTACAAGCTCTACAAGCAGACCACAAAGCACTAGGCCTATGGTCAAGCATGGACAGCAGGTGATCCGGGGGGTAATATGTAAAAAGCATTTATTGTGGCAACGTGTTTCTGCCCTCTTTTACTAGAGATCTACTGATCGGCTACTGATCAGTGGCCCTTAAGGGGGCCATACACCTTTAACAATTGTTGTCCAACAGTTATCTCTCCCGTTCTACCTACAGTATAAAAGGGAACATTGGGCACAGCTGTGTTTTCTTATGTTCTGTGTAGGGGTAAGCTGCAGCTATGTAGCACTGTCAGTGGCTTATTTCTTCAAGAACAAAGGGGTCAGACAGGGATTTTTCCATCATACCTAACCCTTGTCTCCACAAACATAATTTGTCAGTGTAGTCTCTGGAGTGCACTCATTCAGCTTATACTGACAGTCAAGTCCAAGCAAGCGGGCAAGTATTGTGTCATTATAAAAGTCTCTTGACTTGTTGCATAGACATGACAGAAGTTTAGTCAATCAGGGTCTGCGTGTTCAAATCTCCACCTATCTCTATATAGAGATAAGAGAGGTGTATGACAGCACTTTTCTCTTCTACTCCCTGCTATCTCCATCTCTTTGCAGAAAGTGACCTCCATTATAAGTTCTGTCTATATCTAGAGAGACCTGTGGGGGTCAGATAACTTTCTAACATAAATGCTGAATTTTCTCAATTGAATTAACCGGTGTTCATGTAGATATAAGACACAGGACGCACTACTGGTATGATAGCTACACAGAACGGTGATATGATAGACTTTAGTTTACAATTAATAACCACCACAGTATACACATTCTAATGTTTTCAGTGCATGCCTTGCCATTACTATTAAAATAAATTACATAGAAAGCAAACTAGTCAAATTTGTTCTTCATGTAATCCAAACAAAGCTGGTATTTTAATGGAAATTTATCGACTCCTGTCATGTAGATACAATAAAAATCAGCGAAAGTTTACAAGACTGTGTTGCTTTTCCTTTGCTTGAAGGGATTTTGAATGACTTCAATATGCTAAACTGAGGTATGCTTCATATTAAAAAGCATTTATTTCCGAGAAGAAATACCGTCAAGTCCAGAGGAAAAAAGATAGCTATGCATAGCCTATTCAGATCACTGTATAGATGAACTGCTGTTACTAAATGTTTATTAATGTCCAACTCCGTTAATGTAATGTAAGGTACAACAACAGAACAGGGCCAGATTAATAGAAGCACAAAATGGTTTATTGCCAGTGGCCTCACCGTCCTCAGCAAGTCATGGGATCTGCTATAATATGTGGAAGAAAAGGTGAGTATATACTTTATTACTAAGTATGATTCTAGCTTTATACCAGCTTCTACCTGCCCTATAAACTATAAAGAATCTGCTGGTCAAACATTCATGTTAATTTTTATGCCTATTAGCAGTGCTCATCTCTTATATGAACACAATCTTAGGTATATCAGTATTATCAGGACCTACAACCCCTCATATTCACCCCATCTCCTATTTTTTTAGTTCATAATGGGGCAGTCATTTTGCCATAAAAGCTTCTTCATAGCTCTAATAGCATTTTACAAATGAGTTTTACAGTGGGCCATATAGACTGTTGTCTAGAGCTGACTCTATGGGAAAGTTACTTAAAGAGAGTGGGGAGCTGCAACCAGCAGCGTAGTTACCATAATGGCAGACCACGCAGCTCCTATGGGGCCCGGGCCCCAGCGAAGTGTGCTCTGCCATTATGGTAAATCACTCTCAGAGACTTCCCCACACTTCCGATTGAAGCAGCGCCAATGCAACACCTATCAACCCAGGAGGTGACAACAACCCCCCTGATCACAGCACTCTTCTTGCCGGCATAGAGTTCATGCATTTTCTTAGCCTTCCCAGCACACGGGTGACATCACTCATGTGCCAGGGCGTACCAGATTCATTGGGCCCAATGCAGTTTTTGCAATGTGGCCCCATGAATCCTAGCTACACCCCTGGCTGTAGCCATCACCAATTGTTTATGGTGGACGATCTGTTAGTCATATAGAAGTGTTACCTTTCATTGTTACATTGTCTATAATGATAAAATGTAGCATAATGATCTCTACAGAACAGGAAGTGTCATTCTTAATCTCGAAGGCAAGTATGAAAATGGTGAGATTTAAAGGGGTTACCCAGCATTAGAAAAACATGGCCACTTTCTTCCAGATACAACAAGACTCTTGTCCCAGTTCTGGTGTGGTTTAAAATTAAGCTCCATTCACTTTAATGGAACTAAGTTGCAAAACCGCACTAAACTGGAGACAAGAGTGGTGCTGTCTGTGGAGGAAAGTGGCCATGTTTTTCTAAGGCTGGATAACCCCTATAAAGGGAGTCTACCACTAGGGTCGATTGATGAAATGCTGTTTAGTTTGTAAATAATGCTACCTTTCGTATCTTAGGGTCCATTTACACAGAAAGATTATCTGACAAATTATTTGACAAATATTTGAAGCCAAAGCCAGGAATGGATTTGAAAAGAGGAGAAATCTCAGACTTTTCTTTGTGACCTGATCTCTTTATAGTCTGTTTCTGGCTTTGGCTTCAAATCTTTGGCAGATAATCTATCTGTGTAAATAGACCCTTATTCTGTTTAATTTGCTGAAAAATTACTTTTATTCACTGTGCAAATGAGCTGTTAGGGACACTGGGGTGACTTGCTATGTGCACTGCTATGCCCGTCCAGACCGCTTCTATCTCCGCCACTAGCCCCATCTGACAAAGAAGCGATGGGAATGGTTTGGGCATAGAGGTGCACCAAGCTTTAAAGTCACATCCACAGAGCACCTAACAGGTAATTTGCATATTAAATGAATGTAGTTCTCCTAGAAAACATCTGCTAACTGCTAATTCTAAAGGTAGTGTTCAGCGATCTAAGTGGTTTACTATCATCAAAACAGATAGACCCCCTTTAAGGAATATTTTAAAATATAAACAGTAAAATGGAACAAAAAAAATAAAAATAAACACCTATTTTTTTTTTTTTTTTTTTTCGTGCACTTGGGGCGGGTCAGAGCCCTCCAATAAACCACAACACCACCAAAGCAGCAGATGCTCCAGGGACACCCTTTCATTCATAGTCTTTGCCTTTCCAAGCCCTTCCATAGCTTGTCTTGGAATCCTGCATGTGCATACTAACTGCGGAGACCCAAAACAAGGGGCTCGGGAAGGCAATGAATATGAATAAAGGGGCATTCCTGAAGCAGCTGCAGGGCTGGCATAGCAGTTCACTTGGGAGCTCTGGCCTGCCACCAGTGCATCAAAAAAGCTAATTGGGATATTCTTTTTCAAGTGGATTTCTCGGCAACAGTGCAACCAATTTTATAAGCCAGACACTGTTAGAATTAGGGTTGGGAGCTTAACAAGGGGATAGTGGTGACTCACCTGCTAATAAATTCCCTTTAGGGTGCCTTCACATGTACCGTATCGCTGCGTATTTAACGCTGCGTTTTTATCGCTGCATTTTTGCTATGCGTTTTTTACATGCGCGTTTTGATTTTCACCTGATTTTCATACGGTACGTGTAAAGGCACCCTTAATATAAAATTTTGATTTGAACAATAGATTATTTTTTTACTATATTTTTCGACTTATTCCTTTTAAATTGGGTTGCATGCCTGTATACAAATTGATATGCAACCTTTGCTGGGTCCTTCCTGGAGGGATATCTGTCTAGTCCTGTGTTTCGAGACTCATAAGGGTGCGTTCACACTTACAGGATCTGCAGCAGATTTGATGGTGCAGATTAGAATCTGCAGCTGATCCGCAGCAGATTTGATGGCCCAGAATTGATTTGCTTAAAATCTGCACCATCAAATCTGCTGCAGATCCTGTATGTGTGAACGCACCCTAAATGAGGTTCCACAGGCTCTTCTTTTGCATATTCATGTATACAAAGTGGACACAGACTACCAAAGCCTCCTTACTAAGGGTTTCCTACGTACTTGACAAGGTCCAAGGCCTACAAACCCTCCATTGTGAATCTTGCTGTCATATAAGCCCATCAGCACGGCAACATTTGAGTTGTGGTAGCGGAAATTATCTGAAATGTATTTACAATAAAAATCTACATTTATATGGATTTATTTAGTTGGCTTTGTTTATTTTATTGAGAATTTTACAACCTACTCAATATGCTCACACAATCAAGTATGTGAGAATTGACAGGGTGCCTAGAATCCGAATAGGAGGCTACAAATATTGTCTAAAAATATAAGGAAAAAAATGTATAATAGATCACTAAGGCCTTTCTGTGCAGTTTCATTTAATCTCTGTATTATTCCTCCACCCTCCAAGAGGCCAATAACTTTCAAGCATATGGTTTGTTTTAACGTTGTATATGTGAAGAATGAATACAAACACAACCTTCTGGGATTATAATTTTCATGTTAGTAAAATTGAGAAACAAATGTGAACATAGATTTATGGGGGTTTTAGGAAAATGTGAGTTTCTAGGCTGAGAAACGAGGCAAATGCTGGTAAAGAAATAGTTCAGTTTTTGAAGAATAGTTGTTCTAGTAGTAAGAAAAGCTGAAACATGAAAGAATGATCAATATCCATTTATTTAAAATAAAACTGTATACTATAGAGATACATTATATAATTCACTTTCTATATATTTTAGGCGTTTGTTTTTGCATGTTTCAGGGTCTCTTACATATTCTCTGTTATCTAACAGGACAACACACACTAAAGCCCCTATTACACAGGGTGATCAACTGGAGCAAGCGAGCACCAACCTGCTATTACATGTGCCAACAGCAAGCAGGTAAGTGGGGCGGGGGGCCTGCGAGGAACTGCAAGGGGAGGAGATAACAGCAGTCTGCTAGGCTGATCATTGTCGTTTCAGCCTGATGAAAGCTAACCATCAGCCTACATTGTGCATGTCCGCTGATCGTTGCCTTCTATTACACACAGCAATTAACAGCTAAATACGGACGATAATTGCTTTGTGTGATAGGGTCTTAAGCCTTATTTCCACATTCTGTATTTCATGGACATCACGGACGGGGAAGGCGTGTAGTGGAATTGCATCTCCCCCACACACACACCGCATGGCATATCTCCAATATGATGCTGGAAGCAGGAAAACTGTATGAATATGTGTGCTGCTGTAATGACACAGCCGCATGGCTGCTTCTTAACAGTGCTGTGCATATTTATACAGTTTCCCCACTTCCAGCATCATATTGGAGATGCTGCCATAGCCATAGCACTTTCATTTTCACCTGCAGACCTATATGAGGTCTTTCTTTTGTGGTGTCCCATCACGGGTGTTGCTATCGGTTACTCCCTTTGCAAAAGCCTGTACTTATTATGAGTAAGTAGTGATAAAGAAGTGATAAAGTTTCTCCACTAGATGTCGCTTTTGTAAGTATGTGTACTCAGTTGCTGCACAGCTGAAGTATGGAAAGGGTTATTGTTTGCTTATGTGTCACAAGGATCTGTGAACATATGAGAGCATCTTCTTTTATTAACCTATCACCTTCTTCTTTACTTTCTTTAATAATGCACTTGGGGAGGAGGATTCCTCTATCCGAGTATCACATCGGCAGTACTGTGTTGGAAAAGACTTCAGAAGAGAAGGATTTAGGGGTAGTGATTTCTGACAGCCTTAAAACGAGTCACCAGTGCAACCAGGCAGTGGGGAAAACAAATCGTATGCTGGGGTGTATAGCTAGAGGTATAACCAGTAGGAAGCGGGAGATTGTGATCCCGCTGTATAGAGCTCTGGTGAGACCACCTCTGGAATACTGTGTCCAGTTCTGGAGACCTCATCTAAAAAAGGAGATTGATAAAATAGAACGGGTGCAAAGACGGGCTACAAAAATGGTGGAGGGTGTGTGGCATAAACCATATCAGGAAAGACTTAAGGATTTGAATCAAGAATCAAGCTCAAGAACAAGAGGAAACAGTGAGAGGTTAGTTGGGGGAAAGATCAGAAGCAATGTGAGAAAACATTATTTAACTGAAAGAGTAGTAGATACCTGGAACAAACTTCCAGCAGAGGTGGTTGGTAAATCTACAATAACAGAATTTAAACACGCCTGGGATAAACATACATCTATCCTAAGATAATAAGAAAGAAAATACTAAAAGGGCAGACTAGATGGACCCAGTGGTCTTTTTCTGCCTTCAATCTTCTATGTTTCTATATTTCTACTTCTTCTATGCACACTCTTCACCCATTCACAGTGCACCTTACAGGGGCTGTAGATAGGAAATCACGTGAGTAGAGGAAGTGTGGAGGTCTTTTTGTATTGGACTTTGTAGGGAAGGACGCAAGCTAGAACGCTCCAAGGTCTGGGGCTTGTGTCACCCTCTAGGACAGGTCCAACGACACTGATAGGGCAATAGGTGGTTCATTCCGACAAGAGTCGATGCATGGGCACAAGTATTCTCTCTCAAGTATTCTTCTATTTCTGTCTCATCCTTCAACATCCCGACAGAGCACAGTACTACTTGAGTTGGGACTCTCATGACATCCTGTAAAGCATCCTGTAAAGCATCCTGTCAAGGCAAGGCTGTATGTTCTGCTGCACACTCTTTCAGAGTAAATAAGCTTTTATTTATGGTAAAGAGACTCTGTGATTTTTCGTCCCGCACCAAAATAGTACATACACAATCTTTGGGACATTTCCCCTTTCTGTGGGTGGCAGTACCACCCAAGGGACCCCTCAGCAGCCCAGCAGGTCACTGACCACAGGGGAACAAGGTTTATCCGGCCCTTTAAAATAAAAGCAGGTGTGCCATCAACCTGTGTGCCCAACCGGCACTGGCGTCATGACACAACACCCTAGGGTCCGGGTACATCTTGGCCAACCACCACAGGAGTGGCATCACACTACACCATCTAGCAAGTGACCGGCATACCTCCGTCATAGCACGGTGGGGGGGGGGGGGGGGGGGGGGGCTCGCCGCACTTTTCTGACACCAATTGTGCTTTGTAATGAGTCTCTTCATTTTTCCATAAAAATATTCTGCAAAAAAAAAATTGGGGGTAGATTAAGTAAAAAAAGCTATTTTTCAAATTTCGGGTGGGTTTTGCATTTACGTCGTGTGCCATGTGGTAACTGACTCAAGTGCACACAAAGTTATACCTGCAGTGAATAAACCACAGACTCGCCTACAGCATATACCAGCAGTTACCAGCATGCTTCAGAGTTCACTTTCCCATCCCTTATCAAATCCAGTGACCAACCCTCCACAGCGCCAAGAAAGTGACATCCTAATTCCTAATATATACCTAATATATGCTGGGACTTCTTAGTAAGCTTCTCCTGAGGCCCTCTAAAAGGCTGATATGATAACAATCAACATATATTCTGACTATACAGTTTATGTATGCACACATTATTATATACTTAGTCACATGAATGCACATTACATATACAGAATACAATATAAACAGACACTACTACCAAGAAGCTGCAGGCTGGTAGGCAGAAGAGACCAGCTGACATTCCTGTGATTCCTCATATTTCACTAGTGTCATAATATATAATGTAGACCCAGAGTTTACTTTGTCTAATATCCCATATGACTCCACCTGAAGACATGCTAGAGTAAGTAGTTCTCTACAATCAGGGGGCAGGGCTTATAGAGGCTTCTGCATCTGCTGCCCTGACACAGTGACAGGATGCAAGTAGGCAAGTGAGTACAGTATAAAGTGTGTGGGTGGATGGGGGTATGTTTTAGTGTGGGCTGATGTTGTAGGCCCATAGCACAGCACAGGAAGTCAGGAGCGCATCAGGGAACAGGTCCTAGACAGCAGCTTAGCCTGTCCGAGAAGACACTGTGCACGGGGAGGAACCAGGAAGCAGCTTAGCTTGTACGAGAAGACACTGTGCACGGGGAGGAGCCAGGCAGCAGCTTAGCCTGTCCGAGAAGACACTGTGCACGGGGAGGAGCCAGGAAGCAGCTTAGCCTGTCCGAGAAGACACTGTGCACGGGGAGGAACCAGGAAGCAGCTTAGCCTGTCCGAGAAGACACTGTGCACGGGGAGGAGCCAGGAAGCAGCTTAGCTTGTACGAGAAGACACTGTGCATGGGGAGGAGCCAGGCAGCAGCTTAGCCTGTCCGAGAAGACACTGTGCACGGGGAGGAGCCAGGAAGTAGCTTAGCCTGTCCGAGAAGACACTGTGCACGGGGAGGAGCCAGGAAGCAGCTTAGCTTGTACGAGAAGACACTGTGCACGGGGAGGAGCCAGGAAGCAGCTTAGCCTATCCGAGAAGACACTGTGCACGGGGAGGAGCCAGGAAGCAGCTTAGCCTGTCCGAAAAGACACTGTGCACGGGGAAGAGCCAGGCAGCAGCTTAGCTTGTCCGAGAAGACACTTTGCACGGGAAAGAGCCAGGCAGCAGCTTAGCTTGTCCGAGAAGATACTGTGCACGGGGAAGAGCCAGGCAGCAACTTAGCTTGTCCGAAAAGACACTGTGCATGGGGAGGAGCCAGGCAGCAGCTTAGTCTGTCCGAGAAGACACTGTGCATGGGGAGGAGCCAGGCAGCAGCTTAGCTTGTCCGAGAAGACACTGTGCATGGGGAGGAGCCAGGCAGCAGCTTAGCCTGTCCGAGAAGACACTGAGCACGAGGAGGAGCCAGGCAGCAGTTTAGCCTGTCCGAGAAGACACTGTGCACAGGGAGGAGCCAGGCAGCTGTTTAGCCTGTCCGAGAAGACACTGTGCACGGGGAGGAGCCAGGCAGAAGCTTAGCTTGTCCGAGAAGATACTGTGCACGGAGAAGAGCCAGGCAGCAGCTTAGCTTGTCCGAGAAGACACTGTGCATGGGGAGGAGCCAGGCAGCAGCTTAGCCTGTCCGAGAAGACACTGTGCATGGGGAGGAGCCAGGCAGCAGCTTAGCTTGGTCGAGAAGACACTGTGCATGGGGAGGAGCCAGGCAGCAGCTTAGCCTGTCCGAGAAGACACTGAGCACGAGGAGGAGCCAGGCAGCAGTTTAGCCTGTCCGAGAAGACACTGTGCACGGGGAGGAGCCAGGCAGCAGCTTAGAAGATTACATAGAGCGGCCAGGGCTGCGCAGAAGTTGACACACCCGCAGGGACCAAAAAATGTGCCGCCTGAGGTAGAATCCTCATTCCTCCTTTTGGCAGAAGCAGCCCTGATCGTACCCCATTAATATAACTTATTTTAGTTTACTACTTATAAAGAAAATAAACATTTTTTTTTAATTGGTATATTCTGACTCTTAAAACGTTTTTATTTTTTAGGCTATAGAGCTGTGTGAGGTGTAATTTTTTTGTTATCTGTAGTTTTATTCAGTACCGCCAAGTAAAAAAGAAAAGAAAAGGCATCCGCTTTTTCTTTTTAAATAAGACGTCTGGTATCACTGCATTTTAATTGACCTCAATGGAATCCATTGAAGTCAATGGAATGACGGCCGCCCAATGCACACAGTGTATTAAATCATGGACATTGTTTTCTCAGACGTTAAAAAAAATATCAGTTATTTGCAGATGTCTTTTGCAAACTTTGGACATTATTTTTAAGCTGTTCACACACATTTTTTTCTTTTTTCACCATCCTTTCACCAGCTTAACTATAAAATTCAATGGACTTTTTAATTAAAGAGACACCAAAAGGGCAATCAGTTCACCTGAACTAGAATAATGTACCAACAGTCATCATTTTAATGACAGGTGTCCATAACATCCAATGACATAATTTTAAACTCAAAATGACAGACGTAATTTAAAAAAAATAATAAATGGAAAGATAAAACGTCATGCGAACATAGCCTATATGTGACTTTTTTAACACTTTTATTGAACAGACTTTGTTCAAACTGCGTTACGAAGCCCTCAGCAGTGATAGGAGTGCTATCTATTTTTGGTTTAGATCAGATTTGTCTTTTTTAAGAAATTTACGTTTAAAGACTCCTAATTTTTCATAGAAAATAATGGCCCATAGGAAATAATGGTCAGACTGTACAGTCAAGCTTTTTCTGTCACTGAGTACCTTAAACCCCGCAATCGCTATAGATTTAAGGGGTTAATGAGGCGCAGATGTGGGATCACAGCTGCCTCTCATTACCTCCGGCCCTGGACACACATCAGAAGCCCCTGAAGTCAGGAACGGGGTATGTGCAGTAGGAACGTATATATATGTATTACTGATGGGAAGGGGTTAACAGTCAATCACAGCACATATGCAAATAGCTTGAAAATAGCAGCCAATAGAAACTCTAAGGTCATGTCAGTCAATGCCTGACAACATCCATGCAGTCACATGTCCTCTATTGGCCAATAGAAGATGTAGAAGATAGAAGGTCCTTAACGATTTCCTCTCACTGACACGAGTAAGAGTGTCATGGTAACCAAGCAAAGGACCACCAATGACAGATAATCCAGGACATTTAAATGTCACTGTCAGTTTTGACAAATAGCAAAAAATATAAAAAGGAAGGAGATACAGCTCACCCTGAGTAGTGTTTTCACTGCAGCAGTCAATAGTTGATGGAGGTGCACGCGCTCCTAGGCGTGGGATGGGCGCCTTGATACAGAGAACAGCTGAAGATTGTGGGTGGTGGAGCCTACACCAAAGGATGTGAACTATAAAATATAACTTTTATTCGTACATTAAAAATGATGCTCCATAACAGGACCTACGCGTTTCGCACCGACGCGCTTAATCATGGTCTCATGGTTTTGACAAATGCATTAAAAATGGTTTAGGTAGATGGATCGGAGGATAGCTTTATGCTGGCCACAAACAGTGGCCCTTTTAGCTATTGAAAGAAGCCGGGGGTCGCCCATTATCGAGAGGGTCACATCATGATCCCTCTCTATATCCCCTCTGGTAAGACAATGGCAAGACAATGCAACTCTATGGATTTATATATATGACTGGAAACCCAGATGGTGGGGAAGACCTGAAATACCTACAACAGCCATGGGATGGAGTAGAGCTGCCACTGTATTTTATAACCGCTTAAAATGACATTTTTCTAAATACAGTGCTATTTTTCATCATAATTTCCTTTAGTGGTGAAAGAAATCTTATATAGCTATACATTTTTGCATACTGGAGTATGCCTGTGGTTTACCCATAAAGCTCAATAGACCAAACATAGTGTACTTGTGACTATGTTTGGTCTTTTTTAGACTGTGCTCCCTTAAACTAGGTATAACCTACACTGTGCGCCCTAACATTAATTATAATACATACTATGCTCCCTGGTTTTAATTATAATTAGAGATGAGCGAACCGGGTTCGGGTTTGAGTCCATCCGAACCCGAACAATCGGCATTTGATTAGCGGCGGCTGCTGAACTTGGATAAAGCTCTAAGGTTGTCTGGAAAGCATGGATACAGCCAATGACTATATCCATGTTTTCCACATAGCCTTAGGGCTTTATCCAAGTTCAGCAGCCACCGCTAATCAAATGCTGAAAGTTCGGGTCGAGATGGACTCGAGCATGCTCAAGGTTCGCTCATCTCTAATTGTAATACATACTGGGCTGCTTAATTCAAATTATAACACATACTGTGCTTCCTGATTGAATAATAGACACTTCCCCCTGAAATAAATTATAATTATAATACACTGTGCCCCCTTGAGTATGTACACAATACACTGTGCCACCTGAAAGGAAGGTAATACTGGGAAGTGGTGCAATGACATAGTAGAAAATGCTTAGAACTCCCTTGGGCCCTTCAAAACATTATCATTTAACTGTATCCCAATACTGAAAGAGTTGTAGATGCTTGGAACAAACTTCCAGCAGAGGTGTTTGGTAAATCTACAGTACACTATGTAAATCTACGGCCGTTGTTTTCACCCGGCCTGACATGTGCGCCTGAAACTACGGCCATAGAAATACGTTCATACAGGCTAGTCATGAAACTACGGCCGTTGTATAATTTTGCTTCCTAGCTTGTTTCTCAGCGGAATGAAACAGGTCATTTATTTGGAATAAAAAATCAAGTTTAATTTTGCAGAAATAAGTATTCCGTGCACGGCCACATTGAAATCCACGGCCGTAGTTGGAACATTACCGGCCGGAAATAAATGAATGGCAGAAATGCATCAGTTGTCACCAGTTGTCCTATCCTTTTCTTTACATTAAACATCAAGAACGGGCAGTAGAATGCTGCAAGCAGCGTTCTGATGTATGGCGTGTCCGGCGATCTAGCAGCACTATTTACACGTCAGATGTATTAAACTGTCCCTTTGAGATTAATGGGGTCAATTGAAAAAACTAGATTGAAATGCGCTGGAGGAAAATGCCGCCAGATCGCTCGATGAATGTAAACCCGGCCTAATATAATTTAAACCTGCCTGGACTAAACATTTCTAATAAGCTATTCTAAGATAATAAGAAAAGAAATAATATAAGGGTGGGCTAGTTGAAGGGCTTTTTCTGCTTTTATGTTTCTACCACAATACAGAGAAACAATTGAAGTTAGGGGAACTAGTTAGGATTAGTGATGAGCAAACATCCCGATGTTCGGTTCAGATCCCGAACACCAACATAAAAATAATGATCATGATCCGTTAATGTACGTGTTCGTCGAACATTCACGAACAAATAATAACGAACAGTAAAAGCATATGCTTTGGTCAACGCACATGCGTACAGATTCCCTGAACAATCTATTATCGAAACACTATTAAGATCCAGACAGATCCCATAACTGCAATCATAGTTTATCCAGAAATGAACATACCATTGAGATTTCCTTATGTTATTCCTGTTTTGTACATCTCTGCAAATTAGAATAGTACCTAATATCATGTGTAGCTACAAAATAAGCTCTAACACAACACAGTATGAACATGCCGAACACTGACCATGACAATGCAACGTAAGAAGAGTTCAGCCGAGCAGGCGGAGATCGCATTGTTTTATTTTACACGGCCCTTTTAAGCAGAAATGGCATTAACAGTGCATTACTTGGATCATCTGCTATGGTCAGTAAGTGCAGTCTGGCTGTGAACCAGTGAAAACATCTGCTAAGGGATCAACAATCTCACTGTTTGAGTTGCTCCGCCTCAGAATTTGGCAAAGCTTTTTTAAATGCCACCCTGCCCGGGGACATTCACACCCTTAGCATTTGCCTTGCTCTGACGCAAGGCTCAGGCCTCCTGGTGAGGTTTTAGGCGTCGTTGTGGCTTGTTGCGTCATGGCTAAACTGTGTGGAAAAACTTGTTCTATCATACGTTAGCCTTTGGGTCTTAACTACAAGCTGCTCCTGTAATGTGGAAACATAGTCTCAGTTTGTAGTTGCATTGTTTTGGCTCGGAATACTGGGAATATTTTGGAATTGTAGAAATGTTCTTATAAAACTGTCACAGGAAGTATTAAGCAAGACTTATAAAGATACTAAATATTTGCATGGTATTTATGGTTTTAGTATGCCAGGAATATGAAGACTGGGTTGACACTTGTGTTATTCTTTAAGATGTTTTGACAAATATTTTGTATGAAAGGTAAAAAGGTGGAATTTAAAGATACCAAGATGAATCACTGCCTACACTCAATAACAGCTTGTATTATACCGAACCTCAAAAACACAGCATACAATCAGCATCATGTATAAAAACATAGGGGGCAAGTAAAGGTGGTAAAATCAGATGTATACCACATACATATATGTAAAGGAGAACAAATGTGCTGTTTTTAGTGAAGTAACTTACATTACTGTACCCTTTTTCTCCCCCGTGGATTTACTCACTCCATGGTTTCCTCTCTAAATTGCTGTTGCCATAAATGCTTTCCCACAATCCCTCTTGCTTGCAGGCCCAGTGGAGACCAACTGCAAGTACTTTTTGGAGATTGCCTGGTCCCCCTTAATGGGTCTTAAAGTGATACTGTCACCCCCCTTAGTCTATGTGAGGTTCTCCGCACCATCCTCAAGCTTAGATGCTGCACCTTTGATATATCCTGTATAAAACTTGTCTCTGTCTTCTTTCTGCTCTACAATCACTCCATTTCATCCGCTCACTGTATAGTGTGGGGTGTCGAACAGCTCCTAGTAGGTAGTGCTGGGTGTTTGCACCCCACTGATCAGTGACTGACTAGCTATCCTCTGGATATCTCACTAGTATCTTTTGCCTGAAAACCCCATTTAAAGGGAAACTATCAGCAGGTCAGACGTATAGGGCACAGGGCAGTGAGGATGAAGTGCAACACCCTGAGTGCACCGATCCACCCTGTCCACCCCCCACCACCCCCCTTTAATGAATATTGTGGTGGTGCTCTGTGCCAGCTGGGGTAGATTGTTGTACTGAGGGTGTCGCACTTGCCCCAGTGCACCCAACATCTCATTAGAATATTAAATAGACAGAGGATGAAGGTAATAAAATTGCCCTATAGGGACATTTCAGAAGGTTAGATGCTTCTCATTAATGACCCAAACCCTTCAACCTGCAAATGTTCTTAAACTATTGGACCATCTCTGGGCACATGTGAGATGGTCAATTCTCTGTTTTTGTTGTGTTTTTGCATTATTAAATATTTTAAACTGTTTCCATTGTAGAGATGGTAAAGAACCTTTTTAGTGTATGGGTTACTGAGAGAGATTATAATATTGGTCTGTTGTTCATATAAAAATATTGGCAATGCTTACTACAATGAAATTAGACACACATTTTTAAACATCTCCATGAAACAACCTAACATATTAGTGAAATGTATTACCCAATGACTTTTCAAGGATTGACTCTAATCTCTCATATCCGGACCCTGAAGGCCTCCATATGCAACATGGCTCATGTTATCAAGGCAAATTCAATAGTGAAGAATATCCAGTACAATATGTGTAACATATAACTGGGATACAAGAATACAAAGACAAAGTATCAGCTGCAGCGTGTAACGTGGGATTTCTTCTATTCCATTCTGTTTATTCCCTTTCTGCTCTTGGGCCAATAACATTTTTGTGAATGAAACAAACAACAGAGACTTTTCATATAGTAGATTAGAACCAAGGATATTTCTTACACAATGTGATGCTTTCAGATATTTAATGCTTTACTGCAAGTAAGTAGAAATTTCACGATTGGTGATGGAACAGAGTATTCTTGAAATCTGTGGAAAATCACTTTAAGTTGGTCACATAATGTATGACATAGCACAGTAAGCCTAAATTCCCTGCCCATCTGTCGTGTAATAGCAGTGTATATGGTGATGTGCCCATAGACATTAATAAGCAGACATATCAAAAGAGTGACCATAACTTTGGCTTTAATATGTCATGATCCCACAAATCCAGTTGTGTAGAAGTATTTTTCTATAAAACTATATAGAAAAAATATACTGTACATGCTATGGCCATCAATGGAAAATCTATTGATGTATTGTAAAAAAGTCTATCCACAGTTTAACTGGATGTGATGCAATGTGTTTTTAGCCGTACTTTGAATGGGACATCACCATTTTTTTTTCCTAAGAGGCCTCCAGCAGCCTTGACCTGACCTTGCAAAAGATTATGTAAAGTAGACAAAAAAACAAGTCATAACACCATATATTCAGCAAAAATTTTGCTGCCACAGGCAAAGCTGCACATCTATACATTGGGTCAGCTACGTTAATTATTAGGGACCTTTGTTCATATTAGGAGTGACGCTGATGCAGCCTTTTTCTCCTGTTAATAATTCCCATTTTGGTCACTGTATGCAGCCGCATCATTTCACAGTCCTAAGGCCAAAGGGAGAGAAACTGATAGAAAGTGTTGGTCTAGGACATCTTTTAGCCACATTGTTCCAATATTCTTCAACTTCAACTTATTCTATACTCTATCAGCAATATTAACTCTAGGCTTTGCATGAAAGTATGCAGTGTGGTAAAGGACCACACTTCCCTATAAATGTTATTGTATAGGATAGACTATGAGAACAAAGGAAAGGTCCACCTGTGCAGTTCAAGTGGGCTTCAACACCCTTTTCCTGCATATCTGTGGCAGGTCACAGCTGTCAGTTATTGTCAGACATTCCCTAAATGTATCAGGACTGGAATCGATTTCCGATCCCGATTGTAAACGCTATAGATGCTGAGGTCAGTTCGACTGCAGCATCTATAAGGAGAGAAATCTCCCTCTGTTTACCATTGGGGCATTGCAAAGTGATCACAGAGTCCTGATGGTAGATATGAAAACAAAAGGAGGCCTCCGGTGTCATAACTACAGAAGCCAAACAGACTCTGCCCTAAGGCTCTAGTCTTTAAGGCCAAGATTATCCTGGTCCTGAAGGGATAAAGTGGGCAGTGTGCAAAACATGCAGCTCAGTTGGACATATTTGAAGGGTCTGTAACTCTGAAAAGAATAAAACTTTGTGAAAAGTAAAAATAAAGCACAGAATGGTCAAAAAGTTGCACTAATGTTAATGTAATAAACTAGGAGACTGATGACGATGAGGACAACAATGTAATAAACCCAGCTTACCGTAAACCATAAGAATGAAACTGGACACTGTCTCTTTGCAGTCAATCGCTTCACAACATGAATACAGCACTTTCTATATTTTCTGTTAAAATGAATAGTATTCCACTTACATTGGTGAAAAGATTCTACCTACTTGGGTTCTATCCATTATACTTAAGACCACCATAAATTAGAATTGTACATAGTTGATACCTGTTGACAGGACTTTGGGTGGTTTAGACAGGCTTAGAAAGGTGAAGCATACAGGTTTCAAGATCAACATTTCCAAATGCCAACTTTTGCAATTGATACCACATTTAGCCCCCCAAAGAAGTTATCCAGAGGGAGTGTCAATTGCCAAACATTATCTTTTATATTCTAAATTATTCTATCCCATGCAAATGATCCCACTTCTTCTAAAACATAAAGATATTTCCCGACTCAGATCTACCTTTACCAGATTTATATAGAGATAAAAAAGACCTACAATAGCCTATGACACCCTTTGTTTTTCTAAACACAGGGGGGGGGGCAACTAAAAAAAATCTCACTCATCTGGCACACTTATTAGATTCTGATAAAGGAGGGTTTCTATTGTGGGAAGTTTTTAGCCAAAAACATGCCATACCTCCAGATCAAAATCCTCTTTTTGAACAACTATGCCAATTTATTACTAAAAGAAAAATTAGGTACTTTTGACCTCCTTTGTTCTAATTCTTCTCCCAATTTGTCAAAATTACAACTATATCACATGTTGTGTAATGTTTCTCTACATAACTCTCCTCCTCCATTCCTTAGCAAATGGTCTTCTGAACTACAGACTGAAAATATACAACAAAAATTGGTAAATAGTATTTGTTATGTTAATTCTGCTACTCCTAGTTTGAAACTGAGGCAAAATCCATTTTCTGTTACTACATAAAGCAATTTATGCTTTTAATTTCTCTTATCCAAATATGCCAGATGATTTCTTAACACATTGTCCTAAATGTAACGAACCAAATGCAAAATTTGTTGCTTTGCGTATGGTCATGCTCTCAAGCTCAGATATATTGGCAATTGGTAAAGACATTTATTTATACCACATGGAATGAAACCATACCTTTGACTTTGCTCCTCTATGTCTTTAATGATGTGGTGGCCCAAGATAGAGATTTCTCTAAAAAACAAATAGCCTCTAAAGGTATTCATCTCACATTGTTAGCGCTTAAGAATCTGTTAAACCATTGGATATCTGACACATTTCCAACTATATCTGAATTGGTGATTTCTCTTAAGGAAACTACAGTATACACTGGGAAATGCTAGATGCAACTCATAACAAAGACACTTCTACCAAGAGTTTCATAAAAAAATGGAAACCCTTTTAAATTAATGTTATGCCAACGGAAGAAAGAGAGTCTATTATTAAAAAGTTTCATAACACTACTTGGTATTATACTGCGGAGGTGAGTGGCACGCTAGGAGCACTCAGAATTACTTCTTCTTCATGATGTAGAGGTTCCCTTTCTTTTCCCTTATTCCTGAAAAGCAAAAATTTCTTTCCTTTGTTTTGTTTTTGTTTCTTTTTTTTTTCTTCTTTATTCCCCTTTCCATAGAGACAATGCTTATGTTTACTATTTTTCTGTGTTATTTATGTGATTTATGTATGTATCCTTTACATTGTACATATACTTTGATTCATATATTACAAAAAATTCTATCAATTATATTGGAAAAAAGAAAGGTGAAGCAATCTATAGGATGTGTCCTCAGTATCCAAATCAGTTTTAAAAAAGCTGTGAAGCTGAAACATACTAAGGGGAACATTGGGCTACATGAGAACGGGACTCAAACATTTCATAAAGCCAAGCCTGTTCTGTTTGCTATGTATAGTAAAAATGATAAAAACTTGTTTAGAATATTGTCAGAAGGCATCATGCGCAAAGTTGGGACAACTCATGATATTTCAGTAAAAAGGCTATGTTTTCACAATATCTTTTTTGGCCGCTTAAGTCCAAATCGTATAATAATAACCATTATTTCATACTAATGTTATTTGTATAATAATGGCCAAAACAAAACTTTTGGGAACATAGGCAAAAACAGAAATGGCAGTGTCCAAATCTGGGATGATTTTAAGGCCACTATTAGTCATGTGTTACAAACAGAGCAATATCTGAAACCAATAGTGAGTTTATTTATGCAAACCTCTCTGCAAAATTGATTTAACAGAAGCTTACTTACAAATGGAAATGGAGGAAGATTCCAAGGTATTCCTTCCATTAAATACTCACAAAGCATTCTATCACTATAACAGACTAGTGTTTAGGTTGCCTTTGCTCTAGCAATCTGGAAAAGAGCCACAGATCATGTATTACAAGGCTGTCCAAGGACCCAATGTTTTTTTGGATGACATCATTGTTACTGGAGAAACAAATGAGATACATCTACAGAATCCTAAAACTATCCTAAAGAGAGATTGAAGGAGTATGGGCTCAGAAAAATGTGAATTCTCTGACGTATGCATTAGTCATTGTGGGCTATTGATGAACAAGGCCAATATAAGTGCTATTAGAATGTTTAACCTGTGGCCAGCGCTTGGGAAATGTATAAACTACAATAACCAATTCATACCAAACCTAGCCACCATGATATATCCAAAAACCCACTGCTATGATCAAGAACCACAGATACTAGACAACAAAACACACTGACTGCCAGTCAAAGAATAACTAAAGCAAAAGTTAAAGAAGTCCAGCCATTTTTAAAATCCGGCAGCCGGCACCTGGCAGGAGCAGGGGGGAAATGGATAACAAGTATGAACTTACCTCTCCCCATGCCTACGGTGAGCGGTGTGACCGGCCACAGGGCCCCCACCGGAAGGCATTTTCCCCCGAGTTGTGATGACGTCATAACTTTCTGATTTGCTTGCTGCTTTGCTGAGCAGCCAATCCATCAGCCGGGACAGGCATTTTCCCCAAGTCATGACGTCATCACAACTTGGGGAAAAAATGTCTTCTGACGGGGATCCAAAGGCCAGTCCCGCCACTCACTGTGGATTTGTTTAGAATGATATTGTCTGTTTCGATCCATGTTCACACAGTGCATGAACAACGACCGTTGTAGTGGGTGCCAAACAACGGCTGTTGTTGCACTGAAAATGGGATTGTTTTCAATGCAATATGGCCAGAAATAATTGAAATTATTATTTTGGCGGCTGTAGTGAACAAAGGCTGACGTTCACTAAACCGTGTGAACAACGACCGCTGTTTGCATTGATTTTAGCACAGTACATTTTTTATGACAAGAATGGCCATTGTTTTAATCGCCAACAATGGCCGTACTTGTCATGTAAAATTGCGCTGTGTGAACATAGCCTAAGAGAATTACTGTATTTCAGTTCCTGCTTTTCACCTCTTATAGTTCATTTTCAGTTCTTTCTTTTTCTTTCCTCAGGACAAAATAAATGATTCCAAAACTGTTCTTCCCTTTAAACAATGCAGGGGTACCATAGGAACTTATATACAACTGCTGTAAACATGTAATCACTGGATATGTCAACTTTTGGGCCACAGGGGAAACTCTGATTAGAAGATGTTTGAAGTGTATTTGTCCTGGGCTCCACCAGTCCAGACTGTCATCACAAACACTTTTTTTCCTCTCTCATTTTTGAGGTAATCGCTATCTCGAGGTTTCTGAATGGTTAAGGTTTACTGCACACACGTATCCATGCATTTTTGGGGTCGGTATATCTAGCCAATAAAAAAAAAGGTTTTCTGCAGTTTTTGCATAAAACACCTCCAAGACTAAATATATAGGGTAAAAACAAAATGTGTCAACATGGCCTTACTTTGGTCACTTCACTTGCCACTTACACATGTACACCACACAGTCAGCACAGTACAAAAAATATTAAAAGCAAAATACCTAATCATACAGTCAGGGACCAGTACTGTATATGCTATCAATGTAAAAGCACCAATATAACCAGTAATACTGCTACAGTGACCATATAGTAGATACCAGGTCTACATGGGGTATAAAGAGGTTATCCTGTGCTTAAGTGTAAGAGCATGTGTAATGCTCTTGTTCTTGAGCTTAGTTTTTTTTTTACTAAAAACACTCCCCTCTTGAACCTTATTTAGTCCCTTATCATACTTAAAGGTTTCAATCATGTCCCCCCTTTCCCTTCTTTCCTCCAGACTATACAGATTCAAATTCTTAAGTCTTTCCTGATATGGTTTATGCCTCATACTCTCCACCATTTTTGTAGCCCGTCTTTGGACCCGTTCTATTTTATTAATGTCCTTTTTTTAGATGAGGTCTCCAGAACTGGACACAGTATTCCAGATGTGGCCTCACCAGAGCTCTTTACAGCGGGATCACAATCTCCCGCTTCCTACTGGTTATACCTCTAGCTATACACCCCAGCATACAATTTGCTTTCCCCACTGCCTGGTTGCACTGGTGATTCATTTTAAGGCTGTCAGAAATCACTACCCCTAAATCCTTCTCTTCTGAAGTCTTTTCCAACACAGTACTGCCGATGTGATACTCAGATAGAGGATTCCTCCTCCCCAAGTGCATTATTTTACATTTGGAAACGTTGAACTTCAATTTCCACTGTTTGGACCACTTATCTAGCAAAGCTAAATCATTTTCCATATTACTGACACCTCCAGGAATATCAATCCTATTGCACACTTTTGTGTCGTCAGCAAACAGACAAACTTTACCTACCAAACCTTCTCCTATGTCACTTACAAACATATTAAAAAGAATAGGACCCAGAACAGACCCTTGTGGCCAGGGCCGCCATCAGGAATTCTGGGGCCCCATACAGCCAAAGTGTCAGGGCCAGGGCTGCCATCAGGAATTTTGGGGCCCCATACAGCCAAAGTGTCAGGGCCCTCTATTAGCAGAACCAATTCCAAAAATTTGCAATGTTTTCTTAACTGATGTTTTTGGAGTGGCATGCAGACACAGTTGCTTTGGATATGTCCTACACCAGCCTTGTTCCATGCATGAGCCCTAATAACTAAAATAAAAACATGTTGCTCGATCTACCAGCAGCAGCTATGTCTGCACGCCATTTCAGAGACATTAACTTTGTGGCAGGCACCCTTTAAGAACTACTGTCATTTGAATTAAAGGGGTACTCCAGACAAAATTCATATTTAACTATTGCGTTGCCCCTGAAACGTTATATAACATCTGAATATACTGTCTCTACCGCTTCTGGGTGCATAGTGCTATATTATCTGGAAGTCTTGAACTTAAGCTTTTGTCTTATCTCTCTAGCTAGGATCGGGGCTAGGCTAGGAGGTCGCCTTTTCCCCTCCCCACTTCTCGTCTTTTGCAAGACTTGGTAACTGAGCAGATAGTGATGGCTCCTGTCTCTGTATCTGATGTTACCAAGTCTCGCAAGAGACGGGAAGTGGAGCGGGGGAAAAAGCGATCTCCTAGCCTCTTACATGCCATGGCGCTAGGACCATGGCAACTAAGCAGACACATCACAGACCCAAGATGGTGCCCGAGATGGAGATAAGACAAAAGATTTTTTTTTATCAAGTTGAAGGTTGCAGATAATGAGTACAGATAACATACCACTATGCCGCCAGAAGCTGTAGAGACAGTACATTTAGATGTTATATAACTTTTGTGGGGCAATAAAATAGTTATATATGAATTATAGCGGGAGTTCCCCTTTACCTTTTGACATGTGTGACATGTATAAAGTTTAGACTGGTCAGGGTCTAAACCCCCTCCAATCATTACCTATAGCCAAAAAATGTGCACAGTAGTATGGTTCACTCCCCAGACTATAATGGAGCCCCTCTCCTATAATCAGTTGCACTGCAAGGGCTGTATTACACTGCCTGATTACTAATGTGAGTTCCGATCTGCGAGATCGGCGCTTGCTTACTGAGCCCATATACGGCTCGATAATCGTGCAGCAAGGGCTGTGTGTGTGTATATGTAAATAAAATCATTAGTGATGTCCGTGCAGCCTTTGCCCTATTGTAAAATAATAAACCTTAGCACACCTGTCCACATTTCCAGTGTCCTTCTTGCTTCTGTCCGCAGCTGCCACTGGAACTTCTGAGCTGGTCTCTAAAGTGACAGGCTGCTCAACCAATCACTGGCCATGGTGGTCCCTTCTCGGTCAGTGATTGGCTGAGCAGCCTGCCATTTTAGAGACCAGGTCAAAAGTTCCAGTGGTGGCTGTGGACAGAAGCGAGAAGAACAGACAGGTATGCTAAGGTTTATTAATTAATTTTTACACACTTATCAGCCAGCTGATCGTTGTCATTTACTTCAACCTAAAAATCATTGGCTGCCGGGCATGCCAATGATTTTTAGGCTGGAAAAAATGACTACAATCAGCCAATGATCATTTCATCAGTTGATCGTTAGTGATAATTTACCAAATCCCCTGATTTGGCAGACTATCGCTCCGTGTAATAGGGCCCTAAGCTGAGCCGTGGGTCTCAGCACTCAGAACCTGACAGATCTTAATTTTTGACATGTTAACATGTCACAAATTAATTTAAATGACAGTAAAACGTTAATTCCAAAAACTGTTAGTTTTTTTGACTGTGCGACCCTGCTGATATGTCAGGGTAGCCGCCTCGCTCCTCATTTCAGCGCTGTTCTTATTTTTGCAGGTACCGCTGTTTTGAAGCAATTTGATCCAAAATAAAAATGTAAATTAGTTCCTTTGGAGCATAAGGGAAGTTCCTATTCGCTATTACCGGGGTTTGCGATTCTCTGCAGTAATGCCGATGCCTCTTATGGTTAATATATTGAATTAATAAAACACATTTTCGTTGTAATAAAGTCCCTTTCGTTGTTCAATAATTAAATTTAAACAAATCCATCATTTTGCAATTAAATATACTTTTAAAATAAATATATATATAAATAAATGTATATTTATATATATATTTATTTTTTGACAGTATATTTAATTGCACAATGATGGATTCGTTTAAATTAAATTATTGAACAATGAAACTGATTTTATTACAACAAAAATGTGTTTTATTAATTATTAATTAGTACAGGAAGCTCTATTAAGCCGTTAATTCATATTCCCGGTAATAGAGCATTCTGTACTAATCAACACTTTACTTTAATTAAAACATCTAATGTTTCTTCTTATTATGTTATCACAATAGCATTATTAGAAGAAACATTTTGAATTATATGTGCGCTCAGCTGATTGGCTGATCGGCTGAGCGCACATATAATTAGCGGGTCCGCAGCACAGTGACTTCATTGTGCTGCGGACCAGCGAAGAGGACACATCGGGGTGAGTATACAGCTCTCTCCACCCCCTCCCCAGCACTGCACCCATCCCAGCAAGGAAGGGGGGTCACTTAACCCCTTCCTTGCTGGGATGGGTGCAGTCTTACATCAGTCTGGCCCCCAAGGGGTTAAGGGGGATGCAATGCATCCTCCCTTAACCCCTTGGGGGCCAGACTGTAAGCAGCGATCTGTAAAGATGCTGCATACTGTAAGGGGCACAACACCGCTCACAATGATGGGTGTTTTGCTCCTGTTTGTGTGTTTTTTGTGTGTTTTTCCCTTTTTGTTTTTCAGATATCGGTATCCTGTGGATTACGTCGGATTCCATGGACTACGACGATGACCAGCGGTTGTTTGGTGTATTTTTTAATAAAATGGTCAATGAGGGGTGTGGGGGTGTTTTTATTTGAATAAAAAAAAAATTTCACTTGTGTCTTGTCTTTATTTCTTCACTTTATAGATTCAGTAGTGGAAGCCGTCTAATAGACGGAATCCATTACTAAGTCGGGGCCTAGTGTTAGCTGGTATAAAATGGCTAACACTTACCCCCCATTATTACCCCAGTACCCAATGCCACCAGGGGTACTGGGACGAGCCGGGTGGCAGTGGTCCCGGAGTGTCAAAATTGGCGCTCCTGGACTGGGGCGGCAGCAGGCTGGTAAGATTTAGGATGGGGAGGGCCTAAACCAATGGGTCTTCCCACCGTGGTGTTACCAGGCTGCTGTTGCTTGGTTTTTAACCCGGCTGGTTATGAAAATAGGGGGGACCCTTAGTGTTTTTTTTAAATTATTTATTTATTTAAAAAAAAAAACCCGCATAGGACGTAATTTAAACGAATGCATCATTGTGCAATTAAATATACTGTCAATAAATAAATATATATTTATAAATATACATTTATATATCTATATATATATTTATTTTAACAGTATATTCAATTGCACAACGATGGATTCGTTAGAATTAAATTATTGAACAACGAAAGGGACTTTATCACAAAGAAAATGTGTTTTATTAATTTAATATATAAACTATTAGAACCGGTTAGGAACCGGACAGCAGGAAAAGACAAGACAGTGAGCCCTAAGCTCAGCCCCGCCCACTGTCCTCTACCTACTTGCCACAATCCGCACTAAGATGGCGGCGAGCAACTGGGCGGCAGTCCCTGCACTGGCTAGGTGGGACACAAAGACAAGACAGACAGACAAAACACAATGAAGAATAGTCGACAGTCCGGGTCACAACAATCGGGCAGCAAAAGTACAAAATCACAATCCAATAAGCAGAGTCAAAAAACAAGCAATATGGTCAGGGGCAGGCGGCTAGCAAGGATGGTCAGAACACAAGGCAGAAGGGTCTGAGAAACGACAGATAATAGCAGAACTCAAGAAAATCAGCGCCTTCTCGGCCGCACAGCACGAGCCGAGGGGCGCATAATGCTCCGCAAAGATACAGTCCTGACATCGGCATTCGGCATTATTGCCGGCTATTTTTTAAGTACTCCGTACGGACCGCCTGTCAATCCACGGCCGTGAATTTGCACAGTTCCGGCCGCAAACAATGGTCTTGTTAATTTTTTACGGGTCCGTTTACGATCGGGCCGTAGGCTCATACATAGTGTGCACTGTGCAGCCGTATATCCTATACTTTCCAGCGTACGCATGAACCTGAAAAATATGGCCGATGATTTACAGCCCGCAATACAGCCGCACAGATACATAGTGTGAACATAGCCTTACAGTCATACATACAGGTTATATACATGTACACACATGTGCATGTTACATACTGTATATCATATACACACAGAGATACAGTATACATTACATATCAGCAGGGTCACATGGATGAACCTGCTGAGTTTAATCTTTAGACTCCTACATATTTACAGTCATACATACAGGTTATACACATGCACACACACACACACACACGTGCACTTTACATACCATACATCATATACACAGACATACAGTATGCATTACATACAGTCACACTTTACACAGATATACACACTTATGCACATTGTATACTTACATCCATACTAACACACACACACACACAGACATTAAATTGACATACACATTACATGGACATAGACACACACACACTTCTGCGAGCACCTCTGTATGCAGAGAAGCTCCATGCTGTGCAGTCCTCAGCTTCTCTCCTCACAGCCTGGGCTCTGGACCCCTCCCCCTCCTCCTCACAGCAGCTCTCGGCCCTCTCCTCTTCTGTCCCGACATGAGGAGAAGCAGGAAGCAGCCAGTGAAGGCAGTAAGAGGGCGGGGGAGGGGCCCGGGATAGCGAGGAGGGGGCCCTGTCTGTGTGTGCACAGGACAGACAGGAGGGAACTGCCTGAGGTAGCTGTCAGGAGATTCTCTGGGTGGAGGCCGGGCCCCTCTGATCTTAGTCTGAGGCCGGGCCCCTGACAACTGTACTGCCAATACTTCCCTGATGGCGGCCCTGTGGCACACCACTTGTAACCAGTCTCTGCTCGGAATATACACCATTAACAACAACCCTCTGATATCTATCCTTCAGCCAACCACAAATCCACTGAACTATCCAGGGATTTAGTCCAATTTTCTCCAACTTCTCTATCAGCTCTTTATGGGGAACTGTATCAAAAGCTTTGCTGAAGTCCAGATAGGCGATATCCACAGCACCACCTTCATCCAGCACTTTTGTGGCATAATCAAAGAAATCAATGAGATTAGTCTGACATGATCGGCCCTCAGTAAAGCCATGCTGGTTTGGATCCATCAAATTGTTGATTCTTAGGTGATCCATTATCTTCTTTTTCAGAAGAGTTTCCATTTTCATTACTACCGATGTTAAGCTCACTGGCCTGTAGTTACTGGGCTCTTCTCTACTCCCCTTCTTGTGGATTGGTATAACATTGGCCGTTCTCCAATCATCGGGGACATCTCCTGTTAGCAGGGATTGGTTATACAATATCCATATCCAGTATAACCAGAAAGAGGAAAAACTATGTGTAATGGAGAGCGAGCACCTCTATCCAAACATGGAGAAAAGACTAGCTAACAGCATGTACTTTATATGTAGGAGTGCATGCAGGGGAGAGGTGGGTGGAGGTCCTGCTCCCCACTACAATGTAAGGGTGCGTGCACACAACAGAATGCACACGGAAAGCTTGCCATGGATTCCAACGCTCGCGCCCACACGCATCTCTGCCCATGACATAGACTCCATTCTATTCACAGGTGGATTCCGTCGTCCGTCCAAAGAAATGACTAGTCAATTCTTCTTGCAGATGGCGGAATCTGTCTGAGCATAGAATGCACTTTATAGCATGATCGGAAATACACGTGGGTGTGAGTGGGGCCAAGCAGCGGAGTCTGCAGCGGGTTATCCGCCTGGATTGCGTAGTGTGAACACACCTTAAGTCCTGCTCTACGGAGTTATGTTTTATTCATATAGTTCACATATGAAGTGCATAAGTTTAGGTTGCCTATTCTCCATTTGGATAGTGGTGCTCACTCTCTTTTATACATTTTTTCTTATTTCTGGTTATTTAGCAGAATCTAGTAACCTTGTAATATTATGCATGTTATTAGGTCCCCCTTCAGTCATCTTTTTTGTAAACAAAATAACCCCAATTTTCATGTTTTCAAGTTCAATTTGGCATCTTGAACTTTTAGTTTAGAAAAAAGACGTCTTAGGGGCGATCTGATCACAATGTACAAATGTATGGACAGTACAGAGGTCTTTGTAGTGACCTTTTTACACCTAGACCTGGGTCAGCACAGTAGGGTTTCAGTAGGTTGAACTTGATGGGCTCTTGTCTTTTTTCAACCTTACTATGTTACTATGAAACTATTTCCTTTTTTACTTTGCTTGTCTTTGAATCTGCTAAGGCTCTACTAGGTCTTTCTCGCACACTGGTGCCCTAATCTGTACACAGAATTCCATGTGCAGGCTGATTTAGTGGAACGATGTTCTTTTCATCTATGCCTTTTTTGATGCACCCCATGATATTTGCCTTGGCAGCAGCTGCCTGACAGTTGAATGTACTGTCAACTGAAATTCCTATGTCCTTTTTCATGTCAGTTGTACCCGGTTTTCTTTCCTATTTAGTAAGTAATGTTGGCGTGAATTTTACTTTCCCATGCATTACCTTACCTCATTTATCACTTCTCAGCTCAAGCCTCCAGCATTTCCAGATCCATGTGTGATAGTATACTGTCTTCTTTAGTGTTAACTACTTTGTACAGTTTTTTTATTACATGAAAAAATATATTTAAGGCACCTTGCTCACAGCTATAAAATATAGTCCACATACTGTCCACAGTTGGTGATACACAATTGCGGACAATATTGGGCCTTTTGGGGGAAGTGACTTATGTTATTTCTGACACCTTTTTCCAGGTTATGTACCTACTGTGAGGCACACAGCACTTTGTGATAAAATTTGCACCCAAAAAAAACCACAGAAACCCAACATATGGCTGCAAAATATTGCTAATCAATTCCATCAACGCTGCATGGCCATCGGTAACCCGCATGGGGCGTGGTTTCAATCACATGTGGTGACCACAAATATGGGAATGCAGCCTAAGGCTATGTTTGCACACAGTATTTTTGCTCAGTATTTCGGTCAGTATTTTGAACTAAAACCAGGAGTGGATTGAAAACACAGAAAGGCTATGTTCACACACTGTTGAAATTTAGTGGATAGACGCCATTTGATGGCAAATAATTGCGATTAATTCAAAACAACAGCTGTTATTTGCCATAAAATTACCACCATCCACTAAATTTCAACAGTGTGTGAACATAGACTTTCTGTGTTTTCAATCCATTCTTGGTTTTGGTTGCAAAATACTGACCAAAATACATGAGCAAAAATACTTTGTGCAAACATAACCTAAGCCAGTTTGCAGCTATGGAACTGGTTTTCCTGCTCTTCAAAACCCTAACTATTCCTACAGTAACGTATAATATCTAAAACTTCAATTCATTTCATGTCACTTCATTCTTATATGTTTTATGAGGTAAAAGTGGTTCTCACTATATATCGATGTATTTATTACAGAAGTCCAAGAAGCAGCATTTCATTTCTACATTTTTTCATATATTTATTTATCTATTTTTTTGGGGGGAGGGGGGGATTTAACAAAGGGTGTACAGATAAACACATAAACTGGGGAGAATGGCAAATTTTTGCGGAAATCTCAGAATACATTACAAATTTCACAAGTTGGTGGGGAGGGGGTGGTTTAGCCCCATTCGGGTCAATGAGTTAAATTTAAAATGCATGTTTGATTTTTTTTTTATAGTTTACATATCTCTGTTTGTTTTATTCTTTACATCTGTATTTCAAATTGGATCTTGGCAATGGGTGAGAGAGTATATGGATATGTTCACAATGAATAAAAAGTCCTAAAAAAATCCATGTTAAATCCTTGACAAATCCTGGTCAAAGCAGATTTGGCAGAGTGCAATGGCATGATTCCACATTACAGTGCCAATCTTTTTAGTGAGCAACAAAAAAACAACGTGCAAGTCGCAAACTTTGAAAACTTCAATTTGTATGAAGACAATCAATTCATATGAATTTCGTTCTTTTGGTGTTCTATCACCATACACAAATATATAGACTTGGTATCTCTTAAAGCATTGCTGACAGCTGTATCCTTGTTCAGTTTGTGCTGATCTTTTCACCTAAAGTGCAGTACAAGGATATTAAACACAGTTATATCACACTACAGGTTTACCGAACATAGTTGTAACATCCTTACCTCTCCACACTCCAGTACCATCTGCTTCGGCATCTGTAGCGCCACTCCGGGCTCTTAGGGACCCACCCTGGCAACTGCACACTGCTAGAGTGGTGTGTCCAGATCTAGCGCCGCCGAATAGCTTCCCTGGTAACATCACTGGCGAGGGGGCTCGGCAATCTGCAGCTGTGGTGCATCATATTAGTCCCTGACTGGCAGGTGTTTGGCTCCTGGCTCTTGTTCATTGGACTTCTCTTGGAGTCTGTTTTGGTACTTCGCTGCTCGTTTGCTTTGACCCCGGCCTGATTGACTACCCCTTATTTGTAAGTTCCTCTTATCTGTGTTCTGTGTTTCCAAGTATTGCAAGTCAGGGACTGTCGTCCAGTTGCCCGCAGTCACTTAGGGCTGTCTGAGACAAGTAGGCAGGGACAGTGGTCAGGGACAAGTTTAGGGCTCATGGTCTATGTCCATCCCTTTCCTGACTGATTGGTACTTGTGGTACTGTAGTAATCTCATAGTGCATGAATAATAATGAAGTGATGTCACAATACAGCGCTAATAAACACAGTGAAGTCACAGTATGGAAATAATGTGTACAGTAACATCACCTGAGGATACAAAAATGATTCTTTGTATGCACACTTAGGCCATGTTCACACATCGTGTGAGACCAGCTGTTCTGTGACCCGGCCGTGTCACAGAACAGCTGATGTCAGAGAAGATTATCCGGCCGGTACTGCAGGATCGGCCGAATGATCTTCATTTCTGTTGAATTGGGATACGGGCACACACATGTGCGCCCACATCTCAATTCACCATTGCACACAATGCACGCTCCATTGTGTGAGCTGACATATCTGTGCAGCCGCTATTCAATGAATAGTGGCAGCGCAAAACAGACACGTCAGTTTTCCATGCGGCTGGTTGGAATCCTGGCCAGAGTGTATACTATGGGGAACATTTATGAAGTCCAGCATTTTTTACGCCAGGCTAACAAATGTCCCTGCTGCGCCCCCTCTGCGTGCTGCTGCACCCCTGTAGAGCCCCCTCTAACCCCCACTGGCGAAGGTGGCGCAGATGGGGCAGATGTGAAAAAAATATTCGCAAAAATACTCTTTGTGAATATTTTTATGCCGATTTGCCCCATCTGTGCTTAAAAAAGGCATTTATGCTTTTTCATACATGTCCCCTATGTGTATACACTCTGGCCTGGATCCCATTCATGCAACTGCAACGTGTCTTTTGCATTAATCACAGCAATTTTTGGAAATTGCAACAACGGCCGTGATATATGTAAAAGATACGTTGTGTGAAGATGGCCATATACAGAGCTTTGCCGTGGAATTCTACTGTATTTACTTAGTATACACTGGCCCTAAGGATATAAGCTCACTGAGGAATTCTTGAGGAATTGTAGAGGAAATTTTCTGCTTGAAATTTCTCACCTATTCAGATATGGCAGAATAGGAGCAGAATTTAAGCAGAAATTTAGCAGAATTCTAGCGAAAACTGACGCAGAATTCAAGCAGAATGGAAATCCCATTGAACACAATAGGACATTCCTCTGTTCATATTTTATGGGAGGAATTTCAAGCTGAAATAAGAGAGGATTCCACTTTAATTCCTCGCCTATACCTCACCTATTCCTCAGTGAGCATATACTCTAACATGCTGTCTACAGTTTAGACAGTATATTTAACATGACAGGTTCTTAGATCCGAACTTTTTCCTCTTTTATACTCTGTAGTAGGTAAAATACAATTACTGTACATGACTATACATGTTTTCTCTATCGCTGATAAAGTAAATTAATGAGCTGGGAAAAGAGTAATAGAAAGTTGTTTGCATACAGGTTAGCTGGCAGGAAGTAACCAGTCTATTACCAGTTTATCGATGAAATCATTGTTTACTGTAAATCCACCTTGTGATTGCAAGAGACAAAACAAACGTACAGATATACAAAGCCGCTCCAGACATCTAGCTACAGGGCACTATAGTGCCATAAGGATTCCTCATTTGTCCATTCCCAATGCATAAAGATTCCTAAATGCTTTTATGGAATTATGCCAGCTACTATCAGTATGCCAGCTACTATCATCGGGATACTATCATTGCTCTGTACCTAATATGTGAGGTTATAGTACAAAGATCGTATTGCACTGTAAAATCTGATACCATGTACCTTGAGGGACCTTGGCACCACTTGATACATCAAGTGACGTGTTGGGGACTTTCTGCCAAATTGGTGTCATCGTTCCTGCGTTAAAAAGGACCTGTCAACTAACATCTGCTTCTTTCTTCCAGCGATGCTTGCCTTGCCGTCATATCCCGCAGGAGGTGGAGGTGCCCATCACCAGGACCACTGTTTTAACTTGACAATGGATGTTTTTGAATAATTGAAGCCTGTGGAGATCTGGAGTCCATGAATTTCCCATGTGAGTCAATGTGGGGGAGATATATATAATTTCTGGACTAGGACCTGAACTATGGTGGTCAGATGTCAGGGATTGTACTCTCACTGTAATGCAAGTGCCGAAAGTGTATCTGCTCAATTGACATGGCTGTGGGTGCTTAGGAGGTAAATGCTGTAGAAGATAGCAGTTTGGGGGTCACTAGGATCCTTGGAGGTACATGAGCATTTGCATACAAGTAGCTGGTGCATCCCACAACCTTCATCAAGTAGGATCAAATATCTGTGGGTGGGTTCAGTTGACTCCCCTATAGATATAATCGAACAGCACTAATTTTCAGGTTCATTCGAACTCGAACCATTGGCATTTGACTCCCGATGCCTTCCCATTCTGTGGGGAAGGTGGAGACAGCCCAAGTACCGCCTCGAAAACAGGGAAACAGCCTAGGTAATTGGCTGTATCACTGTTTTCAAGGCGGTACTCGGGCTGTCTCCACCTTCCCCACAGAACAGGAAGGCAGCGGGAGTCAAATGTCGATGGTTTGAGTTCAAACAAATGTGAAAATTTGCGCTGTTTGATCATCTCTACTCCCTTTTACCCATATTGACATGGCTCCACAACCTATCTTCGGCACAGCATGACCTCTTGGAGAAATCCTTTTTTGAGAAAAGAAAGAAGGGTGTCTTCATGTTTTTCAGAAACAGCACCACTCTTATCCATGGATTGTGTCTGGTCTTGCAGATCATCCTTATTCAAATGAACAGTTCTGGTATTGTTTATATCCTTTAATATACATCACAACAATGATATGTTCTCACGCATTCGATATAAAGCAAGTTAAACTCTTACATGCCATAATTCCCTATATTGTTTCCATTTGCAGAGTTTGGAAGCTTGGTCATGTAAAAAGGACTTTCTTTCATCTTTCTCTTGTCGCTCATTCTTTTGGTTTTGCCTGTGGCACATGGTCAACCACACTTAAATGTATTAAGAGAAATTTCCTTTAGATCCAGTTTTTTTTTTAATGTATCAGCATCCCTCGTCTTTTTTCCATTAGTATAACCGCTAAGACATGCATGGATCACACATACGCTACACTGGAACGTATACAAAACATTTCATTTTTTGAGGGCAACAATAAATGAATGTACTTTCCAAGAAAAACAGTTTATTGTAGGCAACCAGCTGTATATGCCAAATGGACATTTATTGCAAAATGCCATTTTTTTGTATTTACTTAGTTAAATTGGAGGCATATGGAGGCATAATATGGGCCCATAGATTTCTACAGAAGCTATATCACATATCTGTACAACATTGATTTGTTATATAGCTGTGTATATGATGCCTAAACAGCCTGTGAAAGGGCTACTTCTTAAAAGAAGGAATTCAGGGTTTTTTTTCTGCTTTTATAGCCAGCATAGGCTAATATTAGATAATACTCTACATGCTCTTGAGTATTCCTGTATTTACCTGTGTTATCTTATATAACATGCATACGTTTTCAACCGTACTGATTTATATTTCTCTACTGAAATGATATCTGAATTGAAATGATATGATAATAAACATAAAGTGATTTGACCTGTAATCACAATTGAAGTGTTTTATGAAGAAGTCTTCAAGCTGTGTTCACATGTCGTAGTTTGTTGGAAAATTTATAGCCTAAAAAAAAAAACTACAAACTGCATGTCTGTTTGAAGTCTGAGCTTTCTCACCGTTCCAATATACTTTATTGGTGGTGATGCTATCATACTCTAGGCCAGTCTTTCTTCACTCCATTCCTGAAGTATCCCCAACAGGTCATAATTTAAGGATTTCATTAGTATCTTCAAATCATGACATGTTGGGGCTACATGAGGACTATAGCTGGGAAATACTGCAGAAAGTAAGCTGGCCCAGGCCAGACCACTCCCTGAGACACACAAACCCGTATAATTTTCTAGTGGTCTGAGTGCTGGTCACATGACCCAGCTACAGTACTGAAATGTAAGGATGCAGCAGAGCTGGAATGAAACAGATGGAATTGTGCATCACATGGGCCAAATAAAAAGAAACTAGTGTACTTCTTCAAATTGGTAGTCTTTTCAGCACAATCTCATTTTACATTGAACTTAACTCTGCAATAGCTCCACCTCTGAGACCTGGTGATCATCTGTTACTGCCACAGAAAGTTCTGTCTGGCTATACAGTTCTCCTACATCATTGACTATACATTAGACGCAATGTCTGTCCACTCTGGCTATTGCAGCTGTTTAACTCCTATTGATTGCCTATGTGATTCCTAACAAATGTGTAAATCATTTAATCATCAAAATTATTCTTTACCCCAGAAATAAAATTTCTAAAATCTCAGCTACTAGGTGACTAACTTCTCTGCAATTTTTTGTACACTGACAATTGTTAGGCTCAGTCTGTCGCTCGTAAAGAGGTACACTTCAAAGCAGCACTTTCAAACTTTTTCTACTGGAGCCTTACTCGAAGTGATACCCGTGTGTCACCAGACTGACTAAGAGGGTACCTGGACCTCACCACCTGTGGTGAGAGACTATGCTAATATGAAAACTATTGCTTAGTTTACCCTCCATTTGTCTCCTAAACTCTGTATAATATTAAAATAAGGGAAAGGACTTTGCAGCTTATAGTCACTTTTGTGACTGCACCTCCTCCTATCCTCTCCCTGCTTTATATGAAAATGGAATAAAGTATGAACCCTTTTACTACTGATCGGCGAGTAATGATGAGCGAACAACCTGATGTTTGATTTGTTTCCAGAACACGAACATTGTCAGATTGTGATTGGTTCGTGTTTGCAGAACATTCAGGAACAAATAACAAACGTACAGTAGAAGCATACGTTTCGGTCTATGCACATGCATACAGATTATCAGATGCAAAGTGTAATTTACGCAGTTGGGTACTTATTTGCGTACGCATTTGCATACGTTTCGGTCTAGAGTTGAGCACATACGCACAGATTATCAAATGTAAATGATAAATTACGCACATGCGTACGTTCGCAAGTTCAAATATGTTCGAAAAAGATTGTTATAACCATTCCGATCATTGAATAAATTGTCCGCGTTTGGTGAACATGAACAATTAGCGTCATGTTCGTATGAACATACAAACATTTATGAACATGTTCACTCATCACTATCAGTGAGTGCTGGAAATATTTTCTTCCTTTTTACACTTTAAAGTTAACTTACTCTAATAGTTCAATCCAACTGTGATTATAGGGGTATTAGGCTTGTTAGGGCATATGGAAAAGGTTGTCTTGATGTTAAAAAACATGTTCACAGTGAAAGAGTCTGAATGAATTAACCAGGATATCATAGTATAATAACAGCTTGGCAAACAGGTTCTGTTTTGTGGAATACATTATATTTCTGGATCAATTTGCTACAAGGCAGATGGCAACAATTAAACAACAAAAACAACCATGTAAAGTTATCAAGAATAAAAACGATTTATTATGGAGTCACTTTGATGCTCGGGGAAGTTGAAAAATAATTCGACATTTACATTTTATAGGCATGACGGATGCTTGATTCTAAAATGTTACTGTCAAAGTAGGAAAAAGCAATACAGATTGAAATGTTTTATACCTAGGTGGTCTATGATTGTAAAACTGGAAATCTAACTTCTAGTGTGTTTTATATGTTTTGTACCATAGAAACAGATCACGGAATAATGTGTGTAAGGTGGGGGTTTGGTGACTGACTAGTAAACACTTTTATATTGACTCATTGCAAAATTCTGATGAAAAATGAAAGACACGTCAGTCATCAGAATCTATTTGCATCACTTTTACACTGATGTGAAGCCAAACTGTCAATCAGTAGGACTATTCAAGTCGGCGCTAATCCAGCTGCTTCTTTCATTCGGAGATTCCACTTCCTAAAGAAAATAGACCTAGTTCTCAATGAAAAAAAAGCAAAGTCCCTTCTCCTGCAACACAGATGTAACATCTCACTTTGCTTGTGACCAGCTTATGACATTATATCTTGTATCACTTCTTTGACATGCCAAGAAATAATGGTGAATTTGGAATGAAACATTCAAACAGAATGGTAAAGGAATTACATATGTGATGGATTATCATATTTTTGTTTGAATGCTTACAGCTGTATCCATCACTGAATACTTTATGTGCTCATACATTGCAATACATTTAACTTGTGATAGCTACTGTATAATATAGTATCACTTCCTAAAAAGGATACATAAAAAGCTAAATGACATAGACATTTCGGAAAATGGTCGATAGTAATCTATATGTATATAGTATTGTGAGGACTTCTTTTTGATGTAGGAATGGATATGATCAGAAGTGGAAGTAATAAGGAGTCTCCGAGTGCACAACTTGGCCTATGCATACTGTGCACAATATGTTCTATTAGGATCCTTCCTAATATATAGATATATGGTTAATAAGAAAGACTGCCCCCCCCCCCACACACACACACACACCTACCTGACTAAATCATCAAGTTTAGTCTTAAACTTATGTTTAGGAATACCCCTATGTAAGCCCCCTCTGTGCATCCCCTCCTCTTGGTCCCAATATAGTAGTTATGCCTCTCTGTCTCCGCACAGTAGTAGCTAGGCCCCAGCGATATAATATTTATCCCTACAGATAAGGTTGTTTCCAATGCAGTTACACTACACCCCCCCCCCATATTTAGATTTCCCCCTGCAGGCACCCCCTCCAGTGCCATCCCTCTTGTATGTATTTGATCTACATGTAGGTACCTTCCTCCAGTAGATTGTACCCCCAATTGTCCCCCTGTAGCCAGCACACCCTACCATATGAACCCCCAATTCTCTCCCCCCCCAGGAGATATCATTGTGTTCCAATTAGTAATATGCCCCCATCCCTCTGCAGGCATCCCCCCAAAAACAAAAACAAAAAAACTCCATACTTGCCTGCTGGAGCACTATAAGATCCCTTTCCTGTCGTCTCTCTCCCTGCTCTGCGCACTCAGCGGTTATGTCACTGCGGTAGGGAGCGGCCTCTTGTGGCCAGAGGCAGAATGCTTAGGCCACAAGAGTGATTGGCAGGGTTGGGAGCCACTGGCTCCCAAGTAGAACTGGTATGTACTATTGTATGATCTGGTGGTGATACTGGTCTTTTTATAGAAGCTTTTATTCAGTCAAAGTAGGGTAATATTTATAAACCACATTGTAGTTGTTATGGTTGTAGCCATGGTGGAGCACCCGGAAATTAAGTATATTATGCAATAATAGACATATTCATGTTCTGAATAGATTAAAGGGAATCCGTCAGCTCCCGGGCACTACCTAAGGTGTTGACAGTGTGATGTAGCTGGTAGCCCCCAGTAAGCATGGTGCCTTTTTGGTAATTTTCCGGGCAGTGGATTATGTATAATCGTATGTCTCCTACTGTCACTGAGCAGCTGTTCGTGCCACACTTGTCATGCATCCTCCTCCCTCTTCATGAATAATCAATGCTGCACGGCCTCCTGCTCGCTCAGCTGTTAGATGACAGATCAGTCCTCTGTAGTCCTCTGTAGGAAGGTTATCTCTGAAAGAATCTTTCCCCTGTAATGTGTTGGAGCTGTGGTCTAGGGGTAACTCACCTGTCTAGAGACCTGACAGCAGTTCATTTTCTGGTTCGAATCCCCTGATGGAAATTAAATAGATTTTTTTTCTCCTCATTATTGTATCATTTTTAAGGCTATGTTCACACACACAATATTTTTGCTCAGTATTTTGGTAAGTATTTTGCAACCAAAACCAGAAGTGGATTGAAAACACTGAAAGGCTATGTTCACACACTGTTAAAATTGAGTGGATGGCTGTCATTTAATGGCAAATAATTACTGTTTTTTTTTTTAAAACGTCTGATATTTGCCATTAAATGACGGCCATCTGCTCAATTTCAACAGTGTGACAACATAGCCTTTCTGTGTTCTCAATCCACTCCTGGTTTTGGTTGCAAAATACTGAGCAAAAATACTATGTGTGAACATAGCCTTAAAAATGATACAATAATGAGAAAAAAAAAGACATCGATTTAATTTCCATCAGGGGATTCAAACCAGAGAATAAACTGCTGGCAGGTCTCTAGACAAGTGAGTTACCCCTAGACCACAGCTCCAACACATTAGGGAGGAAAGATTCTTTTAGAGATAAACTGCCGACAGAGGACTGATCTGCAATCTAACAGCTGAACGACCAGGAGGCCGGGCAGCATTGATTATTCATGAAGAGGGAGGAGGATGCATGACAAGTGTGGCACAAACAGCTGCTCTGTGACAGTAGGAGACATAAGATTGTACATAATCCGCTGCACGGAAAAGTACCAAAAAGGCACCATGCTCACTGGGGGACTGCCAGCTACAGCACACTGTCAGCACCTTAGATAGTGCCCAGGAGCTGACGGATTCCCTTTAAGGTTGACGACCCACTGGGGTCCAGAAGCTTCCAATTTCACCTTTGCCTCAGAGACATTTTCACATCATTGTTTTTTGTGATATCGTTAAATGTCCCCAAAAAGATGTCAACCAAAGAGTTATTTCATCAAAAGACTATTCTTGGAACAGAGACTACAGTTAGAAACTTTTCCCTTTGACAAAAACGATTTTCTTATAAACAGATATGTCCCACTTTTTTACAGGTACAATCCAATCTGCAGCTTTTATTCATTGTACAGCAGAAACCATTAAGGATTGTGTTTGATAGCTTTGTCATTGTCTGTAAACTCCATAATACTCACCCTGTGTTTTCTTCCCGTGTTCCCTTTTTCATGTTTAACATTCTGCAGCCAATTTCTCCCTGGGAAAACAAAAACCTGGAACAGTAAAGACAGATAGAATTAATGTGACAAAGATTAGTGAAAAGCATTCCTACCCCCTGAAGAGATGGCGGATGGCCTAGAATATGAGTGGAGATTAGGGAGGAAATATTCTGAGCAGGGGATCTCCATTTGAGGTTTAGGCCAGACCGTTACAGGGCGGGGATACCCACAGTACTTAAAGACGGAGGCCAGCAGGAGAGCAGCAATTGGAGGCCAAGCCAGCAGCATTTTAGTGGTTCGGAGTCTGTGATATATAAACCATTGGAGCTGAAACCAGACTGGCCATTCCTTGTGCAAACTGATATATTGCTGGCCCAACAAATAAGGAAATGTTTAACTTTTCTTAAAATGTGCCAAAAGGCTTTTCTGAGGTGAAATAGGTGGAAAGAACAGACATTAACCCTCTTGTTAAATCATTCTTTTACGCATTGGGTGGATTTAGATGGAATGAAATAGCATGTGTAACCAGCTATAGATTATCAAAGGCATTCTTCTTAGATAGTCATTTCTAGCACAGTCACGTTACCAGTTGTACTCAGCTGCCTCTTTTCTGCCATTGGAATTGTTATTTCCTGCCAAGCAGTTTCCTGGTTATATCTGTTTCTGGAAAAGCTGGGTGACATGGAGTAAAGCCACTATTATGGATCCAACAGGTGCCAGACAGCTTCCCCAGACTCCTAAAAGGCAAACCTACATTGTTATGCAGTGTTACTAAACCTGCCCCTATTTAGCTACATTGAGAAGTCTGGGAAAACTCAGTGACGGCCCCTATGGGAGCAGTAATGGCAGCCATTTCCTGCTGTCACTTTTTTAAATATGCAGAGGTAGAAGCAAGTAAAACTTAAACAGCCAAAAATAATTTTTAACAACTCGACAGAAGGATGTATATTTAATGGGGATTTTATGTGGAAATTTTTCTTTAATGATAGTCTGTGGCAAAGCTACTGTAAAAATAATGTAAGGAATGGGCAAGACGATGGCTTCAGCCATGTGACTTGTTGGAATGTCCGTAGTTGCACTTACATGTACTCTATGTGCAGAGAAACAGAAACTGAATTTTGATGCAACTTAACCTCTTAGCTGTAGTCAAACAGAAAAATATATTTATGAGGTGAAATTTAAAAAAATGCAGTTTCATATGTAGTTTTCATTGCTACTATTTGCAATTTGCAATATTAGTGGGACAAAAAGAACTCCAATTCTTTCGTACAGATTTTCTTTTATATACGTACGCAATTTAAAAAAAAAATATTTTTTGCACCAACAAATTTTGCTTGGGGGGGGGGGTTTGCAGAGCTGCCTGTTGCTGCTTTCCTTCAATACTTTGTAGATTTAAGTTCTTCCTTGTCCATCTTGGCAGTCGTGCTGGTAGACACCATGCATCTTCTAGCTTTTATTAAATATGGAGGCTGAGGTTGCCCCTTCTCAGTACACACATTTACTACATTACAGTCATTGTTAGGAACCGGACAGCAGGACAAGACAAACAGTGAGCCCTAAGCTCAGCCCCGCCCACTGTCATACCTATTTGCCACAATCCGCCCTAAAATGGCGGCGAGCAACTGGGCGGCAGTCCCTGCGCTGGCTAGGTGGGACACAAGGACAAGACAGACAGACAAAACACAATAACGAATGGTCAACAGTCCGGGTCACAACAAACGGGCAGCAAAAGTACAAAATCACAATCCGAAGGCAAAGTCAATATACAGGCAGTATGGTCAGGGGCAGGCAGCAAACAAGAATGGTCAGAAAGGCAAAGCAGGGTCAGAATCAACAGAGCAAGAATAGAAACACAGAACCAGGCAGAGACAAGCTCAATATCCGGCAATGAGAGCACAGACTGGGTTAGTTATATAGGAGGCCAGGATTCTGGTCCAGAATGTAATTGGACCATCCCCCTGATCTCCAAGCACAGACACCTGAGAACAAGACAGATCCACTGGCAGGATGACCTGTCAGTCACAGCAGAACCCAAACACAGATTAACCATGACATGGCCAGACAGAATTCAGCAGGTGAAGTCGGGTGTGTCTCCCAACAAAGGTGAGCATATAATCCAGTGTTCACACACTGCAAACAAAACACAGAAACAGGATACAAGAAAATCAGTGCCTTCTCGGCCGAACAGCACGAGCCGAGGGGCGCATAATGCTCTGCAGAGATACCATCCTGACAGTACCCCCCCTTTTACGAGGGGCCTCAGGACCCTCACAGGACTCAACTTCACTTAGAAGATTGCCATCTGACTCCCATTCATCAGAAGAAGAGTCCATGGCATGGAGAACAGGCTTACTGACAGGACGAGCAGAAGAACATGATAAATTGGCATCAGACACAGGCAAATCAGTTACAGTAGAACTAGCAATGTTTATTTCGCCGGAGGGCACCTGTGCGCCCAAGTGACCTTCCTGGGAGTCACCTGGACGCCGATGATCTGGGTGCAGGTTTTCTTGCCGCTTGGGACGCTTGTGGCAGAAACTGATGTAATGGCCGCTGTCACCACAGTAGTAACATAGACCGTTGTGTTTCCGGTGTTCTCGCCTGGTCCTGGCGTCCAATAGTCCCAGCTGCATGGGCTCATCCTCAGGAATAGTAGGGGTAACAAGAGGGTTTTTGACAGAATAGGAGACAGATTGTTTAGAAGAGTCAGAGCCTACTCTCTCCCTATGTCTGTCACGGAGCCTGCGGTCTATACGAATAGCCAAATTCATGGCCTGCTTTAGGGTGGAAGGATCTGGATGTCCTGTCCAGGCATCCTTAATGCCATCAGATAACCCCTGCTTAAATTTGCATCTAAGCGCAGGATCGTTCCATCCGGATGGAACGCACCACTGGCGGAACTCGGCACAATACTCCTCCACTGGTCGCTTGCCCTGTCTCAAAACTGTCAACTGCCTCTCAGCTGCTGCTGCCCTGTCAGGGTCATCATACAGTAATTCCAATGCGGAGAAAAACTGATCCACAGAAGATAACTCAGTGGCATCTGGAGGCAAAGAAAAGGCCCACTCCTGCGGAGGTCCTTGTAAGAGTGACATAATAATGCCCACTCTCTGGCTCTCATCCCCAGAGGACCGGGGACAAAGTCTGAAAAACAACTTACATCCCTCTCTGAAGATCCGAAAGGCCTTTCTCTCACCTTTGAACCTATCAGGAAGCTGCACTGGAGGTTCTGGGGGAACAGCAGCAGATAGCATAGCATTTTGGCCCAGGAAAGACTCTACCTGCTGCACCCGTTGCGTAAGGTCCAGAACAAGCTGGTTGAGACTTTGCATTTGCTCAACCAGAGCTTTCATGGGGTCCATAGCAAGGTGGAGAGAGAGAAGAGAAAAAAAAAAAAAAAAAGTAAGGCCGGATATTCTGTTAGGAACCGGACAGCAGGACAAGACAAACAGTGAGCCCTAAGCTCAGCCCCGCCCACTGTCCTCTACCTATTTGCCACAATCCGCCCTAAAATGGCGGCGAGCAACTGGGCGGCAGTCCCTGCGCTGGCTAGGTGGGACACAAGGACAAGACAGACAAAACACAATAACGAATGGTCAACAGTCCGGGTCACAACAAACGGGCAGCAAAAGTACAAAATCACAATCCGAAGGCAAAGTCAATATACAGGCAGTATGGTCAGGGGCAGGCAGCAAACAAGAATGGTCAGAAAGGCAAAGCAGGGTCAGAATCAACAGAGCAAGAATAGAAACACAGAACCAGGCAGAGACAAGCTCAATATCCGGCAATGAGAGCACAGACTGGGTTAGTTATATAGGAGGCCAGGATTCTGGTCCAGAATGTAATTGGACCATCCCCCTGATCTCCAAGCACAGACACCTGAGAACAAGACAGATCCACTGGCAGGATGACCTGTCAGTCACAGCAGAACCCAAACACAGATTAACCATGACATGGCCAGACAGAATTCAGCAGGTGAAGTCGAGTGTGTCTCCCAACAAAGGTGAGCATATAATCCAGTGTTCACACACTGCAAACAAAACACAGAAACAGGATACAAGAAAATCAGTGCCTTCTCGGCCGAACAGCACGAGCCGAGGGGCGCATAATGCTCTGCAGAGATACCATCCTGACAGTCATCCTTTATTTTTGGAACTATATGTGCACCTTCAGTATAATAGACGTGCAGAAATAGAAGTCTTTGATTTATTCACCCAGTGATTCATAACATCTATCAGTGTTATTTTAAACAATTTTATTGGCACATTAACACATTTTTTTTTCTGAAAATGCTGTTGCCAGATGTTACTTTTACAAATTGAAAAACTGTGAAAAAATTGTGACTTAAGGAGGTCTTGTTTGTTATTTATTTGACACAGAAAAATATTGTTTATGTCCAAACCAGTCTGTTGTATTTTTCCTGTACCTTAATGTGTTTCATATGTAGATAAATGTCTTTACACCACTCATAAGTATATACAAGTCACATAATCCACCATATTGTTTGCTAACAGTAAACATCTGGATCATGCGTGTATGTATGTAATAATTCATTTAAAGTATTCTTGAAAATATATAAGTTTATAGGCATCTTCCAGGATAAAAAAATGTGTATGTTTGACATAACTGTGTAACTTTCTTATTAAATTCACAGCATTTTAAAGAGGATGTACCACCCGGTACATCCTCTTTAACCTGAACCCATGGATTGATCGGCGCCGGCATGGGGAAGCCGTTTTACGGACCGCCGCCCGGTTCCCGTGCACGGCGCCGTTCGATCCAGCGGTACCGGCCGGTGCTGAAGCACTGGAGGTCGGCCAGCCCGCCCCCAGTGGGAGGGAATTCCCTCCCCTGTATGACGTGGCTCCATTCATTCTAAGCGAGCCGCGTCATACAGGGGAGGGAATTCCCTCCCACTGGGGGCGGGCCGGCCGACCTCCAGTGCTTCAGTACCGGCCAGAACTGCTGGATCGAACGGCGCCGTGCACGGGAACTGGGCGACGGTCCGAAAAATGGAACGCGGCAGTGGCTTCCCTGTGCCGGCGCCAATCGATCCGTGGGTTCAGGTTAAAGAGGATGTACCAGGTGGTACATTCTCTTTAAGTACCTGTTTTTAGACATCCCCCATGCTGTTGTCCAGTCCACATGAAGATGGCTGCCACAATACTAAACAGTCTCTCTCTCCTGATACTACTGTATATTGCAAACTACCTCTCCTCTGTGTATAAAATGTATTATATGGACCAATACTAACATGGTGTAGATTGACTGCATAAATTATATAGTATGGGAGAGTCTAATACACAGAGGGGGCCTCCTGCTATCTGCAGCAGATACCCACCACTTATGACCAACGTCAGCGATCCTGCTGATGCTGCTAATTTACCCCTTCAAATGCCATGTTCAATATTGATTGCAGCATTTAAAAGGCAAAATGACAGCTGCCACAGGTGTTGTTTGACTGATCTGCACCCGTAACTAAATCCCGTAACTGAATCGCTGGGTGCCACTTAGTTAATATGGCAGACGGAGGCCTTTACCAGCCCTCCATGCTGACTATATTGATTTACTTGCAATGTCTGCAATTGTCAATCTATTACCATTTCCAATATCAATAGCAAAATGGAAAATGAGGGAGACTCCCTTGTTTGTAATGAGTCCACTGAGCAGACCTGCCATATCACGTCCCAGAGCCTAAAAGTGACTGCATATTGGGGATCGGAGCAGTGCCAGCACAACCAGAGAGGCGAGTGTATGTTATTTTGCGTAACGTAAAAAGGGGTCCTGGCCAGACAACCCCTTTACCTTCTATGGCAGTGCTTTGTGATAAAAAAAAATAGCCTTTATTTTTATGTCGCTGCCCTAACACTAAACTATTGTATATCAAATAGTGGTAGATAGTGGATAGTCCCCTACACAAAAGACACCAGTAGGGCCTGATAGACCTTATAAACAATGTCTACACATATTCAGAGTGGCAGCAAAAATAAAAACACATACATGTCACCAGTGCCCTGCTGGTGCTGCTCCTTTGGCCGATCCTTTTGCTCAGAGCTTTCTATTCCTGGCCTGACAAGCAGAAAATGCTACTGTAACAGCAGGGACCTACCTCAGCCACTAAATGTCTGAGCAGGCACTTCCTCTGTGTTGGGACAGAAAAAAAGAAGCTCTGAGTAGAAAAAAATGGCACCACATGAATGGCACCAATTCTTCCTGCCACCTCAAGCACATTTAGACTTACAAATGTTTTTCTGCACAACCCTTTTAAATATACATAGCAAAACAATGAAATAATAATAATAATAATAATAACAATAATAATAATAATAATAATAATAATAATTGCCAATGATTTCTAGTTTAATATATTGCTAAACTACAGCTGAAGAGCCACAGGTCGGAGAACATTGTTTCATATGATTGTATTCTGTTGCCCACTGGCACAGCCCAACTGATGGCATAGTTGAGTTGACTACCAATAGATTTTATAAGAATGATAATACATTATAGCAGTCTGCATTTCTTAAGCTGGTAACAGAAACCTCAATACTTTTTATTTTTTACCAGTCTACCATTGCTATTATTAACTTCATACCATATAGACTGCCCCATACAATATAGACTGCTTCTATGGGGCCCATTGAAAAACAAGGAGGCCCCGCTCTGGTTAGGTTCATCTTTCCACCCTGTTGTTAACTTGAAACTGCACAAGGCTTCCCCTCCATGCTACCATTGTCCACACTGCCTATTGTCTTCAAGGAAAAAGTCAGAAGGATGTGAACAAGGACAACTTATAGATGTTGAGATGCAATGACCAGACAATGCTCAAGGAGAGGGCTTCATTTTGGCTACTATTGCTATGGGGACTCTTTTACATATTCAAGATCTCAGCTTCACCTGTACGTATGCAATCCTGTAATAACTATAGCGAGGATGATAACAATCCAGCCATTCTTTGACATTTCTGTATTCTTTAAATAGACTGGGAAAGAATTCTGTTTTCACAGTATTTTGCTTCCAGCGTAAAGACACTTTACTCGTTTTACGGCTCTGCGCATTTTTCTTGCTTACAGTGTGGAGCACTGAGGTTGCTTCCCAGGTCACGGTACAGTATGTAGCTGATAAAGGTGTGACTCACATACATAACTCTGCTTCGATATAAAACATAGAATATGTACTTCTATAAACTATACATCCTATGTATTCCCTGACAGAAGTATGAATTATGGCTCTAGACGCTGACACAGAGGCCCCATTCCTGCACAAGAATGTTTTTTTTCTTCTCGATTTTCCACACATTACCATAAATAATAATAACAATCTGTGGCAACATTTACTTTTCTCTTAACCCCTGAAGCTTTTACCCCTTTTCCTTATGTTATTACATTAATAAGAATAAAACTATATTTTATACAGAAAACAAGGTAATATTTTATACTGTAGTTATCCTTGGGCTGCTTTCAGCCAGTTACATGCGGGAGCCATATATTTTATGCTAAGAATGGGATTAGATCCTATCACAACAGGATACTTTAGGAAAAACTTTACAATAAGTTTACCTAATTTCATCTGATTGGATCAAATCTCATTTATAGCCCTAAATGTTGTGACTGGTAAATAGAGTTGTAGTCTATGTTCACGCAAAGTATATGTAGGTGAATGTCAAAGCGTTCATCTTGCACTTTAGAATTAAAATAATACCATTAAATTCAAGAAGAAAATGCTGCATCGTTTGCATGTCATTCATTTTTTTTAATAAAAATGTAATTTTTACAAGAAGGGACCTGTTACCGGATTTGCATATTCTAGGTGTGTTGTGTTGGACTACATTCTAAAAAATACATGCCCCTGTAAACACATAAAAATATTTTAAAAAAATGTTTAACAATTAAAAAGCACCTCAGTCAGTATTGCAACCAAAACCAGGAGTGGATTAAAAACACAGAAAGGATCTGTTCACACAATGTTGAAATTGAGTGGATGGCTGCCATTTAATGGAAAATATTTGCTGTTATAACGGCTGTTATATTGAAATAATGGCAGTTATTTACTGTTATATGGCGGCCATCCACTCAATTTCACCATTGTGTGAACAGATCCTTTCTGTGTTTTTAATCCATTCCTGGTTTTGGTTGCAATACTGACTGAAATATACTGACTGAAATATACGTAGTGTGGACGCAGCCTACGTATATTTCAGTCAGTATTGTGGTCCTCATATTGCAACCAAAACCAGGAGTGGATTAAAAACACAGAAAGGCTCTGTTCACACAATGTTGAAATTGAGTGGATGGCCGCCATTTAATGGCAAATATTTGCTGTTATTTTAAAACAACGGCTGTTATATTGAAATAATAGAAGTTATTTACTGTTATATGGCGGCCATCCACTCAATTTCAACATTGTGTGAACAGATCATTTCTGTGTTTTTAATCCACTCCTGGTTTTAGTTGCAATATGAGGACCACAATACTGAAATATATGTAGTGTGAACCCAGCCTTATACTATATCTCTTCTTCTACTTGAACTAAGAGGACATTTATTATCCCGGGCTTAAAAATGTCCCTGCAGTGTTGAGGCTCTGAGGATTTTTGTAGAGGTGCAATGCCTCTACATAAATCCCATGTACACAGGAGCCCCTCCAAGCGCTCAGAGCTCACGTAGGCTTCAATTAGATTTTTCTAGCAGAAAAATGTTAAATGTGGCGCATGCAGAGACCGCGCACCTTCTGTGTGCGGCCGCATCCCTGTTCTGTCCCCTCTCCATCCCTCTGGCGCAAGTGGCGCAGAGAGACCAGATATGATTAATATATTTGCAAAATTAGCGTTTGTGAATATATTATGTATATGTATACTGTATGTACACACATCGGGCCCATCTGTGTCATAAAAAGGCATTTTAGCTTTATAATAAATGCCCCCCCAGTCTTACAAGCCTAATAATGGACTAATGAAGACCATGCTTAAGATTACCATTGACAAATTAAAGACATTAGAAGATATTTGTATTGCCAGTGGGGAACCAAGGAAGATGCTAAGGAGACTTATTACTGAGTGGGGTTGCACTAAGGGGCATTGTTAGTGAATGAAGACACCAAGGAGGCAACATTACTGAGCGGGGGCAATAAGGGACATTATGACTTAGTGGAAAAAGTAAGGGAATATGACTAAAGGGACAGTTAACTGGCTTTATTACTGAGTGAGGAGTGTACTAAATCACATTAATACTGAGTGTAGGGACTAAGGGGGCACCATTACTGAGTGGAAGAACTAAGAGGCATTATTACTTAGGGCACTAGTGAGGGCACTTAATAGCATTACAACTTATTAGGGGCACTAAGAGGGCTTCATTACTGAGTGGGGACACTGACTAGCCACCATTATTGAGCAGATGACACAATTACTGTGTGGTGCATTAAGGACACTATAAAAAAAAGTTAGCACCAAACTCTCCAAAAGTGAGTCATTGCCAGGACGGCCTGGGCTTGGATGGAAAAGAAAAGTGAAAGTGAAAGACTCACTGGATGTCACTGGATGTAACTGCATTGTATACACACACACACACACACACACACACACACACACACATATATACAGCCTGCTTATACCTTTTAGAACTCCAGTGTGGTACTAGTTTGTGGTCTCTATATGGGCAGTGTATGGTGATAATACTATATTAGTCTTGGCAAGGAGATTGTCTTTGTATAGTGCTGTTATTTAGTCAGGGTATGACTATTATTAACAAGTATGCCATGATATATATGCTAGTGTTTAAGATGGGGTAAATTGTTTGGGAGATTTATTTATCATGTATGAAAATCATAATTCTAAACTCTTACAATTAGCTCCATCACAGGCCTGAAATACAACACATTATATATTAGGATATAATTATTTCCATATATTGTTTATGTGAACCGCTGATAATGTATATACCATTGCCTCCCAAGTAAACAGATAGATCTGGAAAAACTCATTAATAAAAAATACCAGAAAGACACGAGCAGACTAAAATACAAGAAGGACCTGAGTAGACTGCAGTAACCGGGTGGAGCTGCTGTCAATTACCATGGTGTCTTTGCAGTCTCTCTATAAATACTGCCTGTGATTGACAGGTCAAATTTTCATGTACAGTAGGTCTGCAGAAGCCTTGATGAGTGACATCCCACTATATCCTTGATGTCTGAAAACCTTTTGCCACAAGGACTCGTTCACACAGTGTCATTTTTAGAGATAATCGAACATCAGAAAATCTTAGGTTCTATAGAATTTGAACCTTGTCGAACCTTCCGCATTTGATTCCCCAAGGCCTTCCCGGTCCATATGGAAGGAGGAGACAGCCCGGGTACCGCCTGGAATTCCAGGATACAGCTTATTACCTAGGCTGAATCCCAGGAATTTTAGGCGGTACCCGGTCTGTCTCCTCCTTCCCCACAGACCGGGAAAGCATCGGGAATCAAATGCGGAAGGTCCAACAAGGTTCGAGTTTTATAGAACCTAAGATTTTCCGATGTTCGATTATGTCTCATCATTTTCTGCTATTTTAAAATGCATGGAAAAAGCACTTAATAAAGCTAATATTTTTGTGTACCATTTTAATGACATTTATCTTTATTCTCTTACTTTCATAGCTCTGACATATGCACAGTGCTGTACTGAGCTTATCATTATTCACATCAGTCCAATACTCAGTCGAAGACTGACGATTTTAAACTTGCTGAAAGACAGCGATCAGCCGATAATCAGCTTCTTGACAAAGAGGGGCGTATCCCTCGAAACATGTGGAAGGTTATTTGACCATTCCAGGCTTCCTTAGGAGACGTGACGTCACGTTGGAATCTGAAGGACTCTATTCAAAGTTCTGCAGTGGAAGCGACCCCCCCCCCCTTATACTACATTTTCGAGGACTCAGACAGCCGAATACTACTCGGATATCCGGGAGAGGATTTCACCCAATGTGGACATTAAGACAAACCACACTGCTGGGTGAGTGATACCCATATATCATATTATTTTTAAACACTGACCATCACTGCGTGGATACAAACAAGGCAGAGGAACGTTTTTGGACTGCTTGACAGTCCACTTGCATATATACCATCACATAACATAGCAAGAGGGCCAGCAAACATAGAGAGACATTAGTGTATACTAATACAACTGTTTGTTTCATCCGGCTAGACAGGGTATCCATCTAGCAGAGTAATCTATTCCTCTAGTTGCTGCACTCACACAGGAGCGCGATCAGACACATTTTTACACAGCCGATAATCAGCTCTTTAACACTTTACACAGAGTAATAATCTGCTGAATTGCCTTGATTTGGCAGATTATCGCTCCATGTAATAATGCCCTTATAGTAAAGAATTCCTGTTTGTGCTGATAGTGAAGAAGTGTCCCGGCACTCACCAAATTCCTCAATGCTTGTTTATTACCTGTCACATCAAGCAGAAGCTGATGAAGGCCATAGCTGAAGGCCAGAAGCTGATGAAGGCCATAGGCCTAAATGTGTCCTCCTTCTCTGAATGTGGTGAGTGCCGGGACACTTCTTTACAGTTCATTGGGAACCATTCCTACCATGAGCACCTCCACCCAACAGAGTGCCTTCTTACTCCAATACTACTGTGCTGAAGTGAAACTTCCTCTAGACGTAAAGAATGCCTCTTTGTCATGGTTATAGGCCAAGATGTAAAAAGATCACTACAAAGCTTGATAATCTGTCTTGGTACTGTAACCCACCAATTCCTTTAATGGTCGCCACCTCTGCACCTGCTCCATTTCAGCCATGTCCTTTGTATATACAGGTGCCCAAAAATTGCAAACAATATTCCATGTGTGGGCTGACCATTGAATTTTAAAGAGGCAAAACTATGTTCTTATACACTAGGGGGGGCCTTTATCGAAATTTTTTGTAAGTAAATTTTACATCCGTGTGCCATACACTTCCATATCTGTGCCATTGAAGTTATTTAAAATAAAATGGCTTACATATGGCCCAAGTCATGTTATGTAACTAGAACATTATGGAAAATTGCCTTGTTTATCCTTGTGTTACCTAAGTGTCTGTCCTTGTTTTAGATATACAGTATTTAAATTATTCTGGTGCAAATCACATAGTAAAGCAATCCTATTCTACAATATGCCAGTATCATGTCCAACATGGGCCAGAAATCGGTCCAAGTGTAGGATCTGCTTTGGAGGAAAATTAAGCTTTTACTGGTTGTTAATTGCTCATTGCTCAAGTGTAAAGGCGGCAGTGCTGAGCTGCAGCATGCATGCCTTCTCCTTCCCCGACCGCTGCCTTCCTTAAATGATTGATGTGCAGGTCTGAGTACTCACCACTTCTGCCCCAACAAGTAGTATAAGGTACAGGGCCGATTCAAGGGTTTCTGCCGCCTGAGGCAAACCTTAGGCGGCCGCCCCGAGTGATAGCCGGCATCCCCCCCGGATCACCCCCCCCCCCCCCGCCGCCGCAGCAGCCATCTACTCACCTGTCCCACACCGCAGCCGGCCCGCGATCTCTGCTGTCTCCACATCCCGTCAGGTCCCGCGATGTCACCCTGCAGCTGTCACGGACCTCCAGGCTGTGGTGAGTGAGTGGGGTGATCGGGTCGCGCGGGGCGGTCCCGCGCGACCCGATCACCCCAGCGCGTCCCCCACCGACCCAGGGCACTCACCACAGCCTGGAGGTCCGTGACAGCTGCAGGGTGACATCGCGGGACCTGACGGGATGTGGAGAGCGCGGGCGACGGGACAGGTGAGCGGCCGCTGTCATTTTTGTTAAGTGATACTTAACAAAAATGACAGCAGGGGGGACATAATGCCGCCCCCTGCCGGACCGCAAATTCTGCCGCCTGAGGTGGAAGGCTCATTCTGCCTCATGGCAGAAGCGGGCCTGATAAGGTAAGTAATCTTTTCGATTAATTTGGCATCCATAATTCATTTTATATGATACAAAGACCTTAGGTAATTATCCTATGGAGGACATCAGAGGCTTCAAGGCCTTATCTGTTCTTATCAGCAAACAATATAAAGTAGATTTAGATATTCCAGCTCATAAAAAATGATCTAGCCAGAAGAGGCAGAAACCTCTCAGGTCAGTGAGGAGTTAAAGTTACGCAATGTGTAAACTAGCCTTTCAGTAGACCAAGTAATACAGTGCTGAGTGATACATTACAGATCTGACTGCTTTCAAATGAGAGATATCTATGTACGGAGGAGAGACACTTGATAAGCTAAAATATGTTCTAGAGAGAAAGCAGCTCCCATGGCTAATCTCAAAAACACATGAAGTGAAGATCAAAGGTGCACCCGGAGAGTTTACCCTGTGTGTCTCCCAACCTCCACTTCGTAACATGCAGGTGTATGGAGAAAAACCCACACACTTCATAACAACCATAGCGACTGAGAAAATGTTCAATGCAGATGTAACGTCATAGTAAAGTGACAGCGGATCGTATATCTGAACGCAATACGAAAGTGCTGAGTACTCATTAGAGGGTAAAATAAAGGACTCATGTGTGAAGGTGACCATACATGTAAGATAAACACCAGACAACGTTGGTGTGGTCTGCTGACTATGTACCGTGAATGGGGTTGTCCTGACTTCCCTCTCTTCTGATGGCAGATATCATGGGAAAATAGGAGGATTGTTTACTTTAAAACATAGAAAAAGAGAATTCAGTTACCGGACAGGATAAATCTTCAATGCTTTATTGATGCGTTTCTTGTTTGTTCGTTTTTTCTGTGATTTTGTACTATATGGATTTTAATATGCCTGACTCACGGGAGACAGCTATGTGCAGAGGTGGCTGCCAGCGGCATATCCTTCTCTCCCTTTTGAGAACATATAGCTGCTCATTCAAGGCGGCAAGTGTATGTGGGGGTTAGGATGCATTGCTGACGGGATGTGTATATATGCAAATATGATAAAAGATGTTGGGTCCAAATCTGTAATTTTTATCTTTCTACGCACTTGTATTCCCGCAAACTGAACATGCTGATGTATAGAGAGGGCTATCTAGCTCAATAATATAATGGAGAGGATAACTCAGACTCATGTTTCTGGGTTTATAGCAAACAAATGCAAAGAAGCAGATTCAGAATCAGCAGCTTTTAGGCCGCATTCACACGTTCTGTGTTCCACGCGGAACACGGACATGGAAGGCCTGTACCGGAGTCTGTCCCCCGCACGGCAGCATCTCTGATATGCTGCTGGGAGCGGGAAAACTGTACGGACATGCGCCACGCTGTAATGTCATTAAAGCGCGGCACATTCGTATAATTCCCCCGCTCAAAGCAGCATATCAGAGATGCTGCCGTGCGGGGGACAGACTCCGGTACAGGCCTTCTATGTCCGTGTTCCTTGCGGAGAACATAACGTGTGAATGCGGCCTTAGTTTATTTACTGTTAACTTTAGTTTAGGGAATGTTTTGGAGGTGACAAAGTCTCCAAAGTGTTACCACCATTTCAATTGTTAGATATTAGAGATGAGCGAAACTTCAGCATGCTCGAGTCTGATCGTTCAATATTTGATGATCGGCAGCTCCAGAAGTTTGATGCGGCCCTAGGAAGTCTGGGAAAACATGGATACAGCCTATGGGCCATGCCCAAACAACGTCTTTTTTTGGCCGTTTTTTTGGATGTCCCTCATTTTGCGGCCAAATAACGTCTGTTTTTTTGTTTTGTTTTGTACCGGAATAATAGATGTTAGTTGGTCTTGAAATGATGGCAGTCACAAAAAAAAATGACAATAGTACAGTATGGATAGGACATCATGGAATATTGTCATGTAACATTGTAATTGTCATAGGAGGATTTTTTGCAGATCTGCAATACAAGTCATGGGAAAAACAAAGTGTCTTGGTAACCATGTTGGGTATAGTAGCCTTGATGGGAGTGGGTCCGATCAAACAGGGCAAATCCATGTTTACATCTGCAGTCACACCTGATGCATACAAGCTGCAAATTCATGGCAGAAATCGGATTTCTGCTGCACTTTCCATGTTAGATTTTCCCAAACACAAATACTTTGTGTGAATGTGTCCTGATAACGCTGCTAGGGCCAGAGATATTTCCATTAATAAAACTGTATTAGCCATTTGTTTTTGTAAGTAATAGTTGTTTTTTCTTATATATTTTTCCAAATAAAACATCACTTTAATTATTGTAAATTGCTGAAGCAACAGGACAATACATCAAGTTAATCTACAGTGTACTACTATCTGATGCATCACTAGGGAGAACTACCCTATTAATAAGTTATTGCTTTGCTTAGATTCCATTTGAGTATTTGAAAGAAAAAAAATTGGCTTCCTTCACTGTACTGCAATGAAGAAATCTAAATATATCATTGTTCTGGAATTTCTGAAATTCTTTACCAGATGGCCACAGGTAATCAGTAGTTTGAACATGAGCTCCACCTAGTGGCTACTTCTGTGGTGGACACATTCTCTTGAAGTTTACTATATCCTGGTGTTCACAGAAACCAGGCACAGTTAGTTAAAGGGGTTATCCAGCGCTACAAAAACATGGCCACTTTTCCCCCTACTGTTGTTTCCAGTTCAGGTGCGGTTTGCAATTAAGCTTTATTTACTTCAATGGAACTGAGTTTTAAAACCCCACCCAAACTGGAGACAACAGTAGGGGGAAAGTGGCCATGTTTTTGTAGTGCTGGATAACCCCTTTAACTAGTAATGTGTGATTTCCATCTGATTCAGAGCTCCAATTCACCTGCTGGTAAATATATTTAATAGGATTTCAACAAATAAACACAGTTTTGGTCAGTTGTGCCCTCCGGTCAGATTGGGCCAGCGAGTGTATTAGGCCAGATTCAAGCCAGCCATACACTTTATATGAAAGTGGATTCAACCCACTGACTGATTGAACCAACCAGTGTGCATGGTGGTCCTCTGTCTCTTCCCTGATTAGCAGAAAGGATGGTTTGGTATGTTGGATTTTTACAGGGCCGATCCTTTTATTCCCAGGGAGATAGGTCATTCCCAGGGAGTATGATAGTGGTTGTACCCCCCTCACTGCAAGTGTTAGTGGGGATCAGGAGAGATAGATACCAGCCACACAAGCAAGTAGCCAACAGCATTTTCCCTGCATTTCAGTTGTTGTACTTTAATGATTCTTTATGTTTCCAACATATTCAAATGAGTCTGTTTGTTATCAGAAGAGAAATTTTATAATAATATTATTATTATTATTAATAATAATATTAAATAATAATAATAATAATAATAATAATAATAATAATAATAATAATAATAATAATAATAATAATAATGTAATTTTCTCTCTTATACCCATAAAATTCAGTTTGTGTTAATTATCATTTATCCCTCTATATTTGTATACTTTATTGCTGACATTACCCATATCCTGTATATTTGTGATCCACCATTTATAGGCAACAATTATTCTTACCTTTGTGACATGTAACATATTTTGCTAATTTATTTAGAAAAAACTTTATTTAAGCAAAAACAATTAGGAAAAAAATGAAACGAGTAAACGTAATATTATCTTTTTAGACAATAGAAAGGTCCTGTATGAGAACATCACAGGGACCTCTATCTTTCAAATATCTTATCATCGAAGATTTCTCAATTATTAAGACCAGTTTTAGGGTATTAACACACTGGGCCCATCCGCAAGGGATTTCTCGCAGCGAATTCCACATCCCACTGTGAATATGTCTGCAGTCTGCTCCGTTAACCCCCGCTGCAGCCTAAACATCACCTGGTCCCTGCTCCGGCTTGCTTTGGGGATTCCGGCACGTCCCGCTTGGCCAATCAGTGCACTGGTCCGGAGCCGGGACCAGGTAATGTATAGGCTCTGGCGGCGGGGAGAGAGGTTAACGGGGCTGGCTGCGGATGTACATTTCGCTGTGAGTTTGTCTGCCCATGAGTGTACTGGGCAGCGATCCGCAGCGGTCTTGCTGCGAATTTAGAGAGAAATCGGCTGCAGATCCGCCCAGTGTGTTAGTACCCTAACACAGACATATAAAATGCTTGTTTTTGTGTCCATATTATGGATGCTGTTCCTTTCCTGACCACATTTGTGATGACCCACTCTGACAGCTGTGGGTCATCAGATCCATGGTCAGAATTGGACTGGCATCCCCAGTTTGGACACACAAATAGGCATGTAATATGCTTATGGGAAACTGTCTTTATTCATAAAATGTATTACTTTAATGGCTAACACGAAACACTCGAGTCCTGTTCTGGTGGTCACAGGCCACACCAGATCTGACACTTATCCCCTATCCCCTATCCTGTGTATTTTAAATCGGAATATACCTTTAAATATACGCTTCCCTTTTGCTTGATATTGAGTTTTTTGTCTCCAAACTGTGAACATAAATCTTAATAAAACTCATTTTGCTTTAATTCCACATAATGCCATGTGCTCTGTACTGCTCCCCTCAAAATGTATTTGAAGTCTTATGTTTGTAACAGGCATCCCGACCACAGCAGCTGCTCTATGCCAAGTAGATGAGACGTTCTTATCTGATGCATCCTCCAGGTGTGCGCAGCCGCTCAGCATTTGGTGATAAGGGTATGCATGTGAAAGACGGTGTGTGGTAGGAGTGTGGTAGATGTGCAGCCTCACTACTTACCCACTGTTCACTCACTGTGATGTTTGTACATTTGATCATTTTTACTGCTACAATCTCGTACACTTTCAAAAGTCAGATGTTTATCTCTAGCTTTTTATTTTTGCCAGTTATATTTATTTTATTTGCCAATTTAGCTGCATTCATTAACAATTTTTTTTGTAATAACCCCTTCTCCAGTAATCACACTCTCTGCCTTATGATAGATAGTCCTCCTGGAAGCGCTGACGGCCTCACCGCCCCCTGGCTCAAGTGACTCACATTGTTATGCTGACTGGCGGATGGCAAGTGGAAAGGACAGTGAGGAGGGTGCAGGCATTAGGGCTTCACTCGTCCTGTGTCTCTGGGTCCCAGCCTGACAGCCATATTTTTAAATAAGTACCTCATTAAGCCCCATAACATCAGCTGTAAAGCATATGAGGTGGGTATTTTTTGAACAGCCGCCTGTTTGTTATGCACAGCACCAGTCTGTTCCCAAACACTGGCCCGACATGAAGCACTAGGGTCGGGCCTGCCAGTGTGACAATCTCCCCTCCCCTCTGTGATGTGGCTCTATTGATTCTAATGGAGCCGTGTCACAGAGGGGAGGAGGTTTTCTCACACTGGGGGCTGGCGGGGCCCCCAGTGCTTCATGCGTGAAGGAACGACGACACCATCATCTCCGCACCAGTGCTGGTCTATTAATGTAAAAAGCCAATAGCGATTTACCTGGTGGTACTTTTGCTTTAAGGGGTTAAAATGTGTCAAGCTCTTTCTATCTATAGTTATAAATGTAACTAAAGTTATAAACTGAATGGATTGGGGGCAGATGATTATATTACCATGGGGCCTAGCAAAATTCCACAGAAAATGCAGGTTAGGACTAAAAAAAATGTTTATTTAGAAAAAGATAACATTAAAATTAAATCAACAATGGAAAGATAATAGTTACAGCCTGTCAATGGATTGAAGCCAGGACTAGACATGTCCAGTTCTCCTCTTCTCCTCTCCTCCTCGTGCAGCAAATATGGTACATACTAGGGATGAGTGAACCGAACCGTTACAAACCAGTTCCGTTATGAACTTTGGGAAAAGTTCGGATCGGGACCGAACCAAAGTTTGAGAAAGTTTGTTACGAATCTGGTAAAAATAACAACGGCGACACAAAATTGTACTTTTGTCACAGAATAGACCAGGATACAAGGGATTATTACTCCTGTCATCCCTTGTATCCAGGTTTTCTGTGAATATCAAGATGTTAGGGTGAGACCTTAAATTAGTCTCCTCAGATATACCTGGGTGCTGCCTAATCAAAAATGTAATGTGACAGCTGTCTGTGAGTATTAACCAAGACACATGAAAGCAACTTCAATGTTCAAGCTTAATTTATTAAGATAAAATCAGTTCATATCTTTAAAATCAGGTTAAAAAAATAGAAGAACCCCGTTTAGCTGCAACAACAAAAAGTTAAAAAAAAAAAAAAAAACAAGTCCAAGAAAAGTCCCATCAGTCTGAGAAACAAAAAATGTAAAAAAAAAATCCCATCACTGTCCCAGAAACAAAAAAAAAAGTCCCAACAGCTGTCCCATCGGCTGTCCCATCACTACACAGTTGTGTAGAAAAATGTTGGCGACTCATTGGGATTCTTGGTGTTCAAGACCGTGCACCCCAGTGCTAATGTCTGGTTCTTTAATTATGGGCAAGGGCAGTACATGTCTGTTAATGCCCATTGGATCAACATTCCCCTAGAAGGCCACCAGAAAGTTAGCCCATTCTTGCCTGTCACCTCCCCGGTGTTTTAGGATGCCAGTTGTGCACAAGTTCTGCCTCCACCAGCTTGCAACCTTCCACCACTTTGACTACAGTCCAACCTGCCCGGTGTCTTACCAACGATGTCAGGCCCGGCGCTCTCAGGCTGTCCTCCATTTTGTGCGCCTGGGTGAACGAAGCCACAGTGGACAGGAGCTCCTCCGGACCATCAGTTAGGAGATAGTTGACCTTGGCTCAGCCATTCATATAACGGTGTGAAGTGTTGTAGGGAGGAACCTTTTCTCTGCAGTGCAGCAGGGAGGGCTGCGTCATACACATTGTAAGGCACATGTTTGGTAGTGCACAGGTTTCTTCAAACATATCGGGCCAATTGTTGATCCCTTTTGAGAACGTGACTCTGTGAGCAGGCATCAAGGACATCATCCCACTCATCTGTATTCTGGAAAATGCGGTAACCAACATCATCAGCGAGGAATCCAGGCCACCACTCCAAGGCTGACCATCCTCCTCCATGAATAGTCTGTTCACAATAATACTGGCCTGGGTGCAATCAGGTACTGCCTCCTCCTCCTCAAATAATCTGTTCCCAATCATACTGGGCTTGGTGCAATCAAGTGGTGCCACCTCCTCCAATAGTCTCTTTTCAACCATACTGGGCTGTTTGCAATCAAGTGCTACTGCCTCCTCCTCCCCCTCCTCCACACTGGGTCCAATACAGTACTATTACTGCTGCTGGTTCCTCTGTCCAATGTCTGTTTTCTACCATACTGGGTCCAAGAAACTTTGTGTCCTATGTCCCGTGTAATCACTTACACCTTGGCTAATTTTTTTTCCCACTATTTTTGCACTTTGATTTTTTTCCCCTTTTTTCATTGTAATAGCAACTGCAACTAAACGAAACTTTACCCTATCAGACTCCCACTATTGTAGCTGCAATTATTCAGCCGTTATTTCAAGGTTCGCTGGATCGAACCGAACCGAACTTTACAAAAGTTCGCTCATCCCTAGTACATACCCATAAAGACATGCAATTTATCAGATGACAGGGTTCACTGTTTTATTCACTATTTTTTCCTTTTCATTGTCTCTCCTTCTTCTCATTGGTGGTGTTAAATTACACTTTGTTAGGCTTTTTTGTTTTTGTAATAGGGCACTATTATATAGGCACATAAACAATTTTACAAACAAACATACAACCAATGTCATTCAGAACTATTTTCTACATAAAGAGGAACAATGAGTTCTGGAAGTGATTACATGGGTCCCCACAGAGTCCTAATCTCAATATCATCATGTCTGTTTGGGATTATATGAAAAGACAAGCCTACATACACAAAAGATCTGAGGTTACATCTCCAAGATGTTCTCAGAGTTCTGTGAAAAACTGTGCAAGTGAACCTAGTAGAATTGATGTTATTTTGAAGGTAAAGGGCAGGCAGTCGCACTATAGGTGCTGTGCTCTCAATGTGTCAGACATACTGTAGGCCTAGATTTATCTGCTCTGTCAGTGTCTGAAATACCCGCTCAGCCAGTCAGTACAGCTGTGCCCTGTGTCACTGATTGGCTAAGTGGCATTTCGCATTTCTGAGTGAGACCAGGACATTGGGAGCCTAGTGATGCTGCACTGCCGGGGGCACGGGGACAGGTAAATGGGACCCCCTGTCCCCCTTAGGTTTTTCACTGCTGCCCCGAATACCCATTTCATTTCTGCCGCTTTCTCTGCCCGTACATTTTTTTCCGAGTGAGACTCCACGACTCTGACTCCACAGCCCTGATCACAATCATCTTTAGCAGATAACTATGAGTAAAGTCTTCTTAAGTATCTACACCACAGCTGACCAACAATGGCTAGCTGTACAAATCTTTACTAGCAACATTAAAGTACTAAACATAATACTACAGCATATTCAGAGACTTTTAATCAGTATTGCTGCTTACAAGGCATCTGCCAAGGAAACTGTAAGCAAATGTTGAGCCGCAGTTACAGGTCACAACCACCATCACACAGTGAATGGAGACAACTGCTTCTGACCCCATGCACTGTATAGTGCTGGTACTGAACACCTGATTGGTGGGGGTGTTAGACGTCAACACCCCATGATCATTGACTGATAAGCTATCCTGTGGGAAGCTCACCATTCTATTTGCCCAGAAAACCCCTTTAAGGGTAGCTTCACACGTACCGGATTTGCAGCGAATTTCACGGCAGGGTCGTGCACTGATTGCCTGAGCGGGATCAACAGGACTCGGAGCCTCACATGCAGCTACAGCACAGAGTAGGTAATGTATGCTGCTGGCTGCGGGCAGCAGGGGGGTTAAAGGGGCCGTCTTACATACTCACAGTGGAATTAAAATTCTGCTGCGGGTATGTGACCCTATTAAAGTTCACTGTACCAGGATTTGCAGTGGATTTTGCTGCAAATACGCAGTGTGAAATCTGCGAATCTAGTACATGTGAAGCTACCCTAAAGATAGTGCTTAAATACAGCATGCCATGATTTTTTTTTCTTGTGTAGGATTTATATTAATTCTGATTTCTCCCCCACCCCATATGCATGCTGATATGGAGATAATATAAGGCTTTGTGCACCTGTATACGTGTGCTTTGTCAGCTGTGAGCAGTAATACACCATGGATTTTTGCCAGCTCCAATAATTACGCTATATTGAGCAATTATAATATAGTCCATAAATGGTTCTGAAAGGTCACTTTAAATAGATGTATTTTCCCTTAAACACATAGAGGGATTTCCCGGGCAATTACAGCTGGATGATTTGCCATTGACATTTATATCTCATTGTATTGAATCTTGTAAACATCCCTTTTACTTTATGCATATGGAAACAGACTATTGTTCTAACCTTTCTATGTCTGGATGAATTTTTGATGTCAGGAGACCTGACTATGTCTGTAATATCTTTTATGTAATAGATTACAGTAAACACCAATGGTTAATTATTAACAACAATGCTGATATCTATAATTTGTGACTTGGATTTTCTTGGGTAAGGATAAATAATAAGCACGCTTCTCTGTTTTACTGGCTGGAGGCAATCATTTAGGTCAAGTTGTGCAAAAAATGTGCACCTAGGGAGCAGAGCAGAGATTTGAGGCAAACATGAATAATATCCAAGTCATTACTTCAGTGGTACACCAAGAACCTTACACAACTCACCTAACATCAAACACTTAAAGGTCACGGGATATGTGCCCAGCTTGGTTTTATAATAGAAAACATTAATCTTCCCCCCCCCCCCCCCCAGGCTACACAGCTAAGGACAGTCCTTCTCTTGACCACATATATTTATTATATTATAAGTATACATTTGTGCAAAAGTTCAATAATAATAGTGTCAACCCTTCTTTTTCAAGATGTGCAGGTCACTCTGGCATGCTGGATATCAGTGTTTGGGCCAAATCCGGACTAAAGACAACAAATTCCTGTCTAAACGGTGATCATAGTTTATCACAATTTCTTTGTGAAAAACAAAGATTAAGATTAAGCACAGTTTCTCAATGGGATTGAGATTTAGTCAGCTTCCTGGCCATGGACCCATAATTTCAATGTTTTATTTACCAAGCCACTTAGACATCACTTTTGCCTTGCAATAACATGCTGAAAAAGCATTGTTCATCACCAAATCACGATAAACATAGAAAATTGTTGGCAGAAAAAGACCACTTGGTCCATCTAGTCTGCCCTTTTGTTGGGCTGGATTGTAACTTGCTCATGGAGGATGTTCATCTACTCTTACTTTACTCTTCACTCCCTTGTGCAGGGTTAGGCTGTATTCACGCATCCCGTGTCTGTGAAGTACGGATGGCGCGGATGGGAAGCAATTTAGTGGCGTGTTTCCCCAAATGGTATGCTGTATTAATATCATGCCAGGAGCGGGAAACTGAATGATCGCGCCGCTGTAATGACACATCTACGCGGAAAAGACACTGAGTTAAAACAGTTAATATTTTTGCATGAAAAAAAGCCTTTTGTCACGTTTTCCCCCTTGGCCACTAGCACCTCACCCTCAGTCTGTAGTCCAGTCCACGTTAACCTTAAAGGAGTTATGTGCCTGTTTGCTCAGCCTCTGTTAGTCAGTCCAATCATCCAGCTTTTCAGCAAAGTATTTGAGCATTTAGTGTACAGAGTTAGTACAACAGCCACGGAGGGACATACAAAAAGGAGAGAGTTCAAGAACACAGTGTCCCCCCTCTGTCATGCTGCCTCTGAACTCTACCTGAAAGTTGCAAACCTAAACCCTCAGGTCAGGCTACAAACAGAGAGAACTTGCTTCTGAGAGACCCTGAACCTGTGAGAAGGTCACGTTACAAGCAAAAAGTCTTCCTTTGGGAACCCCTGAACCCAGACGTTTGAGTACCATGCCTGTGAGAAGAACAAGCTTAAGAGAGAGGCTTGTGTCCTGGTTGAGTGTGTCCTCTGGGTTACCTCTACCTTCATAAAAGTCAACTCCAACACATCTAAAAGCTGCTTCCAGCAAGTCACTGCTGCCAATCCACACTATGAGGATATAGTCTACTTTCTACATTTTTACTTTAGTCTGCTTCTAGTCCGCTTCAGTGGCAGCCTCAGAAACCCACCATGTGTGTTAACCTCATTCTAGTGTCTGGGTCGTCAGGGTTAGCGCATGCACAAAGGGTCTTTGAGGCTGCCATTATAAAATAACAGCTGTTATTTAAAAAATAAAAAAAGCTGGTATTTTGCCCAAAAAGATATTGTGGGAACATAGCCTAATGCTGACTGCATGTTTCATTGGAGGTAGTTCACTTGATGCTAAGTCCCGCCTTAGTGACAAACAATGATAAAAGCACACAGGAAACTTAAATCACTTCCTGGTTTTAACTCTGAACCGTGACCCTGCTGTTGCCATGTAATGCACACTTTCCCAAGATCCTTCTTTCCTGCAGTGAAGACCAATTGCTAGTACTTTCTAAAGATTGCAGCTAAACTGAGCATGCATGGCCACACAAGGTGGTGTGCGAGCAGTGCGGCTGCACAGGGCGCTGTGCACTCCCAGTAGGAAGGGGGCGCCTCCTGCTTCCCCCTGAGGCCATATATCACTGGCACAGCAGCCTTGCTGAGTGTCAGCAAGGAGAAGCCTCCTCTCCCCCAGACATGTGACTGCAGCCTGGCCCCCTCCCCCGCCCCCCACAGCGTCTCCCGACTCACAGATGCCCCAGCCCCCGCCCCCTCTCCCTCCATATGAAGACATCAGCAATGTGATCCTCCGCTCTACCTCCTCCACTGATCCTTCTGTGTGAGTATATGTATGTATCTGTCTGTGTGTTAGTGGAGTGTGTGTGTGGAATACAACAACTCCCAGCATGCTCCTGTGTGGTGTGTGTGGAATACAACAACTCCCAGCATGCTCCTGTGTGGTGTGTGTGGAATACAACAACTCCCAGCATGCTCCTGTGTGTGTACTGTGTGTGGAATACAACAGCTCCCAGCATGCTCCTGTGTGGTGTGTGTGCGATGCCCTGGCCCCTGGGGGCCACTTCCGCAGTGCTGTTGTTATGAGCGGGAAATAACCGGGGCGGCTGCAGGGTGTATACTTGTCACGGTATAGGCCTGAGGGCGGCACAGCTGTAGGGCCGGTCTGTGGAATCTGCGGGTGATGATGGTCATGCGATTCTTCGCTGCACCTAGTCAAGGCACCAGTTAGTGGACACCAATGCCAGGGTTCAGTAACAGCGGTTTTATTATAGATGAGGTAACTAGTAGCAACAGTTCTGTCCGGTTGCAACCGGGTATATAGCAGGCTTTGACAAACAAGGCAGGAGTGATGCTGCATAGGCTGGGAGAACACCTGCCGGATGATGGGAGTGGGAGTATGAGAGAAAGTAGCGTTGCTGGGTGGATTAGCTTGAGAATAATACTTGCTGTGAATACTTGAAACGAGGATGAGAAATAACGGAATGACACCCAGATGAGAGAAGGAACTCTGGACACTTGAGCAGGAAGATACAGCCGAAGACTTGAATACAGCAGAGCACCTGATCCACACTTCTAGTGGTGAAGTGGGACCTGCGATATGTCCAACTCCTGTGAGGTAGGAGAGAGACAACACACACCCTCCTTGCTTGGAAGCAGGGGGAAGACTCACTTGTTAGGAGGAAGTGAATCACATGGTTGCCCCTGGCCAGAGCTAGTCGGCCATTGGAGGAACCATGGTTACAGGGCATGGTCACGTGATCAGCAGCCTTGCATACCACTGTACAATGTAATAATACACAGGAATATATAAGAATATGCAGGAGAATACACATAACCAGAGAATACCAGGGGAATACTAGCAGCAGTTGCAGTGCAAACAATTACCAGAACAGGCATTGACACAGCAATAGAAATGAGCATAATAGGAGTAGTAGTATGCATGTTCTGGGACACTGCATACCTCCCTAGCAAATTTGAGCCTACCTCAGCGAATCTAGAAGGTAGCATCTTGATGATCGAACATAAAACAATGGGACAGTTAAACAACAGGAATTAATATGGAGGATGAATGTGATGAGGTGTGTGTTTCCCATGCCCAAGGCACAGGTGAGAAGAGAGAGAGAACGAGAAACCCTAGTGGCAGGACTTCACCTAGGGATGCCTAACGTACTCTGGCGACCAGGTAGTTAGTGCGTGAACCATCTGACGTGTAAGCCAGGACAAATAACTGCTGGCGGGTGACCCTCCATGTTCCAGCCAGTTAGACAGTAGGTTTTCTGTTAAATGTGTTACCCTACTGGAGAAAGAACGTGAAGGTGCAAAGTGTATGGACAAGTGTAAATGTTAGAAATGACTATGTGTGGTAACTAACATGTGGAGACAAAACAGGGCGACCAACAGTAGAGACACAAGGAAGGGAAGTACAAAGGACGACATATACAACGAGGTCTTTGATGAGAACTGGCCCTAGTGAATCTGAAGGAAACCTGAGAGAAACCTGAATACAAACTGGCTCAACTAAATCTTTCCAGCTATAGATACAATATAGACAATAAGGAAAATATGAGACTGGATGAGAAAATACACTCCTGTATAAACTAGACTTTCTCTGAGGTATATATATACTAACTTCCCTTACTCAGAGGAGGAGCTATCTGACTCTGACACTAGAAAATTATACTGTTTTACAAAAGAGGCACTTTACTCTGAGGCTATCCAAATATTCCCTTTGCTTACTCAGAGGAGGAAATACAAATGACTTTGACAACACTGAAATACGAAAGCAGAATAAGTGTAACACTAGAAATAAGTGCAACAATGAACAAGTGCAATAATACCCTGTGTGGAACACACAATCACAGGAAAGTGCATTAGGAAGGAATGGATTAAGTGTCTCTGTTAGGGAGAGTCTCTTTGAGGCAATAAAAACTATCGTCCATGCAAAAAGCTCTGGGACAGGCACTAGAGAACAGTTTGGTTATGGTGAGTGTCCATCAGCTCATGGCTGGTTAGTACAGGAAACTTGGTCAGGAGGACCAGGCACAAACCTTAAACGTTGCATAGCAAAAACTAGCACAGCAACAGTCAAACAACAAAAAAACAGTTTAAGTACTTATTGGGAAGAGGCAGGAGGAACCTCACTAGGCCCCTTCTCTTTCTTCTGCTTCTTCTTCTCCCAGGGGTAATAGAAACGTGGAGGACCTGGAGCAGGGACATCGCTGAGGCCAGTAGTGACCACGATGCTAGGCGTTACCGAGGTGATAGGGGAGATAATGGGGGCCACATGGTAAGTGACTGACGTGGTGGAAGAGGCAGCTTTAGCCACGGCAGTGGGAGCAGTAGAGGGGGCTGCTGTAGTAGAGGGGCCCGCTGTAGTGGAAGCTGCAGGAGCAACGCTAGGCATAGCGGTGGCAGCTGTAGTGGCAGTCGACAGGGCAGCGAGGGCCTGCTGAATGTCCTCGATCAGCTGCATAATCTTAGGCCCACACCCGAGCATCCATTGCGGCAGGGGCGGCGGCCACAGACCCGGGGACACTGAGGCCTTGGCCGAGTCCTTTACTTTGAGGCCCGGGAAGGGGAACAAGAAAGTCGGGTCACTTACATACGGACTGCCCTCCGGTGACGTGGACCCTCCGGTAGAGAAGGCTGAGTCGCAGGCACTGGAACGGTCCGGTTTCAGCGAGATGCGGGCACCAGGAGTGGATCCCCCGTCCTGATTAGCGGAGGCCGGAGTGGAGGCCCGGCTGTGACTTTCGTAGTCCGACGGGGAAGCGCCCCAGCTGGTGTCGCTGTAGGATGGGAGAGATGCTAGCAGGCACGCTGGATCAGGCGCTGGCAGGAACGCTGGAGGCTCCGGTACCACAGGATCAGTTGTGGCAGGTACGCACTCCTTGCAGGAGGGCTGTGTGTGTACTGTGTGTGTAATACAACAACTCCCAGCATGCTCCTGTGTGGTGTGTGTGGAATACAACAACTCCCAGCATGCTCCTGTGTTGTGTGTGTGGAATACAACAACTCCCAGCATGCTCCTGTGTGGTGTATATGTGTGTCTGTGTTTGCAGGATATATATACTGTGTGTCTGTATGTGTCTGTGTAAGCAGTATATACACTGTGGGGGAGATTTATCAAACATGGTGTAAAGTGAACCTGGCTCAGTTGCCCCTAGCAACCAATCAGATTCCAGCTTTCATTTCCCAAAGGGTCTGTGAGGAATGAAAGGTGGAATCTGATTGGTTGGTAGGGGCAACTGAGCCAGTTTCACTTTACACCATGTTTGATGAATCTCCCCCATGTGTCTGTATGTGTATATGTGACTGTATCTGTCTGTGTAAGCAGTATATACAGTGTATGTCTCCAAGAGATAGGCTTGGGATGGGCTACAATCAGCCGGGAGGGAGGGGGGGACGCCAAAAGAATATTCTGCACAGGGCTCCATCTACCCTAAGGCCAGCCCTGGCGGCAGGTGATTAATTCCTTAAGGACCCATGACGTACTACTATGTCATGGCGTCCCTACGGAGGTACAGAGAGGGCTCACAAAGTCGTCTGAGGATGCTGAATTTGATTGATTTATACAATGATATTCATATATAAATGCTCTATACAAAAATGGGGTGCATCGCATGGGTATAGTGTGAACTAGCACCTTAGGTAATGTTTCAGCAACCGGGCTCTCTATGGTATTATTCCATGGTTATTTGACACATGTCGTTTACTACAATGAGCTCCCACTGAACATGTAAACCATTTGTCTTATTGTGCTAGGCACTCTATTATTTATAACTCTTGTATTTTTGCACATCTTGCTATATGCCGGCACTTTAGCACATGCACCTTGCCCATGCATTTGTTGTAATCATCTGTCCTGATTCATTTTGTGTTTTTTATTGTATTTTATATTTATTTCTGTTTGTGATCAATAAAATTCTTTTGAGATTATATGATATCTGGGCACAGTATTTCTTTGTAGGTGTATATACAAATATATAGTAGATATACTGTATGGCAGATTGCCTCAATCTTATGGATTTTGTAATTATTTCAGTGACATCAAATCCAAAAATTATTTGTAGTAAGCAAAGTAAACCCATGTATCTTTAACAAGTAGGTGTTTATTAGACTCTTTCAAACATAATCTCATCATTTTCAATGATATAACTATAGTGTGCATAAGAATCAAGGCAACCGATATGGCGTGATTTGTAAACAACATTTCCCAGACTTGTGAATAATAAATCTAGTTATCTGACCATACTGTATGTTATAGCTTTCTTTCAGATGAAAACCTTTACAGGAAAAGTCAGATAAAAATGTTGTTTTGCATTTTTTTTTCTTTCCAGGGGGGTTCTCCATAGATGTGAAACTCATTGAGAGGTTTTGCAGGGCAGGGTATGCAAGTGTATGGTGACAGGAATCCCAAGTGGCCACAGCTGGACAGCAGTGTGGGCGTGATCAAATAAAAACATGTGTTGTCCACAAAAACACCACAGAACTTTATGATGGGATTTCCTCTCGGAGAATCAAGCAGGGCTCTGGTCACAAATGCCTCCAGCAGACAGCACAGGGCATAAATCTTAGGGGATCTATACAGCACTAATTCTCATAGTGCGCTGATTCAACTTTTCAGTGTAGGAAGGAAGTTTTTGAGCCAAAATCTAAAGACTTGCCTTGGTACATCCACATAGGAAATGCAGAAAAATTATGCATGTTCATGCCTACAGATAAGAGAAACTACAGTAAGTATGGGTTCACGAAACCCCAAATGCTCAGTATTTGACTTCTGGTGGCTGGAGAACATGGATGCAGCCCTAGGACTGCCTGAACAATTGCTGTCTTAGGGCCAGTTCACACTTAGCATGATCGTCAGATTTCCGCCGCAGAATCCCGCCGTGCTCAGTGTGCTGATGTAAGTGAACGGAGAGGGCGCACACTTGCCTGCTGCCACCACTCTCCGCTCAAAGAGCTAACATGTTCATTCTTTGACCGGAGAGGGAGCGCGCGCTCTCCCATTCGCTCAAAGCAAGACACTGAGCACGGCGGGATTCCGTGGCAAAGAGCTCCGCCGCGGAATTACGCTGTGTTTTCTCAGTGTGAACTGGCCCTTAGGGTACAGCAATTAGGGTGCTGCCATGCACTGATTGGCTGATGGGGACCGAGGGGAGCCGGGAGCCTCACATGCAGCCGCGGCACCGAGCAGGTAATGTATGCTCCGGGCCAGGGTCTGCGGGCGGCGGGGGGTTAAAGGGGCCAGGTTACATATCCACAGCATAATTTTCATTCTGCTGCGGATATGTAACTCGGCCCCTTTAACCCTTAGAGGACCGGGCCAATTTCAATGTTTGAATTTTTGTTTTTTCCTTAAAAGTCCATAGCAGTTGCATTTTTTCACCTAGAAACCCACATGAGCTATTACTTTTTGCACCACTAATTGTACTTTGCAATGACAGGCTAAATTTATGCATAAAGTACACTGCAAAAGCAGAAAAAAATGTGTGGTGAAATTGAAAAAAAAAGCAACAATTTTTTTTTATTTGGGGGGGGGTTGTTTTTACGCCGTTCGACCTGGGGTAAAACTGACTCGATTACAACGATGTGTAACATGTATAACTTTTATTGTATTTGATGGCTTTTGAAAAATTCAAACCCTTATTAACAAATATATGTCCCTTAAAATCACGGAACAGAACGGCCAGTCTCTGCACAGATCATCTCGGCCGGTGCTGCAGTACCGGACGGATGATCTTTATGGCCGTAGTGTTCTGATGCCGGCGCACCAACGTGCTCCCGCATCGGAACTCCCTATAGGACACAATGAAGCAATTCACCGAATTGCGGCTGCAGAAAACTTACATGTCAGTTCTTTGCGGCCTGGCGATGTGTATACGCTCCGGGATCCCATAGAACAAAAGGCAATGTTCCACACTGCCTCTCTCCCTGTCAGCACGCTTGGCGAGGATGAGTGACAGGGAGAGGCACCAGTAAGGGGCCTTTCTGACTGTCACTCATTCCTCCCGAGCGCGCTTACAGGCAGAGAGCGGTGACTACACATGGGCGGGGAGCCACCTAGATGACTACCTACCACGCCTCTCCCTGCCACGCGCAGGGGGATTAAACTTCAGTCTCTCGGGTATGGAGCTGCTGCCGCAGCCACGGCCGGTACTGCATTCGCCTCAGGCAACAAATGGCCATTCCCTCCCCCAGCTCTGCTGCGTATGAGCGACATCACTCATGCAGAGCGGGTCGAGAAGTCACACCCCAGAGAGAGTGCAGCACGACAAGGCAGGTGAGTATAGTTTTGTTTCTGTTTTTTGGTTTTTTACTTACATGGGGGTGGGGGTAACTACCAGAGGGCACAAGGGGGATCTAACTACTTTACTACTATATGTGGTGGAGCAGGGAACCTAAGCATTTTCTGCAGAGAAAAGTTGTGGCTTCTATACTTCTATGTACTTCTATAGGCATGTATATGTAATGAGAGATAACATAAATACTACACATAGATGTTTTCTCTCTAAAAGAGACTCAATCCTCACCCACGGACAAAAATAACACCCTGACGGTGAGTTAAATTAATATATATAAGAGGTGTACACCATTAAAACTTCACTTTTAATTATATTCTCTAAAAAAACACACAACCCCACAACCAAAACCAAAGTCCAAATGAATCTGTAATTGCCCAGTTCCCAAATCTATTCGGTCTACGCAGTCCCAGCCGGGATATATGAAAATAAAACAGGTTGTATCTCACCATGTCTGTCGTCCTGGAATCCTGTGGTTCTGTCTCTGAATAGGGTATCAAAACAGATATCAACTGATAATATGAAAATCAAAAATTCAAATACACTAAAATTGCATAAATTTCGGGGTACCTTAGACATACACAGTTGTGCTATATTGTCTGTACTGCCCACATAGCCTGGCCTCACATAAAGTGTACAGTGCTCTACAGCGGATCATATAAAGTGCAATTGCAACTAGCAGCTTCTCGGAACCTCCGTCCTCCACTAAAGTGCAAATGCTTTCAGCAGCCTGTCAGAGTCTTGGCCCTCTTGTGCGGATAGTGAGCTAAAGTGTCTGGTGCAGTGGCATCTACAGATCACGGTACCTGTACAAAGGGATAGATTGGGGCAGTTTCCTGAGAGATAAGGAGTAGTGACCAACACGCATATAAGAGAAAGGGCGAAATAGGGAGAGTAATGCCCCTATTCCACGAGTCGTTTGGAGAAGCAACGCGGCTGCAGCGAGCGGGTGAGTGCGAAAGGGGGCGGCGGGGAGCTGCGGGGGGCTGCCCGGGGATCGCTGATCGTCCGGGCAGCCCATAGGATATAGCAGCGTCTGCTGCCGATGCTCCTATTCAACGGAGCGACGGCAGCAGATCGCTGCTATATCAGTCGCTTGTTTTTCAATATGTTGAAAAACAAGCGACTGCAACGATCAGCCGACATGAACGATGTCGGCTGATCGTTGAACTCCACGGGACGAATTCCACGGGACGAATATCGTTCGTAGCGGCCGATATCGGCCGAATACGAACGATATTGCTCCTTTAAACGACCCGTGGAATAGGGGCTTAAGACTCCTGATTGGTCTACAGAAACGCAGAGACAGAACCGCAGGATTCCAGGACGACAGACTGGTGAGATACAACCTGTTTTACTCTCTAAAAGAGAGATAAAGTTTTATGAATTTATCTGTATCAATCGTTCTCTCACTCTTTACATATACAGGCCTCAGGAACAGCATGGGAAAATGTACAAAGGTATCAATGTGCCTAATGAGCAGGCCAGCAGTGGAATTTGTATGTCCACCACTGAAGACTGCAGAAGGCACTACTGCAAGGAACAGAAGGGGGAACTACTACAAGCAGTGGCGGACTAAATGTACCCTTGGCCCCGCGCTGTCCACCCAACCTGCCCCCTTCCACATTATAATCCACTACTGCTCCCCCCCCCCCCAATGCTGTCCCCAATAAACACTGCCTGCCTCCCCTCCCTGCTAGCCCCAATAAACATAATGTTTGGTCCCTTGCTGCACAGAGGATGTCAGGAGAGGAGGGTGCTGATCTTATAGGGGAGATCACAGCAGCACAGAGGATGTCAGGAGAGGAGGGTGCTGATCTTATAGGGGAGGTCACAGCAGCACAGAGGATGTCAGGAGAGGAGGGTGCTCATTTTATAGGGGAGGTCGCAGGGTCCCAGCAGCACAGAGGATGTCAGGAAAGGAGGGTGCTGATCTTATAGGGGAGGTCACAGCGCCACAGCAGCACAGAGGATATCAGGAGAGGAGGGTGCTGATCTTATAGGGGAGGTCACAGCAGCACAGAGGATGTCAGGAGAGGAGGGTGCTGATCTTATAGGGGAGGTCACAGCAGCACAGAAGATGTCAGGAGAGGAGGGTGCTGATCTTATAGGGGAGGTCACAGCAACACAGAGGATGTCAGGAGAGGAGGGTGCTAATCCTATAGGAGATGTTCCCCTCTTCCCCCCTTATAGATGGTCCCCCTTTTCCCTTCTTATAGATGGTCCCACTCTTCCCCCCTTATAGATGGTCCCCCTCCCCCCCCTTATAGATGGTCACCCTCTTCCCTTCTTATAGATGGTCCCCCTCTTCCCTCTCCCCCCCTTTTAGATGGTCCTCTCCCCCCCCCTTATAGCTGGTCCCCCCTGTTCCCCCCCTTATAGCTGGTCCCTCCCCCGCCTTATTGATGGCCCCCCTTCCCCCCCTTATAGCTGGTCCCCCCTCTCCCCCCCCCTTATAGATGGTCCCCCCCTTATAGCTGGTCCCCCTCTTCCCCCCCCCTTATAGCTGGTCCCCCTCTCCCCCCCCCCCTTATAGCTGGTCCCCCCTCTCCCCCCCCTCTTATAGCTGGTCCCCTTCTTGCCAGCAGATAACACAAAAAAAACAAAAAAACAACACAACTCACCTGCCGTCCGTTCCCCCGTCGAGCCTCTCTCCTTCTGCAGCCTCCGGCTGATGTGCGGCTGCCGGGGGTGTCCCGTCCTATCCCCGGCAGCGCGCGCATCAGAGAGCTCCCTGTGAGCCGGAAGTTACAGCCACAGGCGCACAGGGACCTCTCTGATGCGCGCGCAGCCGGGGATAGGACGAGACACCCCCGGAAGCCGCACATCAGAGAGTCAGTGGCGGATTATAATGTGGGCGGCGTGGCGTGGGCCCCCCGGAGCCTCCCAAACCACCCATATTACAATCCGCCACTGACTACAAGGAACAGCAGGGGGCGCTACTACAAGGAACAGCAGTGGGGACTACTACAAGAAACAGCAGGGGGCACTAACAAAACACATTTTTTAACAGTTACTATGAATGAATTATTTATTTTCATACATGCAGTTGAAATACACACAATATTTTTCGCTGGATACCCTCTTGAACATGTACTGTGAACATTGCAGTCTGTTCACGTCTTTGATTTATGGCAAATTCTACGTGACATAAGGAAATTTCGGTGCTATGTAAGCACTTTTTTCATATTGAAGCTGCGTGCAGTGTTCGGGGATCCTTCTGGTATGACTCCCTGCTGTTTGAGTGATAGCATTGAGGTCATTTGGCTCTACAATTCACTGACACTGAGGTTGGCATACATTCAGATACATATGTGATAGGTAAAAAGAAAAAAAATATAGGTACAGTTCAACCATCTAGCTGGTATATTGGTCTCATATTTGGCTGCTAATAACTGGTGCTTAAACTGCCTGCAGAGCGGAATAGTACATCAATTACAATTCCTTTATTTCTCATCTTTGAAAAACGAGTTGCCCAGGCAAAATGAAAAGCTAATGCACTTCCAGCATAATGTCATTGGTAGTAGCTAAACACCTTATACCACTAATACAATATAAAAAAAAATCTTCTAATGAAACATTGTATCAAAGTCAGGTGGGAGACATAAGGCCGTATTGCACTGGACAATTATCGTTCGAAAAAATCGTTAGATCGGATTTAAACGATAATGATTTAGTGTAATAGCAGGCAACGATTAAACGACCAAGGAGAAATCGTTGATCATTTGATAGAATCTGGACCTATTTTCATCTGATTGTTTGAACATTGTTCGGTGTAATAACATGTCATCCGGTCATTCCCTGGTCTATCAGCCAGGAAAGGACGAGCGCAAGAACGACCTTAAGAACGATTTTCTTCCTGTGTAATAGGGAGCCCATGATCAAGATTTTAAAGAATGAATCACACCTCACACGCACCGGATAAATCATGGGACTCTTATGCAATGTTTCATTGGGTCATTTTGTGTATTGTATATTGTTTTAGAGTTAGAATGTATATATGTGAATGCGTCAGGATTTTTTGCCCTTGAAGTGAAACAAGGATTAATTCTTTAACAATTCAAGCAACATCTGGATTAGAAATAATTCTTCAAATTCATTCATAAAATATTTCCACCAAAAATCAAGCATTGAAAAAGTTTTTTTCAATAATTTAATCACATATACTTTGTATGGAAATTAGGTGTGCAACAATGAATCTATGAGATAAAATGGAAAGAATACACCACTTCCTGCAGAACATACAGGCGCTGATAAGTACTGGAAGACTTGAGATTTTTAATAGAAGTAAATTACAAATCTCTGGCACTTTCTAGAACCAGTTGATTTGAAATAAAAAAAATTCTGAACTACCCCTTTAAAATAACAGAACAACATATAACATTTTTATGCAATTTATAATATACAATTTCTAACACTTTTTACATATAAAAAATTACATGGAAAGTGTTTTAATTTTTTTGTGCTCTTATAAATAAATATCTTTAAAATAAATATTATTTTAACCCCTTCCCATCAGCAATCTGTATATATATACGTTCCTACTTCACATACTTCCTGATGTGAGCGGGATGTGAGCGGGATCGCTGCAGTGAGAGCGATCCCGCTCACATCAGTGTCCAAGGCCGGAGGTAATGAGAGTCAGCTGCGATCCCATAGCTGACTCTCATTAACCCCTTAAACGCTGTGATCTACAGCAATCTCGGCGTTTAAGGTGCTCAGTGACAGATCAAGCTTCTGTCACTGAGTGACCGAGTGGCTGCGGGGGTCCCGATCGCATGCGCCAACAGGCGGGGGTAAGCTCCTTACCTCCGTCCTGTCGGATCGGCGATCTATGTGTAGAGTCTGCTCTCAGGCAGGCTCTATACATAGATCGCCGATAACACTGATCTTTGCTATGCTATAGCCTGGATCAGTACATGCAATGATTGCTTATTTTACAGTAAATGAAAGTGTAAAAAAAATTAATAAAATATGTTTTTAAAAGTATTAAGAGACCCGCTTGCCCATTAAAAAAATAAAAATATAAATAAATAAATAAACATATTACATATCGTAGCGTGCGGAATTGTCCGATCTATTAAAATATAACATTATTGTTCCTGCACGGTGAACGGCATAAACGGGAAAAAAAACGCACCAGGATTGCTGTTTTTATTAAACTATATATTACAAAAAATTTAATAAATTAATTAATAAATAAAAAGCAATCAAATATTTTCTGTTACACCAATATGATATTAATAAAAACTAGAGATCATGGCGCAAAAAATGACACCAGTCCTGTAGGTGGAAAAATAAAAGCGCTATGGCTCTTAGAAAGCGAGGAGGAACATTGCATTAATCTGACCCGGATTTTGTGCATCAAAGGGCTCTGTCTTGAAGACGTTAAGGAAAAAAAGGGATTATCTGATTATAGTGATCATATTCAGTATACCAAAGAATTAATAGTAATCTATTAGGTTGCAATCTATGAGGTTGCGCCCTCAGCATGTTCTACTGGGCATACAGCCATGAAAATGCAGAGAGGCCTTTGTTAGGTCTCCTAGTAGACATTCGCGTTCACAAGCATCTGACTACCTAGATACCACAGTTGCTATTGACTGCAGCATATACAGTCATGGCCAAAAGTTTTGAGAATGATACAAATATAAATTTTTACAGAGTCTACTGCTTCACTTTTTAAAAGGGCAATTTGCATATACTCCAGAATGTTATAACGAGTGATTAGCTTAACAGCAATTACTTACAAAGTCAATATTTGCCTAGAAAATAAACTTTATCCCCCAAAACACATTTCAACATCATTGCAGCCCTGCCTTAAAAAGGACCAGCTAACATAATTTCAGTGATTGCTCCATTAACACAGGTGTGGGTGTTGATGAGGACAGGGCTGGAGATTAATCTGTCATGATTAAGTAAGAATGACACCACTGGACACTTTAAAAGGAGGCTGGTGCTTGGCATCATTGTTTCTCTTCTGTTAAGCATGGTTATCTCTAAAGAAGCACGTACAGTCATCATTGTACTGCACAAAAATGGCCTAACAGGTAAGAGTATCTCAGCTAGAAAGATTGCACCACAGTCAACAATCTATCGCATCATCAAGAACTTCAAGGAGAGAGGTTCCATGTTGCCAAACAGGCTCCAGGGCGCCCAAGAAAGACCAGCAAGCGCTAGGACCATATCTTAAAAGTGTTTCAGCTGCGGGATCGGGCTACCAGCAGTGCAGAGCTTGCTCAGGAATGGCAGCAGGCAGGTGTGAGTGCATCTGCACGCACTGTGAGGTGGAGACTCTTGGAGCAAGGCCTGGTCTCAGAGAGGGCAGCAAAGAAGCCACTTCTCTCCAGAAAAAACATCAGGGACAGACTGATATTGTGCAAAAGGTACAGGGAGTGGACTGCTGAGGACTGGGGTAAAGTCATTTTCTCTGATGAATCCCCTTTCTGGAAAACAGCTTATTCGGAGAAGGCTTGGTGAGCGCTACCACCAGTCTTGTCTCATGCCAGCTGTAAAGCATCCTGAAACCATTCATGTGTGGGGTTGCTTCTCAGCCAAGGGAATCGGCTCTCTCACAGTCTTGCCTAAAAACACAGCCACGAATAAAGAATGGTACCGGAATGTCCTCCAAAAGCAACTTCTCCCAACCGTCCAAGAGCAGTTTGGCGATCAACAATGCCTTTTCCAGCATGATGGAGCACCTCGCCATAAAGCAAAGGTGATAACTAAATGGCTCAGGGAACAAAACATAGAGATTTTGGGTCCATGGCCTGGAAACTCCCCAGATCTTAATCCCATTGAGAACTTGTGTTCAATCATCAAGAGATGGGTGGACAAACAAAAACCAACAAATTGTGACAAAATGCAAGCATTGATTGTGCAAGAATGGACTGCTATCAGTCAGGATTTGGTCCAGAAGTTGATTGAGAGCATGCCAGGGAGAATTGCAGAGGTCCTGAAGAAGAAGGGTCAACACTGCAAATATTAACTTGCTGCATTAACTCATTCTAACTGTCAATATAAGCTTTTGTTACTCATAATATGATTGCAATTATATTTCTGTATGTGAAAAAAACATCTGACAAACACACATAAAAGCCAGAGGGCAGCAGATCATGTGAAAATATAATATTTGTGTCATTCTCAAAACTTTTGGCCAGGACTGTAGGTGGTTAAACATTTGGATTCTAGGTTATTTTTGCCATTACAGCAGGAGCCCAGCTGTCAGTCACCAACAGGCTTTCACTATGATGATTTGGGCACTGCATCTGTGTTTGTACAATTAACCCCTAGACGACCCAGGGCGTATAGTTACGCCATGGAAGTCTGTCCCCAGACGACCTAGGGCGTAACTGTACGCCCTGGGTGTTTCTCCCGCTATGAAGCGTGCTCCGGAGCGGAGCGCGCTTCATAGCAGGTGGGGGCCGGCTGCAATCAGCAGCCGGGACCTCACCGGCAATGACACGCTGCAGCGATCGCGCTGCCGCGTGTCATTAACTCCTTAAACGCCGCAATCGCGGCGCGACCGCGGCGTTTAAGTGTAAGTGACAGGGGGAGTCCCCTGCCACTTACCGATCGGGACCCCCGCAGTGTGACTGCGGGGGTCCCGATCGGTAAAACGGGCCGCCGGAGGTCTCTCACCTGCCTCCGTGCGGTCCGATCGGCGATCTGCTACACTAAGCCTGCACAGGCAGGCTCAATGAGCAGATCGCCGATAACACTGATCAATGCTATGCCTATGGCATAGCATTCATCAGTGTAGAAATCAAACTAATCTATGTAAAAGTCCCCCAAAGGGACTTCAAATGTGTAAAAAAAAAAAAGTTAAAAACACTAACACACTACCCCAAAACCCCTCCCCCAATAAAAGTTGAAATCACCCCCCTTTCCCATTATATAAATAAAACATATAAAAATAAATAAATAAACAAATAAACATATAATATACCGTAGCGTGCGTAATTGTCCGATCTATTAAAATATAACAAGCGTCATTGCGAACGGTAAACGGCGTACACGAAAAGAGGGAAAAAAGTGCGCGGATTACCGATTTTATGTTACATTATATATAAAAAAAAATTAATAAAAAGTGATCAAAACGTCCGATCTTCACAAATATGGTGAAAAAATAAAACCGTTATAAGCGTCACAATAGGCCCATTTTATTTATAATTAATTGCCAAAAAAAAGGATTTCATTTAAAAAAAATATATAATATTAGAGAATCTGCGTAAACCTGCATATGGTTGTGTTCGGGCTGACCTATAGAATAATAGTATCATGTCGCTGTTACCATATAGTGCATTACGTAGACACAGGAACCCCCCCAAACGTTACCATATTGCATTCTTTTTTGCGATTTCACCAATTTATATTTTCATAAATAATATATTTGGGATTCCGTCATACATGTTATGGTAAAATGAATGACGCCATTACACAGTACAACTATTCCTGTAACAAATAAGCCCTTACATGGCTTGTAGATAAAAAACTGAAAGTGCTAGAGCTCTTAGGAGGGGAGGAGGGAAAAACGGAAACACTAAGATCAAAATTTGCGCGGTCCACTGGGTCATTTTGGGCCTGGTCCTCAAAGGGTTAAAGGGCTGTACATGCACAAATAAAGAGACGTTGAATATGTCTATAGCAGCAACAGGGCCCTTATCTGTTATGAGTCATTTATAATATAGATGTCTTTGTATATGGTAGTAGGACCTTTGAGCACTCTTACCTCTCAGACATATGCACGCTAAAGCTTATTTCATAGCAAAACAAATGCAAACATAGGAAATACATACAAACGTCACACAGATGTCCTTGGTGCTCCAAAGTATTTCACAAAGTATGGAAATATTATTTATGCAATATAAGTTTCTCCTGTAGGAGACAGAGTTATAAAAGCCATAGTCTTCTAACACATTTGTTTTGCTACTCCATATTTTACTCTGTTAGGTTACGGCTTACATCTGTGTGCACAAATTCTTATGGAGTTGACTAGTCTTATTTTCTATCTTCCTCTGGTGTTAAACAATGGAGCAATGTGTGAGTAAATTAAAGGGGTACTCCGGGCCGGGGGGTATTTTTGAGGATCGCCAGGGAGGGGGTGGAAATTGAAGCTGGAGGTCATTTACCTCCCCCGTTCCAGCGCCGGTGCCCAGATCGCGCCCCCCGGTACTCCCGTCCCGCGGCCGCTTCCTGGTCAGATCTGCTGCATGAGATGTGACGTCTCAAGGCAGCTCTGCAATTCAGCGGCCGAGACGGGACCCCGCTACGCCGCTGATTGGCAAAGCTGCCGTGAGACGTCAGGTCTCATGCGGCAGCTCTGACCAGGAAGCGGCCGCGGGACGGGAGTACCGGGGGGCGCGATCTGGGCACCGGCGCTGGAACGGGGGAGGTAAATGACCTCCAGCTTCAATTTCCACCCCCTCCCTGGCGATCCTCAAAAATACCCCCCGGCCCGGAGTACCCCTTTCAGTAAGTTTTTTTGTTTTCTGTTTTTAAACTTTTTTTTAACAGTAGGGATGGTAGAATTGTTAGATTTAGGAAAATATCCCAAATCCCTTCCATCTCAAATAAAAACTCTTTGGAATGGAAAAGCTGCCAATTTTTAAAGGTGTTATATAATATATATAAAGAAATAATTTTCTTAGTTGTTGCCTTGAAGCCTTCTTTCAGAAATTAGGACATGTTTAATTCTAAATGCTGCATGAATCTTGTGTTGTATAAACCAAGCGAGTTGGAATAATTTGCAACAATAAAAAACATCTGATCACTTTGGCTTTCCCACCCAGGGAGAATGTTAATGTAGAGACAGACGGCTACTTCCTGTATTCATTAAACATTGCAAACTATTTTGGATACTATGGAAACTATTTGAGGGAAGATCTGGTTGCTTTTGTTTTATTCATGAACTAAACAGACTTGTTTGTCAGGAGCAGTAGAAAATTTAATTCAGTAAGAAAACCATATGCAAAAACATCTGAAAAATTCTGTATGTTCCCTTTGCAGGTTGCCATGATACCAAAACACGGACTTACATTTAGCTTGTGACTTGAGATTTGACTGAGAATGCTCCCTGTTGTCACCTGGGATTGTGAACAGAGCTGGGTCTGCCATTAAGGAAAAGTTACTGTGAATCAATTTGCTTAATGTCTACCATAGAGAGACCACATGTCTGTGTTCCCTTTGCTGCCTGCAGGGATGGAAGTAATTGTCAGTTTGGCACCAAATCAACCAAGATTGTTATTGTAAACAGAATTTCTGCTGAGTCCAAAAATACTGTTGGGTGTCTAAAAAAGAAAAGGCTGGAACTGAAACATGTTTTGGTTGGTGACATCATTTACACTGAAAAAAAGAATACAGAGCTCTATTTGTAATGAAACCAAAATACAATAATGGTGACCGTTTAACCCATTAAAGGCTATGTGCTTTTGATTTTTATTGCTATATTGTTAAAATAAAAAATAAAGAGTGTTTGCAAATACACATGAGTAAACATGTCCTGTTTTGGTCTATGCAGAGCATATGTCTCTATGGTTACAAAACTACCAAGAAAATTGTGTGTAGTATGATGCATGCTGCAGTCATGTGTTTCGCCTTTCCATATTGTTTGTAGGTCAGCAAGTTAAAAAAATCCAGGTAATATACCAGTCTTTTTTTTTACTAATTAGTAGAGATGAGCAAATCATTCGGTTTACAGAATCCGCAAATTTTTACCACAAAATGTGAAAAATTCACAAACCGTACTGTACATGCCTGTCTGCGTTACTCAGGAATGCTCTTCCATGTGTTCAGTGACCTCCCGCCCGCTCAGGCATCACTGACCGAGGGAAGGATCCATGGCAAGTAATTGGCTGAGCGGGCCATCACTCTTGAGATTCTACTGAATAGCTGAGTGGGCTGTCTCTCTCTGCTCAGCCAATCACTGACTGAGAATGGATGGCATCGTAGCCAGTAATTGGCTGAGCAGGCTGTCACACTTGAGTCTCAAGAGTGACAGCCAGCTCAGCCAATCACTGGCCGCGGTGCTGTCCCTCAGTCAGTGATGCCTGAGCGAGCTAGAGGCAGCTGAAGTGAATAATCAAATTTTTGCTACATTGGCTGCTGGATTCAATTTGCTCCTCTCTACTGATTAGAGGCAGATATTGAGGCATAATCTTTTTTTTCTGATCTGTTTTTGTATTTTTATTGAATCTGTACATTATTATGGATGTAGCCATCTTGCCTAATTTTTTGGGGAGGGACTGTAAACCCCCTGCTCAGCCAATCACTGACTGTCCAGGCCAATGATTGGCTGAGCATCCACGGCCTGTCTTGGCCAGTGATTGACTGAGCGGCTGAAGCCTGTCAGTGCAGAGATCGGAACAGAGGGCAGAGCTGCAGACACCAGGGAAAGCCTCCGAGGACACCTAGGAAGGGCTGAGAAGGGAACGTGGTAAGGCAAGTTAATACTTTATTATTTTATACTTCAATCATTAGCCATCGGTTGTGCATTGTTATTAAATGTAGCGTTGTGCACCCAACAGTTTTAGGTCTGGATCTAAGGAAATGATCAGCCGATTAGGCCATTTATTACTCCGTGTAATAGGGCCCTAAGACTGTCCATCCCTCACTATAAACTCTTGTGGGGTTATGGACTTTCCTGGAGGGAATTCCTAGGCTGTGCATGTAGTGTAGTCTCCAACAGAAACAACTGACCGAAGCATGGCACTTAAAGGCATAGACCAAAGGCAAAGTACACATACAAATCTGATGTTGGGGCTAGTGGGATACTAGGAATTGGGGAAACAGGCACCAATAAGGATAAGGAAGCATGTGCTGCTATGATGTGAGGGCGTCAGGTGCAGGGAGGGGCCTTGGCCACTACAGTAAGGTGAGCGTCCAGGGTCCCATTAAAGCTACTTCAGTTCTGAGAAGAATATTATGATAATGTAATGGCCAATCTTAACACTGATTTTCCCATTTACTTTCTGTCAGCGTAGAAAACAAATACAAATATCTCAGCTTCACCAAATAACCATTATTATCCACTTAAGCAGCTTTAAACAACATTAACTCTACAAAGATGTTTAAGAGCCTCTATATTTGCAGTGAATTGAATAACCATTTGACTATGTTTATATAATAAGAAATCCCATTAAATGTCTCCAGTCTATAGAAAAAGCTTTCCTGAATTGCAGCCAGCCAGGCCTCTGGGGATACAAGTGACTCTTTTGGCAGCTTTTAAAAATAGACATAATGAAATGAAAACATGTCAGATTCTAGACTTTTTAATGTTACTTGCTTAAAATGTTACTACAGTGCACGGGAAGGACTATTAAAGGGGTATTCCTGTGTTTCATATTTATGGTGTATACACAGAATACAGCTTTTCTTTATCTCCCATTGACTTCACGTCTGCATCCTCAGTGTGCTCAGCAAGCAAACTGAATATAAGTCAGTGGTCACATGGTCTTTATCTCTTAAAGGCCTGTTGACATTGAGTAAAAGCAGAAAAAGAATTTCAAGCAGAGTCCGCACCACTGCTTGAAATTCAGCCTGTCACATTGATTCACCATTATGCATCGCATGCCTCCACTCTCCGCCCAAAGAATTGACATGTCAATTCTTTGAGAGGAGGCACGAGAGGCATCACATTGAATCAATGTAACTGGCTGAATTTCAAGCAGTGGCGCGAACTCTGCTTGAAATTCTGGCACTTTTATTCAGTGTCAACAGGCCTTTAGGAGATGAAGACCATGTGACCACTGTCACTGAAATAAAGAATATTTACATTCTTTTCTTTTTTTTTAAGGTATCATGGAAAACATGGCACTTCCTCTGTTTAGACTTTTTTTTTTTTTTTTTTAAATGGTCTAAACACAGGAAGTCCCATCCCCTGGCCAGGACTTCATGTATTTAGTCTCTTTTTCTCAACCAGCACAAGACTAAAAAACTGCCTTCAGGAAACTGGACCTGGGTTTCAGATAAGTATAGCTTTGCTGTAAAGCATGATAACTATAAAAAATATAATGAATGTAAATTACAAACTTGCTTTATTTCACATCTATTGTTGATTAAGATTGTGAAAGTAATAAACAATAGGGAAACTTTAAAACTTCTTACAGACATTACATCTGATAATCCTGTTATATGTATAGAGTAGCCAGTAGTGATAAGGGAGTACTAAAATGCTCAGGTGCTCGTAACTTGAGACGAATACCTCCCGATACTCGAGTGCTCGTTTCAAGTAACGAACCCCAAAAAAGTCAATGGGAAACTCAAGCATTTTTGCAGGGGACTTAAGTTCGGTAGAGGGAAGGTCGTGTAAAAACCTGTCAACCTCAGAAAATGATGGAAACACAATGGAAATGGACAGGAAACAGCAGGGGCAGCATGTATGGATGCCTCTGAGGCTGCCTAATTGCACCATTATGCCAAATTCTGGGCAACAGCCTAGTTAAAACAGAGGTAGGCAGGGGCGTAGCTAGGATTCATGGGGCCCCATAGCAAAAAACTGTACGGGGCCCCATGAATCCTGTACGCTCCCCCCATCCCCCCCCCCCGCGCCAAACACAGACAATGACGCACATATACACACACAGAGGCACCATTAACATATATACAGATACGCCACTGACATACACGCATATATACGCTGTAATGTGATTACACTAGTGCTGATGTATACACCATGAATAGACTGTACACAGGGAAATCATCTCAGTGTAATACGAAATACTCAACGGAAATAAAAGAAAATGAAGCAGATATTAGTGGTGGGTTCTTTTATTAGAGCCCAGCATTAATAGAAGCTGCTGCAGAACATCTTTGGGAGCAAACCTGTCATTCACTTGAGACACTACTGACATACACAAACACACATATACACCAGTGTTACAGACTATATATATATATATATATATATATAGCGACAGATACATACACACACATATACACCAGTGTTACAGACATTGCTGACATACACACACATATAGCCACAGATACATACACATACTGACATATAAATATACACACAGATAGATACATACACTGACATATACATATACCCACAGATACATATATACACTCACTGACACACATACACAGCACTTACAGCTCCCAGGCTTCCCCTCCTCTTGTAGTCCAGGCTGATCTTCACATAGGTATTGAGGACCTTTGGGTCATGTGACCCAAAGGTCCTTCATCCCTCTCCTGTGCCGTCTGGCAGGTCCTGCTCCTCTGTTCAGCCCGCTCACCTGGCACTACAGTGAGGGGGCTGAACAGTGCAGTGGGGGTCCCTCTTCCTCTCTGGACCCCTGGGGGAGCGGGGTACCTACCATGAAGGCAGGGCAGGCTTCCTCGGGCCCCCTTCCTGCAGGGGCCCTATAGTAGTCGCCTTCCCTGCCTTCATAGTAGCTATGCCACTGGAGGTAGGCATATGAACAACCCAAAAACTCAGTCTGACACAGCATGGCAATGAGAACACAGGGAACCACTAAAACAGAGGTAGCATATATGATGAACCACCCAAAATCTTTGCCTGACACAGCATAGCGGTGAGGACACAGAGAACCATTAAAAACAGAGGTTGCATATGAACCACCCCAAAATTTAGCCTGACACAGCATGGGGGTGAGGACAGAGTGACCAAGGTACAAGCATTAGCCAGTGAGCCTTCCAAAAATTAGACCAGACACAGCATAGCATTGAGCACACAAAGAACCATTAAAAGTGAGTGAGGAAGCAAGTGAGCCTCCCAAAAATTAGGCCAGACACAGCATGGCATTGAGGACACAGAGAGCCATTAAAAGTGAGTGAGGAAGCAAGTAAGCCTTCCAAAAATTAGGCCAGACACAGCATGGCATTGAGGACACAGAGAACCATTAAACATGAGTGAGGAAACAAGTAAGCCTCCCAAAAATTAGGCCAGACACAGCATGGCATTGAGGACACAGAGACCCATTAAAAGTAAGTGAGGAAGCAAGTGAGCCTCCCAAAAATTAGGCCAGACACAGCATGGCATTAAGGACACAGAGAACCAGTAAAAGTGAGTAAGGAAGCAAGTGAGTCTCCCAAAAATTAGGCCAGACACAGCATGGCATTGAGGACACAGGGAACCATTAAAAGTGAGTGAGGAAGCAAGTGAGTCTCCCAAAAATTAGGCCAGACACCGTATGGCAGTGAGCACACAGAGAACCTTTAAAAGTGAGTGAGGAAGCAAGTAAGCCTCCCAAAAATTAGGCCAGACACAGCATGGCATTGAGTACATAAAGAACCATTAAAAGTGAATGAGGAAGCAAGTAAGCCTCCCAAAAATTAGGCCAGACACAGCATGACATTAAGGACACAGAGAACCATTAAAAGTGAGTGAGGAAGCAAGTGAGACTTCCAAAAATTAGGCCAGACACAGAATGGCATTGAGGACACAGAGAACCATTAAAAGTGAGTGAGGAAGCAAGTGAGTCTCCCAAAATTAGGCCAGGCGCAGCATGGCAGTGAGCACACAGAGAACCATTAAAAGTGAGTGAGGAAGCAAGTGAGGCTCCCAAAAAATTGGAGTGAGGCCAGGGGCAGCGATTTATAGTGGACAAGAACCTAGGTGCTGACAGCTAACTGGCTAGGCCATCTGTCAGTCACCATCAAGGGTACACCTAATGCCGATCGACCGGGGGTGGTGAGGCCCTGGCCGCGGCTCCACAAAAAAAAAAAAAGATAACACAACTGGCTAGTTTGAGTAAGAAAAACAGAAGTCTGGAAATATACTAGTGGTCCCAATAGTTTTGGGGGGCCTGTGAGATACAATCTAGTGGTGTCTGCACCAATACACTCTGTGACACCCCCTTTACACTCTGCAAGCAGTAGTGAACTGCAATATGGCTTGAGTAAGAAAGACAGAAATCTGTAAATATACTAGTTGTCCCAATAGTTTTTGGGGGGGCTGTGAGATACAATCTAGTGGTGGCTGCACCAATACATTCTGTGGCACCCCCTTTACACTGTGGAAGCAGTAGTGAACTTAGATATGCCTTTTGTAAGAAATACAGAAATCAGAAAATATAGTAGAGGGCCCAATAAAATAGTACTGAGCACTTCTTAGTGGTCCGTGTGAAACACCTAATGTCCCCTTTCTGCCAGCAGCCGATCACCACAGTGTGCTGCTAAAATCGTGGTAGCTGCACTGCAAGTTCCAGCCAGCAGTTTGTAGTAATAAAATTTAAAAACAATTTGAAGCCCTTACAAGGGCTGTTTGGTTGTTTCGCTAGTGTTCCCTGCCTACTGGAATGCTAATTCCCTCCTTGACGCTCTCCCTGACCAGCAGCAGCTCTGTCCCTAATCTCTTCCAGCATTCGTCTGAAGCTAGCACTACCGGCTGCGATTTTTATATGGCAGGGTCATCTGATCTGGCCAACTAATCGCTGCTATCGACATGTATGGGTCCCATGTGATTGCAGGGTGTACCAAAGAGTCTCCTGCATGTTTATTGGCTGAGAAATAGCGCCCAAACTTATAGGAAACAAAAAAAGGGTGGGGATGGATTCTGCACCACCTAAATATAAGGGGGTGCTCCTACTACATACCTAAATATGTGCATAACCAACCAACAAAGAACAACAGAGGTATGTAATTAACGTAAGGCACACCACAACAAATTTAGGAAAATACAAAAAAGAATTTTTATTCACACAATTGCAAGAAACATATACAAATACATGAAAAACATATGGCCACAAAGCCCCCTAACATTTAAAAACAATTAAAAATGTACAACAAGGGACCTATAAAATATAAAGGTACCCTAAGACTCAACAGCCTATATGAGATATATGCTCCGGATGCAAACAGAAATCAATAATATAATAAAAGGTCAAAAAAATCCCTAAGAGAAAATGTGAGCATGTGCAAGTGTAAACTGATACTACTGAAATGCATCAAACAGACAACTAATCAAGCCCAAAATAGAAAGCCACCTAAAAAAATCAATCAATGAAAATACATCACTGTGAACACAGATAAGCCACACTTCACCATATCGGGAAAAAATGATAGGCAACCGGAGCAACAAGGTTGGAGTCCATGACCCTACGCGTTACGTTCCCTACTGGAACTTCGTCAGGGATTATTGGTACGGAGGCAAGTGCCCATATTTATATATAAGTCAATAATATACACATTGTGCACATATGATACCTGTTAACTAGTGCGTGATGGCCCGGCGCCATAGGTCCATATTAGATACACACAAGATGGCCGCGGCGTTCCAAGGAGTACAGTGCGCAGGCGCCGATGGTAGAACGTGCGTCGCGTCAACACGCTGCTTCACGTCAATATGCGCAAGCGCAGTGATAATGAGGGCAAGATTGCCCATACAGAGAATGGAAGTACGGTACCAATACCTTATTGCGCAAGCGCAGATAATACAAGTGCAATATTCAGTCCAATAATGATTATTCGGCGGAAATATGCGCCAGCGCCCATGCAGCCATAATCAAACCGTATATTTGGCAGTTAGCGTACATGATAACACTATACTCAAGTCGATTATCTCTCAGCACTCATAATAGGATAACCCTTCGTGCATAAGATCGATTCAATAATAAATGTAACAGCGTGCATTGAGAACCCACCATTATAAAAATATTTTTTGTATAAACAGTAAACAATAATAAAAAATGAAAATAATAAATGGATGGTTACAAAAAATATATACAATGGGCAACGGACAGAGAATATACTACAAGATAATATAGCATCGGACCATCACGCAACAAAATGAAACTGAAAAATCACAGATAAGGATATAAGTAACCTAAGTAACTAAAAATATCCCGCATCAATATATGTTAACAAATAATTTCCAACAGACCTGTACAAATCATAAAGAGGACAAATCATTCATATGGTGAACGGGAAATAACCGCATCAGGAAATCCCAGATATACATGCATGTATATGCAACAACAATATGTCCATATATTACAAAGAAGGGGGAATGAAAGATCCATTTCATATCCTGAGAACAATAAACTTGAAGAAGCAAGTGAGATCCAAGCTGATCATAGTGCAGTCCAGGTGTAGACAACATTAGCCCGAAGTCTTGATGCTGTACGGAATTTGACAAGGCAAGATGGTAGCCATTGATTAGTATGATCCAAAATCAATGCATCACAAGGAAATTGGAGTGAAGTGAGCAGTCTAGTGAAAAATTCTAGTGGAAAAATAACCAATAATCATGTAAATATGGTATTTATTATATATTTGTGTGAATAAATTGATGAAGAATGAAAAAGAAAAGGAAGCCTAAAAAAGAAAACTAAGGAAGAAGGAAGGAAGAAGAAAAAAGGGAGGAGAAGGAAATTACAGGTGATGGTATAAGCGTGTATGTGTGAGTGTGTTAAAGAACCCACCATCCAGAAAGGACAGTGTGTAAAAGACGAGGACAAACAAGTAGAAATGAAAAACATATACAATAAGATATCATAGGTGAAAAAAGAAAAAGTGCTGAAAGAGACCAGGAAAAGCCTGGTCGCATGTGTAAACCTAGTGATCCATGATGTAAGATGCAACTAAATACATAAGTATGTGAACACAAGTATATGAACCCAAAAGATTAAATAACACAATAAATACAAGGATCATAGAGATCTATACTCACCCATAAAACCCAGTATACAAAAGTTCTCCATTCATGCCATCCGGGACTAGGCTGCCTAGACGGTAAATCCACCTAGACTCCCTACGTATCGGTCTTATGCACGAAGGGTTATCCTATTATGAGTGCTGAGAGATAATCGACTTGAGTATAGTGTTATCATGTACTCTAACTGCCAAATATACGGTTTGATTATGGCTGCATGGGCGCTGGCGCATATTTCCGCCGAATAATCATTATTGGACTGAATATTGCACTTGTATTATCTGCGCTTGCGCAATAAGGTATTGGTACCGTACTTCCATTCTCTGTATGGGCAATCTTGCCCTCATTATCACTGCGCTTGCGCATATTGACGTGAAGCAGCGTGTTGACGCGACGCACGTTCTACCATCGGCGCCTGCGCACTGTACTCCTTGGAACGCCGCGACCATCTTGTGTGTATCTAATATGGACCTATGGCGCCGGGCCATCACGCACTAGTTAACAGGTATCATATGTGCACAATGTGTATATTATTGACGTATATATAAATATGGGCACTTGCCTCCGTACCAATAATCCCTGATGAAGTTCCAGTAGGGAACGTAACGCGTAGGGTCATGGACTCCAACCTTGTTGCTCCGATTGCCTATAATTTTTTCCCGATATGGTGAAGTGTGGCTTATCTGTGTTTACAGTGATGTATTTTCATTCATTGATTTTTTAGGTGGCTTTCTATTTTGGGCTTGATTAGTTGTCTGTTTGATGTATTTCAGTAGTATCAGCTCACATTTTCTCTTTGGGATTTTTTTGACCTTTTATCATGTTATTGATTTCTGTTTGCATTCGGAGCATATATCTCATATACGCTGTTGAGTCTTAGGGTACCTTTATATTTTATAGGTCCCTTGTACATTTTTAATTGTTTTTAAATGTTAGGGGGCTTTGTGGCCATATGTTTTTCATGTATTTGTATATGTTTCTTGCAATCATGTGAATAAAAATTATTTTTTGTATTTTCCTAAATTTGTTGTGGTGTGCCTTACGTTAATTACATACCTCTGTTGTTCTTTGTTGGTTGGTTATAAACTTACAGGAAACGGATAATGAGATTTTCTAGAGTATCGCGAGATGCTCGTCCGAGTAACATCAAGTACCCTAATACTCGAACGAGTACCAAGCTCGGACAAGCATGTTCGCTTATCTCTAGTAGCCAGTCATTTGCAATAGGTTTCTTTAGTGTATCTGTCAGTTCAGTAAACATTTATTGTATAAGCTGCTGTGTGAACATTTAGATCAGTACTACTCTTGGTCATCATATTACTTGTATATGGTATCTTTCATCAGATTGCAACTCTGTAGGCTCCAGCAATTAACCCATAACCTAACACGCTGCCCTGTGCGTCTCCCGCTGAACGCTCTGGCCGCTGCTTCTGAGACAAACATCAGTAAAAACCCACTCAGCAAATCACTGAATGAAGTCGGAATTCACTGTGGCCAGTGATTGGCTGAGCAGGCTTTAGGGTCCAGTGGGGCACACACAGGCATCTCAAGAGGAGAGGCGAGTATGGGTTTGTTGTTATTTTCTATGCAGCCCCCCCATAATTTCCACAATACCCCTTTTACTGCTGTGCTTGATACACAATCACAATGGATCTCACACTCCATATATTAAAGGGGTACTCCAGCGTGGGGGCTATATTTTGATCTGGCCGGGGAAGAGGTGGCTGAGAGAAAAGACGTCCACTCACCTCCCCGGTTCCAGCGGCAAGTCCCGTATCGCGGCGCTCCAGTCCCCGGTTCCAGGCTGCTTCCTGGTGTCTGACGCGGGCCGAGACGCTGTCACTGATTGGCTGAGCGGATTTGAGACGTCACGTCTCAGGCCTGCGTCAGACACCAGGAAGCGGCCGGGAAACGGGGAGGTGAGTGGATGTCTTTTCTCTCAGCCACCTCCTCCCCGGCCAGATCAAAAAATAGCCCCCACACTGGAGTACCCCTTTAAGTTTAGATTTCTATACTTATCACTATACTATACTGATCACAGTATCATCTTAATATATGAAAATGTTTATTCCATAAAATGTTACCATATCAACCGCATGTTTTAACAAACCAAGTTGCCTATTGTCTGCCGTAGCTTGCAGCTCTTGCACATAGAGGGGTCTAAAGCAGAATTTGTTCTAAATGCAATATAAAACAATAAAATGTATTTTATGTATAAAAATAATAAGATACAACTGTTTGCAATGATAAAGATATACCTAGTATCTAGTGTGTGTATGTTGGCATAAGCATTAAAAGCTAGTAAAATATTATTCATAATCTGTAACTATTAACAAAACCATAAAAACCACAGTTTGAAGACATGAAACATGTTGACAGTCAAGATGAGGAGGGTCTGTTATAAATTCCTAGTATTACAAAGGAAGTTAAGAGGACCATCCCTTAACTCTATAATGCTTATCAGAAGTTACAACTTATCACAGGTTTACATGTCGCCACTAGAATCATTGGAACTTTATTATCTGCACATTCCATTTTTTTTTAATAGAAATTATTTACACTTAGCAGTAAAATTGTTTTAAAACCCTAGTGACCCTGAATGTCCTCCTTATATATAATGGAGGGGAAATGCTTTCAGTGTAGTTGTGATCTGTAAGGCTGGAAACACACACAACAGTTTTTTAGAAAACTGCCACTGCGATTTTTGTGCCAAAACCAGAAGAGGATCTAATAGAAAAGAGAAGTACAAGTCCTCCCTTTATTTTCCATCCCATTTGAATCCACTTCTGTCTTTGGCACAAAACATGCAGTGGTAGCTTTCCAAAAAAGTGCTGTGTGTGGTTTCAGCCTGACAGTCTCAATGCATAGTAGTCAAAAGTAGAGAGGAGCGAATCACTCGAAAATTAATTTCAAAACAGGCAAACTATAGTAGCTACAATAGTGAGACTATTACAGACTAGGGTTTTTTTCAAACGCTGATGCTGTGACAGTGTCAAAATTGGAAAATGTACATTTTTAAAAAGTGTCAATTAGCCTGTCAATCATTCAATTTCCGCCATGAAAAGTAGTGGACGTTGGTGGATCAGTGGCGTAATATCAATTTTCTCCCAGGACAGCAGTGGACATTAAGCACCCAGTGAAGTATTAAGATGAACACAGTGTTCACTGTGACTTCCTATATTGCACACCCAACACCCAGTGACTTGGTATAATGAACAACAGTTACTTGGTATATTAAACAATGGCTTCACTGCTCCCAGGGAGAAGCAACCACAATCCACCCTTCTCTTCTCTTTGTCCCTATCTCTCTGTATTTTTCTCCCTGCTCTAACTCCATACTGCAACTTAATCTCCACTATACACAGCCGACTGGCCGCCTCCAGGAAGCCAATCACCTTATATATAGGGTGAAGGGGGTTGCTGACATTACAGTGGGGTTTGCAGCTGATTGGACAGGCGCAAGGGATTATGGATAAACTAATATGTGCGGCCTCCATGTTTAGTGAATTTGCGAAGCAAATCTGGTGAATTTGGAAATCACTATTTAATGCCTGATTCACTGCAAATCGCTCATCTCTTGTCAAAAGTCAGCTGCACTTACTGGATCCAGCAGGGCCAGCTGACCGTGTAAAGTGAACAGCAATTAGGTAAAGCAGCTACAGACCATAATCATGCCTTGTACTGCTTTGTGTGTCGTACCTGGGCTGATGAGCCACTCTCTGGATGTGCAGGAATGAACCTGGAAACCATCAGGTTACATCATGTTTTCTTCCTTTTGACTGTATTAATTGTTTGGGGTCCTCCCAACTCAAGGAAAAGAAGGGCTGAGTTGAATGTAAACTGCATGTTGGATATAAATTGCATGACTGCTTTATTCTTAGATAGATAACTTGCTAGCAGAGATGTCTGGCAGTAGCTTACCTCTCCTTTCTCAAGTAAGAACTCATGAACATTGGTTGTGCTAAACATTCATGCCTATGGGAAAATTAGCAAAGATAGCTGTTGACTGAATGAATGTTTACATGACAACTTTTCAAAGTATATAGACACCTTAAGGTAAACAATATTGGCTGATTTAAAAGAGCCAATAGCTTCAACTAGATTAGTGCTTCTCAACTGTAAAAAAAATGCACTTGGATAGAAGTATTCCTCTATCCAAGTATTGCATTGACCGTTCTGTGTTAGCAAAGACTTCAGAAGAGAAGGATTTAGGGGTAGTGATTTCTAAAAACCTCAAAATGAGTCACCAGTGCAACCAGGCAGCGGGAAAGCTAATCGTGTTCTTGGCTGTATAGCTCAAGGTATAACCAGTAGGAAGAAGGAGATTGTGACCCCGCTGCATAGAGCTCTAATAAGACCTGTGTCTGTGACATATCAAAAGGTTTTTTTTTTATGTCAGGTATGCTCTAGCTCCATTTGCCAGTGCCAAACAGCGTCTGTGACACAGGCTCCGAATGAAGCCCATGATGCAATGTGAACCTAACCTTAATAAGGCTTATTAGACAGACAGAACCCAAATTAAAGGAGAAGTTTCATCAAATTGAAAAAGCCAGGGGGTAAGGGAAAATAATAAACACCTCCCCTCGTACCCTGTAGCACCGCTCCCAACCTCCGTTGACAGCCACCAGTGACCTGCAGCATTTCCAGCTGTAACGTCGCGTATCCAGCTGAGTGATTGCCTGCTCAGCCAATCAGTAACTGGGAAAGCTGGGTATGTGACTTACTCGGTTTCAAGACAAATACCAGGAGAAGCGCAATGGAGGCACGGGGATGGGTGAGTTTAGGTTGTATATTATTTTCCCCACACCACTTGCCTTTCTCCTTTTTTTAATTTGGCCGGACATCTGTACTGCATAACCAGTATGTAGCAGGATCCTAGGCTCCCTCTAGTGGTCACTTTAGGCAGACAATTTGAAGCATGGTAGAAAAAAACATAGTTCCAACCTTAACAAAGTTATGTTAAGAGATTTAACAGCTGAGAATTTTGACATGGTTTTCACAGATGGAGATCAGTTTTACTTAGTCTTGAAACTCTGGGCTTGAAAAATCATTGTTCTGTTAACTGTAAAATGGAGAAGAGCGAACCTGGAGCTTGCTCGAGTCCATCCGAACCCGAACTTTCGGCATTTGATTAGCGGGGGCTGCTGAAGTTGGATAAAGCCCTAAGGCTATGTGGAAAACATGGATATAGTCATTGGCTGTATCCATGTTTTCCAGACAACCTTACAGCTTTATCCAAGTTCAGCAGCCACTGCTAATCAAATGCCGATCGTTCAGGTTCAGATGCACTTGAACCCGAACCCGGTTCGCTCATCTCTACTGTAAAACAAAACAAATGTATAGGCATAGCTTGGACTGTGAGGATAACTAAGAATTACTATAACAAACAATATGCCCTTCTAAACACTAGGGATGAGCAAACAAAACCCATTGAACCCAGGTTAAAACTGGCCTTTTAAAAAACTTCAGTTTAGCGAAAACTCAAAGTTTGTGCGGTTTCTTTCGAATGGACCTGCAAAAATAGTCGATCACATGGAAGAAAGGTGTAGGAGGATGGATCACATGACCTAAGGGTAGCCTATAATGCCTAACAGTTTTCCCAGTCAAAAAGGAAAGGCAGTACAGGGTGATGTCAGAGCCAAATAAAATGCACAACGCTATAGCAGCCATTTTAGAGATAGCAGGTGTTAAAAAAAAGATTTCTGTGAGGGACAGTGATCAGTAAACAACACATATAGGAGTAGATTATCTGCCAAAGACTTGAAGCATAAGCCAGAAACGGACTATAAACAGAGATCAGGTCATAAAGGAAAGCCTGAGATTTCTCTTCTTTTCAAATCCATTCCTAGCTTTGGCTTCAAATCTTTGGCAGATAATCTGTCAGATAATCTTTCTGTGTAAATGGACCCTTAGGAGTTGAGAGAACAGTGACCCTAGTTTGTGAACACACACACTAGCTGTAGTTAAAGCAGCTCTGCAGAGAGTTAGGGTGGCTTTACACAAAGAGATTTATCTGACAGATTTTTGAAGCTAACGCCAGGAATGGATTTGAAAAGAGGAGAAATCTTTCCTTTATGACCTCTTCTGGCTTTGGCTTCATTAATCTGTCAGATAAATCTCTCTGTGTAAATGCACCCTAAACTATATCTGTTCTGTCAGTGCAAGATCTGTTTCATTGCAAGTTAAAGGGAATCTGTCAGCAAATTGCTGACACTGTCCATTTACACAGAAAGATTATCTAACAGATTATCTGCCAAAGATTTAAAGCCAAAGCCAGGAATGGATTTGAAAAGAGGAGAAATCTCAGCTTTTCCATTATGACCTGGTCTCTGTTTATAGTCTGTTTCTGGCTTTGGCTTTCAATCTTTGGCAGATAATCTGTCAGATAATCTTTTTGTGTAAATGGACCCTTAGATGCTAGAACAAGGAGACACATTGTACCTTTCATATATCCAGCTGTGCTTCCAGAGTGTAACAATGCTTTTATTCTCTGAACAAAGAGTTAGAGGCTTTCCCAAGCTCCAAAAAAGTTGCAAGCTGAAATACCTCCTTACTCCCCCTCCCTACCTGATTGACCCAAGTCCCAAGCAGAATCAGGGATGAGGGAAGGGGTTGAGGAGGTGTTCCAGCTTGCTGCAGATCAGGAGCTTGGAAAAGCCTCTTTAATTCTTTGTACTAGAGAAAAAACATATTTTTCTATGTAATGGAAACACAGACAGATATATGAAATATTTTTATTTTTAATTTTATTTTTATCTAAAAGCTAACAGCCAGCGGTGTATTTTTTTTAACACACTATTAGGTACCACTCGCTTTGTTTACCTATAGCCATACATGTTGCCCTAATTTTGACGTTATGGGGTGCCATTTCAGGTCTTACCTTAGGCAGCAACTAATGTCAAGATTTATTACTAGCCCCATGCTTTGTATGGAGTGCTGTTATATGATTTTATGCACCTGTTTACAATAGATGTATATGATTTGAATATTTAGGAGGGCTGCCCATTTACTGGCCATGTAGTGTGGTTAGTGTGCAAACAAAGACAGCAAATCTGGTAATGTGAGATATGGATCTAGTATTTCTACTGCTGTTTTATATAAGAGTTTTGCTTTTCATAGCTTTCTTTCTTTTGAATTGCTTGAGTGGTGATATGTGTCAATTGTACAGATATGAAGAGGGCAGAACGTTTCCCACGGTATATCCCCTTACTTACAGATTACAGAAGCATAAAAGCAGTAACCACTGCAAAGGGATCGGCTCACAGGTTCGCTGTCCTCTGGCCTGGTTGGGTTCACATTAGCAGGTATATTTAGAACTTTACTCCAAACTAGACGATTCTTAGTTAAACTGGCCTTAACCAGATTTATTTGCTTCTCACAATCACAAAACGTAACCAAAGAAATTGTAGACCTTCCTGCCACTAAGAATACAATATTGTCTCCCTAGCTACTAGGATGAAGGACTAGTGCTGTGCTAGAAAGTATGGACAGCCAGTTTCCATTAATAATAAGGCATCTTAGCTGGCACTAAGGCTAAGTTCACAGTGAGTCAGACGGTCCTTTTCGGTCCTTTATCGCTGTGTCTGGTTGGAGCCTCTGATGTGGTGTGAAACTAGCCTTATTGGATAGCCCATTAGAAAACCATTCAAGTTCAATGTACTGTATAATATGTAGCAGGATCCTAAGCTTCCTCTAGTGGTCATAGTAGGTATCCCAATAGACTGGAGGAGACCCCTCACTTTTATGGAAGAGTTTACTATGCACGATCTGAGGCCTGTGCAGAAGTAAATGTGCAGGCGGGGGTGGGCTTAGCTTAGTTGTGAATAGTGTCATTCTATCTAACCTATATATCGGTGTTATCTTTCACTGTAAACCTTTCTGTCGTGATGATAAAGAGGACACTACAGACAAGAAAGAGATCTTATTGTTATCGTTGGATGGATGTTATTGTGGCCAGTAGGAAAATGTCAATGTTTCTGCAATATTTTTATACTATTTTCAGATTATACATTTTAACAGCATTTAGAGATATTTTCTGCAGCAGCCACATCAGATAATATAAGCTTGAAATATGGAGGGGACTTGTTGACTTCTATAGCAGAGTTTTCTAGGCATGCTCTGTGACCTGTGCAAAGGCTATTTTGTAGGGAGGTTGAGGACTTGAGTTGTAACTATAATCTGGTATATCCCGACTTATCTATATACTGGTGTTACTTTTCATTGCAGTACTGCCTGTGATGATAATGAGATGCCTATTATAAGGCATATTGACCAGAGTGAAAACTTTTAAGATTTCAGAAAAAAAAAATATTTCAGCAATATGTCTTTTTCAGATGCTAAGAAATCCAACTGATTGTTGGGATACCAATTCATACACCATAATCTGAAAAAGTAGAAATGATCACCATCAATACTTATTACTAGAAAATGTACCCGGCTCTGCCCGGGTATTAAGTTTTAGTGTGTTAATTAGATTTATTCTAAGGTGCCCAGGAGGCCAATCTATGTCCTTGTTTTTTTTTGTTTAAGGAAAAATTGCCAGTAGCCCTATATGCCCCTATATACCCGACAATTCTGCACTGTTTATGTAAATTGTAGTTTATGCATATTAGAAATAAACTAAAAAGTTCAATCACCCATCCTGTATACCTGTAGTGTATAGTTGGGGGGTGGGGGGTTCTGGATATCTGTAGTGTATAGTTGAGGGGGTCCTGTATACCTGTAGTGTGTAATTGGGGGGATGTATACCTGTAGTGTATAGTTGAGGGAGGACCTGTTTACCAGTAGTGTATAATTGGGGGGGGCAGTGTATAGCTGGTAGAGGTCCTGTATACCTGTACTGTATAGTTGGAGGTCCTGTATACCTGTAATATATAGTTGGTGAAGGTGCTGTATACCTGTAATGTATAGTTGGTGGAGGTCTTCTATACCTGTAGTTTATAGTTAGAGGGTCCTGGATACCTGTAGTGTATAGTTGGTGGAGGTCTTGTATACCTGTAGTATATAGTTCGGGGGTCCTGTATACCTGTAGTGTATAGTTTGGGGGTCCTGTGTACCTGTAGTTTGTGGTTGGTAGAGGTCTTGTATACCTGTAGTGTAAAGTTTGGGGGTCCTATATACCTGTAGTGTAAAGTTTGGGGGTCCTGTATACCTGTAGTGTATAGTTTTGGGGTCCTGTATACCTGTAGTATATATTTGATGGAGGTCCTGTATAACTGTATTGTATAGTTTGGGATCCTTTAAACCTGTAGTATAGAGTTGGTGGGGGTCCTGTATACATGTAGTATAGAGTTGGTTGAGGTGCTGTATACCTGTAGTATAGAGTTGGTGGAGGTCTTGTATACCTGAAGTATATAGTTCGGGGGTCCTGTATACCTGTTGTGTACAGTTTGAGGGTCCTGTATACCGGTAGTATATAGTTGGTGGAGTTCCTGTATACCTGTAGTGTATAATTTTGGGGCCCTGTATATCTGTAGTATAGAGTTGGTGGGGGTGCTGTATACCTGAAGTATAGAGTTGGTGGAGGTTCTGTATACCTGTAGTATATAGTTGGTGGAGGTTCTGTATACCTGTAGTGTATAGTTTGGGGTCCTGTATACCTGTAGTATATAGTCGGTGGAGGTCCTGTATACCTGAAGTATAGAGTTGGTGGAGGTCCTGTATACCTGTAGTGTATAGTTTGGGGTCCTGTATACCTGTCGTATATAGTTGGTGGAGGTCCAGTGAACCTGTAGTGTATAGTTTTGGGGTCCTGTATACCTGTAGTGTCCTGTATACCTGCAGGGTCGTATTTACTATTAGGCACTAGTGGTCTGCCTAGGGCAGCACCTTGCATGGGCGCAGCACCAGGGAGCAGGGGGAAGGAAACAACTTTAAATTTTTTTTTATTTTTCTAGTCTTTCACCTCCTGTTCAGGATGGAAGAAAATCTAGTCTTTTCAAAGGGGGGTATGGTAGTATTGGTCAGGTCTGGTGTGGCAGTGTTATCCAGTCACGGTATAGTGGTATTGGTCAGGTGTGGTATGGCGGTGTTATCCAGACACAGTATGGCGGTATTGGTCAGGTCTGGTATGGCGGTGTTATCCAGTCACAGTGCGGTGGTATTGGTCAGGTCTGGTATGGCAGTGTTATCCAGTCACAGTGTGGCGGTATTGGTCAGGTCTTGTATGGCGGTGTTATCCAGTCACAGTGTGGCGGTATTGGTCAGGTCTGGTATGGCAGTGTTATCCATTCACAGTGTGGCGATATTGGTCAGGTCTAGTATGGCAGTGTTATCCAGTCACAGTGTGTCGGTATTGGTCAGGTCTGGTATGGCGGTATTGGTCATGTCTGATATGTTGGTGTTAAATGTGACCTCTGGAGCTATTATCTACCAATCTATCATGATGCTAATTAGTGAGTGAGGATGGGGCGTCCTCAGGTTTAGTGCTTAGGGCAGCAGCAGCTGGTAATACTGCCCTGTATACATGTGCTGTATAGATGGAGTAGGGGGTCCTGTATACATGTACTGTATAGATGGAGTAGGGGGTCTACCAGTTATTTCTGTGGATGTTGTGAGGCAGCTGCCCTAGCAACCACAGCTCCCTGTGAAAATGAAAGTAGTAATCCTATTGGTTGCTAAGGCTCCCAACTGCTGTTTACTGCTGGGCAAAGCTGCAGCTAATTATGTCACCTGTGTGTGCAGTGTGGAGATTTTCCCATTCATCTCTATGGGGCGGTCTTCTTCATCACCCTCCTCTCCTGTACATCTGGCAAGGACAGGACCTTCGCTATAACCTTCCCAGGCAATCAATGTATCTTTGTGCCAAATTTGGGGTCAAACGGTTCAGGAGTTTGGACAGACAGACAGTCTATACAGGACAGACAGACAGACTTTGATTTTTATGATATAGATTAATGATACTTAAACGGTTTGTTTCATAAAGACAATTTTTGTAAATTTTTCCCTTTGGGGCATAAGGGCATCATGGACGGAGGAGGGGGGTCCTGCTAATCAGAAGGAAGAGCCATTCCTATTCTCCCAATTGTAAGTGACTACAGAAAGGAATATGTTTGGCCAGAGAAGACTTCCTACCAATAAATCAGTTGCTTGCTGAGGGTGCAGGAAGCTGGACTCTGATGAGACAACCCCCTATAATAATAATTGTAATCTTTGCATTGTGCAGTTAAGCACAGTTTCTCATTTGTACCAAAGCTGTTTTGTGTGTGGGCTGTTCTCTGATCCTTCACCACTATGTTCCCTTTGGATTTCCCTGTACTGAGATCTCCCACATTGATTTCAACCATACAATGAGAAAAATCCACAAATAAGCCACAATAGCTAAAATTATAAGGATATAATTAATGGCATAAGATGTCATTTAATTAATTACTGATTCAATCTAAAACACATGAAGTGTCTATTTCCTGGCGTCAGACGGCATTTTTCTGCTTTGGAGATGTGCAACACTGTTTACTTGTTCGAATGTGTCGTACAGCAGAACCACCAGCATAACAAACTACCCAAAATGTTAAAATGCTGTTTATAGCAATATCAATAATAATATTCTATTATTAAAAATAATAAAAAACAATGTATATTCTGTTTTCAAGTTTGTACACAGTTAGATGCCTTAGGCTGTGTTCACATGTGCATGGTGAATGTAAGACACAACCTTGGCCAAATCAGTTGTGGGAGGAATACATTAAATACATTTAATGGATCCCATTCAATTTAAACAGGATTTTAGGCTGCCTCCAATGTATATGTGAATAGAGCATTGGTCTGTTCTAAAACTTTTTGGCATGAACCGGATCCACAACATCTATAATACACAATACAGGTCGGCAGGGACAACTACAGCAAAGACTTTGCCAGTCCAGGTTAGAATCTCTAGCCAACATTAGAGTAAGAATTAGAATAAGGGTCCTATTACACAGAGCAATTTTTAACAATTAATGACTAATGATAAACGATCGCAAACGAGATTGTTTAGTGTTAACCTGAAATCGTTCACCATATTACACAGAACTATAATCGTTAGTTACAATCGTTACTATGATCTTTATTGCGATCGTTACTATGAACGTTTATTCCTTCTGATCCCAGCAAAACAATGGACAATGTGCTATTACACTGAACGATTAGTGAACAAATGCGGAACTTGAGCGAACGAACGTGGAACTACAGCGAACGATTAGCGAACGATTAGCGACAACTTTAGGTTCAGATCTAAATAAACGATCAATGACATACGATTTTTCGATCGTTGCCTGCAATTACACAGAACAATTATCGTTTAAAGTCAAACAATTTAACGATTTTTCGCACGATAATCGTCCCGTGTAATAGAGCCCTAAGGCTTGTATTAACCGCCAGACACCTTGATCATACAGAAGACTTGTTTGGATAACACTTATTAAGAAACTCTGGGATATATTGTATTATAAACTGTGTTATATCGCAAACTGTAACAACCTGGGTGTTTTATTTAGTGAATCAGAATTAGAGACATTGTACCCTCATACACCATGTACAAGTTTACTCACTGTAGTGTGTTCTAAAATTATTATACCAAATATTCTTATTTTTATGGAAGAGTTCATATCTCAACAGTAACTTATATGTTGCCTACATTAAACATTTTAATTTGCATTAGCCAAAAGTTTTACTTATATTCTAAGGAATTCAAAAAATTTTGCAAAAGTGCAAAAAATATGCAAAAAAAAGTGAGAAGGTGTATATTCTCCTGGCAAGAAAAGAAGCGGATGGGCACAACACTAACAATCTCAAGTGCAAAAGCCTATGAATACAGGGGCCAAGCTAGCGAAAAACTCTATGGGGACCAATGAATCTCGAACCCGAACCCTCGGTAATGATTCCCGCTGTCTGCCCGCTCCGTGGAGCGGGCGGATCCAGCGGGAATCTGCTCGGACCATCCCTAGTGATAAGTGCAAATAAATTAATTCAGACACACAAGTAAATTGAAAAACATGAATTAAATATACTGAGGATCCGCTATGTACAACCATATACCATATACTTCTTACAACCCAGGGTAGCAAAATTACAAAAACTATAGTTGGATGCTTTAGTTATGCCCCATAGATTTAGTATCAGTAAAATCAAAGAAAAGTCTTTGCTAATATGCTAATAGATCTTTGATGATGCTAAGGGATATATACAGTCCCAATAGAGTACTCTCTACTGAGGAAGGCCATCACAGTTTAGCTGACATTGGGAAATACTTGAAAGACTTTAACTCATGGCTTCAGATATTATGCCTTCCCTATTGCAGAGATAAGATAAAGAAAATCGTGACATGTCAGCCATTTAGCACTGACACTGACTGGAAAGCCACAAAGATTTGAAGGGGCATTCCTTGAAATTAACTTTTCCCCTATCACACAGGAGGTCGAACCACTGAACCCCTCGGCGATCTCCGTATCAGAATCTGCCAGCTCTCTTATGACTAGAGCCCAGTGTTGGCACTTTACCTGTGGCTCTATTCTTTCCTATGGAGCAACAGAAGCAGGCGAGTGCAGCGCTCTTCCGGTGTACTTGGCTCTTGGCTCTTTCCATAGGAATGAACAGAGCCACAAAATAGCACCCTCAGCCAGCACCCCCATTAGGACCCAGCATCTTGTTGCACAGGGGTCTGATGTGCCTCAACAAAAACATCAATCTCCACAAGGGTGTCTAAATCAGCACTTTGATCAGCGGTTAAAGTGGGACTATGAATATAAATATAAATGTCTAAACATACATATCCCATACATGGCGACTGGAGCAATTGCTTGGGCATCAGTGGATCCCAAGTACAACTAAGCCTGAGGTGGTGAGATGATCATATACATGCTGCTGATTTGAAATATATAAAACATTGTTGGTTGTTGCCCTTGGTATAAACCTACATCGAAAATAAAAAGAACAAATAAAATACATAAAAAAAATAACAGATTTACAAAGAACACAAAAGAAGAAAGAATATTAATTCAGATTTATGGTACAAGTAAAAATGTAATGTGGCAGCTTATTAATTCAATAAAACTTCTCCATCTCTTTGAGGGGACCACTTCTCAATTCAGATGTTTGACTGAGCTTTAAATCATTTTTGCTATTTTCAATAACTTTGCTCTATAAAGTCATCCAACACTGCCCTCCAGTGGCTGCATACCATACTGCATTACAAGTCTCCATACGCTTGTAGAACATGTTTACATTTGGGTCCTCAGACAGACAGATCCAATTGGCTGAAAAAAGAAATGCTTGCAAGGCGCCCTACCATACCCTGGTCAAGACAGAGGCAGACAAAATGCAAACAATAGCACTAGTTTAAAATACCCTACCTGTTCATTTATTCTGATTATAGTATATTTGTTAACCCTTCCCCTTTTCAGAAAATTTTGACAGATGTGTAACTATTTACAATCTAAGAGCCACAACTATTTTATTTTTTTGTTAGGGCTTGTTTTTTGTGGGACAAATAGTATTTTTTAAAGACACCATTAATTTACCTACCTGCACTCCCCGGGGTCTTGTTGCTGTTTCCCTCGTTGACATGGAGAGCCTTAACTTCACACCTGCTAAAACTTTCCCTTCAATTCTTATCAATCCTGTGTCTTACCTCCAGCTCATCTCCACAATAGGGACCCTCCCTGAAGTCCAGTAGTGGATTATAATAGGGGCGTTTTGGGCGGCAGCCCGGGGCCCTGAGCTCCTGGGGGGCCCATGGTTACCCAAAAAGACTTATACTTTCAGTGGTGTACTGTCTCCTGGCTATAGTTCTGCCAGGATTTGCAAAAAAATCACTGTTTTTTTATGGCAATTTTGCACAAATCAGGACATCATGACATTATCTGCAGGGCCGTCTTAACAGCATTATGGGCCCCTGGGCAGAGGTGCAAATTGCCCCCCCCCCCCCAACCGCCGCCATCAAATCCCCCACATCTTTGCATATAGTGCCACACATAGTAGCCAATGCCCACATATAGTGTCCCCCATAGTAGCCAATCACCCCATATAGTGCCCCCCATAGTAGCCAATCCTCCATATAGTGCCCCCATAGTAGCCAGTGCCCCTATAGTAGCCAGTGCCCTCCATAGTAGCCAATGCCTCCCATAGTAGCCAGTGCCTCCATAGTAGCCAGTGCCCCCATAGTAGCCAGTGCCCCCATAGTAGCCAGTGCCCTCCATAGTAGTCAGTGCACCCCATAGTAGCCTGTTGCCCCCCATAGTAGATAGTGCCCCCCATAGTAGCCAGTGCCCCCATAGTAGCCAGTGCCCCCCATAGTAGCCTGTTGCCCCCATAGTAGCCAGTGACCCCCATAGTAGCCAGTGCCCCCATAGTAGCCAGTGCCCCTATAGTAGCCAGTGCCCCCATAGTAGCCAGTGCCCCTCAAAACAACAAACCAGTTACTCACCTGTCCGCCGGCCCCAGCAGCTCCTCTCCCGGCAGCGCGCACTCCCGACATCCTCCGGCACAGGCAGCAGGGTACAGAGAGACTGCCTGTGCCGGAAGTGTCCTGCTGCACGACACATCCAGGACACAGGCAGCGTCTCTGTACCCCGCTGCTTGTGCCCGGAGGATGTCGGGAGTGCGCGCTGATGGGAGAGGAGCTGCTGGGGCCGGCGGATGGGTGAGTTCCGGGACCCCCCGCCCAGCCCGCCCCTTCTATCTTCGCTTAGCTGAGCCGATCAGAAGCCCAGGAAAGTGCTGCTCATTGCACTTTCCTGGGCTTCTGATCGGCTCAGCTGAGCGGCGATATAAGGGGCAGGCTGGGCTGGCGGAGGGGGTCGCTCAGGGCCGCTCACTATGCATATGCATAGTTAGCGGCAATAGAGGGGGCGGGCTTTCTTGCAGTGCTCAGCACTGCTTGGGAGCCGTCTTCGCTTTATAGGACGCACTTAGTTTTATAAGTGCGTCTTATAAAGCGAAAAATACAGGTATGTCCCAGAGGGCAGGGGCCCCCTAGGACGCAAGGGCCCCCTGGGCAGCCGCCTACCATGACCAATGGATAAGACGGCCCTGATTATCTGTCCTGTACTATGAACACCACGCTAGTGCTGCCATAGTTACAGTGGGGGGGGGGGGGCAGGCTTGGTGAACAGCCCGGGGCCTATGGTAAAGTTAATCCGCCCCTGCTGAAGTCTATAAGTTAGGGTGGAGAAGGCCATGTACTCAGGCTAGGAGAGATTTAGATTAGTTTAGTTCGGGAGACAGATCAGTTCCTGCTAAGTGTCCAGGTAACATAAAAAGCCAACAAGTGAGCTTCATGGGGCCAGGATATCTGGTTAGTGCCTGATGTTGCATCGCAGAGTATTCTGAGGTTCTGACTGACTAGCCATGGTGGGATAGTACTCCTGAGGGTGCGACTACTTCTGACGAAGGATTGAGGGTCCATTTACACAGAAAGATTATCTGACAGATGATCTGCCAAAGATTTGAAGCCAAAGCCAGAAACAGAGATCAGGTCATAAAGGAAAGCCTGAGATTTCTCCTCTTTTCAAATGCATTCCTGGCTTTGGCTTTAAATCTTTGGCAGATAATCTGTCAAATAATCTTTACATGTAAATGGACCCTAATGGTGCATTTACACAGAAAGATTTATCTGACAGATCTTTGAAGCCAAAGCCAGGAACAGACTATAAACAGGGAACAGGCCATAAAAGGAAAGACATGGATCTATTCTCTTTTCTAATCCATTCCTGGCTTTGATTTAGAAAACCTGTCAGATATGTCAGCTAAAGTAGATTACAAGCACATTAAAGGACAAGCTGAAAAACCAGATTCTCAGGTGACTAAAACTGCAAGTCCTTGTACAAAACACCTTTTGTACAAGGACTTGTGTACTGTATCTTTAAGAGACGTTTCAGTCACGTTATTGGTTCTGCAACTGCCCCCGAGTCTGTGTCTTAAAGTTTTGTACTATTACACTGCACAATGGGGTAATAGAAACACTTTAGTGGGAGTGTGCTGGTCCAAGGGAAAACTAACTACCAAGCCTTGTGAGAACTAACTACTCTGAGCAGCAGTACCACAGCACCTAGATCTTGCATATAACACCTTGCACCCCTGGGTCACCACATGAACATAGCTTCAGCAGTGGCTATGTTCCTCTCCAGGGGCGTAGCTAGGATTCACGGGGCCCCATAGCAAAATTTTTTAAGGCCCCCCCCCCCCCATATTTTTCGCTTTATAGGACGCGCCTTTTGATAAGATGCACCCCTGATTTTAGGGGGGAAAATAGAAAAAAAATATTTTGCTTATTGTCACAGTTTGGAGATAGCAGCAGTGTAATTGGTGCCAATCCCCCCATATAGTGCCCCACATAGTAGCCAATGCCCCCATAATATAGTGCTCCCCATATAGTAGCCAATGCCCCCACATAGTGCCCCTACATAGTAGCCAATGCCCCCACATAGTAGCCAATGCCCCCATATAGTAGCCAATACCCCCACATAGTAGCCAATGCCCCCATATAGTGCCCCCATATAGTAGCCAATGCCCCCATATAGTAGCCAATGCCCCCATATAGTGCCCCCCATATAGTAGCCAATGCCCCCATATAGTAGCCAATACCCCCACATAGTAGCCAATGCCCCCATATAGTGCCCCCCATATAGTAGCCAATGCCCCCATACAGTAGCCAATGCCGCCATATAGTAGCCAATGCCCCCATACAGTGCCCCCATAGAAGACAGTGCCCCCCATAGTAGCCAATGCCCCCATACAGTGCCCCCATAGAAGACAGTGCCCCCATAGTAGCCAATGCCCCATACAGTGCCCCCATAGTAGCCCCCCTGCGACCAGAAAAACAACAAACAGGCTACTCACCTGTCCGCCGGCCCCAGCAGCTCCTCTCCCGACACTCCGGTCTCCCGTCATCCTCATCTGCCGCTGCAGAACACTTCCGGGACACAGGCAGCGTCTCTGTACCCCGCTGCCTGTGCCGGAGGATGACGGGAGACCGGAGTGTCGGGAGAGGAGCTGCTGGGGCCGGCGGACAGGTGAGTAGGACAGCGATCCCCTCCGCCTGCCCAGCCCGCCCCCTCCATCGCCGCTTAGCCGCTCATTGCACTTTCCCGGGCTTCTGATCAGCTCAGCTGAGCGGCGATAGAAGGGGCGGGCTGGGCGGGCGGGGGGATGGCTCAGGGCCGCTCACTATGCATATGCATAGTGAGCGGCAATAAAGGGGCGGGGGCATGTTTTAACGCGGGGGCCCGGGCCCCCTGAACCCCCGGGCCCCATAGCGACGGCGTACCCTGCCCCCATGGTAGCTACGCCAGTGTTCCTCTCTCCTTATTGATCATATATGTGTATGGAATGCAAAGAGAATAGCAGTCAGTCAGACCCTGTAGAGTGGTCTGGTAACATCTGTATGGTAACCTCTGCTAAGTTCAACTTAGAGCTATCCTTTTTGACCCCTGTATACACCTGTATGCTGATCATGCATGTGTTACATGGGTCATTATTAGAAATGAGCAAACTGTCCTGACTTTTGGTCCGAAAGCAGTTCGCTCTCTCGTCATGCCTGTGATCCCGGCCGCATAGTTGCGGCCAGGATATTCCAGGGAATTGATGTTGAAATCCCTGGAATATCCTGGCCGCATATTCGCGGGATCGCAACTATGCGGCCGGGATCACAGGCATGGCGAGAGAGTGCCGATGCCGACGGCCCGCTCATCTCTAGTCATTATACCTTGAAACCACATTCTATTTACTATGACGTAGTGTTTATCTGTGAAGTATATGACTGGTTGAAAGCACTAACAATCAGGTTGTGTTCATCGCCAGAAAAAGATCTGTATATCACAGACACTTTGGGGCCCATAGCCTATATAAAGAGAAGTGGGCTGAACTGATCAATGCAGAATCAGTGCAGAACAAAGCTATGGACAAAAACAAAAAGTGTGGTATTGCAGCTCAGTTCTATTGAAGTGAATAGTTGTAATACCACACACATCCTGAGAAAGCTACTATGTTTTTCTAGTTCTGAACAACCGCCTTTAAAGACTTAAATAATGTTCCTGTTTGATTGGGGTCCAATATGATGCCATTGTGATAGTTTAGGGGGTCTGGGTGGGCTCCTATTGGTACATATTAAGTTCATTTGTTTTCTTAAGTTCAGCCATTGTCCATTTTTCTCCATTCAAGAACAATGAATCCTGCTATGCTTTCAGTTGTGACATCTACGAGAGGGGAAATAGTTGGCTGTACCCTCTCACTGCCTTGCATGACAACTGGTATTAAAGTTTTTTACTGCAACCTTTCACATTGTATAATACCAGTAGCACTATCCTTCCACAACATAGGACACATCAAGTGCCATACAACATGAAACAAGAAATGGACATATTTACCAATGCATAGTTGCCAACATTTGAAATTTTTCTTCCAGGGACACTTTAGCGTTTAAAAGGGGTGTGGTTAAATGTAGGTGTAGTCTCAGTGGGGTGTGGCCTATCATGGGTGTGGGTTCAAAATTTTCCAGTTAAAATTTTACAGTCAGAACAACACAAAAAGAGCATTACACACCCAAGTATGAGATCCCCAGTATATTACACACCCCAGTATGAGGTCCCCAGTATATTACACACCCCAGTATGAGGTCCCCAGTATATTACACACCCCAGTATGAGGTCCCCAGTATATTACACACCCCGGTGTCAGGTCCCCAGTATATTACACACCCCACTCAGAGCAGGTTAAGACTCAGAAATAGCATTCTACTGACTGACTGTACACTACCGTTCAAAAGTTTGGGGTCACCCAAACAATTTTGTGTTTTCCATGAAAAGTCACACTTATTCACCACCATATGTTGTGAAATGAATAGAAAATAGAGTCAAGACATTGACAAGGTTAGAAATAATGATTTGTATTTGAAATAACATTGTTTTTACATCAAACTTTGCTTTCGTCAAAAAATCCTTCTTTTGCAGCAATTCCAGCATTGCACACCTTTGGCATTCTAGCTATTAAAAAAAAAAAATTCACTGCAAAGGAAAAAAGTGTATATTGTCTAAAATTTAACTTTTAATAGAACCATTTAAAAGAACACACATATATATCCAAAAAGTTGTATAAAAAGATAACCATGCCACTAAGCGGCATTTAACAAGCCTGTGTCGGGGGACACTCAGATAAATTCATAGGGAATGTACTTACAGTTCGGTGTCTTCAGGGCTAGCCAGCCCTAGGATAAGAGACACTAAGGGAATAAAAAATCCCACAGTATTAGAAATTCTATACTGTACCTCAAAAATTAAAAGGCACTTGATAGCTGGGACAATGCCCTAGAAATTCCTGCCTATCATCACATTAACCCTATTCTGTCCCTTTCCCAAGACACAAGGCCGTCAAAAAAAGAAGGTGCGCAGTTCACACCATGCGTATTGCCTCTACGCGTTTCCCTCCTCAAAAGATGATTCGTGGGGAGTTCATCAGGAGGCTTTTGATCACCGTCCTGGGGGTAACGATAATACCCAAACAGGACACTGGCGCCATTGATGGAAGACAGCACCAGACTAAACTACTAGCTGATATAAATAGTGCATGGCTAAACAGACCACTCCCCCCAAAAAAACAACGACATCACAGACTAATACATACATAAATTAGATACTTCTAAACTTACGTTATTCAGCTCGTGCCAGGAAGTAATTACTAGAGTTGCCCCCTACCGCAGCGCACGCCTGCTCTCAGCTGGAACGCACGCCGTGGAACTTCCGGCATCCACCATGGAACGCAGACGTCAGATCCGCATAAGTAAATGCAGATGAGAGGTCCGTCGCTCCATGCGCATATACGCAGCGCAATGATGACGTAGCTTGCGTCTCATAAGAGATACCATAGCTGGAACGCATCAGTGAAAACACATATAATGATACATAGCAGCCACTGTATACGCTCACCTAGTCAATTAGATAGTACAATCCTAATTACAAAACATACAGTGCCAATATAACTACACATACTATTATGCAACCAGGGATCGCAACATCCATATCGCAAGTCTGCATATAAAAACACTGCAATGATGTAGGGGAAGTGAAAAAATAATATGAGATGAAATAAAGATAAAAAATGAACACATCAACAATATATACAGATAAACACCCAAGCTCAAAAATGTAGCCGAGTGTACTGGTAACCGGGTGATAAAGTTATTTCCCTAGATAAATTACCTAAAGGCTAAGTATGAAGGAGAATCCTCAATTAGATAAAGACATTATAATTTAATGCTTCATTCAAACCACCTGGATATGTGGACTTGAACCTAAAGATCCACTGGCACTCTTTTTGCAAGATCCTACGATCCCAGTCGCCTCGTCGTACCCCTGGTCTGACCACTTCTATTATGGAAAAACGTAACACCCTAGGGTCCCCATCATGGTATTCCCATATATGTCTGGCCAGGGGTTTATCTCTCCGATGTCTAATGTCCCCAAGGTGGTCACCAATTCTTCTCTTAAGTTGTCTCCTCGTCTTACCAACATAATTTAGTGGGCAAGAGCAAGTGCAAACATACACCACACCTACTGAGTCACAATTAGCAAAGTCTCTGATGGTGTAATTGCGTCCCGTAGCCTGACTTGTGACAAGTTTAGTCTGGTCTATGAAAGGGCAAGCTACACAGTCTTTTCCGCATCTAAACATCCCTAGTGGTTTGCGATCTAACCATGTCCCACTTGGTTTTGGCGGTATGTAGTGGCTATGAACTAGGCGATCCCGTAAGGATCTACCTCTTCTGTATGTCACCCTCGGTGAACTACCAATTATCTCACCAATGTCCTCGTCCATTTCAAGGATACGCCAGTATTTCTTCAAGACATTGGTGACCTCCCTAGACCTCTCGTCAAAGGTACCTATGATCCTCATTGTTGGAGACGTAGTTTCTACTACCTTGTGTTTAGTGGCTAACAACTCAGTCCTTTGACACATCAGGGCATGCTTGTGGGCATCACGCAACACCATATCGGGATATCCCCTTGTCCGAAAACGTGCACGTAGATCGTTGGCTTGTTGGAAATAGTCAGATACTTGTGAACAATTTCTACGTGCACGTATATACTGACCCTTAGGGATTCCCCGTTTCAGGGCAGTCGGGTGGTGGCTCTCCCATCTGAGTAAATTATTAGTGGAAGTAGGTTTTCGATATATTGTGGTGTCCAGACCACCCTGAGGGTTTTTTCGGATATGTACATCAAGAAATGATATTGATGCATAATGTATCTCATAGGTAAACCGTAAACCCACAGGGTTGGTCTGTAGACTCACCACAAACCTCCCGAACTCATCAGAGTCACCTTTCCACAAGATGAAAATGTCATCAATGTACCTGGCCCAGAATAAAATATTCTGGGTCCAGGTCTCCGAGCCATCCCCAAACACAATCGTCTCCTCCCACCAGCCCAGGAGCAAATTGGCGTAAGTGGGCGCACATGGGCTACCCATAGCCGTGCCCCTGAGCTGGTGGTAGAAACGAGAATCAAACAAGAAGTAGTTATGGCAGAGAACAAATCGTAATAAATCAATAACAAATTGACTGTGTGCTCTATACTGAGTCCCTCTCATATTGAGGAAGTGCCGTACAGCCGTCTCACCCCAGTCATGGGGTATGCTGCTATACAGCGCCTCCACATCTATCGAAGCAAGCATCACATCATCCTCAATTGTGATATCCTCGAGTTTACGTAGCAGATCTGAAGTGTCCCTTGTATAGGAGGGGAGAGATAATACAAACGATCTTAACACTTGATCTAAATAAATGCTGGCATTTTGAGTCAAGGATGACACCCCTGAGACTATGGGGCGACCCTTAAGGGGTACAACCCCCTTATGAATTTTTGGTAAAGAGTAGAATGTGGCGATTGTGGGTAATTTAGGTGTCATAAATTGGCATTCAGATTTAGAGATAAGGCGCTGTTCCAGTGCTGAAATCAATAATTCAGTCAGTTTCTCTGAGAAAATATCAGTGGGGTCAGTTTCAAGAATTCTATAAGTGCTTCTGTCCCTCAGGAGGTTGAGGTAAGCTGGAGAAATTGCACCCCACGATTCTAGAAGCAGCCCCCTCCAAGTTTGATTGGTTGGATGGGCACTTCTGGTGTACCATACGGTCAAGCTGCTCCCACAACAGCTCAATGGGGTTCAGATCTGGTGACTGTGCTGGCCACTCCATTACCGATAGAATACCAGCTGCCTGCTTCTGCTGTAAATAGTTCTTGCACAATTTGGAGGTGTGTTTAGGGTCATTGTCCTGTTGTAGGATGAAATTGGCTCCAATCAAGCGCTGTCCACTGGGTATGGCATGGTGTTGCAAAATTGAGTGATAGCCTTCTTTATTCAGAATCCCTTTTACCCTGTACAAATCTCCGACCTTACCAGCACCAAAGCAACCCCAGACCATCACATTACCTCCACCATGCTTAACAAATGGCGTCAAGCATTCTTCCAGCATCCTTTCATTTGTTCTGCGTCTTACAAACGTTCTTCTTTGTGATCCAAACACCTCAAACTTGGATTCATCCATCCACAACACTTTTTTCCAGTCTTCCTCTGTCCAATGTCTGTGTTCTTTTGCCCATCTTAATCTTTTTCTTTTATTGGCCAGTCTCAGATATGGCTTTTTCTTTGCCACTCTGCCCTGAAGGCCAAAATCCCGCAGCCGCCTCTTCCCTGTAGATGTTGACACTGGTGTTTTGCAGGTACTATTTAATGAAGATGCCAGTTGGGGACCTGTGAGGCGTCTGTTTCTCAAACTAGAGACTCTAATGTGCTTATCCTCTTGCTTAGTTGTACGCTGCCTCCCACTTCTTTTTCTCTTTTTCTGGCCATTTTGAGCGTTTAATTGACCCCACAAATGTGATGCTCCAGAAACACAATCTGCTCAAAGGAAGGTCAGTTTTGTAGCTTCTGTAACGAGCTAGACTGTTTTCAGATGTGTAAACATGATTGCACAAGGGTTTTCTAATCATCAATTAGCCTTCTGAGCCAATGAGCAAACACATTGTACCATTAGAACACTGGAGTGATAGTTGCTGGAAATGGGCCTCTATACACCTATGTAGATATTGCACCAAAAACAAGACATTTGCAGCTAGAATAGTCATTTACCACATTAGCAATGTATAGGGTGTATTTGTTTAAAGTTAGGACTAGTTTAAAGTTATCTTCATTGAAAAGTACAGTGCTTTTCCTTCAAAAATAAGGAAATTTCAATGTGACCCCAAACTTTTGAGCGGTAGTGTACATACTGGTAGTTTGTGTCCATATGATGCAGCTGCATCCCATATCATCATACTATTACCCCCTTCCTCCTACTGCTCCTCCATCATCATACTACTACCCCTTCATCATCATACTACTACCCTCTTCATCCTCCTGCCCTTCCATCATCATAGTACTACCCCTCTAATCCTCCTTCCCCCTCCATCATCATACTACTACCCTCTTCATTCTCCTGCCCTTCCATCAGCATAGTACTACCCCTCTCATCCTTTCAGCACTCCATCATCATACTACTTCCCCCTTCCTCCTCCTCCTGTCCCTTCATCATCATACCAGTACCCCCTTCAGCATCCTCTTGTCCCTTCATCTGTATTTAAAACAAAAAAAAAGCCTTACTTACCTCACCAGTATGGTTTCTCTAGTCCCCCAGGGACTCCTCTCCCTGCTCTGCATGAGTGACATCACTCGTGCTGGAAGGGGGGGGGGGCTTCCACAGTAGGGGCGGAGCTTCCAGGGACATACCCGGGACATGGTTTTGCCGGGGCTGTCTCCTCAGAGTCAGGACAGTCCCTGCAAATCCGGAACTGTTGGCAACTGTGCCAATGTAATACACAGGAATCAATGGGTTAAAGTATTAAAAAGCTCTGCATGTGAAGTAAAGTTGTATTACTCTGAGCAAAGGTCATGTTTTTCTGAGAAATTTAACAGCAACACGTGAGATATGCTGATGGAGATAGAATTAAATTTAGGACATAAATTATCACAGGAAGAAAATGTTAATATATGATTCAGAACTAGCATTTGGGTTTACAATAGGTCATTGCTGTTTATTTAAATTCGCCACTGGAGTCAGACTGTGGGACGGATGGGAGAAGCTGCTAACAGCGAACACTGAAATTATCAGCTGCAGCCAAAATAAGTGATAGACAATTCTGGTGTTTGAGTTTATACAAACTGCAGGGAGTTGGGTTTATATCAGTACAAAATCTTACGGAGCGCAGGGTTCAGGAGACTATGCAAGCAATACATCAAAAAAGGCATACACTTCATCAACTTCTGTGTCCTTGAAGTGTTGCTGTAATGAGACACTAACACCTGAGGTACAAGCATAGAATAGCAGACACAGAAATATTTGAAAAAGCACTTTTTATAAAGTATATTTTTTCCAACACTAATAGCACTCCCAAATTCTGCTTGAGTGGACTTTTTCTAATTTCCCTTAGGCCATATCACATATCAGAAAAATCTGTCTGTATTTCTTTTTTCCTAACTCATAGGGTTCTATTGGGCACGGATGCCCTTTAGGATTTTTCCTGAAGGGAATCAGTTCTGGAAAATAGGTCTGGAAATTATAGAAACTGTAGTATTTTTGGCCAGAATTCTGTCACGGTTGCCCCCATAGAAGTCTGTGGGAGCATATGGAATTCCAGATGCTTTCCTGATTCGCATCTGGAAAGCACCTGGAATTCCGGATGCTACAATAAAAATAGTTTTCATAGGAAAACCTTACATATGCAATAGAAAATAGCAGCAATATAAGCACAGTAGCCACTGTTAATGGCGTGCGGCAACACCATCGCTGATGCCCATGATTGCCCTGCTGCGCAACTGTAACTATCAGCAGCCGGTCCTCACCCTCTATGAACTGAGCCCAGCTCCTGAGCTCACTTCATAGAGCCCCTGTGCATTCTGGTGTACCAGTAGGTCATTTTTCAGGAAAGGGTTAATATTAGTGATGAGCGAAGCAAATCCAGCAAAAAATTTGCTAAAAATTCCTTGACGTTGATTTGCTTACCTGTCCTCACGCCTGTGGTGTCCTCTTCCAGTGTCTTCAGCCGTCTCAAGCCCATTCAGGCAATCACTGGCTGTGGCACTGTCCTTCAGTCAGTGATTGCCTGAGCGGGCTGAAGCCGGCTTAAGACAATGGAAGAGGACACCACGGGAGCGCAGTCAGGTTAGTATACATTTCAGTGTCCAATAGACCATAGAGATGCATGCCATAGTTTGTTAATCAGATTCTCCTGGGTAAAGCAGCTTGCATTATAATCTGTAGCCTGGGCACATGGCAGGGTCCAGAAGGTAAGGAGTGCCATTTGGCTGTTGCAGAATGCATTTTGTTGGATTCATTTTAGTGTGCCGTATTACAAATATAGTATATTGAATAACCCAATAACTTTGGGCATCATGTTGTATTTGTAGAGCCCCTGAAGTAGTGAGTATTCTAACCCCACAGGTATGCTCTGGTGAGTAAAAACTGCTATTTAGTCAAAGATATGTTGTCTGACTTCTGGAATGATGTGTATAACTTGAAAGACAGACTATTTGTTATGCAGTTTCATTAGTTTTATGAAGATCCTATATGTAGCCCTAATCTTTTGTGTCTTGGAAATACTTCATGAATAGACACAAAGATGTGCTTCTAGTGTAGTAGGTTAGAAGGAAGAGGATTTGAGAGTTTTGAAAGTGTTATCACAACTGCAACAGGTGCATTCTTTCTCCAAGGAAGCCGCAGAGTAAGCTGAATGCCATACTTGGCTATCTCCAAAAGCTTCAATAGTGAATGAACGGAGGGGCGACCCACACATGTCCTATGACTCTATTTTGCCAGGAGACATGGGTCCTAGTTCTTTAGCTCACAGGCGGCCCCAATAGTTAGAAATATAAAAGATTGTTGGCAGAAAAGACCACCTGGTCCATCTATTCTGTCATTTTGGTATTTCCTTTCTTATTTTAGGATAGATATATGTTTATCCCAGGTATGTTTACATTCAGTTACTGTAGATTTACCTACCACATCTGCTGGAAGTTTGTTCCAAGAATCTATTTTTTTTTGTAAAGTAATATTTTCTCATGTTGCTTCTGATTTAAACCCAACTTAGCTTAAATTGTATTCTATTGTTCTTGAATTTAGTTTTTTTTTTAAATTAAAAACACTTTCCTCTTGACTCCGATTTAGTCCTTTAACATATTTAAAAGTTTTGATTATTGCCCCCCCCTTTCCTATCTTTTCTTAGGTTTTATACTTAAGATCATCCACCATTTTTACAGCTGTCTTTGGACCCATTCTATTTTATCAATATTTTTTGTAGGTGAACCCAGCAGTCCAGCCAGGGCCGCACCACCCCGTAGGACTCAGCAAGCAGAGTTGATGGACGCCAACTAACAACTGTGTGAGGTAGTTACCATCCACATCACTTCCCGCTAATTGGTAACATATAGGTCTTACTAGGAGGAGTGCAAAACCACAAAAAAAAGGGACAGAATACATAAAATGCCCAAGCCTGGTGGAACAAGAAAATAGTTGCACATCTCACCCATGTTTGATACTAAAGCTGTTCACATTGGTGTTGGTTGGTGGCTATTGCCTCTGCATGCTGTGTTTGCAAAGTGGTGTGGCCCTCTGGCTTAGTCCTTAGAAATTGGACCGCCAGGCTGCAACCGCCCCACCCCCAAGAGCACTTGCTTTGCGGTGGTGGTGGTCGCCGACCGACACTGTGCCATTGTTGGTGAAAAAATTCATGTGTATCAGAAGACCAGCACATGGTACATGAAGCAATATTGTTTGATCAAATGATATATTAACTTCTGATATTGTTTTTTAATGTAGATGAGAAGCTTTAATATCAAACATGGGTAAGATATGCAGCCATTTTCTTGTTCTTCAGACTTGTACATTTTTGTATTCTGTCCCGTTTTTGTGGTTTTGCACTCCACCCAGCAGCAGGCGGTCTACATGGTAAGTACCTCCTCTTTCTTCCAGTCTTACCAAGGCTTTCTCCCCGAATTACATAGTGAGGCAGCAAGTATCCTAGGAAGTGTCCTGGTTGTTTTAAACTTCTCTTACATTTAAGAATTAAGGAGGTCACTGTGCTTTTGGGAACTTTCAGTGCAGGATTTTCTTTTTCGTTGTATTCTTGTATTCCATATCTGTACCTCCATGCAATCCTCTTTGGGCTCTACCAGCAACAGTTTGTTGTTTAAGTACCTAAGCATTTAGACCAGTAGCATATAGGCATTGGCTGGTTTGTTCACCTTTACCTGCATTTAAAGGTGGCGGGACCATTGTAGCAATGAACCCTCTCCTCATAGTTCTGAATGTCTATAATGACATGGTGCTTCTGGAAGCTGGTACAGAAAATATTTGAATATTGGTGATAAGTCTTGTTCAGCAGTGATTGGACCAAATCCTACAATATCTTCCCACTAACTTCCTATAAAGTGGGTGTTCAATACTGGAGTCCTTACCTTTGTAAACCCTTTGAAACCTAAAATGTAGTAAATTGTAAAAAAAAAAAAAAACATCACTGAAATTTACTGAACTTAAACTAAAAATTTCACTCTGATCACTTAAAAGTTGTATAAAACATATTTATAGCTATATAAACTATATGAAACAAAAATGTATTTTGTATATTATTTCAGTATATGGAAAAAACGTACCTACCTGACGCTAACAATTTTGCTCTAATACTAAATACACCTTCCCCTTGCACTATATACCCTATAAACTGCTACTAGTACTGTAACGCCTGGAGTAGTGGATCCACTGAACCGTCACTAGCGATGGCACTAACCTCACCAGGGAGGGGAGTCTAAGGGGCCACTGGTTTTCACCAGAGCCCGCCGCAAGGCGGGATGGACTTGCTGCGGCAGGCGACCCCCAGGTCACTACCCCTGGCTTGGTTGCTAGTGACGGTAGGCGAGGCATGGCAGGAGCAGGAGCAGTAGGCAGGAGATAGTGCAGGCTGAGGTCTGTAGGTGTGATCGCAGGTGGCGGACAGGACTCAGGAACAATGGGAAGGCAGCGGGCAGGGACTAGGGACAAGGACTGCGGACAGGAACAAGGAACAAGTACTAAGGTCAGGAACAACAGGGAGCTGGGCCAAACGCTATGGGAGGCATGCAGAGGCTCCAACACCTGTAGTAGGGCAGGGCTGAAATATATAGGGAGTGATTAGTGCAACTAACCAATTAGGGGCGGACTGGCCCTTTAAATCCGAGACAGCGGCGCGCGCGCCCTAGGAGGCGGGGACGCGCGCGCCGGCCGGCACAGACGGAGACAGGAGCGGAGCGAGGTAAAGCGCCCCCCCCGGGGCCGAACAGGTAGCAGCGCCGGGTCCCTGCACAAGGACCCCAGCGGCTGCATGGGGCAGAGGGAGGTCGCAGCGGCGGCCCCCCTTTGGCCTCCCCCTCTTTCTTGCCTGCAGGAACCTCTTGATGAGATCTTGGTCCAGGATGTTAGCCTCGGGTTCCCAGGACCTCTCCTCAGGACCAAATCCTCTCCAGTCCACTAGGAAGAACCGTCTCCCTCTGACAGTTTTCATGGCCAGAATGTCTTTAACGATGTAGACGTCGTCAGAGACGGTTTGTGGAGCAGTGAACGAAGACTTATTGGAGAAACGGTTGAGGACCACTGGCTTTAAGAGGGAAATATGGAAGGCGTTCGGAATCCGCATAGTAGGGGGTAGGCGGAGTTTGTAGGTGACAGGGTTGATGCGTTTTAGCACCGAGAAAGGACCAAGGAATCGAGGACCCAACTTGTAGCTGGGAATCTTGAGTCGGACATATTTGGCCGAGAACCAGACTTTGTCACCTGGGAGAAAATTCGTGGCAGGTCTTCTCTTGTCCGCCTGGTCCTTCATGCGGTCAGATGCCTTGAGCAAAGATTGTCGAGTCTGTTCCCAGATCGACTGCAGGTCAGATAACAATTCCTCCACGGCTGGGACCTCAGAGGATGGAGAGAGAGGCAGAGGAGGACGAGGGTGATGCCCATAGACCACATAGAAGGGTGACTTGCCTGTGGAACTCGAGTCCAGATGGTTGTAGGAGAACTCCGCCCATGGAAGCAGACTGGACCAGTTGTCCTGGCGAGCGGAGACGAAGTGTCGAAGATAATTGCCAAGGACCTGATTGACCCTTTCCACTTGCCCATTGGTCTGGGGATGATAGGCCGATGAGAAGTCCAGCTTCACTTGGAGTTGAGAGCAGAGAGCACGCCAGAATCTGGAGACGAATTGTGAGCCTCTGTCAGACACTATATGAAGAGGAAGACCATGTAGGCGGAAGACATGCTGAAAGAACAGCTGGGCCAGGCGAGGAGCTGATGGCAGTCCCGGAAGAGCCACGAAGTGGGACATCTTGGAGAAGCGGTCAGTAACAACCAAAATGACAGTGTTACCCGCAGATGGAGGCAAGTCTGTGACAAAGTCCATGCCTATATGGCACCAGGGGCGGTCTGGAACTGGCAAGGGCTGAAGTAGGCCAGCAGGTTTTTGACGGGAGGACTTGTTTCTGGCACAGATGGTACAGGAAGCCACAAAGTTCTTGACATCTCGGAGTAGGCTAGGCCACCAGTAGTGGCGCGAGATCAGTTGCCCGGTCTTTAGAACTCCCGGATGCCCGGCCACCATAAAGGAATGACCCCATTTCAAGATCCGTCTTCGAAGAGCAGGACGCACATAGGTCTTACCGGGAGGCAATCTTTGAAGAGTGGATGTGGCGACTGGCACTAGGCGATCGGGAGGTATAATGTGGCGAGGAGAGTCCTCTTGTCCTATGACGTCAGATGCTCGGGAGAGAGCATCGGCTTTCACAATCTTCTCAGCTGGACGGAAATGGATAATGAAGATGAAACGTGAAGAAGAAAAGCGACCACCTGGCCTGCCAGGGATTGAGACGTTGGGCCGATTGGAGGTAGAGAAGGTTCTTGTGGTCCGTGTAGATATTTACCGGATGCCTGGCCCCCTCTTGGAGATGACGCCACTCCTCCAGTGCCAACTTAATCGCCAAGAGTTCTTGGTCGCCAATAGTATAGTTCCTCTCGGCAGGGGAGAAAGTCTTTGAGAAGAACCCACAGGTTCGGGTTTTGCCTGATGCGTCCCTTTGCGAGAGGACGGCTCCAGCGCCTACTGAAGATGCGTCGACCTCAAGTGCGAACAGCTTGGTGGCATCCGGGCGAACTAGCGCAGGAGCAGAAGCAAAGGCTGACTTTAGGCTAGTGAAGGCTTGCTCGCCTCAGGTGGCCAATGCCTGGGATCCGCCTTCTTCTTAGTGAGAGCCACGATGGGTGCGACCAGGGTAGAGAAGTGTGGGATGAACTGCCGATAGTAGTTGGCAAATCCTAGGAGGCGTTGGATAGCTCTGAGTCCCACAGGACGTGGCCACTGGAGAACAGCTGAGAGCTTGGCCGGATCCATTTGTAGACCCTGGTCAGAGACGATATACCCAAGAAACGGAAGACTGCGCTGATGGAAAACGCACTTCTCTAGCTTGGCGTACAGATGATTGGCCCATAGTCTTCGTAGGACCTGACGTACTTGTGTCACTTGAGTCTGCTGGTCAGGGGAGAAGACCAAAATGTCGTCAAGATAGACAATGACGCAGACATAGAGGAGGTCTCGGAAGATGTCATTAACGAATTCCTGGAAAACCGCTGGGGCATTGCATAGGCCAAATGGCATGACCAGGTATTCGTAGTGCCCATCTCTGGTGTTAAAAGCGGTCTTCCATTCGTCTCCTTCACGAATACGGATTGAATTGTACGCTCCCCTGAAGTCCAGCTTAGAGAAGATCTTGGCTCCACGGAGACGGTCGAATAGTTCAGGGATAAGTGGAAGAGGATAACGGTTCTTGACTGTCACCTTATTTAGGCCCCTGTCGTCTATGCATGGGCGAAGAGAACCGGACGTGGATTTGCGAATGAAACCCTTCTGTAGGTTCTCCCAGATGTAGGAAGACATGGCCTCAGTCTCGGGCACAGAGAGAGGGTACACCCGACCTCGTGGAGGAGAAGTTCCAGGAAGGAGGTCTATGGGACAATCATATGTCCGGTGAGGGGGTAGAGAGTCCGCCTCTTTGGCAGAAAAGACGTCAGCCAAGTCTTGGTATTCTGCCGGTAGGCCGGGTAGAGGCTTGACGGAGTCAGGTGACGTCACAGAGCACTTGGGCTGAGGAAGCTTCAGACACCGGTTAGGACAGTCCAGACCCCAACTGAGAATCTCCCTGGTTCTCCAGTCTAGCTTAGGGGTATGTAATTGCAGCCAAGGTAGACCCAGCAGGATGTCGGAAGAGGAATGGCGCAAGACTTAGAAGGAGATCTTTTCCTGATGTAAAGCGCCCACCTGGAGGACTAGAGGTGCTGTCTGGTAGAGCACAGCTTTAGCAAGAGTCTCGCCGGTGACCGAGGAGATAGACAGGGGTCGGGCTAGCTGGATCATGGGTAGCCGCCATCTTTGGACCAAGGTAGCTGCAATGAAACTGCCCGCAGACCCGGAGTCGATGAAGGCAGTAGTCTGGTGAATTTGTCCTGAGGGTGTCTGGATGGAAACTGGCATAGACAATCTTGGAGAGGTGGCATTCACACCTAGGGAGGCCTCTCCTACCGGACCTAGGTGCGAGCATTTCCCGGACACTGAGGACGTTGGGGACATCTCTGCCGGAAGTGATCAGAGCCACCGCAATAGAGACAGAGATTCAGCTCTAGTCGGTGAGCCCTCTCATGAGGAGTCAGGTGAACTCGTTCTACATTGCATTGGAACCTCAGGAGTCGACTGGGGTACAGGAACAACAGGATTCTGGAAAACCGATGCTAGGCGGTGATGGCGACGGGGCAGGCTTAGTCGCCGTTCTTGCCGGACCTCCTCCTCTCTCTCTGAAAATCGGTTGTCGACTCTGGTAGGCAGTAGGATTAGATCGTTCAGAGATGTAGGGAGGTCGCGGGCGGAGAGCAAGTCTTTCACCCGACTGGATAGGCCCTTCTTGAAGGTGGCTATTAGAGCGGCCTCATTCCAGTCTAATTCAGCTGCCAGGGTGCGGAACTGGATGGCGTAGTCACCATCAGAGGAGCTCCCTTGAGAGAGGTTGAGGAGAGCAGTCTCAGCTGAAGAAGCATGGGCAGGTTCCTCAAAGACGGAGCGAAACTCGGCCAGGAAGGTTCGGAGATTGGCAGCAACAGGATCATCTCGGTCCCACAGCGCGTAGCCCAGGCCAGAGCTCTACCCTCCAATAAGCTGATGATGAAAGCCACTTTAGAGTGCTCGGTGGGAAACTGACTACTTAAGAGTTCAATATGCATGGTGCATTGAGTCAGGAATCCCCTGCACAACTTGGGATCGCCTCCATATTTACTCGGGAGAGCCAGTCGAAGTCTCGAAGAGGCTGCAGGAGGTGGTGAGCGCTGAGCTGTAGTATGCTGCTGTAAGGCGGCAGTCAGTTGCTGGATCTGCTGCGACTGTTGCTGGATTTGTTGAGCCTGTTGAGCAACCACTCTGGCTACGTCACGGAGATCAGGCACCTCGCCGGGATCCATGGTTGGAGCCTACTGTAACGCCTGGAGTAGTGGATCCACTGAACCGTCACTAGCGATGGCACTAACCTTACCAGGGAGCGGAGTCTAAGGGGCCGCTGGTTTTCACCAGAGCCCACCGCTGGCGGGATGAACTTGCTGCGGCAGGCGACCCCCAGGTCGCTACCCCTGGCTTCGTTGCTAGTGACGGCAGGCGAGGTGTGGCAGGAGCAGTAGGCAGGAGATAGTGCAGGCTGAGGTCTGTAGGCATAATCGCAGGTGGCGGACAGGACTCAGGAACAATGGGAAGGCAGCGGGCAGGGACTAGGGACAAGGACTGCGCACCCTAGGAGGCGGGGACGCACGCGCCGGCCGGCACAGACGGAGACAGGAGCGGGGCGAGGTAAGGCGCCCCCCTGGGCCGAACAGGTAGCAGCGCCGGGTCCCTGCACAAGGACCCCGGCGGCTGCATGGGGCAGAGGGAGGTCGCTGCGGCGGCCCGGCGCACGGGACGCCACCGCGGCCGTGACAAGTACACTATGCCTAGTTTAAACCTTATAATGTAGTTCAGGCACCAGTATGAAATGTGAGCACTCCAACAGTGGTTTTGGAAAATGTAGTTATTTATTAATACATCAAGGTACCACTGTTATTATGCATGATATTTTTGTTTATTTGTAGTTTTTATGCAGGATTGCATGCTTTGTGCAGGCTATTGTAGTAGTGCCCTTTCAGAACTTTGGTGTGCTCATTGCACCCAACCTTCTTACCCTGCTTTTTCGTTCCACAGCCTGATGAAGGGCATCCTACCAGACACATCAGAAGCATGAATAAGAATCCTGCATATGAAATATGACAGCAAAACTATTACTGACCTCAGAGAGAACAGCTAAAGACGACATTGTAGGCTGCTAAAGCATTCAACGCAGTGAAAACCTAGGTGCATTGTCCCCTTTGCATACATTTCCAGACATTACATACATACCACATCCGTATAACGTGTGAATGTGGCCTTAGACTCCTAATAGATTACAGTGGGGAAGAAAAAGTATTTAGTCAGTCACCAATAGTGCAAGTTCCACCACTTAAAAAGATGAGAGAGGCCTGTAATTTACACCATATGTAGACTTCAACTATGGGAGACAAAATAAGAAAACAAATCCAGAAAATCACATTGTCTGATTTTGTAAGAATTTATTTGCAAATTATGGTGGAAAATAAGTATTTGGTCAGTAACAAAATTTCATCTCAATACTTTGTTATATCCTTTGTTGGCAATGACAGAGGTCAAACGTTTTCTGTAAGTTTTCACAAGGTTGGCACACACTGTTGTTGGTATGTTGGCCCATTCCTCCATGCAGATCTCCTCTAGAGCAGTGATGTTTTGGGGCTGTCGTTAGGCAACACAGACTTTCAGCTCCCTCCAAAGGTTTTCTATAGGGTTGAGATCTGGAGACTGGCTAGGCCACTCCAGGACCTTGAAATGCTTCTTACGAAGCCACTCCTTCGTTGCCCTGGCGGTGTGCTTTGGATCATTGTCATGTTGAAAGACCCAGCCACGTTTCATCTTCAATGCCCTTGCTGATGGAAGGAGGTTTGCACTCAAAATCTCACGATACATGGCCCCATTGATTCTTTCATGTACCCGGATCAATCGTCCTAGCCCCTTTGCAGAGAAACAGCCCCAAAGCATGATGTTTCCACCCCCATGCCTTACAGTAGGTATGGTGTTTGATGGATGCAACTCAGTATTCTTTATCCTCCAAACACGACAAGTTGTGTTTCTACCAAACAGTTACACTTTGGTTTCTTTAGACCATAGGACATTCTCCCAATGCTCTTCTGGATCATCCAAATGCTCTCTAGCAAACTTCAGACGGGCTTCAGACAGTCTTGTATGTCTTCCATTTTCTAATTATTGCTCCCACAGTTGATTTCTTCACTCCACGCTGGTTGCCTATTGCAGATTCAGTCTTCCCAGCCTGGTGCAGGGCTACAAATTTGTTTCTGGTGTCCTTTGACAGCTCTTTGGTCTTCACCATAGTGGAGTTTGGAGTCTGACTGTTTGAGGGTGTGCACAGGTGTCTTTTTATACTGATAACAAGTTTAAACAGGTGCCATTACTGCAGGTAATGAGTGGAGGAAAGGGGAGACTCTTAAAGAAGAAGTTACAGGTCTGTGAGAGCCAGAAATCTTGATTGTTTGTAGGTGACCAAATACTTATTTTCCACCATAATTTGCAAATAAATTCTTACAAAATCAGACAATGTGATTTTCGGGATTTGTTTTCTCATTTTGTCTCTCATAGTTGAGGTCTACCTATGATGTAAATTACAAACGCCTCTCATCTTTTTAAGTCGCCTCTCATCTTTTTAAGTGGGAGAACTTGCACTATTGGTGAATGACTAAATACTTTTTTTCCCCACTGTATATGTTGACTGAAACGGCCACTTAATATGGTGGTATTGGTGTTCTTCTTATAAGAGCCACTCCTGTGCTAGGTCATTCCCTGGAGGGATATCTGTGTAGTCCTCTGCTTTGAGACACTTACCTGGGGCTCCATGGGCTCTTTTGCATAAGAAATTTTATGTACTATGGTACTTTTCAAGATTTGGATCAATAAATATCTGTTAAATACTGTTTGTCAATTTTGGCTAACCCAAATGCTATATAGCAAATTTCCCCGACATCTCCCTAAATTAATGCTGCATTTCCGTACACTAAACCCAGCACTACTGCAAATTAGCCACCAATGCAGTTGACTTTTGATCTAGTCATAAAACTGTTCAGAACATTGTTCAGGAGTGAGAGGGGAGTCACACTCATTAGTATCTAGACTACCATATGAGAATTTGTTTTGTGGAACCAATAGTACTTACAATGTAATGTGAGAAAATATAGGGTGGAATAAAAAAGTACAGCAACTTTTTGAGGGGGTTGATTAAAGAGGTTGTCCCCTCTTTCAAATCAACTGGTGTCAGAAAGTTATATATGTAGATTTGTAATTTACTTCTATTAAAAAATCTCCAGTCTTCCTATACTTATTAGCTACTATATGTTCTGCAGTAAGTGTGGTTTTATTTTCAGTCTGACACAGTGCTCTCTGCTGACATCTCTGGCTGAGATCTGTCTGTTTTCTATGAATCTCCATAGAAAACCTCTCCTGCTCTAGAGTTCCTGTCTTGGCCAGAGATGTCAGCAGAGAGCACTGTGTCAGACTGAAAATAAAACAACATTTCCTGCATGACATATAGGAGCTTATAAGTACAGTATGGGAAGACTGGAGAAGTTTTAATAGAAGTCAATTACAAATCTATATAACTTTCTGACACCAGTTGATTTGAAAGAATTTTTTTTTCCCACTGGATAACCCCTTTAAGTAGGGCTTATGCACCAAATTGACCTGGTGTGGTTGTATCTATAGTTACCCAAACAGAAGCATCTGCAAAACACATAATGACAGGTACCCTTTAACCCCTTAACAACAAAGGGCGTTAAAGGGTACGCGAGGCGACCCCGCTCTGAACCGCCGCGACCCTGGGTGCCACATGTAGCCCGGGACTGCGGCTATTAGCGGGCACGCTAATCAGGTAATCAGGTAATCGGAGGCAGCTGTCAAAGTTGACAGCTGCCTCCGATTACCAGCTGCAGCACTTCCCTGATGTCTAGTGGGTGAGATCGCTCCTCCGGGACAACGATCTCTGTACCTGATGTGTTATAAGCATGGGAATGGAGCAATTATATTTGTTAACAATGGTTTGAATTTTTTACAGGCCATCAGATACAAGAAAAGTTATACATGTTATATATCGTTTTAATCGTAACAACTTGAGGAACATATATAACATGTCAGTTTTACCCCAGGGTGAATGGCGTAAAAACAAATACCCCCCAAATTCACAAAATGCGGGGTTTTTTTTTCAATTTCACCACACATTTATTTTTTTTCTGGTTTCGCAGTGTACTTTATGAAAAAATTCAGCCTGTCATTGCAAAATACAATTAGTGGCGCAAAAAATAAGGGCTCATGTGGGTTTCTAGGTGGAAAAATGTAACTGCTATGGCCTTTTAAGCACAAGGAGGAAAAAATGAAAACTCAAAAATCGAAATTGCTCTGTCTTTAAGGGGTTAATAAAACAAAAAATAAACAAGTCACCATAGAGTGACAACACGTGTAATGTCTGGTCCAGGATCTTCATACACACGGACCTAGGGTGACAGCTCTCTCGGTTTGTTGTTTCTGTCTTGGATTCCCAGATTGTGGGCTGTTTATACAGCTGTTTGCTTTTTTTGTGGTACTATCATATTGCACTGGTTGTTCTTTGCACTGTAGCACTTTAAATCACAGTTCTTATTATATTGATTGTATTTATTGCTCTTTCTAGTGCACTACTTAGTGGAATATACCCAGTATATTATACATATTATTTCATACTGTATCGGACTATTGACAGATTGTTAAGGTGGTAGAGGTCATTGATATTTATATGGATCACGTTGTTTACCCACATATGAAGTTCGTGGAGGGAGGATATCTTATTTTTTTCCAGTCCTTGTACCATGAACTTGTATGTGTTTTTCATTATTGACATGTTAAATAAAGGTTATTTTTATCTATCAATTTTGATCCAGTGGTAGGCGCACACACCAATTATTACAGTGTCCTTCTGTTTTTCTTTTTTATTGTTGGTTTTGGTCAGGGCAATAGATAGCAGCCCCTTGCTTATCAGGCTTGTTTTTCTTTGTACATAGGTACCCTTTAATGACTTTGGCTGTATGTTTGGGGTTGTTGTCCTTCTGCAGAATACATTTGAGCCCATCGGGCTTGTATCTGCTTGTATTTCTCAGCATTGAGGACACTATTAATGCTGACCTACCTCAGAACCTCATTTGGTTCCTGTTTTTTTATGCATAGTTGAGTCACTTGGCCTTGTTTCCAAATTAAAGATACAGCTTTTTGGAAAAAGCACATTGGGTCAAATAAAAAAAAAAAAAAACATTCTGCTTTATGAATATTCATGACATTGAAATATTGGTATATAAAAACTGAATGAATATTGTCAACCAGGCCACTATGTACAATGACAAAAGAAAAACGCAAACAAATGTTTCTGTTCCTGGTTATCTAGAAAAAAATAAAAGTGCTCATTGCCATCAATTTCAAAGACTTTATGAACTATTGATGATAGTATTATGTCATGACCTTCGTTACTAACTTAATACAATGTGAATATACTTACAGGAAATAAAAAAAGGACAGGAGAATAAAGCCACAAACTAAACACAATTTATTATAAACATCAAGGCACGGACAATGGCATGTAATTTCCCTTTTGCTGTTTTGTTTAGGCTTTTAAAGAACATTTCACACTAACATATTATCCATTAAAAGACTTCAGAGCCAGAAAAAGCAAATGAAACACAATTTTTTAAAACCAGAATTATAACATCTATAATATATATCTTTCCTATATAAAGTGCATAACATCAGAACATATACAATCTAATACACCAAAATAGACTCTTTATTTTTGTTTTTGTCACAGTAAATTTTTACCAAAAACATACATACAAATAGAACAGCAAATTCTTCCTGGATTGTGAGACGCATTTGCATTCGGACATATAATGTAGGGTTTGTTTGCATATAAAACATTTCAGAATAATGAGACGGAAAGAACAGACATCTTTTTCAGTGTGATAAAAGCAGCACAGGAGCTGTTGTAGTCAAGGTCTTTTTTTTTTGTAAATATTAAGATGCAGACTGCAAGCTAAGTCTGGAGATAACATTGTCAATAATCGGCTTGGTCAGACAGAATTCTGTTCTAGCAATGAATATGTGACGTTTGTTAAATATTACATAGTCTGGTTAGTCACTGACTGATGTATACTACAGTATGGGGGGGGGTATTTACTAATCCTCGTGCGTCACATTGTTCTCCTCTTGAGCATCATAGTTTGGCGCATGGCAGGTACACTCCATTTACTAATAATGTACACTGTTGTGGCAACACATTTTTGACATGCTCAGGTTTCAAAATAAAGTCTCCGACAAGAAGGCATGACTAGAGAGATGTATATTCTACCAAAATGACTCATTTCTATTCAGTGGACTTTGTAGAGAAGACATATTTAGAATTACACCCAGTTTGGTGGTCCACAGCCAAGACTCTTACAATCTACTTCATTACATGAATTAGTTCATAATGAGCATTGGAACAAAGAGACTGTTTCTAAAAATGTAGATTGGCTTCATATATGCTGAACATGAATGTCCATGTTTCTTTCCACCAGTTAAGGCAATAAAAAGTGAATTATAATACGAAGGAAAGCTATATCAAACCTTTGGCTCTTCAGCAGTTGCACAACTACAACTTTCAGCATACCCTGATATTTGGCATCCTAGGAATTCTTAAAGCAACACCTAGAGAGCTAAAAGTGAGAACTACTTATATGAATTAAAAATGCACCATAAAGAAGACTACAGAAAAATATAACATTGGATGAAACCAACAGATGAAGAAATCCTGTACACATATCAAGGCTAATAAAATTGTTGTTACTAGTGTTTATTCTATGCAAAAATATATGACTAAATATGACTAAATGCCGCATACCTATTAGATGTTCGTTGGTCAAACCAGACTATTTCAATAGAGCAGTCTGACTGCCTAATGTAAATAGGGGGCCAACCCCAACTATTCATTTCCAGCAGGTGTTGGGGGAAAGAAGGACCAGAATTTTGGATTTAAAGGGAATCTGTCAGCAGTAAAGTCAAGAAAGAAATATCACATTTTTTATTTATCTGCCTGTCAAAAAGGTTTCTCCAGACTCAAGATGTGCTGCAAGCTGGAAATCTCCTCTTCCCCCATCCCTGCTTGATTGAAAACCCTGGAGTCCCAAGCAGGGTCAGGTATGGAAGGGGAAGGAAGGAGGTGTTACAGCTTGCTGCATTTCAGTAGCTCAGTAAAACCACTTTGACTCTTTGGACTATAGAATGAAAGCATATTTCTACATTCTAGAAGCATAGCTGGATATAGGAAAAGGCACCATGTGTCTCCTTGACCTAGCTATCTAACGGTGTCAGCAGTTTGAAACCTTTAAAACATACCCAATGCTTTGTTCCTCCAGAAGATAAGCTCCCTATTAAAACCACATGTGCACTTCAAACACTCCAGAAAGGCCAGTGTTCGCTTATGTGGCGGACTAAGAATGAAAATCTGTTGGCTTATTAAGTTTTTTAGTTTTTTAAAGCTTTTTCGAAAAGTTATTTTTTTAGGATGATTATCTTAGAGGCAAAGTGATTCTGTCATTTTGAGAGGGCTATGTAGGATGACTTTTGGTTACATCAGTTGAAAATAGATAAAATAATGATTTTTCTTTGAATAATAATGTGGTACCATGAGGGTTATTTTTAAGGCTGCAAAAGACAAAAAGAAGAATAGAGGAATGTAGTAATCAGCAAAGCCACCAGCTCATGTTAATGGACTGTTTATATGGGCAAAATATCTATATTTCACAATAGTTTGTTGTCCTATATCAAGTCGGTTCCACATAATTATTGTAGAGTTAACCCTATAGATGCTGCCATCAGCGCAACCGCAGCATCAATAGGGAGGAGAGGGAGAGATCACAGAATTCTGATGGTAGTCATGGCCCTGCTACAGAAGCCAATGAGCAGGGAAGAGAGGGGAAAGAGGTAGAGATTGCAAGAGTGCTCTTTAGGTTACAGGTTCTAAATGGTTAAACGAACAGGTTGATGTGTTAAGTAACACATATTGATGGGAAAAATCCCTGTTAAATAAAATCTATTCTAAAATCTGTGTTTGTATATATAATGTATTCTATGAGAAGTAACAGAGTCATAGAATCTATGGCCCCATTTACATCACATTTTAGCAGAGAAAACAAATGTGGTGTGACTGGGGTCTAATATACCTCTATAAGATAAAATTAGCTTTTAGATATGTTCACATAGGACTGAAACGTTGTAAATTTTGACTTCCCTATCATAGTTAATGATGGAAATCCAACATAGCCTTAGGTTTCATTGATACAGCCATAAGCCACATGGCTGTGTCAGTACAGTACCGTGAAAATTTAAACTGATTTAAAATGATCCATGATGGAAAAGTTCCTATAATCTGTTCTGTTGCACACGATCCGTATACACGACTGTGCATGGAACCTAAGGGCTGCAGCCGGCTCCTTCAGCCACCGGTAATGAAATGCAGCACGCTCAGGTTTGGAGAAACCAGAGCATGCTCACGGTTCGCTCATCTCCAGGTTATAGTCATTCTTTTTGGATTTTGGAAGTGGATTTTTTTTTTATATCAACAAAAATATGGCAACTCAGAATGTAACATTTCTTTCAGCTGGCCTGCTAGTAAAGGATTTAGTCTAGAAAACTCATAACATGGTATTTAACTTGGTCACTGTTGTTCAAACATCTAATAGGAATTACTTAGAATATCAAATTTTATAATTTCTGTAGATCATTTCCTTTACCAAAACAACTTCTTACCCTAGAGATGCTGGTCTAAAGTCATGGCTATTAGTTGTATCACCTCTCTGCAATCTGCTGTTCACTGCCTGTTGTCAGGTGAAATCTGTCTCTGGCAAGAGAAACACCAGAACAGGACAGAGGTAGTGGGGATAGGGATTAGCTACTATTATGTGCAGGAGAGAAAGAATGACTGTGCAAATCCTCTAGAAGCCTTCCCTCTCATATCTGCAGCGGTTTCAGTGGTTAGTATAAACTTTTCGTTGCTATACTGCTGCTATATATTATATATATATATATATATATATATACATACACACTCACCGGCCACTTTATTAGGTACACCTGTCCAACTGCACGTTACCACTTAATTTCTAATCAGCCAATCACATGGCGGCAACTCAGTGCATTTAGGCATGTAGACATGGTCAGGACAATCTCCTGCAGTTCAAACCGAGCATCAGTATGGGGAAGAAAGGTGATTTGAGTGCCTTTGAACGTGGCATGGTTGTTGGTGCCAGAAGGGCTGGTCTGAGTATTTCAGAAACTGCTGATCTACTGGGATTTTCACGCACAACCATCTCTAGGGTTTACAGAGAATGGTCCGAAAAAGAAAAAACATCCAGTGAGCGGCAGTTCTGTGGGCGGAAATGCCTTGTTGATGCCAGAGGTCAGAGGAGAATGGGCAGACTGGTTCGAGCTGATATAAAGGCAACAGTGACTCAAAATAGCCAACCGTTACAACCAAGGTAGGCAGAAGAGCATCTCTGAACGCACAGTACGTCGAACTTTGAGGCAGATGGGCTACAGCAGCAGAAGACACCCGCATGGTGTACCTAATAAAGTGGACGGTGAGTGTATATATACATACATACATGCCATCAATAGTAGTGTACTGTGTAAATTATCTCCCAACACAGTGCCTTTTTCCCCAGCACCATGTCATGACAAAGCAGAGAGATGTATGTCCTGTGCTGTGATGGGATAAGCAACTAAGGAAGGAAGTTACTATGTGTGCATTCCTTGCAAACAGCTCAGCCCTGGCCCGGTCATCCTGAAATGGAGAGAATGATAAATATCTGTGCAAATTAAAGGGGATTCTTTTAAAACAGGTAGGCTTAAAAAAACCACACACACCAACTAATGACCCCACAAAGAATGATGACTTAGTACTTCTTAAAGGTAACCAATCACCAGGAAAACATCATATAACCAATGTAACCTGTAGTACTCTTTCCAGTCATATAAATAACGTTAATCATTGCTCCTTTGCAAAACTCCTGCACCGTATGCAAATTACCAGTATGTACCAGTTTGGCCTCAAGGCCAAAGTATTCATACATGGCACATAAAAATCTCAGTGTTGAAGCCTGCAGCGTCAGAGAGTGGCTGTCCTGTTATGTTCCCTGAGAGCCAACACCATTACAGGATGGGCCCTCTTTGATGCTGCAGCCTCCTAGACTGAGATTTTTCTTTGGCCCTGAGGACAGACCTGTTGCCTATGTACCAATAATTTGTATACGGTGCAGGAATGCTAATTAACATTACTTATATGGCTGGAAAGAATACTACAGGTTATATTATTCTATATGTATACATTATAAGACGTTTTCCAGGTAACTTAAGAACTACAATTAAGTTTTTATCAAAAAGTCATATGACAATTTGAGTTACAGTCCTGAAAAGTTTTTTTGACAGCGTATGCTCATATATACCGATAGTGGTGTTAAAGGGAATGTACCATGTATTCAGTTTTAATTTTTATTAATTAGATGTAAGCAGAATAACATGACTACTAGTTTGTTTTTTGTTTTTTTTAAGTTTTGTAGCTACAGTATTTTTTATTCAACCATTTTAGAGGTACATATGTCCTTATGTACAGTACAGCAAGAAGTGTGTGACTCATGGCAGCTGCAAATAATAGGTTTGAATAGTCAAAAAGAGAAAGTACTCCACTTCCCCCAGAGAGCCAGGTGTGAGGAGTTGTGTAGTATTGCTACTTATCCTTAGTGGGGGCTTTAGCCGTAAACCCTTCTAAAAGAAACTGTGAAAATCTATGGATACACTAGATACAACTCTCATTAACTATACTATTCAATTTAGTTGGTTCATAAACACGCTATATATGAGGAAGTGTCTTGCTTTGAGGTCTTAAATTATTTCCGAGTTACCTTGTAGCCTCTCCTCACTCCTATTCACCTGAAACCATCATGTATATAACTTATTACAACAGAGCTATTACTTCTAACAAATACTAGCCATGTATTAGAGGCGTATGTTACGGTATCAGTACGTTCATTCATGGTAAAGTAGCTATGACAATAAAATTAAGTCCATACAGTCTCTATTCTGAAACATTTTCTAAATAGTTGGAACCCATATACACATGTATATCTGGTCTGGTTCAAGCTGCATTCAAGTAATTTGAGATCTGTATGTTGGTATATCTGTTCACACAACTAATCAAGCAATTAACCCACACTTCTTGGCAACAGCAGTGGCAGTCTAACACTACCTGACGGCATAGTACACAGTGAAAATAACGCAGTAATCATTGTAAAATATGGGTAAGGCACTATAAAGTAAGAGAAAGAGGTAGGGGAATAAAAAAGCTGTACTCACCCTAGCTCACCACAGTCACTCCCCCACCAGAAGTGTTCCAATGATGTCCTTTAAATTGTTCATGTAAAACTGCAGTCAATAACGCAGCAGTCTTTTCCTGCATGCACTGCACATGACTGCTGAGAACAGTGATTGGCTAGGACATGAAGTGCACAGCAACGTCACTGCAGCATTTATGGTAGGGGAAATCTAGTGCATGACAAGCAGGGGCTAGGTACTGTTTTTTGTTTAATTTAAAAAAAATTTCCCAGCTCATTTTCAGCTAATTTTTTTCAGCTCTGCCTTTAGCAAATAATAAAAAACAAAAGTAAAAGTTCTTTAAACAGAATGACCAATTACTTTTTGATACAAATATAGGCGATAAGATGTATTTTGTACACGAATCACACTATGTATTAGATGGTTTTAATAGCCTTATTACAAATTAAAACAAACTACAAGTTAAGGTACATTCACATTGTGTGGTAGTCAACATAGGAAAGTTCCCAATCTATGCAACCACAGAGGCCGAGTGGCATACATTACCCACTAGATCCCTTGATAAAAAGAAAAAGAAAAAAAAAAAAAAAAACTGTATAGTTTTGTACTAGAGCTGTCACAGCTGTTGTTACATACATTAGCTAAACAGCACCCCAGACTGCCCACTGTCTGTGCTACGAGCCCGTTCATAGATCAGCTGTATGACATAGACTGTCCTTCTCTGTCTCCTGGAGACGGAGCAGAATGCTATGTCTCGTGTAGCTGATCTATGAACAGCTCAGATCCTATTACTCTATGGCAGCATCAGAAGCGTGCATACAGCAGCAAGCTGTGCTAATGATATAACAGGATAGGATATTTAGAGCATATTCGGGTGTAATATGGATCATCTGCAACACCAGAGGGAAAAAAATAAATTAACCCATTAAATGTGTGCAAAACAACTTTTGTTATTTTTACATGATGTTACATGGCCGCTATTTTATATGTTCAATTGGCCCGATACTGGATTATCAGCCAGATGAACGTTATTTTAAAATCATTGAAACCCATCCGCCCTATGGGTGTGCCTGAAAATTAATTAACCATTAATTTCCAAGCTCACTATGGCCAACATAATAGCCACACAGAGTGTGAACTTTCAATTACGTGCGGCCGCTGTTTCCGGACAATGGCCGCAAATAATTCACATGTCAATCAATTGTACAGCCATTGTTCAATACAGGTGTGAACAACAGAACGGCCGTTGTTTTATTTGCTAACATCAATTCGAAACATATGATTCTTGTCATAAAAAATACGTAGTGTGAACTGAACATAGCAGAATCTATGCAAAGATATGCAATGAATACACTGCAATGCACCCATTGGCACATTATACGCTATGATGGGAACTATATTTTCAACTGGTGGAAAAACATTTTTATTACTTTTTGCTGCAAAAAGTGGTCTAAAGTGCAGGAGGGATATATTCAGAGTCCACCGATAGCTGGGACACAAGATTCATGCTTTGGCTATAGTTTTTTTTTTTTAAGTTACCTTACAATGATAAATAGACATGAGAACCTGAGCTATTATACACCATTAATAGTGTTATTATAAAAACATAGTAAACCCTAGGACTTTGCACTCAAAATGAATATCTGGTATGTGAGAGTATGGACCGTCAAACCGGTTAGCACAGATATGTTGTCCTAGTTGGCATTGCTCGCACAATGATCCTTCTAAATAAACAGCCTCTGACTGGGTTTTGGCAATGACGTTACACAGCAATTGCTATAGCATAGTAATGTGCGAAATCTATGAACATGACTCATGATTATTTGGTACTAGCAAGAAAATATTATATATATTATATGTATATATAAGGGTGGGGAAATGTTGGCAACTGATAAATGATGATGAATATTATAATACAGTACATGAAGTGTTCTGTTCTACACCAGATCTTGTGCTCGGCAAATTAAGGTTTAGTTGAGCATTTAAACAGATTAAGGGTTTTTTCACAATGCTGGTTGTGTCTTTTTGACACACTTTTTTAAAATCACAGTTTAAAAAACAAACAAACAAAAAACAACACGTATATGTGAATATAGCCCAAGTCTAAGGACTTATGCATAGAGCTAAAATAAAGGGGTGATCCAGGCTTGGAAAACATGGCGCTTTCTTCCAGAAACAGCTCCACTCTTGTCCTCAGATTGAGTTTGTGTACTTCAGCTCAGTTCTATTAAAATAAATGGAGCTGAATTGTAATACCACACACACAACACAAGGACAGGGTGGTGTTTTTTTTTTTTTTTTTTAAGTAGCTGCGTTTTTTAAAATTCTGAATAACCCCTTTAAAGCGTTTCTGTAGCCACAATCTGCCCTCCCCAAACCGCTTGTACCTTCAGATAGCTGCTTTTAATCCAACATCTGTCGTGGGGTCCATTCGGCAGGTGATGCAGTTATTGTCCTAAAAAGCAACTTTTAAACTTGCAGCCTGTGTCAAATTGGCGTGGCCTAGAGTATCTGTGCCCTAAACTTGCACCGCCTCTCCGTCCCTCCTCCCCGCCCTCTTCACCATTAGGAATGCCCCTGGCAGAACTTCTCCTATTCCGCACTTGTCAGAACACTGCACAGGTGCCTTAACAATCCAACTCGTGTACAGTGTTCACACAGGTGATAAATAGTAGAAAACCTGCCTGGAGCATTCCTAATGATAAAGAGGACAGGAAGGAGGGACAAAGAGGTGGTGCCAGCCTAATGCACAGATAGGCCATGCCAATTTGACACAGGGCTGAAAGTTAAAAAGTTGTTGTTTGGGCAATAACTTCATCACCTGCCAAACAGACCCCAGGACAGATCTTGGATTAAAAGCAGCTATCTGAAGTTACAAGTGGTTTTTGGGGGGCAGACTACTGTGGATACAGAGTCACTTTAAGGCTCTCTCCAATCTCAAAGGTGTAATACTGACACAAGTGCATGGGTCCTTACCTTGGTATGTGCCATATTTCACACACATTTTTTTCCTTTTCTTTTTAGTGACATGTTCAATTGCATTTTACAGAGATTCGTAAGCCGGCCAAAGTTTGGGTTCATACGAACCCAAACCATTAGCTTTTGAATCCTGCTGCCAGCCTGCTTCGTGGGGAAGGTGGAGACATCCCGAGTCCCACCTAGGTCATAGGCTGTATCCCTGTTTTCCAGGTGGGACTCGGGCTGTCTCCCCATTCCCCACGGACCGGGAAGACAGTGAGGTTTAAAAGCCAATGGCCAATGCATCTTTATTTATGACCCCTAGAAGCATTGTACATTCAATGCTTTGCTGCATGCATAAGACCAGTATTACTAGTATTTCAATAAAATGCAATCTTCAATAGATTTATGTCCATATGTGACAGATATCCCTGCTTCCCAAAAAAACATTTAATCATTTAATACATCTAAATGAGAACGTTTCTGCAGCATGTGCAAAACCCTTTTACTGTTCCACACACAGCATATAGTACTGTCACTGAGAATTATGCAACAAGTCGTATGTGAATATGCTGAACAGCACCACCAAGTTGAACAAAATTCCAATGTTATAAATATTGGATTGCTGGTGTTGTATGCTGGCTGGAGCCTCAACATGATCCAGCATCAATAAGTCAAGTGTCATGTGTACAGCAGCAATTGGCTATTTCATAGAAAAAAACATGGCCATTCCCATTTTCTTTTTCAAAAGTTCTATATATTAAAATATAATTATTATTTGCAATCTGAAAATATACATTCTCTCACATATACACCCAATAAAATATACCAATAACTGATTGTAATATATGAACACAGTTCTCAGGACAACACCTGAAGAATTTCTTTTTCTTGGGCTGCCTCATACAGACTTCACTTCTGATAACATAAGTGGCTGTGCACAATTTCTGAAATAGTTCCACAGATCTGAATGGGGTTTTAAAAAGCAAAAAACATTATGTGTTGCAAAAGCAACATCATTCAGATTTACAGTATGGACTTTAAGCCTCAAAAATTTCCCCCAGAAAAATGGACATTACCCTACGAGGACAAATATTGCAGACGTCTCTCCCACAGGAGATCAGTAGACCACACCTCAGTACCAAACAACTATGATTCGGACTACGTAAGGACAGATAGAGCTCTCGGTCTACAGTTACATTACACAGGTATGGGAATTATATATATATATATATATATATATATATATATATATATACACACATACACATACATATATACTTTGGTTATTGTTTAAACATATTTACACTATAAAATTTAAAGACTTTAAAGGGGTTGTCCGGCGAAAAAAAATTATTCACAGAATAACACACATTACAAAGTTATACAACTTTGTAATGTATGTTATGTCTGTGAATGGCCCCCTTCCCCGTGTCCCACCACCCCCACCCGTGTACCCGGAAGTGTGGTGCGCTATACATTACCTGTCGCGTGCCGACCACGGTCTCCGATCGTCAGCAGTGACGTCTTCTTCGGGAGCTTGGCGGATCTTCCCGAGTGCCGGCCGCCCTCTGCAGCGTCATCCGAAGCTCAGCCGCGATTGGCTGAGCATAACTGTGCTCAGCCAATCGCGGCTGAGCAGCTGATGACGTGGCCGCGTCATCAGTCGCTCAGCCGCGATTGGCTGAGCACAGTTATGCTCAGCCAATCGCGGCTGAGCTTCGGATGACGCTGCAGAGGATGGCCGGCACTCGGGAAGATCCGCCAAGCTCCCGAAGAAGACGTCACTGCTGACGATCGGAGACCGTGGACGACACGACATGCGGTGAGTATAATGCACCACACTTCCGGGTCTAGCGTGGGTGGGGGGAAACACGGGGAAGGGGGCCATTCACAGACATAACATACATTACAAAGTTGTATAACTTTGTAATGTGTGTTATTCTGTGAATAATTTTTTTTTGCCGGACAACCCCTTTAAGGCCTGTACAGTCCTTCAGAATTTGGCACATGCAATTGTCAAGTTTTAGATTTAGCAAACAATGGCTTTTGTGCATGAAAAGGTCCTATAGAGGCTAACTATATCAAAGATGACACATTCTGACATTTGCTGTCTAGAAGGCACACAACATGGCAAAGCTTCTTATAGTGGAACATAACATCAAGGCATCAAAGCATGGCAAGGGGGACTTACACTATTTTAAAGCATAATTACAGATAGCAAGGTAACCATCCATGTTCTCTTCTCCATACAGGTCTTAAATAGCACGCTCTATATACAACTGCAGACAATTATCTCTAGAATAAAGACTCCCAACCAATTCCCATAGCAGAAAACATTATGAAGACCCAAATATGGTTTTACATTTAATTCACTCATTCCTGTTCCATTTCAAATGTAAGTCAACTTAAGAAATTTCATTGCCGAACACCTCCAATACAAGTGGCGTGAGCTGCATACTGTGCTCCGGCTGGAAAGAAAGAAAACGATACTGCTTGGAATGCTCCTCGTTCAAGCTGCGCAGGTCGGCCAGTTTCTGGATCATCTTTGGGTACAACAATCGACTCCCCGGGGGTGGATGTTTGCAAAGGATGTAGGTCTGAAGAGTCGAAGAGAGGCGATCCTGGATTGCTTCAACAAGCGCTTTGTCTTGGACTCCTGGACGGTCTATAAATCCCACATAAAACCAGTAAATATCAGTGCAAAAGAAAGCTGAAGAAATGTCCCACATATGTACTGCCATCATGGCCCCAATATATGTACTCCTGCCATCATGGTCACTTGGACACATGCAGCAAACACCAATTTATCAGTGACCATTTTTAGCCCACTGTGATATAATGACGATATGGTGATGAATAACATATGGTATATCTGCACATACTATATAAATCCCCAACCTCTAAGCACTGACCTGGTGAGAGAATACAGATAGCCATTAAAAGTACATGCTCTTCTTCATGAAGATTCAGTTTCTTCAGTCCCACCTGGAACTTCACAAGTGGCTCCAGAAGCTCCATACTATGACCGGCTGCAGGAGAGACAACAAATACTAAGAGTTAATCAGCTGTACGTTTTCCCCAACCTCACCATTCATCCATTTACATAATGGAAAGTAGGGGGCACAGTAAAATATGGTATAACTGGGTGTTGCTGAATCATTAAAAAATAAGTGAAAGACAGCATCCTGCCACATACAAATGCCATATACCATAGAAACATTGTGGACAAACATGTATAGCATACAAACTACTTCAGTATTCTCATTCCAATTTCTCATGATGCTGGTAGGATTCTAGTACAATAGGAATGTAATAAAACAGGAAACATTTTATCTGCCATATGATAACAAAAAATGTAGTGTATTTTATATTCTGAATATTATGGACTCATAGGCAATGATTCAATATGCAGCATCCCTTTTTTACATGAACACAATTTCCTCTGCAGAGATGGCCTGGGTCACATGCTGATATGTGTTACATAGCTATTTTGAAGGATTTATTTTCTTTGTAAAACTTCATTCATGTCCACTCTGCATTGGTCTAGTTACAGATAAGGAGACTCTGGTTCTTCCAGGTGCTTATCTACAAGGCCTGAGATAATGCACTGAACATTTTCTCTTTTTTTTCTACTTATATAGGAGATAAACACGTTCTGCCCTAAACATCTACTCCAAACACAGGTAAAACTGGCTTGTGAAGGTGAAAAAATAGGTTGCCAACAAAATGGCATTTATCGATATCTTTATCTACAGAATGACATGATCTGTTATATTGAGCTAGTTGTGCCAGGCTGGCCTGGCTGTGCTCATTCTTCTCCCACATATTGAAACAACCATGCATGGGAAATTATGAGACTGGTGAGCAGAAAAAAAGCTTACTCAAAAAAGCAAGCTGCTAAGCCATATGTTTGTACTTTATACAGATACAGATCTGTATTTGAGCTAATAAAACTAGTTAGGGTCCCATTATGTCTTTGGTGCAGTGTGTTGGATAGGAAAGTCACAGAACATATGTACATGTCCATAGACAATGTGAACAATATATGTAGTGAACAATATATGTAGTGTCCCATGTTTCTTTTCTTCTTTCTTACACCTAGGGAAAAGTGTTTTCTCTACAGTGTCACAGTTAGGACAGTAAGCTGCTGTACCTTACTGCAACCACTAGGTCACACTCCTTCACAGCACAGCTGCAGTTACCACAGGTTTACCTACAAACACACTGTTGCCAATATAGTCTGCACTTCCTTGAGTTAGTTAGTTTAAGCTCCAGACTTGCCTACGCTGTGGATTTTTCTAGTGTCAGGGCAGTCAACCACCTGAAGAAAGGAGAACACTATAAAGGTTTTACCCCGGGTAGAGCACAGTACAGCCGCTCTCTACTGACCTCCTTTTGAGTAGGAGGAATACTACTAGCTAGCTCCACCCAGTTACAGGAGACCTGGGACTCGTACTACCCAATTAGGACAGAAACCAGACACTGAGTGGCAAAAGGCGGTCATATATGCAGAGATCATGTATATATGTGAATACGAGGATTTCTACAGAAAACAATAGAGACAATTCATCACATCCCAGCAGAGTACTCACTAATTAGGCAAGGGGCCCTCCTAAATTGTCCCTGACACCTTCTACTGTTCACTTCTATCAACTCACCTGTTCTCCAAATGTATTGATTTTGCACAAAGTACCTGAGCACTGTTACTAATATTGCACTAAAAATATTAAAAAAGTTTAGACTTTGTTTAAAGTGGGACTTATTTTTACCTCTGCACCTGCACTCTGCACTTCACATCTGTTCTAACCAAGGTCCAGTCGCTGTGTGACCAGGGGTGAGTGTTACCGCTCCTGGCCACTGTGACAAGTAGCCCCCCAAAACACCAGAACCCACCAGCAGACCCAACACTAGTTTCTAGCAACCCGGGCCACAGCACATACATATATGTAAAAGGAGAACAAATGTGCTGTTTTAGCACTGTGACCCTGCTGTTGTCCTGCAACAGTGCACACACTTTCCCACAATCCCTCTTGCTTACAAGTCAAGTAGAGGCCAGCTACTAGTGCTTCCTGGAGACTGCAGTTGAAGTGAGGATGCCTCTCCCAGGGGAGAGGGAGCCCAACTACCACAGAGTAAGTGGGGGTGACAGTAACCCCTTTAAATACATCTGGTGCATGCATTGGGTGGATTGTTTCAAAAGCTGAACTAGATGTGAACCCTGCCATAGATTTTACCACAAAATGTGCCACACTCTACTCTGCTGTGTACTACATTTACCAGAAATAATGAATACCTCCTCGGTGAATGCTGATAAATGTACCAAGTGAAGCACTAAGCAGGTAATGCACACATCTGAAGGTGTGTAAAACAGAATAAATGAATGAGCAGCATATGTTGCTTATCTGTAGATTGTGTGACTTAACACTGTATATAGCTCTAGGGAAGACAATTAAGTGAAATAGCATAAATTGCCCACTTAGTGATGCCGATGTCCAATCTGCTCCATTAGACTTATTTGCTGTATGTTTTAGGATACTGCTAAACAAGGAAGCAATTACAGACTGAAAAATCAAGGCCATGCTGCACAATGAATTGGTCTATGAGAATTTGTTCTGAACAACTATATGGACTTACACATTTTTCTTCGTGTCCAATACTTATAAAGAAGGTCATAGCCATGTGACTAATTTCTATCTGTGAAGGACAATAATATAACCTCTCTTTGTACATGTACTGTACCTTGAGTCACATCATCCACTTTGTACTTGAAGTCTTCACTGCCGCATGTCCAGGACATATCTTCCAAGGTAAATGATTGGTTGGATCGTAGCATTATAACTTCTATCACAGATGACTTTAGCAAGGCAATTTGGTCCTCGGCAGTGAGATCACTAGTTTTCAATACAAAAAAAACCAAAACACACTACTATTAGAATTCTGCCAATTCTCCTGGTCAATAGGTATCTTTAAACCATGACATTTTTATGCATTCATTTATTTTCAGTCCAGCACAGGCAAATCCACGCAGTTTTATTGCAGTATTATAAATACAGGAAAGCCACCATTTTTTTTTTCTTTCAAATTAACTGATGCCAGAAATTTGTAATTTACTTCTGTTAAAATCTCAAGTCTTCCAGTATTAATCAGCTGCTGTTTGTCTTGTAGGAAGTGGTATATTCTTTTTTTCTTTCCAATCTGGAGAGGTTTTCTATGGAGATTTGCTACTGCTCTGGACAGTTCTCGACATAAACAGAGGTGGCATCAGAGAGCACAGAGTCAGACTGAAGTGGATAAACCACTTCCGGCAGGATATACAGCAGCTGATAAGTACTGGAAGACTTAAATTTTTTTTTTATAGAAGTAAAGTACAAATCTCTGACACCAGCTGATTTTGAAAAAAAAAAGGAAATTGGAAAATAACCCCTTTAACCCCTAGACGACCAAGGACGTACTGGTACGCCCTGGAAGTCTGTGCCCAGACGACCCTGGGCGTACCGATACGTCATGAGCTATGAAGCGTGCTCCGGAGCGGAGCGCACTTCATTGGAGGTGAGCCAAGCCCTCACTGTTAATGATAGGCTGCAGCGATCGCTCTGCAGTGTGTCAATAACCCCTCCCCTGTCACTTACCGATCGGAACCCCCGCAGTGTGAGTGTGGGGGTCCCGATCGCTGTATCAGACCACCGGAGGTCTCTTACCTACCTCCGTACATGTATGTACACAAAACACAAAAATGAAAATTTGCGGGGTCCACTGGGTCATTTTGGGGTTAATACTGTTCCCTGTAAATAAACACAGATACTTTTTCCCATCGGCTTTACAAAAAAAATCGTCCAAAGGACCCTGTATGCCTGTAACTGCACTCGCCAACTTCTACAAGGGTGTTTTCTAGGCATGTCACCAGTGCTCCTGTACATTTATCACTACAGATAATCGAATTTACAGTAACAATGAAGTAAACCACTTAATTATCTCTGCAATCCACTCATTAGACTGCTTCCATTTCACTGACTGCCATTCTGTGCTGCTCCTCCCCAAGGGCTTGGAAATGCTGCATCCAGTCCTGGAAAACTGGGAGAAGTTTCCCAGGACTGGATCCAGCGTTTCCCAGCACCCAGGAGGAGCGGCATGGAGCAAAAGGGTGTTCAGTTCCAAAAAAAAGTGTATTTAATGCGATATTGTCACCCCCCCTTTCCATATAAGGAGCACCATTCTTAAGCTTTTACTGTGGACATCATCACCGTAGGCCCCACCCCTCTGTGACATCATTGTCGTCTATGCCCCACCAACTCCCCACCCATTGGAATGGGCCAACCTAGAGGCATAGACGGCGAGGGCGGGGCCTATGTTGCCGTAATGGACGGAGATATAGGGTTCCACAGCCATTAAGCACCGTCCACCAACAAAATGCTCATTGGTGATCTGACTTCTGCATTCATAGAGCGCACTACACATGCACAGGCAGTGCTTCATTGTCAATGGGGCTGCTAAACATTGCAAGGCTTTGAATAACCAAACCCATCCATAATTACCCTACTGACCCACTGCTTCCATTCTGAAACTTCCTGGGTCCGGTCTGCCTTAGATTTCTTGGCCCCTTGACACAGACATGTGACTGCTGCAGCCAATCACAGTAGCCCAATACAGCCAGGGACTGGGAAGTACACAGAATGGTGGGACCTGGGAACCAGGGGACAACAAGTGATGTGGGATCAGTAGGGCAAGTATTAACCATTTTTTAAAGGCCTGATTACCCCTTCTGATTCTATTCTAGACTCTTGATAAGAGTGATGTCAGATTGGCACAATTTGACTTGCTAAAAAGGGTGTTAATATTAAAATGTAAGCTTGAAAAAAAGAATACATTGTCATGTGACTTGTGGTCTATTAGTACAACAGTTCTGCGTAGTGTAGCCTTATGCTTTGTTCACACTACTACTATACATTATTGGATAGTAAATATCCTGAGACAATACACCATACATGTTGAGTAAAGAGGCTAACTAATAACACTCACTCCAGTTATACAATAAAAGTATAAAGGGTAGGAATCCCTTTTACTGAAATGGTTGACACAATATTGGCAAATGTCCAAGTCTATTGATGCATTTAGATATGTCCAACTTCTGGAGATTTCCTCTGTGTACACACATGTCAAATGGGGTGTCAGCAGAGCCTTATTATAGCACTCCCTGAATTGTCACCAGCACACTGCCTCTCTTTCTGCAGAGCAGTGATCTTAACTGGAGATAAGTGCAACTTAAACATGCTTAATCCGATTGTTCATCATTGTAATAACCATGGCTTAAGTTGTTGGGTGCAGCCATGGGATTCTGGGAAAACATGGATATAGCCTATGGCTGCAACCATGGTTTCCTGGACTCCCTTGGGCCATATCCAACTTCTTCAGCCACCAGTATTCAAATGCCAAACAATCGGACTTAAGTTGCATCTTAGTACATCTGAGTGTTTAAGGAAATTTTTTCCCCTAAATTGTTGTTTTCTTTAAAAGGTTTAGAAAGAATTAGAGCCATTATTAAAGTAGAATAAAAAGTGTACTGTCCATTGTTCCTATTCCTATTGGGTTTATTTCTTCCAATAAAGAAAATCAAATTCTTACCGGAATCCAGGTATCATCTTTGCAAATCCAATGACTTTCTGTATACTATAGCTGACCAAATCGGCAAGGTGAGGGAGCATTGACAGCTCAGAAGAACCTTCAGGTGAACTGCTACTGGTGAAGTCACCGAACAGTGAACCCGAGAAAAAGCTGCTTTCTGAAGGATCTGCAAAGTTATAAAAGTTACTTTTTTTATTTTGCTGTTTTAAGTTTAGAGAGAAAGACATACATCACATGGTGAGGTGTAAATGGAGTGTGCTAACCACAAAGATATTAGAGGGAGTTGTTCTAAGCAAACAAAAGCAGAACACAGGTCTTACGCAAAACCCCCTCTGACTAATGAGACTTGTGTGGATCTGGAAAGTTTACACCATACCATTCCAGTGAATAAAGGCTTCAGGAGGAACAACAGACAATTAAAGCAGAATAAAAATATTATTTTGTTTCTACATTCTCTATTAAGCAAATTTTGGTACTAAAATTCAGCTAATTTATTTGTTTTACTAAACATGACGCCTCAATAGCCTTCACAATATACATGTAAAGCAATATTTAAGTAAAACAATTTGGAGTTGGCAAAGACCCCTGTTCACAGGCGAGGTGGCCACAAACTGAAGGCCGGTAATATGTGCGGCATACTCAATGATTTGGTCTATTAAAGGGGTTATCCAGCGCTTCAAAAACATGGCCACTTTTCCCCCTACTGTTGTCTCCAGTTCAGGTGCGGTTTGCAATTAAGCTCCATTTACTTCAATGGAACGGAGTTTCAAAACCATACCTAATCTGGAGACAACAGTAGGGGGAAAGTGGCCATGTTTTTGTAGCGCTGGATAACCCCTTTAACCCCTTAAGGACAGAGCCTGAAATGGCCTTAATGGCAGAGACAAATTTTATGAATATGACCAGTGTCACTTTATTCATTAATAACTTCGGGATGCTTTTACCTATCCGGCTGATTCTGAGATTGTTTTCTCGTGACATATTGTTCTTTACATTTCTGGAAAATTGGAGTCGATACTAATAACGAATCTTTATGAAAAAACCCCAAATAACGTGAAAAAATTTGAAAAAATGCATTTTTCCAACTTTGAAACTTTTTTGCTTATACAGAAAGTGGTTATACCACATAAATTATATATTAAATAGCATAAGCAACATGTCTACTTTATGTTGGCGGCATTTATTAAACGATCTTTCATTTTTTTTTAGACAATAGAAAGCTTAAAACATTAGCAGCAAATTTCCAAATTTTCAGTAAAATTTCAAAATCAGATATTTTTAGGGACCTGTTCAGGTTTAAAGTGTATTTGAGGGGCCTGTATGTTAGAAAGCCCCACAAAGCACCCCATTTCAGAAACTGCACCCCCCACACTCTGCAAAAGCATATCCAGAAAGTTTTTTTAACCCTTTAGGGGAGTCACAGAAATAAAAGCTAGGTGTGTAAGAAATTAGAAAATTTAAATTTTCTGTGGAGAGATTTTATTGTAATCCAACATTTTTCATAATTATAAACCTATTACCAGAGAAACGCACCCCAATATTGATTGCTCCGTTTCTGCAGTTTATAGAAATACCCCATATGTGGCCCTATTGCGCTATTTGATGCAACCACAAGCCTCAGATATAAAGGAGCGCCTAGTGAATTTCAACGCCTCCGTTATATTTGGTCATTTTTGACCGTACCACTTCAGGTTGGCAGAGGCTCTGGGGTGCCAAAACCTAAAAAACACCCCTAAAGGGACACCATTTAGAAAACTACACCCCTCAAGGAATGTAACAAGGGGTGCGGTGAGCATCTGGACCCCACAGGTGCTTCACAGATTTTCCGAACAATATGGTAAGAAAAAATTAAAATTTATTTTTTACACTAAAACGTTGTTCTAGCCTTCAATTTTTCATTTTCTTAAAGGGATAAGAGGAAAAAAAAGACACAAAATGTGTAGCGCAGTTTCTCCCGAGTATGGAAATACCCCACATGTGGCGATAAAGCGCCAAGGGGGCGCAGGACGAGCCTCCAAAGGGAAGAAGCGCCAATTGGCTTTTGGAAGCTGAATTTCACTGGAAAGGATTTCAAGGGCCAGGTCGCATTTACAGAGCCCTGCCAAAAACACTGGAAACCCCCTACAAGTTACCCCATTCTGGAAACTACACCCATCAAGGAATCTAACAAGGGGTTCAGTGAGCATATGGACCCCACTGGTGACGGGCACAAATGTGGAAAAATGTTACGTGAAAGGGAATATTTTCATTTTTTCACTTTCATGGCACAAATGTGCCCGTCATCAAGGGGTCAATATCCTCACTGCACCCCTTGTTAGATTCCTTGAGGGGTGTAGTTTCCAGAATGAGGTCACTTCATCATCTAATATAGCCAAATCCAACCTCAAAAATCCAAATGGCGCTCCTTCCCTTCGGAGGCTTGCCCTGCACCCATATGGCGCTTTATGTCCACATGTGGGGTATTTACGGACTCTACACATTTACAATTGCTCTACACATTTTTTTTTTTTCCTCTTTTAACCCCTTGTGAAAATGATAAATTCAAGGCTAAACCAACATTATAGTGTAAAAAATGTAATATTTCATTTTCACGCCACATTGTTCCACATTTGTGCCAGTCACCAGTGGGGTCCATATGCTCACTACACCCCTTGTTACATTCCTTGAGGGGTGTAGTTTCCATAATGGGGTCACTTGTGGGGGGTTTCAACTGTCTTGGCAACACAGGGGCCTTTTGAATGCAACATGGCCCCTCGAAATCCATTCCATCCAAATCCAGCCTTCAAAAACCAAATGGCGCTCCTTCCCTTCGGAGGTTTACCCTGCACCCGCTTTATGTCCACATGTGGGGTATTTCCGTACTCAGGGGAAATTGCGCTACACATTTAGTGTTTTTTTTTATCTTTTAGTCCCTTGTGAAAATGAAAAAATCATGACAAGATTAATGATTTAGAGTTAAAAATTTTACAAAAATTACACTAAATGTTGGTCTAGCCTTGATTTTTTCCATTTCCACAAGGGGTTAAAAAAGAAAATGAACACAAAACGTGTAGGGTAGTTTCCCCTGAGTACGAAAATACCCCACATGTGGGCATAATGTGCCATATGGGCACAGGGCAAGCCACCAAAGGGACAGAGGGCCATTTAGAGGCTGGAATGGAGGATGGAGGCCATGTCGCAATTACAAAGCTCCTGTGCTGCCAGGACAGTAGAAACCCCCGACAAGTGACCCCATTCTGGAAACTACACCCCATAAGGAATCTAACAAGGGGTTCAGTGAGCATATGGACCCCACTGGTGACGGGCACTTATGTAGAACATGTGCCGAGAAAATAAAAAATACCATTTTTTTCATTTTCACGTCCCAAATGTGGCCGTCACCAGGGGGCCATATCCCCGCTGCCCCCCTTGTTAGATTCCTTATGGGGTGTAGTTTCCAGAAAATGGGGTCACTTGTGGGGGGTTTCTACTGTCCTGGCAGCACAGAGGCTTTGTAATTGCATCATGGCATCCTCTAATGGCCATACCTATTTAGCTGGGGAAAAGGGACCATTCTAATTTATTTGGGGGTATTAGGCCAATTATTAGTTTATAAGGTTGAAAAGGACAGGTGTCCATCAAACTCAATCTGTGTTGATCCAGAGGAAGGTAAAAAAAAACCTCGTGAGGCAGACGACAGTAGCCTCATCACAGGGGAAAAATTCCTTCCCGACTCCATAATGGCAATCAGAATAATCCCTGGATCAGCGTGACCCCTGAAATAGGAATAAGGGACAGAATTTAGATAATGTGGAACCCCAATGACGTGTGGTACGCCTTAAAGCGATCCTGTATGCAGAGGTCGGGGTGATCAGGACAGGTGTCACACTGGAAAATGGTGTCCTTCCTGATCACCCTGTTATGCCACACTCTGCACTTCTTCTGGGGTCTCCTGTTTTCCAGTGTGGGGGACGTCACCTGGAGAAAGTTGTCCTGGTGCGATACGGGGTCCTTCATATCCAGAAGCGCTGGGTCCGCTCCATGGCTGCTAAATATTAGGGCTGGTATTACTGCTTCTGATATTTTCGGATCGTGCCGCAAGCTACAGTAGCTCGGGCAGCGAGGGACCGGAAGAGGGGGTGCTGGTATAAAAGTTATCCCCATGCAGGTGGTAACCTTTATCCAGCAGTGGGAAGATCAGTTCCCGGACGATCTTCCCACTTGTTCCGAGGATGGGGGGGGCATCTGGGGGCATCTAGGGCTGGATTCGGGTGTCCCTTCCTACATACACTCTAAGTGTACGTGCAGACTGCGAAATCGCGATAGATAACCCTTCGTGCATTCCACAGCTGGCACCCACCGACGGAGTGATGCAGGAGCACGTTTCCATCCGTGTCATAGACTCCATTTTATGCACGGGCGGATTCCGCTCTCCATCCAACGTGTTCATTCTTTGGATGGACGATGGAATCCGCCCGTGCATAGAATGGAGTCTATGACACGGGTGGAGACGCGCGCCCGCATCAGTCCGCCGGCGGGTGCCAGCTGCGGAATGCACGAAGAGTTATCCTCCGCCATTCCGCAGTGTGCACGTGTGCAGTTTGTAGAATTTCACGCCATACCGTGATCTCTTATTGGGGCCATTTTTATACGGGGATTGGTATATGGGGTATGTAGTGGTGTAGTGTCAAACTTTATTCAATGTAGTGTGGTGTAATGTAGTGTTTTTTACGTGTTTTTTTACAGTAAGTATAAAAAAAAAAAAACTACGCCAACAAAGGAGTTGCTGATTATTGCCGCACTTATGTGCGGCACTTAGCAGACCGTGGTAGTAGAATATAGAAAAAAAAACACCCTACGCCAAAAAGGAGGAGTTGCTGATTAGCAGCGCACTTTCGTGGGTGCGGAAAATAGAAAAAAAAAAATTGGAAAAAAAAAAAAAAACTTTTTCTACATTCTGAACATCCCTGTAGCTGCTAAGTGTATTACACATATCAGCCGCTAGAGGGCAGCAGAGCGCAAAATCCGGAAAAAGACGAGACTGGAGCCGAAAAAACCCGATGGGGACCGCCGGAAATAGCCGAAGACCCGACGGAATACGCCGCGAACCCGGAAGACGCCGATTAGGACCCCGGGACAGGTGAGTAATGTACAAATACCTGCTCTGGACCCCTCAGCTACCTAGCTTAGGGGTCCAGAGCAGGTATTTACTATTTTTGTGGACTCTGATCGCCGTGCCACCGGCCCGATCGCCGTGAACGGCCGGCCGGTACCGGTGACCCGATGACCCGGAAAGGTTCCGATCGACGCTATTGGCTGATCTGAATTGATCAGCCAATAGCGGCGATCGTAAGCACGGGGGGTGTTAACCACCCCCCGTGTCGAGAAGCTAAGATGGCCTGCTATGATTTATAGCAGGTCATCTTCCCCCATCGCTGTGTGCGAACACACAGCGATCGGGGAAACATCGGGCGTAAATTTACGCCCTGATGCGTTAAGTACCAGGGCGCGAGGGCGTAAATTTACGCCCAATGTCGTTAAGGGGTTAAGTAGAACTCTGTGTCATGCTGTTTAATCACAATTTATTGATACCTCTAGTGTCTAGCAGTGCTCTACATTTATTGCTCCTCGCTTTCTAAGAGACACAACTTATTTTTCCACCTACAAGGGCTGTGTGGGTGCTAATGTTTTGCAGCATGAGCTATAGTTTTTATTGGTACCATACTGCTATAGATTGGAATTCTTGCCTGTTCTTTTTTCCTGATATATAATTAGCAATCTTTGTAGGTATTTTTCTCACCCTTTTTGTTTATGCTATTCACAGTGCGGGATTAATTTACTTATATTTGAAAAATTTGGACAATTCTGCACACTACGATAACAAATTTGTTTATTTTTATTAGTAAAATACCTATTAGATTGCTTACACTGCTCAATGCTATGCTATTCGGCTATGCTATGTTGATTAAAACCCTGTAGTCAAACTGCTGGGGCTCTGATCAGTCATTGGCAGGAGCCACTCCTGTTACTGACGCACTTAAGGCCTGTTCACACTAAGCTAAACTGATGATCACTGTCCCGCTCAGCCAATCAGAGCGCTGCCCCGCCACAGCTCACTGATTGACGGTCCGGAACATCCAGACACCGGGAGCCACGAAGCAAGCCAGTGCGTGGAGCAGGTAATGTATGCTCTGGCCAGTGGGGGGTTAACAGGTTTGTCAGTTACATACTTGCAGCGGGGTGACAATCCCGCTGCGAGTATGTATTCTCAGAGAAACTAACAGGCAATGGATCCACAGCATGGGAATCTGGCCTGAAGGAGCATTGCACACATTAAAATCTCCTTCATGCTGCCAACGTATAGATACATTTCAACTGTAAGGTGCACCGGCATAGCTGATATTAAGGGGTTAAATACACAGTATTTTAAAGGCTGATGACATGCAAGGATAGATTCACTCGTAGCAGCTTTCCCACTGCTTCTCCGGCTTCTGGGTCACGGATGGCCCCCTTTGCCCCTAATCTTTAGCCCATGCAATAGGGAAGCTGAGATAACCCTAGTTAAGAAATATCCTGTGTAAATCCCTAATGTACGCCCTAACAACCGGCTACACATTTTACATGCACAGGCAGTGATATACAAAAACCCAGGTTTCTTTAAGAAAAGAAAAGAAAAAAAGCCTGTAAAATATACTTAAAACACACATAATACCACAAATGTTTGGAGAGCACTGCAAAACAAAAAATAATCTTGCATTTTTATGTATTGAAATATGTTAAAAAATAAATAAATAAAAATCCTGTGAAATGCACAACAAAACGAAACCTGAAACAGCATTGTCAGTGAAACAATAAAAAGGTATGGCTTCAAGGTATATCAGGGTCTCCCAACTCTCAACCTATCTTTTTTTATCGGAGGGATAAGCAAGCGGTAATGCAGTCTCCTTTCACTACAGGGAACACATGAACGTTTGGCCATGCCAAAAATTCATGTGTGTAGGAAAGCCATGAAAAATAACTGTCAACCGATCAATCGTTTGGTCAACAGTTCTAGAAGGTGCATGGACATTAGTGTACTTTACTGTAATTTGTAAATATTCAAAAGTAGATGATCACTAGGGATTAACAGTGAATCAGGCCCATCAATCAGCATTTCTATTCAAATAGCAGACATGTTATGTACTGTAACCTATTGCTTAATTTTAATATGTAAATTACAGTATATATAGACAGTATTACGCATATTTTTATTATACGACTGACATAATTGCTGAACATGGCTACACTGTAATTATCGTACTGTGGGAAATCTAAAGCTGTATCTTTACTGTTCCTTAAACGCCACAATCAGGAAAACAAGTCTATTCCTGATAGCAGAGAGCACGCCATATAGGGTTACAGAGTTCAGGGAATGTACTGTAAACTATTAAGAGTTAATCTTGCTGCTGCTGAACTTTATAGCACAATGTTGTTACACAGAAACATTGTATGCAGAAAAAGGCCACCTGGCCCATCTGGTCTGCCCTTATATTTTGTCCTTGTTATTTTTATAATTGGTTGAATTATTCTGTCTCTTACAATTCTTATATTCCACCTCTGGCATTTCCCTTTAAGCAACCTATTTTATAGAGGTCCTATAGACCATAACATTACAAAACTGTGGACTGCATATAAACCCAAAGACAGCAAGTAATAAGCAAGTGTTCCAAGTTGCTCTTTACTTAAAGGGGTTGTCCAGCAAAAATCTTTTTCTTTCACATCAACTGATAGCAAAAAATTATAAAGATTTGTAATTTACTTCTATTAAAAATTTCCAAGTCTTCTCATACTTATTAGCTCCTATATGTCATGAAGGAAATGTTGTTTTCTTTTCAGTCTGACACAGTGCTCTCTGCTGACATCTCTGGCCGAGACTCCAGTTGATTTGAAAGAAAAAGATTTTCGTTGGACAACCCCTTTAAGTGTATAAGATTAATGCAAAAGCAGTAGCATCTCCTCTTATGGTGCGTTTACACAGACAGATTTATCAGACAGATTATTGAAGCCAAAGCCAGAAATTAATTTGGAAAGAGGGGAAATCTCAGCCTTTCCTTTATGACCTGTTCACTGTTTATAGTCTGTTCCTGGCTTCGGCTTCAATTGTCAGTCAAATCTGTGTGTGTAAACACATCTTTAGAAAGGACAGGTTACTAAATTAGTCAAGGGTGCATCTTTAAGATCTCTTGGCTGGATACCATCCGGACCCATTGCCTTTAAAGAGTCACTGTCGTATTTTTTTTTTTTTTTTTTTGCAGAAATCAATAGTCCAGGCGATTTTAAGAAACTTTGTAATTGGGTTTATTAGCCAAATCTGCCATTATCTGCATGTAAAAAGCCTTTTCCCAGGTCCCCCCCCTCCTTCCTCTTTTTCATCCACTCCAAAAAATCTGAAAATTGTGACTTGTTGCAGGAGTCGTCCCCTGTCTGCTCTAGGGAGAGGGGAGGGGGGAGGAGGAAGGAGGGAGTTAGCCGACAGCAGAAAGCAGATAACAGAGGATTACAGGCACTGAGCTGGGTGACAGCTGTAATCTGAGCTCAGACAGGTTACTGGTGATGGTCAGAAGAGATAACGGGTGAGGGATTTGTAGATTAACTCTTTGTTGTCCTGTTTTGGTCTTTTCTTTAGCTCTCTCCATAGGAGAACAATGAAGACCGGGGGGGGAGCTTCAAACTGCTTTTTCATGATAAAAATGCATTTTTCGGATAATAAACCCAATTACAAAGTTTCTTAAAATCGCATGGACTATTGATTTCTGCAAAAAAAAATTTCATGACAGTGACACTTTAAAGGGTGTGTTCACACACACACACACCACATCCGCAGCGAATTTCACGCTGCAATTTTCAATCCGCTGCGAGAATGCAGCCTTAATAACCAATCGTCTGCCGGCTGTTTGAAGAAGCTAGTACATCACCAGCCCGTGCTCCAGCTTGCTTCTCTGGCTCCCAGTCACTGATGGCGCTCAGCCAAACAGTGCACTGTTCCACGACAATGCACTGATTGGATGAGCACCATCAGTGACCCAGGGGGCCGGAGAAGCAAGATAGAGCGCGGGCAGGTGATGTATCTTCAAATGCCCGGCAGATGATTGGTTAATAAGGCAGTGGTGCTGCATTTTCAATCTGCTGCAAAAATGCAGAGGCCATACGGAATAAATGTACTGCATACCACAGCGCCCCAGGTGCCTGCAAAAGTTGTATCGAGTCCTGGGAGAAGTTTCCCAAGACTGGATCTAGCTCTTTCAGACACCCAGGGTGGAGATGCATGGAGCAGCATGGACTTCAAAAGCCTGGATAAGAACAAGCTGCAACCCTGGACACTGAAGTGGAAGGCCAGTTATTACATACACATATCTATATCACCTAGATGATGGGTATATTATTGGACATCAGTCATCAGCCTACTTATCCTTAACCAGGTTAAGGTTCCTAATTGTATTAGCCAAATACTTTGTGGTACTATGGTTACATATACACTTTCAATTTGCTGACGACTGCATGTTATATACATGTTATGCCCCATTCCATGCATATCTGCTTACCGAATATCTGGTGACTGACTAAAATTGAAAGTGAATGAAATTATTGAAGTCCTATGACTGGAATAATGGAAGAGTTCTGCGACTGCACACAGATTAGTTACAATGAAAATGGCTGATGTCTCTGGTGACTATATGCTTGGTGCAGCGGCCAAACACACTAAGGCCCACATACACTTGGGAATGTAGTTTATGTTGTCCAATAAACACAAGAGTGCATAATATCACAGTAATAGCTATACCTGGAGAGGCGTTAAAGGTGTCCGAGTCTGAAGAATAGTTCTGAGTTTGGACGGATGAGGATCTTGTAATTCTTCTACACACATTTTCTCTGACTGGAGGCTGTGCAAAACAAAAACAATCCACAATGTTTTTAAGCAAATTGTAGTCTAAGAAATAGAAAAATAAAATAAAAATGAATGAAGCCTTTCAAATAAAGCCTTTTACTTTACGACTGACAGATTTTCATTTATGTGTTACAGGTGCAAAACCTGCTGATGCGACTGAGCTGCAAAACCTTTAAGACGACGCCTAAGGTACAATGTGCCATTTATGAATGTTCTCAGCTGAGGAAAGGGTATAAGAGTAATAACTGATTGGTCAGAAGTGGGCTGTGTGATATTGTGAGCATGGTGCACTGAAGTTCCCATGCCACATCTGGGATGCTGGGCGCTGAAGGATGCTGTTGTGTTGCTGGAGGATTAAAGGTCAAAATTTTGAAATTGATGGCCTGCTGGAGAGCTGTGCCTGGCAGCTGGTATTAACAGTGTATCAGATGGGTGGGGCAGACAAAGAAAAAAAAAAAGGACGAAAGAAGACAGAGGAGACCATTCCTGGTCTCTGATATCAGATTCCTGGAATCCGATATATGACCTTTTTTATGAAGATGAAAAGAAGAAAAAAAAAAGGGAAGGAGAAAACAAATCATGCTGGTCACTGGTTGGATTATTGATATGCTTGCTGTTGCTTTTTGTCTTCACGCAGCCCGATTAGCTGCTGTGTGGGGCTGCAAACGAGCGCTGATCAGCCGGATCACAAGAATGATTGCTGTATCCACTATGCGGCCATTTAAATACACTGTTATCAGCAGCACGTCTCCTGTTAAGACAGATGTATGATCAATAAGGATTTTACCGGCCTGACAAAAGATCCAAATCAGCAGGCAGGCAAGTGTTTGCTTGTTCGTTGTCTGATCGCTGGGCCATTTACATAGGCTAATTATGTAGTGAATAAGCGTTCCTAGGAATGCTGGGTAATGGTAAAACCCCCTTGTGTAAAATGACCTCAGCACAGAATAAAAAGCTGAAATAAAAAATAAATAATGAAGGGAGAAGGATCTAAGCTGCTGCCAGGCTCATCTGGTGATTACTTATCTTCCCAAGAACAAAAAGATTGGGCAGTTCGATCCATGATGCTCGATCCTTCTCTCCCCCAACTTCATCTGTGTGGGAAGAGTCGGTAAGCCACCATACCCTTTACACAGTTGTCCAGTCCAGTCAAAATCAGTAGGTTCAGATGACTTTAATGCATATGAGGGTCTTTATTATAGTGGCAGATAGGTCTTTACCACCTCAAGCATCAGGGCCTAGATTTAAATGTAACTTCTGCAACCCTCTTTAGCTACCCCATGTATGTGCTATTGGATGCAGTATTTGGCTGGGTTCACACTACATATATTTTAGTCAGTATTGTGGTCCTCATATTGCAACCAAAACCAGGAGTGGATTAAAAACACAGAAAGGATCTGTTCACACAATGTTGAAATTTGAGTGGATGGCCGCCATTTAATGGCAAATATTTGCTGTTATTTTAAAACAACGGCTGTTATATTGAAATAATGGCAGTTATTTACTGTTATATGGCGGCCATCCACTCAATTTCACCATTGTGTGAACAGAGCCTTTCTGTGTTTTTAATCCACTTCTGGTTTTGGTTGCAATATGAGGACCACAATACTGACTGAAATATACGTAGTGTGAACCCAGCCTTATAGTGGTGTACTTCTACAATCATTGCTTATATCTTATATTACAAAGTATGGTGTGTATTGACACAAAGTGCCCATGTCTTTGTAGCTCTACTGTGCAGTCTACTGAACACTGCTCTGATTTTAATACCCAATTAAAGATCCATCGTAATACATCTCTGCATAGGTTGTCCCAGGTTCACATGTGAATAGTAGCCTTGGTTCAGGATATATGTTGGTATCCTAGGGAACAATATGCCAATGTATACCAAGGTGGACCTGTGGCTGGTTTACTGAGTTCAATGCCTGTACTTTGGAGTCTTGCAAAAAAAAAAAAAAACCTAACTCAGAAGTGGACTGTGGAGTTTCCTGCATGGCATCTGGATGGTTATGGCATCATTAGCGGCAAGTGGTCAGAGGAAAGAAGAACAACCAGAGGCAACAAGGTGATAAACAGACAAGGCTTAATAAGTGTGGGAAAAGCAATGGATAGCTTGATTGGTCTGATACCATCGAAAAAAATTACTGTAGCAACATTGCTGTAAATCCTAATGTAAGCTCTGACAAAAACAGTTCATATCGTGGTAGATACTTGTGATCAAAGTATTTTAGGAGGGATACCTTTATTGGCTAGCACAAGTATCTACCACGATATGGATTTTTCTAGCTAACACCGTATTATACTATTTTTTCCTGGCAAAAACTGTTTAAAACCCGTGCAAGAAGTTTGTACAGTATGTTCCTCCTGAGCTTGTGTGGACTTCCTCCAGGTACTCCAATTCCCACCCATAATTTAAAACATACAGATAAGCTAATCTGTAAGGCTCCGTGCCGTGGAATCCCGCCAGCCTCCATGCCATAATGACAGTCTATAGGAGGCTTGCGCGCCTTCTCTCTCCGCGCTAAAGAATGAACATGTTCATTCTTCAGCGCGGATAGAGGAGGCGCGCGAACCTCCCATAGACTCATTATGACAGGGAGGCTGGCGGGATTCCGGGGCAGAGCATTCCGCCAGTTTTGCTTTGTGTGCACAGAGCCTAACTTAGATTGTGAACCCCAATGGGGACAGGGATCGACCTTAGTCAGGACAAGCTTACTAAGGCTTTGCAGAATAAATTGGTGTTATATAAATAAAGGAGTTATTAAAGGAGTCATCCAGGCTGCTTTCTTCCAGAAACAGCTCCACTCTTGTCCTCAGTTTGTGTGTGGTTTTGTAGCCCAGTTTCATTGAAGTAAATGGAGCATAACTTTAATACTACACACAGGTCGAAGTTCCATGCTGACCCCTGTGTACCATCTACATCTCCTACTTTGGGCAAGTGAGTATCAGAACCTGACCATATGATGTGGATGGCTGCATGAATGTGATGCTTATCTGGGGAACAGATAGCACCAGGATGCACTAGGATGGGAAAAAGCCAAGCCAACAAAGACTGTATGATGCTCTTGTAATGTTCTGCTAGGAAACCTTGGATCTTTTCATTCATGTGAATGTTACTTTAACAATAACAATCTGAAATTATTGAAGAGCAGGTAAGCCCCTTCATGGCAACTGAATACCCAATGGCAGCAGCCTCTTTCAGCATGATAATGCCCCAGCCATACTGCAAAAAATGTTCAGGAACTATTTAAGGAACATGACAAAAAGTTCAAGGTGTTGACTTGCCCTCTAAAATCCCCAGATCTTAATATCATAGAGCAACTGTGGGATGTGCTGGAAAAACCGTCAGATCCAAGGAGGCCTCACCTCACAACGTGCAGGACTAAAGGATCTGCTGCTGCTAAATATTAGTGGCAGATATCACAGGATGCCTTCAGAGATCATAGGGTGTTCATACCTCAATGTCTCAGAGCTGTTTTAGTGGCACAACAATGACCTACCCAATATTGTGCAAGTGTCACTGTCATTATAATTTTCAAAATCTAAAACAGAGGATTTGAACTAAAGCATGTTTACAATGTATATTATCATTATATTTTTTTGCTCTAAAAAGGAACTATCATGATAGATCCTAATTGTGCACGGGGCACTGAGGATGACTCTATAGGGGAGATGTATCAAACTGGTGAAAGGTAGAATTGTCTTAGTTGCCCCTAGCAACCAATCAGATTCCACCTGTCATTTTTCCAAGAATCTGTGAGTAATGAAAAGTGGAATCTGATTGGTTGCTAGGGGCAACTGAGTCAATTCTACTTTTCACCAGTTTGATAGAACTCCCACTACTGTATGTCTCTTACCTTCATCCTTGGCTCTGTTCCTGTGCAGTTTTAATGTAATCATGTGTCTGGTAGGGCCCTTTGGAGCACTGCCTCGCTCCCATACAACTTGGTAGTTTGGGGGCAGGGCAGGACTCCAAACGGCCCTATTGGATACAGGATTGAATTAAAACTGCACTGGAACAGTGCAGAGAATGTACGTAAGAGATATACAGTTATCCCCTTTAAAACAAAGCTTTACTTACTTGAAATCAAGGTCCAGTTTCCACCAGTATAGTGTGTCACGGCCCAATGCATCCTGCTAAGAGGTCCGAACCTGGTTCGGGTCGGGTTCGCACGAACCCTCACCCTCGGAAATTATTCCCGCTGTCTGCCCTCTCCGTGGAGAGGGTGGATACAGCGGGAGGACCGCCTGGAAAACTGGGATACAGCCATAACCATAGGCAGTATCCCAGTTTTCCAGGCGGTCCTCCCACTGTATCCACCCGCGGCACGGAGTGGGCAGACAGCGAGAATCTGATGCAGAGCGTTCAGGTTCATACGAACCCGAACCTCGGCAGGTTCGGACCATCCCTACATCCTGCATTTGTTGTTTTTTTTTTTTAAACAAGCACAAGGCTAAAAAGCTGTCTAAAAAGACTGGACCTGGATACAAGTAATTATAGCTTAGTTTAACAGCATAGGATAAAAAATAAAATATTAGTGTAAATTGTAATCATGCTTTATATCACATCCCCTGTTGATTTAGATTTTGAAAGTTATAACGACAGTGGCACTTTTAGGGTCTGTTCACACGTACAGACTCGCTGCGTATTTATCGCTGTGAGTTTCTCGCACATAAATCCACAGCGATACGGATTGCTATCAAGTCAATGTATGTGTATTCTCGCTGCGTGCTTGGTGCGATTTTTACATGCGAGTTTTGATTTTAACATGATTTTCACAGGCAAGTTTAACACCACAAAAAACGCAGCTACTTTCATGCGAGTTTGATGCGAGTTCTGTGCGGGTTTTACGCAGCGAATCTGTACGTGTGAACAGACCCTAAAGCTTTAGCTTATCACTGTATCTTACAATGTAACAGGAGTGTGTGGGATCTGCCAAGGACTGTCTCTATAATGATAATTCTAATGCAGTTTCTTATTCCTATTCAATTGTACAGAGTCATAAGCAGTAAGAACATTTATTTTCTTTAGCAAAAGTATAATAACCTACAATGACATTGTTTTTTTACTTAATATGAGTGAGTAATTTTTTCCTGAAACATACAATCATCAACTTGTTGGATGTGCCAGGCTAAGTAATTAAAGTGCTTTGTAATATTGAATATTTGTATCTGTCAAATTTAAATTAATTAATTCCACTTCTATTCCTTTATTATTCCTAAGCAAGGTTGTTAGTTTTAAATGTGGTGCAGCGGCTCCTTTCTCTCCATATCTGTATTAGTTTCAAATGTAACTAATAAGCATTACTTATCTAAGTATCATTTTTAAAGTTAATTATTATAAATGGAACAATTCCACCACATGTTAAGTAATTATTCACAAAATGACCCAATAATACGTTACGACAAACTTGGCAGTAACAACTGCAATCACATGTGCATGATAAACTGCAATGATTCGTTTATATTGCGGTTTAATTTTTTCTTTTTTTAAATCTGTTAAAATGGGGGGATCAAAACACTTTTTTTTTTTTTTTTTTTTTTAAGTACACAAACATAGCTGACCATACTTTTGTGTGCGTAAAAAAACGGAGGCATTTTGTTATTTTTTTTTTTTTTTTTTTAATAATTCAAGTCAATGGAAAAACGTATGAAAACGGATGCACACAAAAACGTAGTGTGAACCCAGCCTTGCTCATTCTCTGCTTTTCTACTCGTGAATAAAACTACCTTAATTGAAATTCCTTCTGAGTACCTATGATCTATAACAGTGCCCTATTTTTACAGACTGTCCAGGAATTTACAGACAGCAAGCACTGTTTATGTGACACTGGAGATGTCTACATCTGTACATGAGCCAATACAAGTGAATGGTGTATATTCATTAAGATTACCAATCTACTGTATTTGTAGTGGATTGTATTTCTGAAGTCTGTGTTACATTAGTATTCCTACCTACGCTGTAATAGTTTCTCTTGAACTCCTGAGTCATCTGATGCCTGTTGTTTACGGATATAATATAAAACCATTCAAGGAAGAGGTTTGTGGTCACTTAACATTTGATGCCATTTGTAAAATAACATGCTGTGAAGCAAAGTACTAAAAAGATGTGGTTACCAATAGGTAATTCTGCCATAGTTTGTAATATTCTGATTTCATGTTACCGGTAAGGGTCTATTCACATGTACTATATCACAGGGGGGTTTATGCTGCGACTTCTTTGTAGTAGAATCTACTGAGAACTACTGCCGTAGCAGCCGTAGCGGCTGCTACGGGGCCCCGCCACATCAGGGGGCCCGTGACGCGGGCCGCTGGAGCTTACATATCCTGCAGCACCCGGCGGCTGAGCATGCCTCCCGGGTGCTATAGCCGGGGGCCGGTCCCGTGCTCCTTCCGACCCGGAGACTCCTTTCCCCAACCATAGGGAAAAGGAGTCACTGGGCCAGGAGGAGCACGGGACCGGTCCACAGTGCTCCTGTCACCCCGTCTGATGCGCGGCTGCCGTCTGATGCCACGTCCTAGCCCCAGCAGCGCGCGTATCATAGAGTTCTGTGTGGGCTTGTGCTGCGGCCGCGACTTCCGGCACAGAGACGTGTGCCGGAAGTCGCGGCCACAGGCCCACACAGAACTCTATGATACTCGCGCTGCCAGGGCTAGGACGCGGCATCAGACGGCAGCCGCGCATCAGACGGGGTGACAGGAAAAAGGCTCGACGGGGGAGCGTGTTGTTAGGTGAGTTTTTTACTTTCTTTTAAACTTGCTTTCCTCGGACGGGGGGGGGGGGGGGAGAAGAGAAGGGGGCATCTATAAGGAAGGGGGTGGGGAAGAGAAGGGGGCATCTATAAGGAAGGGGGGGAGAAGAGGAGGGGGCATCTATAAGGAAGGGGGGAGAAGAGAAGGGGGCATCTATAAGGAAGGGGGGGGAAGAGAAGGGGCATCTATAAGGAAGGGGGGGGGGGAGAAGAGAAGGGGGCATCTATAAGGAAGGGGGGGGGGGGAAGAGAAGGGGGCAACTATAAGGAAGGGGGGGAGAAGAGAAAAGGGCATCTATAAGGAAGGGGGGAAGAGAAGGGGGCATCTATAAGGAAGGGGGGGGGGAGAAGAGAAGGGGGCATCTATAAGGAAGGGGGGAAGAGAGGGGGGCATCTATAAGGAAGGGGGGGGGGAGAAGAGAAGGGGGCATCTATAAGGAAGGGGGGAAGAGAGGGGGGCATCTATAAGGAAGGGGGGGGATAAGAGAAGGGGCATCTATAAGGAGGGGGGAAGAGAAGGGGGCATCTATAAGGAAGGGGGGGAAGAGAAGGGGGCATCTATAAGGAATGGGGGGAGAAGAGAAGGGGGCATCTAGAAGAGAAGGGGTCATCTATAAGGAAGGGGGGGAGGGGACACCTATAAGGAAGGGGGGGAGAGGGGGACCATCTATAAGGAAGGGGGGGAGGGGGACATCTATAAGGAAGGGGGGGAGGGGGGCATCTATAAGGAAGGGGGGGGAGAAGAGAAGGGGGCATCTATAAGGAAGGGGGTGGGGAAGAGAAGGGGGCATCTATAAGGAAGGGGGGGAGAAGAGAAGGGGGTATCTATAAGGAAGGGGGGAGAAGAGAAGGGGGCATCTATAAGGAAGGGGGGGGGAGAAGGGGGCATCTATAAGGAAGGGGGGGGAGAAGAGGAGGGGGCATCTATAAGAAAGGGGGGAGAAGAGAAGGGGGCATCTATAAGGAGGGGGGGAAGAGAAGGGGGCATCTATAAGGAAGGGGGGGAAGAGAAGGGGGCATCTATAAGGAAGGGGGGGGGGGGAGAAGAGAAGGGGGCATCTATAAGGAATGGGGTGGAGAAGAGAAGGGGGCGGAGAATGGGGCATCTATAAGGAAGGGGGGGGAGAAGAGAAAAGGGCATCTATAAGGAAGGGGGGAAGAGAAGGGGGCATCTATAAGGAAGGGGGGGGAGAAGAGAAGGGGGCATCTATAAGGAAGGGGGGGGAGAGAGGGGGGCATCTATAAGGAAGGGGGGGGGGAGGAGAGAAGGGGGCATCTATAAGGAAGGGGGGAAGAGAGGGGGGCATCTATAAGGAAGGGGGGGAGAAGAGAAGGGGGCATCTATAAGGAAGGGGGGGAAAGAGAAGGGGGCATCTATAAGGAAGGGGGGGGAAGAGAAGGGGGCATCTATAAGAATTGGGGGAGAAGAGAAGGGGGCATCTAGAAGAGAAGGGGTCATCTATAAGGAAGGGGGGGAGGGGGACATCTATAAGGAAGGGGGGGAGAGGGGGACCATCTATAAGGAAGGGGGGGAGGGGGACATCTATAAGGAAGGGGGGGGAGGGGGGGAGGGGGACATCTATAAGGAAGGGGGGGGAGGGGGGCATCTATAAGGGGGGGGGAGAGAGGGCCATCTATAAGGGGGGGACACCATAGGGAGAGAGCAGGCCATCTATAAGGGGAGAACATAGGGGGAGAGGGGGACAACATAGGGGGAGAGGGGGATATAAACGTACAACATTGGGGGAGAGGGGGATATAAACGTACAACATTGGGGGAGAGGGGGATATAAACGTATAACATTGGGGGAGAGGGGGATATAAACGTACAACATTGGGGGAGAGGGGGATATAAACGTATAACATTGGGGGAGAGGGGAACATCTATAAGGGGAAAATAAAGGGGGAAAGGGGGCCATCTATAAGGGGACAATATAGGGGAAGAGGGGGCCATCTATAGAGGGGGCAACATAGGAGACCATCTATAAGGGGACAACATGGGGGGGCATCTATAAGGGGGACAGCGGGGGGGGGGCAACATAAGGACGCTATCTATAAGGAGGGGCGACAGAGAGGAGGGCCATATACTAAAATGGGATCACATAGAGTCAGCCTGCCCACTAAATGTGGGTGTAAAGGGGCCAATACAGATGTGCAGTTGGTAGAGATGAGGATGGTGACAGTGTGTGGAGCCTAATATGTCTGTCTGGCAGATTCTGTGGATTCGTGGCCCGGAGAAGTTCTCATAACGGCCCAGGGCAGATGGAAAAGAAAATGAAAAGGGAAGAACTCTGATCAGAGAAGACGTCTCCTGTAAGTCACCTGATGTAACTGTACTGTAATTTATATGGTGTACAGAACCTGTGTAGAGCTGAGTGTGTTGATTGCATAGTGGTCGATCGAGAAGGGGTGGGGCGGGGGGGCCCCAATCAAAAGTTTGCTATGGGGCCCAGCCATTTCTAGTTATGCCCCTGCTACTGAGATACTGATTATTATTAAAATCATGACACTTCATTCTTGCAGCAGATTTTTATTGCACTGTGAAAATATAGTGTTGCGTTGTAAAACAGATATTTAGCTGCTGTGATTTAAAACAATTCTTACCTGTCCCTACTCCCCCCGCACCCTCCATCGGTATCTCTGGGTGTCCTGCTCACCCAATCGCTGCACTGACACAGCCAGTGATTGGCTAAGCAGGGTGCCACTTAGCGGGGGACTGTGGGACGCTGCAGGAGGGCACCAGAGGGGCAGACAGGTGAGAATGATCTTTGTTATTTGGCATTACAGAAACTAAATCGCTAAAGTTTTAAAACTCTATGGCACTATATTCTCACAATGGAATGAAAATTGCACGCCATAGATTTTAATAGTAATCAGTATTGCAGCGGATTGCACTGTGAGCGTGAAATCCACTGTAAAAATCCACTGTGATATGGTACTATGAATGGTCCCTAATAGTACAATGCAAACATTCCTTATAGCATACTAGTCCTCCTAAAGGAGAGTGTCATAAAGACGTGTGGAGACTCAATGGCCATTCTGCTCCACTGGGAATTTCGGGATTCAGGGTGTGTTCACGTGTAACCAGTTTGCAGCGTATTTTACAATGCGAGTTTTACAGCAAATCCACTGAGATACTTCATATCACTAGAGTATATGGATCTTTTCATTTAGCCGTGAAAATGTAGTGTCAGTCATACTAATTAGGAGCATGGAAAAATACTAAATAGCAGCTTCTTATCTGCCCGCGCTCCTGAGTCTCTGGAGCCCTGCTCATTGACGGCCCCCTCAGGCAATCACTGGCTGCAGCAGGACAGCGCACTCATTGGCTGAGCGAGGAGTCAGTGACTAGGGACCCGAGGACTAAATCACGAGCGGGGGCAGGTCTGCTGTATTTTTACCAGCAGCTAAATAGTTAAATATGGCTGTCACTACAGTTAAAGGAGAAGTCTGGCGAAAATTTTTATTTAAGTATTGTATTGCCCCCCAAAAGTTATACAAATGACCAATATACACTTATTAAAGGAAATGCACATAAAGGGCTTTTTTCCCTGCACTTACTACTGCATAAAAGGCTTCACTTTCTGGAAAAAAATGGTGATGTCACGACCAGACTATAAAGATCTGGAAAAATATGAGAAATTACTACTGAAAGTATAAAGGGTTTCACATTTTCATTAGCAAATGTATAACTAATCTATATATATCTAAATATAAATAAATATATCTAATATATCCAAAACTGCAATACCCCTTTAAATGCTCAGGTTTTTCAAATGAATCACAGTTTAGCAAGAATTCTTCTTCTAATGTTTAGAATAAAAAGCAACGCACTTCCGGGCATGTTGGGGTTTGTAAGTATGCATGAGTCACAGATAGCCCTGCCTATGCTCGTAAATTATCATTAGTCATAGAAAACAACAGTGCTCTGCAATGATTAAAACAATATGCAGTCCATAAATAGTAGAATTCTTATTGACTTCTGAGTTATATGTTCTCATATAGGATCAGAAGAATCAAAACATTTGGACTGGATTGTTTATAGGATTTGGTGTAATGAACTACTTACAGACTGGCACATGAGTGAGAGACTACGCTTAGGCTCTTTGAGTTCAAGAAAGGACACTATTGTAAAAATTATTTGATTGTTATAATTACTACAATAATTTAGGATATTTACCCGGAACTGTGAAAAATCTGAGTAAGTTTCATCAAAAGTCTTGCGATGTGCTTCCAATAGGACCTCAATCATTTTTTGTTGCTCCTCAGATATTCTGGGTTTTTGAGACACTCGGAGGGCTTCTTCTTCTTTACGTTTCATTATCATCTCCCTCTTTCTCTGGACTTCTTCATCTGTTAGGATAACTATAACAGTAGTAGAAAAAAATCCAATAAAATATCCAATAAAATAAATTGGGAGGTCATTATAGAACATTAGTGCGGGTTACAAGGAAACAAAGCATAAACCTAAATTTCAACCCAACAGAACACAGGTCAGGTTCCACTAGCATGTTTTTGAAAATGAATTTGCCCTGTTAGTTAATGTCTAGTTTAAATAATGTAAAAGGTGTGTATATACAATGCATCATATTTACGATCCTTTGTAAACTCTAGTGTACGAATGAACGATGTGTGCATAATTTAAACATTTGCAAACAATTTATGATGATTTTATGGTCAGGCTCAAAAGAGGTCTTTAGTAAACAACCGCACCCCTCCCCTCAACTCCAAATCGGGTTAGAGCAATAATGTGGAATTAAAAGTTTTAGGTATATGAATCATGGTGTTAGCTGGCGGTCTAATAAGGATTTGCAAACCAGGTTTGAAACCATCTCACCACCCAAACTAGCATGGCTCAACCCCTTCGGGACCAGGCTAATTTTCGTTTTTGCGTTTTCGTTTTTTCCTCCTTGTGCTTAAAAGGCTATAGCACTTGCATTTTTCCACCTAGAGACCCACATGAGACCTTATTTTTTGTGTAACTAATTGTACTTTGCAATGACAGGCTGAATTTTTGCATAAAGTACACTGCGAAACCAGAAAAAAATTCAAAGTGTGGTGAAATTGAAAAAAAAACGCATTTCTTTTATTTGGGCGGTATGTGTTTTTACGCCATTCGCCCTGGGGTAAAACTGACACGTTATATATGTTCCTCAAGTTGTTACGATTAAAACGATATATAACATATATAACTTTTCTTGTATCTGATGGCCTGTAAAAAATTCAAACAATTGTTAACAAATATACGTTCCTTAAAATTGCTCCATTCCCAGGCTTATAACGCTTTTATCCTTTGGTCTATGGGGCTGTGTGAGGTGTAATTTTTTGCGCCATGATGTTTACTTTCTATCGGTACCTTGATTGCGCATATACGACTTTTTGATCGCTTTTTATTAAATTTTTTCTGGATTTGATGCGACCAAAAATGCGCAATTTTGCACTTTGGGATTTTTTTGCGCTGACGCGGTTTACCGTGCGAGATCAGGAATGTGATTAATTAATAGTTCGGGCGATTACATACGCGGCAATAGCAAACATGTTTGTTTATTTATTTATTTACTTTTATTTATAACCTGGGAAAAGGGGGGGGATTCTGACTTTTATTAGGGGAGGGGGATTTTTATTGACAACAACACTTTTTTTTTTTTAACTTTTACACTTATACTAAAAGCCCCCCTAGGGGACTTCTAGTATAAGTGCACTGATCTCTCATAGAGATCTCTGCAGCATAGATATGCTGCAGAGATCAATGAGATCGGCACTCGTTTGCTTTTGGCTGCTGCAGACGGTACGATATATCGTACGGAAATTCGTTTTGCGATCGCTTAAGCCTATCTCACACATTGGTTAAATCGGCAAACGACTGTTTACACTAAACGATCTGCGAATTTTTTGCGAACGACGATTATAGAACATGTTGTAAGATCAAAATGAACGATTTCTCGTTCGTCATTTTATCGTTCGCAGCGTTTACACGTACGATTATCGTTAGAATTCGATCGTTATTGTGCGAATTCGCACGATAATTGTTCCCGTGTAAACGCAGCATTAGGGCAGATCATCTCAGATTAATTTAATTGATTTGACTTTGTCACAAAAGTGTTCGATGAGGGCGGTGCTGTGGATATCACCTATCTAGACTTCAGTTCCCTTATAAACCACCGATAGAGAATTCAGTGACAAGTGGACCTAACTAGTCACAGTCATTAAAAATAACTTTTGACATATCATCATACATGGGAAAAGTTATTAATCGAAGAAGGTCTCACTGATAAGATCCTCTGTGATCAGGAGATTTAGCCAGGGAGAGAAAACAGCAGCAGTGAAATCCACTCCCCTCTCCTAATCAGCTAATTTTGACAATGCAAGTATATATTGTCTGAATTAAAGAGTGGTGAGTGAGTATCACACATCTGCTGTGCTCTCTCCCCAGCTATATACCCTGACCATGTCAGGTTTCAGCAAAATCCTCTTACATAGCCCAAAATATTGAGCCATGTACAGGCACAAATAACTGCAGATTGGTGCTCACTGTACCTCCCCTTACTCTCTGCATACCCCGCCACAGATGCCAGCAGGCCTGACACACCGGAAACTTGCTTTCTTCGGTGGTGCTCTAAGACTGCTGAACGTTTGTGGAGGAAATCGAGAACCTTCACAGATTTCCTACACTGTATATTCATCCTCAAAACCTATGACTCTGTCCTTAACCTCACGAAACAAGCCTACTTCCTCTCTCTCATGTCTTTACTGTCCAACAATCCAATAAGCCTCTTTGATACCTTTAACTCTTTTCTTAAGCCCAAAGTTCAGACACCTATTACTGACCTCTATGCTGAAGACCTGGCCTCCTAATTTAAATCTAAAGCCCCTTTTACATGGGGCGACAGAGAGGAGCAAACGAGCTGATGGCGCTATTCCACGCGTCGGCAGAGAGTGGGTGAGTACAGGGAGGGCCGTCTGGGTGATCGTTTGATCGTCTGGGCAGCCCCTAGGAGATAGCAGTAGTCTGCTGCTGCTCCTATTCCATGGAGCAACGGCAGCAGATCGCTGCTAATATGTTAAAAGACAAACGGCTGCAACGATCAGCCGACATAGTTAATGTCGGCTGATCGTTGTCTTCTATAACACAGCCGATATCAGACGATAATCGTTTTGTGTAATAGGGCCTTAAAATTGACCCTCTGACATCAACTCCCATTCCTTCTTCCACTTCCTCATCACTCTCATTCACTGACAGAGGAAGAAGTCTTAGAGCTCCTCTCATCCTACTACCTGCCCTAGTGACCCTATTCCCTCACACCACACTCAGTCACTCTCCTGCAGTCACTACTCATCTCAATAAAATATTCAACCTCTCCCTCTCCTTCAGTATCTTTACATCCTCCTTCAAACATTCTATTAACACCCCACCACTGAAACCAATTGGACCTAATTTGTGCATCTAACTACTGACCTGTCTCTAATCTACCTTCTTTCCCTTAAGGGGGGCTTCAGACTGAGGAATTCTCGCGGAAAATGTCAGCGGAATTCCGTCAGCTGTCCGCCCGCACATCTGGGCGCCTTTCAGTCGGCCCCATAGACACCATTCTATGGGCCGGCGTATTCCGCGATCCGCTGAAAGAAGTGACATGACACTTCTTTCAGCGTATAGCGGAATACGCCGGCCCATAGAATGGTGTCTATGGAGCCGGTGGAAAAGCGCGTGCCCGTGCGGGCGGACAGCTGACGGAATTCCGCGGTCATTTTCCGCAAGAATTCCTCAGTCTGAACCCACCCTAACTCTTGAAACGTTTGGTCTATTCTTGCCTAACCCGCTATCTCTCTGATAACTCTCTAATCGACCCCTACAGTTTGGCTTCTGATCCCTATACTCCACTGAAACAGCTCTTATCAAGGTGTAAAATGATCTCTTGAAGGCCAAGTCACAAGGAAAGTATTCCGTGCTGATCTCTCAACAGCGTTTGACACCATAGGCCATCAGCTCCTCCTCTCCATACTCTGCTCTTTTGGCCTCAAGGACTCTTTCTCCTGTTTTTTTTCACACTTCTATGCGAGACTCAGATCTATTTTTTACTCTCTACGTTCAAGCTCATGCACGCTACTGTCACCTACATCTCAAAAACTTCTTCAGAATCTGCCCATTTCTTACCATTGACAAAGCTCAGACTCTTACTGTCGCCCTTATCCATCCTCCTCTTGAGTACTGTTACTCCCTACTAATTGGTCATCTTCTCTCTAAACTCTCCCCTGTCCAGTCTATCCTGAATGCAGCAGCCAGACTCCTCTTCCACTCAAGCCATTACACTGATGTCTCCCCCCTGTGCCAGTCACTGCCAATTCTTCCCCTCCATACATCTCCCTCATTTCCACCATCCTATCCGTGCTCTATCTTCTACTAATGATCTTACACTAATCTCGTCCATAATCAGAACCTCACACTCCCACCTTCAAGACTTTGCTCTTGCTGCACCAGTTATCTGGCATGCCAAAGACATTAGATTCATTCACATAACTCCGTTTCAAGCATGCCCTAAAGACTCACCTCTGCTGTCCCCTAACCTTCCACTCTATATCTCAAATAATTCCATGAACTTTTAACCTGTACTAAGACATTTGGGGGGGTGACTGGCTCACCCAACACCTATAAGCGCTTTTGGTTTCTATGTACAATGGCTTAACCATCGGCAAATAAAGCACTTGTTTAATTTAAGAACTGATTTAATTCTGTAATGTATAAATGTAACCCCTGTACTGTGTGCACATATTAAAAAAAAAAAAAAAAGGTGCTGTGGAATCTGTTAGCACTATACTAATATTATAATAATAATAATAATAATAATAATAATAATAAATCTTGTTATTGGCTGCACATCAGCTGCTTAGACAAAAGAGATGTACAACCGATAATTATATTACTAGCAACACAAATGATCAAATTTGCTGACTAGCCACTCACTCCTCGGCTGATGGCTGGTCCTTTTATATAGTTGGTTAAAGGATAGGTATTGTTACAAGTGAAGTGCCACAAGGGTTTAATTTGAACACTATTTTTGTTTGCTGATGACACAAATAGAAAATAAAACTCGATTTTAACCATAATACAGGCCCCGGGAGGAAGGACGACCCCGGAAACGAACATGGCAAAGTGATAACTAGAGAATGGTACTGGCGGTTTGGGGTGGGTGGTGGTCAGTACATATTTGCTTCAGGTGAAGGGAGAGATTTATCAATCACGGCTGGTTAGTTGGGGAGAAACCATTAGGGACCACCTCGGTGACTTGTCATTCAGGCAGCATGAAAGTGATAACAGGTTCTCTTAAAACATTTTACAAGATTTTTATTTGAAGTTGTCAACTTTAAGTCAGGTCAGACAGTTTATAAGTTTTTTAATCTGTTTCTTTTCCCTCTAAATTTGTTCAGCAAACTGGAAAAAGATTAACATTATAATTATATGCTGCCTGTTGCCTCTCTATTATCTATTAGAGGCTAAGAATGAAATTTGGAAAAACACGAGCAGAGCCATGTAATTTCCTTTAGAAGACAAGGGTGATCGATTTTTTTAATTTTTTTTAGAACTTGCTTGGAAGCGCGGATGTAAAAACATAGGCCATATAGTCTGGCTGGAGATAAAGGAAATGGAAGAGTTTTCTTTTAATTAAAGACTCTAAATACAACAGAAGATAAACATTATCCACAAGTCTGTTAAATGTGGCTTGCATTGCATTACAAAAGTTTTGCAACTAATCAGCAAAGAAAGATGTTGTTCAGAAAGAATTGTTAATATAGAACGGCTCAGTTCACACTATAGTTTATAAATATAGGGGGACACTTATGATGTCCGGCGTTTTTTAGGCCGGGCTTACAAATGTCCCCACAGCTCTGGAGCTCAGGGGATTTATGTAGAGGCGCATTGCCTCTACATAATACCATTTGCGAATATTTTTACACCGATCTTCCCATCTGCGCCTAAAAAAGGCATTTACACCTTTTCATACATGCCCCCCATAGTTTCTACATGTAGTTTATTTTATCAATTAACAAAATGCCAAGTGAATGAAAAAAAGAGAACCTAAGTCAAATTAACATTTAGTGTGCCTTTGCACACAGTTTCTGAAGGAACTCAGAGTGGTTGTTCCATCAGCTTGAAAAACTAAGTACAGATCTCCACAAGGAAGGAAGCGGAGGGCACTCGCCAAAATGTTCAAGTGACGTATTTCATACAGTACAGCATAAAATCCTTCATGTCGCTGTGCAGACGAGGACGCTGAAGACACACTCACAGGTACCAGCAGTTCCACATGCACGTGCGCTACTTCAGTAGAAGAGGTCTGAAAAAGCTAGCGTGCTCCTGAAACCGCTGCTACCAGTAAGCATTTGTTCAGAGTCCTCGCTTGCACAGCAACATGCTGGACTTTATGCTGCACTAAGTGAAATAAAGGGTCACTTGAAGATTTGGGCAAGTGCCCCCGGCTTCCTTCCTTGTGGACATATTGTGTTGCTGCCCTGCACCTTGGAGAAGGTTGCACCACCATAATGACTAGTAAGCAGACTGTTTTGTAACTTGGGACTGTGGCTAGGTATCCAGGGTGAGGAGGGTAGTGGTGCCGATTGCTGTGTTTTTCGTTGTTGATTAGGTACAGATCTGCTGTGGTTGTTGCTGGTGTTTACGTTGTTGATTAGGTACAGATCTGCTGTGGTTGTTGCTGGTGTTTACGTTGTTGATTAGGTACAGATCTGCTGTGGTTGTTGCTGGTGTTTACGTTGTTGATAAGGTACAGATCTGCTGTGGTTGGTTCTTCTGACTCTTGATTATGTTGAGATCAGAAGGCTATATTACCACTTTCAGGACTCATTGTTCTTTTTTACACTGAAGATAATTTGTAATGAGATTGGCTGTATGTTTGGAGTCATTGTCCTGTTGCAAAAAATTTTTTAAGCCAATTGGACACCTATGGTAAAAGGGGTCCTAAGACTGTTCTACACAGCCCGATGTTCTGGAGCAAGTGCAGATTTGTCAGCTCAGCACTCGCTTCCCTCTTGTGCATATACAAATGTAAGCCTCGGCCGTTAGACACAGCGCTGCCGGATTAAAAGTTGTTTTTATGACAATAACTGCATCCCCTGCCGAACGGACCCCAGGACAGATCTTGGATTAAAAGCAGCTATCCGAGGGTGCAAGTGGTTTGGGGGGGGGGACAGATTGTGGGTACAGAGTCGCTTTAATACAGCAATGATCAATGAGATCATTGCTGTATTACTCTGGTCTGCTGCAGACCAGATGAATGGATTGCCGAGCCAGGATCAGCGTTCAGCGCGACACTGGCTGAGCCCAAGCCCAGTAAATATAAGGGATCTCCCCTCCGCGATCGCATTGCAGGGGGGAGATCCCCCCACTAGACACCAGGAAAAGGGGGAAATACATTTAAATGCAGCTGTCAAAACTGACAGCTGCATTTAAATGTATAATTAGCGGGCGCTGTGATCGGACCACGCCAGCTAATAGCCGTGGTCCCGGGCCCTACTGACTGATGCCCGAAGGAGTTAAAAAGGGGTATACATTAGGCTCAAGGGGGGTGAATATCAGGCTGCAGGGGTGTAAACGTGATAATCAGCAGAAACAGATAGGTCGCGTTTTTGCTCATTTCCACATGGATTCGCCCAGTAAAATCAATTGAAGATCTAAAGTCTGCACAGATTACAGATGTCAATTCCATGCTCTGTGAACAAGCCCTATGTTTCCTAAATTTGGTCGCATTTATTTAAAGGAGCTAATAAGGCATACTGTATATTTCTGAAGGACTTGATGACCTTAAAACAACTTTGTAAGAGAGGGTCTGTGCTAGACTGAAATATGTTTATATGATTCTCAGTGGAATACATATGACAAGAACTGTGGCTTAAAATGTAAAGGGTAAACAGTTCAGCGGGTAGATTAAAAAATATATAATTAGATACTATACAAACTATTTATTGACTTTACCATGAAGAACCATAACAAAGGCTTCAAATAAAACGTTTTATTCCTGACAACCCCCACCCCCCTCTAAAAAGAGGTTATGTACAGCACAGTATTATACAGGAACGTGCACTTTTGTAGCACACCTTATAGAGAGCCTTACACTTTTGTATTGCAGTATTTTCCTAAAGTTTATATTGTTTCATACTCTTCAGTTTTATCAAGATGCCTTCTATCTATCTGTGTACTGGCCATCCAGCAATAAAGGAAGCTGTAATGTAGCTTTGTGTATTCTATGTTATAAATGCTACTAAACCCTGCTATCCCATGCAGATTAATTGTAGCCATTAAATGACAGTGGTAAAACAACGGTTGTGAATGTGCTTGGGAGCATGCAGCCCTATAAATTCTATTTTCTACATATACAGACAGTTAAAATTATTTATGGTCCTGTCTTGGACAGAGATGTCAACAAAGAGCACCATGTCAGACTGAAAAGAAAGATTTTCAAATAGAAGTAAATTACAAATCTATATAACTTTCTGTAACCAGTTGATTTGAAAGAAAAAGATTTTCACTGGATAATCCCTTTAAATATGTGACCTACAGAAGCCGCTTAGCAGTAACTCTGTAAGGCTCTGTTCCCATTGGCCTGCTCTAATGCAAACCTGGTGGTCCCTACTGTAAGTCAGTGAGATCATTCAAGATTTATTGGGATGTTTGTAACTCAGCCTTCTTACCTATCATAGATTCCTCAGTACACAGCATTCCAGAAACAAAGCCAAATGAATATTAAAAAAATCACCCCTAGGACACCATAACCCTGCATGTCATTAATTACCTTACAAAGCCACCTTGACATATGGGTTACCTTTACATATTTGTTGTGGCTATAAACATACTGACCCATAGAAAAAAAAATGTAAAGCATTATTTACACCACACAGCAAAAAGTTTCAAGGGCAACCCCTCTCCCGCTATTTTTTCGATTCCCTCTCTACAGGCTATACCATACGTGTCCCCTAGATGTGGGCCCCACACCCATCTTTATATGGAGGGTTCCCTGGCCTCCTCCTCTGGCCTGCTCTCAGCTGCCATAAGTAGTCAGAAATCCAAAAACAAGCCAAGTCAGCAAGTTCTGCAATTTGTGTAACTTCTATTGACTTTAATGGGAGTTGCGCAAATGGCGTAGCCCCACCTCCCCAGGTTAAGTAAACCTAATTCACAGGCTATGCTTTATATGCAACTCCCATTAAGAGCAAATGGGAGTTACACAAATTGTGTAACGCACCAGCCTTGGCCGTTTTCCCGACCACCTCCAGGAGATGCAGAGTGGCCAAAGGGGTCGAGGAGCCCTCTATCTAAATAAAGATGCTTTTGTTAATATGCATTTGTCGATTTTTACCACAAAAATAGTTTTATGCTCTCTTCTACACAAATGATTTTAATACCCATTCACAATTGTGCTAGTTTAAAGCAACGATAACAATCACAAAAAAGCACTTTTGCAAACGACCTGAAAGCTTTCACTATAAAACAAGAATAACAGTCATTAAATATCATCACCAATTACGATTGTTTGTACAATCGAGTATATAAACGATCGTGTAGATTTACGGAGAGATTTGCGAACGATTAACTATGATTTTATGGTCAGCTCACAAGCAAATTTTAGTTGTTTGATCTAAGAAAAAAAGAATATGGCTTAAATTTGAACACCACCATATTTTTATGATAATCTTTCCGTGTAATAGGGCCCTCGAACTAAGCTGACATTTCCAGCAGTATTATTTTTAACATCACAGACAGGATCACAGTGAAAGGTGACACCAGTGTATAGAAAATACATCATTCACAATAACTGATGCATAGATCAGCCTCCACCCTCCCCTGGCTCGTCTATTGTGCCCACGTCCAAGCGTATTTTTCTAAATGCTTTTAAAAATTCACTGTTTAACCCCTTAAGGTCAAAGCCAATTTTCGTTTTTGCACTTTTGCTTTTTCCACTTTATGTTTAAAAGTCCATAGCGCTTGCATTTTTTCAACTTGAGATGTACTGTATATGAGCGCTTATTTTTTGCGAAACCAATTGTACTTTCCAATGACAGGCATTATTTTTCCATAACATATGCTGCGAAACCGGAAAAAAATCATTTGCGTTGTCAAATTGAAAAAAAAGGAATTTGTTTTGATTTCGGGGAGTTTTGCATTTACGCCATTCGCCCTATGGTAAAACTGACTTGTTATGCATGTTGCTAAGTCGTTATGATTACAACGATATGTAACATGTATAACTTTTCTTTTATCTGATGGCTTGTAAAAAATTCAAACCATTGTTAACAGATATATGTTCCTTAAAATCCCTCTATTCCCATGCTTACAGCGCTTTTATGCTTTGGTCTATGAGTCTGTGTGAGGTGTCATTTTTTGTGCCATGATGCGTTCTTTCTATCGGTACCTTGATTGCGCATATTCGACTTTTTGATCACTTTTTATTACATTTTTTCTGGATTTGATGCAACCAAAAATGCGCAATTTTGCACTTTGGAATTTTTTTGCCCTTACGCCGTTTACCGTGCGAGATCAGGAATGTGATTAATTAATAGTTCAGGCGATTACGCACACGGCGATACTAAATATATTTGTTTATTTATAAAATGGGAAAAGGGGGGTGATTTGGACTTTTATTAGGGGAGGGGATTTTTTATTAATAAAAAAATATTTTTTACTTTTATTGTTACTTTAACTAGAAGTCCCCCTGGGGGACTTGTATATACACAGCACTGATCTCTCATAGAGATCAATGCTGTGTATATACACAGCAAAGATCGATCAGATCGGTCATAGATTGCTATGGCCTGCGGGGGGGAGATATGTCCCACTATACACCAGGGACATGTGGATCAAAGCCTCTAAGTGCAGCTGTCAGGTTTGACAGCTGCACTTAGAGGCATAATTAGCTGGTGCGGCAATGGGACCCGTGCCTGCTAATAGAGGCACTTCCCCGCTGCACATGTCAGCCGGGATCAGCTCCATTCGGAGCGGGGTCCCGGCGGGACCCCTCTCTGAACCCCCCCCGCTGCACCATGACGTATCAGATACGTCATGGGTCGCTAAGGGGTTAAATTTGGCCAGGCTGGGCTGAATTTATTTATTTATTTTTTTTAAAAAGCACACTCAGGTGCTGCATTCTCCTACCATTGTCTCTCTAAGGGTATGTTCACACTGAGTAACAGGCGGAATTTCTCGGCGGAACTTTCTGCCGCGGAATCCCACCTGTCTCAGTGTGTCATAGCCAGTCTATGGGAGAGCGCTCACTCCTCCGTTGCCACCGCTCTCTGCTCAAAGAAGTGACAAGTCACTTCTTTGAGCAGAGAGCGGCGGCTGCGGAGGAGCGCATACTCTCCCATAGATGGGCTAAGGGACACTGAGACACACCTGTTGTACTCAGTGTGAACATACCCTTAGGGTCTTTTTTCACGTACAGATAAATTGCTTGAGTGCTTGTTTAGCGAGCGACAGGCAACAATTTTTTTCTTTAAAACAACAGGCGTTAAAACAAGATGATATATTGCTATGTAAAGTCATTAATGCAATCATAATTACAATTGTATTGCGTTTATATATACTGTGAATGATCGTAATTGATCGTAATTGTTTCATATCTATATACCATGAATTATGAGTGTTTACGCTGAAAGATTTGAGAATAATAAACAGCGATTTTGAGGTCAGCTCAAAAGATGTGATCAATGACATATGAATGAATCTTCGTGCAACATTTGATCGTTCATCGCTTAGATTCAAACAATGTAGTAATTTTTTGTAATTAAAAAATCAAAAAACTTTATTGCATATCAAAAAAGGAGTAAAAAGCTCATATCATGGTAAGCTACAAATCATGATATGAGCTTTTTACTCCTTTTTGAAATGCAATAAAGTTTTTTGATTTTTTTTAATTACAGAGTGCTGGGACCACCTCTTTGTTACCTTCACCCTGAATTGGCAGCTGGTCGAAGCCACCCTCTAATCTATTGGGACCTTTTTTGGATTCATGCTGGAGGTGAGCTGACTACCACCATTTTTTGTCTGTTTAATAATTTTTTGCACGATAATCAGCCAATGTAAAAGGCTGCTGCTCAGTACTTCTTGGTGATGTCCCAGCACACATAAGCAGCTGCTCTGCCAATCATCGGCCACAGTATTGACCTGTCTCTGCCATTGGCTGGCTAAATCCTTGTGCTTAGACCAGGATCAGGCAGTGCTAAGCAGTGGAAACTGGGCACCAACAAAATGGCAGCGATCATGTTTGCAAGTGCACATTTTTATTCTCCAAAAAGTCCTTTTAGGTCAGTGCTTCTCAAACTGAAGCGGGCCTCACCAATGAGGCGCCCCCTAGTTGTTGGTGAGGCGCAGATAGGAAGGCAATTTCCACGAAAGTAGCTATAAGCTGCACAGTTCTTTTTCTGGCTGTAAAAATCTCTGGTTTAGGAACATTGTCGGCTAATTTTGTACTTATTTTATTATAGAGTGTTTAGGAGAGAAATTAAGGGTATTTTTGCATGGACTTCCAACACAGATGGTGAGGCCCCAGCATCCTCTTGGTCAGTCTGGTGAGGGCTCCCATAGAAAAAGTTTAAAAAGCACTGCTTTAGGCTATGTACTCACTAGGTACCGGTCATTGTCATAAAATAACAAAGTTTAAATGTAGTGGGAACATAGCCTCAGTCTGCAGAATATTTAAAAAATTTTTAAAAAAAGGGATATTCCTTCAAACTGATGTTTTATTGTAAAAATTACTTAGATGTAAGTTTTGATTTTAGGTGAACCCAAGAAATTACATCAATAATTACAGGATATTTAAAAACGTGACTTTTTGGCACAGAGAAAGATTCCATGCGACTTTCTATTTTTATATCTGTCCACGTTACTGTTCTCTAAATCAGTGGTTTTATAACAGTGTTTACTAATTAACTTGTGGAAAACTGAGTGAGTCAATTCTATGATAAGGACATGGATGTGTTTTTAATACGGTCAGTGCAGTTGACCTGTATACTAATGAAGCAGATTACTTGTTAACATCAAGTTGCTTAACATTGTAAGACTATTACAAAAAAAAAAAATGGCCATCCGTTCAAGTTAAATGTGCTATATAGGAGAGTTCAAGATGTGATTTATATTTTGGGGGCTGCATCAGTGTGATAGAGGGTATAAAATAACGGATGCGACCATATCATTATTTCTATCGATACAACCAAAATATCAAGTGCTATTCTCACATGAAATTCATCTTTAGGCTATGTTCTCACGCTGTATGAGCTGTATTCCCCGTGAACGCCCGTTGCTTAATGCTACTTATGGCCAGAATTAAATACCAAGTTAATTGATTTCGGCTGTATAAAAAAGGTGACAAAATATAAAAAAATGTGACAAAAACAGAGAGAACATGTTTCTTACACAAAATTACATACAAAAACTCCATACAAAAACTCCAACTGCAGTTCTGCATGGAAGCAATGCATGACATACTGTATATGCAAAAACTGCAACCATGACTAAACACTTATATTTTTGTACTGTAAGTAAGAATTCAATTAAAACAAAGTTTTAACATTGTCATAGTTTTGTGATACAAGGTACTACAAAGAAAAAACACACAATTTATATTGAGATATACTTACATTCTTTCATCATGCCTATATCGACACAACGTTTAAGTCGACAGGACTGGCAATGTCGCCTGTTATCCTTTGTTATTCTACAGTCCCCATTAAAAGGACAAGTAAAAACAGCTTTCCTCTTCATGCTCCTCCTAAAAACAAAGCAAAGCAGAAGATGTAAAACCAAATCACTAAAAAGAACAATGTACCTGGTAAAAAAAAATTATGAAAATAAGAATACAAAACATTGTAATGGTTTGCACTTAGGTGGGCTAGCAATCCCCCAACTGTACTGTATAGATAAGTAGTATTATTCAGTCATACTTTACAGGTGTTAAAGGGCAATAATCACTTTAGCAGAGACTTATTTTTTGTACCCAAAATACAAAATTATATAGCTTTCTAAATAATCTTCATTAGAAATTTCCTGGCATTTAGATTCTTTAGAGCTTATGCTGAACCAAATTGCCCCATAGAGATCTCACTTGTGGCCTATTGCAATTCTCAGCAGGGCTCCCAGTGAATGCTAGGAGTTGTAGTTCAACTCTCTTTCATGATAGACAGTTCATTTAAGATGTGCAGCTTGTGGCCAATTACAACTCTCAGCAGCAGGGTTCTCAATGAATGCTGGAGGCTGTAGTTCAACCACCTTGCATGAGATAGATAGATAGGAGATAGATAGATAGTCAGATAGTTCATGATGTGCAACTTGTGGACCTCTACAACTCTTAGCAGGGATCCTAATGAATGCTGGGGGTTGTATTTCACTGGGTTCAATTCAAATCTCAGCAGCAGTGGCCGCAGGTCTTCCAGTGAATGCTGGGAGTTGTAGTCTGAGCACAGCCTGCAGAGCATTGCTCCCTCGTACAACAAGGGACCCTTCACACAGTGCAGCTCAGAGCACTTCTGTCACTTACCCACTCAACGCTTCTATTTCTTGGTGGGGACCCTTGGGGCTTTGTGCTCCCCTGGGTTCTGAGCTCAGTGTCGGGCAGTCGTCATCGGGACATGGGCGCCTGTGACCCTGTGGAGCTCTAACACGGCGGGTCGTGCTTGGAGCACGGGGGGGGCATGCCAGGCCGTGCTGGATCCAGGGGGGGGGGGGGGGCGCTCTGACATGCCGGGCTGTACGGAGAGCGGGCGAGTCGATACGCCGGGCCGTGCGGGCGGGGATCGGATGCCACACCTCTGTGTGCTCTGACACGCAGGGCCATGCGGGGCTGGGCTGAGCCGTACTGGGGGCGCTCTGTTAAGATGTGCCAGGAGGTTAGCTGGCTGCTCTGACACGCTGGTGTCTTACAGCTCTTACAGTTTAGACAGGGACATAGAAGTACTGCAGATACCGTCTTGGCGAACTTGAAGTCGGTTAACCGACGCCAGAGACGGTATTGGTATTTTCGCGGTATATCGCCCAGCCCTAGATCTCAGATGCTGTAAGCAAAATGCTTTATCTCTGCAATCCCCTCAATGCCCTGGTGCTCCTCCCCAGGTGCTGGATCCAGTCCTAGGAAACTTCTCTCAGTTTCTCAGGACTGGATCCAGCTTTTCCCAGCACCCAGGGAGGAGCAGCATGGCACAGCTTCGCTTCATTATTCCTGTAAATTTGCTCATCTCTAATCCAGTTACCTAAAAATAAAAACTGCTATATAAAAAGTTCCCATTCTGGCTGAGAAAAAGAAAAAAAAAAAAACTATTAATTGCAATAGGAAATAACTAAATGAATTGTTTCACCAGATTTATAAAATATGTCACTTTCCAACTCATTTACAAGGGCAAGTTGAACGGTATGGTATCCCAAGAATAGAAGGGATGTTAGCCTACAATTTATGAATGCATATCATTCACGGTAGACAAAACATTCATGTTAATGCTTTATCAGAAGTAAAAAAAAAAAAAGATACAAAATGTTCCCTGTAAAAAAACAAACATATACAGCAAAATATCAAAAACAGGAAACATGTGCCCACAGACAAACGAGAATATGGCAGGCTGGCAAGGATCTATTTCAGAGCAGAAGAAATAAACTAGGATGGGAACCAAAAATTCTGACAAGAACGACTCTGAACCAATAAGAGGACAAGGGCTGGTTTTACAAACGTCCGTGAAGGTGCCACATAAGTGTCTAAAAATGCCTCAGCGCTGGAAATTATGTTATTCATAATAACCACGAGTGTACTTGGAAAGCAGAGACACCGCAATGTGGAGGAAAAAATATTGGTTATTTAAAGCAAATGCTATTACATTTTCCACTCTGCCATTAAATTTTTTTTTAGTTGCACCACAAGATTATAAATAAGCACCGTGTAAATTGTACGTTACAATCTACACTGACTTACATTACGCCAAGAAAAACGTGAGGAACTGAAAGCACTTAAAGAAAAACTACTCCCAAAATATAGTTTTGATAAAGCAAAAAGCTCAAAACAAAAAACAGAAAAAAAAAAAAAAGTCATTGTCTCTGTAAACAAGCAAAGACATAATTTACCCCCCTTTCTGTCACGGTCATTTTTACTGATGACCTAGCAGAAGGCTGCGAATATTGTGTAGTGGCCATGCTTGCTTACGCAGCTTAGCTTCCAATGATTTTAATAGAGGATGAAAGGCGGTAACCCAGCATGGCTGCCAAAGAATGTACATCTGTCTGTTTCCAACTTCATTCACTGTGTATTGCAGGCAACATGGCAGACAGCTGATCGGCGGAATGCTGTGTGGTGGACCGCCGATGATCAGACACTGATGGCCAAAATGTCACAGCCAATTTTCATTTTATAGTTGCATACACCTGCTGGAAGCAGGTGTATATTTGGTGTGCTGGGCGCAGGTTCGCCTCTTAGTGAGTTCGGCCGGGGAAAAGCAAAGACCCATCTTCAATGCTCTTACTATGGGAAGGTGGTTGTTGGCCAAAATCTCGCAATACATGGTTCCATCCATTCTCCTTTCAATATGAGAAAGAGAGAGACAGGGGGCGCTTCCTCGTGTAATAAAGGATGACCAGGTAAATGGTAGCTGGATCTTACAGGGATCCACTCACCTGGATAGGTTGTGCAAAATTTAGGCACAACTCTATATGCAGCATAAAGGGGTGTACTCCGCAGCTGTACTGGGGGACGTCACCACCGACGGTGGGAGAAGCAAATGCATATGTGTAATCAGCTGATTACAGGACCAAGAGTCAAATCCACACTAGGTATAATAAGCGCAGGAGTATTCAGATTTGCACACAACGGTTGCTTGATAAAGGCCCATGTTAGACAATATAGGGTCGAAACGCGTTGCAATAAAGAGTATATGTTTACTATGCCATCTATCTCTGGATGATCCCTGGTTGCACCATTGTGTGCAAATCTGAATACTCCTGCGCTTATTATACCTAGTGTGGATTAGACTCTTGGTCCTGTAATCAGCTGATTACACATCTGCATCTCCTTTCAATATGGTGCAGTCATCCTGTCCCCTTTACAGGAAAGCACCTCCAGAGTATGATGTTTCCATCCTCATGCTTCACGGACTGTATTTTTGGGCTTGTACTCATACTTCTTCCTCCATAGAATACAAGTAAAGTTGATGCCAAAAGTTGTATTTTGGTCTCATTTGAACACACAACCTTCTTCCATACCTCCTCTGGATCATCTAGATGGTCACTGGTGAACTGCAAATGAGCCAAGGCGTGCTGGCATGTGCAAGGGGTTCTTGTGTGCCCAGCAGGATTTTAATCCTGTTACTAATGATAATCTTTGAGACTGTGGTTCCAGCTCTCTTCAGGTCTTTGAACAGGTCCACCAGTGTAGTTCTCGGTTGATTCAGGACCTTTTTCAGAATCATCCTTAACCCACGAGGTGAGATCTTGCATTGAGCCCCAGACAGAGGAAGATGGACAGACACATTGGGTGACATTTATCATTTGCACCTTTTTTTGCGAATATTTTTAGCACTGTGCACTGGCTTATATGTTTGCAGCCTAGTAAGGTATTTATGAACATTCACATGTTGGTTCATAAATCACCTGCTATAGCTTCCCTGGCGCTGTGCATTTTACTGCAGGTATTCATGAATTGACCCTGGTTAAAAAAGTTCCGCTACCCTGGGACTGGAGTACAGATGCGAACGAAAATGCGAAAATTTCAAAATTCTCACATGATAAATCCCGGCTGAGAATATTCTTACGGATAACCACGGCCACAAATGTCAAGAAGGCAAAAAACTGGAGTAAGCTGTCATATTCACACATACACCGAGCTACACTGTTTAGTAAATCTGACGAAGGGCTGTGCACATCACACTTACACCAAAAAATACTAAGGAGCACAAGGTTTCTTCCATTTGCTAATAATTGTGTCAACAGTCATTGCTATCTCACCAAGCTACTTAGTTATTGTCCTGTAGCCTACGCTACCTTGTGCAGATCTACAATTCTGTCCATGGTGTCTGTAAAGCGACTCTGTACCCCCAATCTGTCCCCCCCAAACCGCTTGTACCGTTAGATAGCTGCTTTTAATCCAAGATCTGTCCTGGGGTCCGTTCGGCAGGTGATGCAGTTATTGTCCTAAAAAAACAACTTTTATACTTGCAGCACTGAATCAAATTGGCGTGGTCTAGAGTGTGTGTGCCCTAGGATTGTGATGCCTCTCCATCCTTCCTCCCCGCCCTCTTCACCATTAGGAATGCCCCCGCAGGATTTTTCCTATTCCTCACCTGTCTGAACACTGCACAAGTGTCTTAACGATTCAGCACATGTGCAGTGTTTAGGCAGGTGATAATTAGGAGAAATTGTAATAGGGGCATTACTAATGATGAAGAGGGCAGGTAGGAGGGACGAAGGGGTGTCATAATCTTAGGGAATGGGTACTCTAGACCACGCCAATCTGACACAGAGATGCAAATTTGAAAGTTGTTTTTTAGGACAATGACTGCATCACCTGCCGAACAGACTCCAGGACAGATCTTGGATTAAGAGCAGCTATCTAAAAAAAAGGTACAAGCGGTTTGGGGGGGGGGGGGGGGTGTCAGACTGTGGGTACAGAGTCGCTTTAAACAGCTCTTTGGTCTTGGCCATAGGGGAGAGGTTGGAGTGTGATTGATTGAATAGGTGGACAGGTGTTTTTTATACAGTTTTTATTTTATTCATAAGTTCAAGTAGGTGCAATTAATACAGGAGGAATTGTGGGAAAGTGTGTGCACAAAAAAAAAAAAAAAACACTGTACAGTGACATCACAAGTGTACACATCTGATTTTACCAACTTTGCTTCATGGGACAACCCCTTTAATCTCTTAATCCCATTGAAACTCTTTTCAAAATGAAAAGTCAAAGAGAGTATTAGGTATGTGTTAATACACAACAGGAATTCAACATTAATGAGCCAGGCTGACCTGTAATTCCCAAAGCCCTAGCAGCTAGAATGGAGCCTGGAGCGAGAAGTATGACAGAAAGCTGTAGAAGTCTCCTTTTTATCCATTCCTAGTTTTGTCTGCAAAAAAACTCCAAAACTCAAATGATACTGTAGTTAAAAGGGATTTACCACTAACAACATTGACCACTTATTCAGAGTATAGATGTTAGATTGCTGAAGTTTAGACCAAGTGGATGGCCACAAAGGAGAGATGTATAGAGCTCTATATGACACTATGGGTAATTATTTTTTCTGAGAGAGAACAGCAGTGCCCATGCACAGCTACTAATATACACCACAAAAATTGGGTCCCCCATTTAAAGGGAACCAATCACCTCCCTGATAAAAACGTGAACTGGCCTTAGTACCGTATAGCTACTGAACACAGCTGACCAACAGTCTCTAAAGGGATGCCAACTTAAAGGGGTAGTGCGGCGGTAAAGAATTATTCACAGACTAACACACATTACAAAGTTATACAACTTTGTAATGTATGTTATGTCTGTGAATGGCCCCCTTCCCCGTGTCCCACCACCCCCACCCGTGTACCCGGAAGTGTGGTGCGCTATACTCACCTGTCACGTGCCGACACCAGTCTCTGATCTTCAGTGAGTGACGTCTTCTTCGGGCGGCCGTCGAACAGCTCCGACTGTCCCGAATGCCGGCAGCCCTCTGCAGCATCATCCGATGCTCAGCCGCGATTGGCTGAGCATAACTGTGCTCAGCCAATCGTGGCTGAGCACAGTTGTGACGCGGCGGAGGGGGGACGGGCGGCAGCGACTCGGACGGCCGTACGAAGATGACGTTTGGCACAAGATGGCGGACGGCCCTCGACACAGATCAGGTAATGTATAATGCACCAACACTTCCGGGTACACGGGTGGGGGTGATGGGACACGGGGAACATAACATAGCGATTCACAGACATAACATACATTACAAAGTTGTATAACTTTGTAATGTGTGTGTGTTATTCTGTGAATAATTTCTCAGCGCCGCACTACCCCTTTAAAAAAAAAAAATCCATCTTTAATGCTCGGTCTCAGCTCCCAGTAGCTAGGCATGAGGACGGAGCCAAAGTGGCATGTAGTCATGTTGCATCTGCCCTCTTTCCAGCCACTTGCACTTGATTGGCAGCCTAAAAGCTGGGCTTTGCTCAGGCTGCCAGTCAAGCATTAGTGACTAGGAAAAGGGTGGGGGCAGTGTGACTAGATACCGCTGTGGCTCCACCCTCTTGCCTAGTTACCGAGAGCTGAGACAGAACATTAATTTTCTTAAATTGCTGCCCCACCATAGAGTGATAAGCACAGCATCGTAGAGTTGTGTCCTGTAGCTATAAGGTACTGGGTAGGGATGGTCCGAACAGAGTTCGGTTCGGGTTCGTACGAACCTGACCCCTCGGTAATGATTCCCGCTGTCTGCCCGCTCCGTGCAGCGGGCGGATCCAGCGGGAGGACCGCCTGGAAAACTGGGATACAGCCATAGCCATAGGCTGTATCCCAGTTTTCCAGGCATTCCTCCCGCTGTGTCCGCCCGCTCCACGGAGCGGGCAGACAGTGGGAATCTGATGCCGAGCGTTCGGGTTCATACGAACCCGAACCTCGGCAGGTTCGGACCATCCCTAGTACTAGGGCCAGTTCACTCTACATCAGGGTGATGATAGAGTCCCTTAAAAAGATGATTGGGCTCCCAGTGGTAATGGTTAAACCCCTTAAGCCCTAAAACGTGCTACTTGTGGGGAAATCCATTCACGGACAGAAATATTGTCAGTATGTCTCCAATTGTTTTTTTTTTTTTTTTTTTTTAATATAATGTGAAGGAGATAATTGTTATACAGTCCTAAATATCTAATGTTACCTATAGAAATCAGCATATATTGAGTATTCATTATATAATGTATTCATTATAATATGTAACAATTGCATTACTGTCTTGAAAATGTAAAATAAAAAAAATTTAAAATAAAAAGGAGTACTTATTGGCTTTGCTCTGGGCTAAAACATCAACTAAAACTTACTTTCTACCACTTTCACATATTATGCTAAGCAGGCACTAACCTACGCCAGGGCACCTCCTATTGAATCCAATTGTGGTGGTGGTGGGAAATCCTGACCACAGAGTAAAGATTACTAATGTCACATTACATGACAGTAACCGATGTACTTTATCAATATCAAAATGATGCTGGTCAGTCACTCTTATTTCTGCATGGCACTTTCAGACATTTTTTTTTCTATAGACATCAGACAGTATGTCAGAGATAATGTGGACCTATCAATGAAACTTTCAACCGTTTCTTCTACCAGACTAGGAAACATTTGTGGCAAATTAATCAGCAAGGTCATAAAATTAACAAGACTCAAGGTGCATTTAAGTTCTTAATAATCTCCAACACCAGATGATGGCGTATTGTCGGATGCCTTCTGAGAACAGGTTAACTGGCTCATTTAAGCAGGTTAATGGGTTCTAGCTTCCTAGGTATTAGAGAGCACAGCAGCAAGTTACACTGAGAAGTTATTGCTATTGACTTCTCCAATACCATGCATATGGAACAGAAAATGGTTTACTCTTGAGAAGACAGACAATCTATTGACACTGAATGCATCTCCCAGCTATGTGGTAGTTTTCAAAATTAAGTGTTATTACAGCGGCCCTGTCAGTTTTCCTGACATGTTATTTTCAATACATTCCCAATAAAACAACAACGCTGGAGGATCTCTGCTAAGAATTTATGTTGTGTTTTTAAAAAAAAGAAAGAAAGAAAGAAAGAAAGAAAGAAAGAAAGAAAGTAAGTTATGGAAAGGCAAACAAGATTTAAGAAAAAATTATATTTTTTAAATTGCATGATTAGTTAATATAAATAAAATGGCAAATACAGTGGTGCCTTGGATTACGAGCATAATTCGTTCCGGGACCGTGCTTGTAATCCAAATCTGCTCTTAAACCAAAGCAAATTTTCCCATAAGAAATTATAGAAGTGCAGACAATTGGTTCCACACCCCAAAAATAATGATTTATTTTTCTGAATTACATGTAAAACAGATGAAACAAAGATTAAAAAACAGCAGAATATGTGATATCATAAACTACTGTACAGTAATGGAGAGGATGGGAAACACAAGAGCTGAGAGAGACTGCAGGGAGCATGAAGGAATGAGCGGGGCAGATGTGGGCACATACATGCAGCGCTCTCTGTCCGGGGAGAGAGGGGTTACAGCTATGGAGAGATCACCCCCATAGTCCTGTCCCCTGATGTAAGCCCCAGCCTGAAGTGGATCTGCTATGATTTGGAAGGTGAGGGAGACTTCCTGGGTCAGAGTACAGTCCTGTAGACCCCGCTATGCAGACCATGTCCCTCCCCCACTCGCGCTCCCACCCAGAACATGGAGCTCTTAAACCAAAGCAATGCTCTTAAACCAAGTCACAATTTTGAAAAACTGTGAGCTCTTAAACCAAAACGCTGTTAAACCAAGTTACTCTTAAACCAAGGTACCACTGTATTTGGGGACTGTTGGACTTCAACACAGCAATCCTTTTTTTCCCACTTGGAAAGCAGTTGCTACCAGGTGTCTGGCCTTTAGCCCTCTTCCCATTCAAATAAGTATGCACACTCAATTGAACTATTTGTGTATGTTTATAGACCACCTTAAAAGTGTATTCCAGATTATATATATATATATATATATATATATATATATATATATATATATATATATATTTTTTTTTTTTTAACTGGCACCAGAAAGTTAGACGGATTTGTAAAAGACTGCTGTAAGTTCTGCAGGAAGTGATGTATTATTTCTAGTCTGAAACTATGACCTAGCGATACCAGACTTTTTTCTTGGCTGACAAGTTGCTCTTTTTTATTGGTCTTCTCGCTAAACTCTCCCCTCTCCAGTCCATCCTAAACACAGCAGCCAGACTCCCCTTCCTCTCCAGTTACTACACTTTGGCAGTTCCCGGTGTCTTCAGCGAGCCGAAGCAGGGACCAGGTAAAGTATATGCTCCAGCAAGCCGCCCGCAGCCCCTTTAACACCTCCCGCAGCCCCGGCCGCCCGATCGCCTGTGGCCCCCCCCCCAGCCCCGCGCCCGCCCGCCTGCAGCCCCGGCCGCCCGATGGCCCCCCCCCCCCCCCGCAGCCCCAATCGCTCCCCTGCAGCCCCGATCACCCCCCTGCAGCCCCCGCAGCCCAGATCGCCCCCTTGCAGCCCGATCGCCCCCCGCAGCCCCAATCGCCCCCCTGCAGCCCCGATCGCCCCCCCTGTGGCCCAGCGGCTGCCTGGAGCATAGACTTCACCTGGTCCCTGCTCCAGCTCGCTGAAGACACCAGGAACCGCCGAGGCCGGGATCAGGTAAAGTATCAGCTCCGGCGGCCGGGGGGTTAATGGGGCGGGCTGCAGACAAACTCGCAGCAGGGATGTATATCCCTGCTGCGTGTTTGTCTGCCATTGAAAGTATAGGGACAGGATCTGCAGCGAGACTCGCTGCAAATACACAGCGAGGGGACTCCGGCAAGTGGGTTTCTACCCTTACAGTGCTGGGCCTGCCTACATTTAATTTCTTATGTTTGTGGAATAGAATGTCCCAAACCAACAGACTAAGGCTCCTTTCACACACCAGTAGTAGTACTAGTATTTTTACATCATGGATCACGGCCCTTTTACAGATCCATCCATTTAATTCAATGAGTACTATACTGTCCGCAATTACAGATCCATATGGATCACCCATACAGTGAATCAGCTACTGATACACATCGGTAATGCTGTCCATAGCTGCAAGTCTGCAATTACAGACAGGATTACTGATGTATGAATAGGGCTTCATCCACAGTTTGAATAATTTGTAATTTTGTAATGTCTGATATTTGTCTGTATACAATATGTACCCTCAGAAATAATAATATTTTTTTAAGTATTAATAGTTTGGCACAGTAGAAATCATGCAATTTCTTAATTTTTTTCCCCTTTTTAAACAGATTTAACGAATGTGTTATTTTTATGTTTTATCCAGGATTTTTCAATGGATTTTTTTTTTTTTTGGAGGGGGGGGGGGGGAGGCGCTAGGTGCAGTTAATACATTTTACTTTTTTCATTATTCCAAAAAAGAAACTTTGACAAGTGAGTTCTTAATTGCTGGTGTAATACACTGCACTTCTGTGGTGGTGCAGTGTATTATGCCTGTAGGCCTGTCGGTGTTACACTCATAAGCAAACTACTAAGCCAAGTAGGAACACCAACATGGCAGATATGGGGATCTTCACTACACCATCATGTCTGAAAACCTATCATTGCCCACTGGGGTGAAAGAGCCACACAGCATGTTGTGGTCAGGATTTGACTAGAGCATATAAAAAGGGTTAAAACTGCCAGGAGTAGAGATATGGCAAGGTAGAATAGGTGACCCTAAAACTATGTATCAGTGTTCAATAAAAGGTCAGATGATTTTAACCCTCTTAAAAAAGGCTATTCTGGCCTCCTTCATATTAGTTGTATACCATAGATCTTTGTCATTCGTTTGGTTTTGCTTATCAGTTTGCTTGAAGGGGTACTCTGGTATTTTTTCTCCCCCAAAATCAACTGGTACCAGAAAGTCATTTAGATTTGTAATTTATTTCTATTTAAAAACCTCGTCTTCCAGCACCTATCAGCTGCTGTATGTCCTGCAGTAAGTGGTGTATTCTTTCCAGCCAGACACAATGCTCTCTGCTGCCACTTCTGTCCATGACTGGAACTGTCCAGAGTAGGAAAGGTAGCCAATCTCTACAGAAAACCTTTCCTGCTCCAGATCCTGTCACAGACAGAGTTGGCAACAGAGAGCACTGTGTCAGAATGGAAAGAATACACCACTTCCTGCAGGGCATAGAGCAGCTGATAATTACTTAAAGTCTTTAAATAGAAGTAAAAAAGAAAAAAAATCTATATAAAACTTTCTGATAACAGATTTGAAACAACAACAATAACACATAGTACCCTTTTATTTTCAATTTCATACTTGGGTCGATAGATCATTTTACTTCTAAAAGCAAAAATTTTATATTCATTAAAAAAGTGGCTTTTTTTCCTAATCTAAAAGAATATCTTTTCTCTTTGACCTTGACATTGGCACTGGCACCAGCAGGAAAGCATTCAATTTTCCTAAACAATCATTTTTAACATTCACAGACACTGCACACACAACCATTTGCAGTAAACACATCCAATGATAGACTAGGTGCTCTATAAATAACTTTTGTCACATAGAAACAACCTTTTAGATCAGTTTTGCGTCCACCCATTTCCAATGCACGCACCACATAGACTGCCAAGAGGGTGAGGCATTACCCAATCTAAGCACACACCTTCTACATGATTACTACCTTAATGTGATTAACCATGATTGGTATGGTGGGCTGAGTTAAAAAGATCACAGAAGAACTAACATTGATGTACTGCATAGTTTTCATCAAACAATCAACATTTCCACAGTAAATCAAATATATTAATCTTCATTTAAAAGTTATAGAAGCAATGGGGGAGATTTATCAAACATGGTGTAAAGTAAAACTGGCTCAGTTGCCCCTAGCAACCAATCAGATTCTACTTTTCATTTTACAAAAAGAGTCTGTGAGGAATGAAAGGTGGAATCTGATTGGTTGCTAGGGGCAACTGAGCCAGTTTCACTTTACCCCATGTTTGATAAATCTCCCCCATAGTTTCCAGGCTCAAAAGAAAAAAATAATTCCCGATCTGGTTCTATCCACTATCCTAAAGTCAATTGTTTTAAAGCAAATCTGTACCAGCATGGAGCCACCCCCAAATATTATGTTGTACAGGTCTTCACACTGTGTCCGGTTCAGGGGTTGGCCAGCACCTCCTCCCTTATCTTCATTTTATTGAGGGGAATAAATCAGTAACTTACCTGAAAAATCCTTTGCAGCCCTCACATGTCATGGCATTAAAGTGGAAACCAGTTGCTTTGTCCCCGCAGACTCCACATATTCGGGGTACATTTTTATCAAATTCCATGTCAGAATCAGAGAAGGATGCACTTGCTTGTCGGTACTCCATGGCTAAAACAAATAAAAGTAATATGTCACTTACTATGAACAACAAGTGAAACTGAGCAATCACCTATAAGAAAACACCATTTAAGGGTACCTATCATTTGGAGCGGATGGCAGGATATGCTGCAGAAATCCTGCCAGTGCGCTGTCCATCGGGATGCAAGATGGAATTCTTCCGGATGAGCCTTTGACTCCATACAACTTACAATGCAGTGAGAGGCTAAGCCAGAAGAACTCTTGTGCACGCCCAAATAGACAGCCCAACAGCAGGATTTTTGCAATGTATCCTGCTGTCCGCTCAAAATGATAGGTAACCTTTAAAGCCTAAAGTGACACTGTCACCTCCTTTTTGCCTTCTGACATCTCTACACAGGTGTAAAGGGTAAATTTAGCGGTTTTCATACCTTATTTTATATCATACATCATGGTGCTTGTTCAAGTAAAAAGTCATCTTTTATCAACTGCAGATTGTGTTAAGTGGGCGGGGCCTCACGGCATTAGCGCCACTGAGCCCCACCCACAACGCCACAGTTGGTCCCGCCCCCTCGCCGGCCATTGAAACAGGCTGGCCGAAAGGTCTAGACTCCACTCCCTTTACGTCGGCCAACCAATGGGCGTCAAGGGGGCGGGGCCAATGGTGCCCGCTGTGGGCGGGGTTAAGTGGTGCCAATGCTGCGAGGCCAGGCCCACTTATTACAATCTGCAGTTGATAAAAGATCATTTTTTACTTGAACAAGCACCATGACGTATGATGTGAAATAAGGTATGAAAAACGCTAAATTTACCCTTTACACCTGTGTAGAGATGTCAGAATGCACAAAGGGGGTGACAGTGTCACTTTAAAGAGAATCTATCAGCACTCACACTCGACCAGAGTTGCAGACAGTGCCCTAGTGGACATGGTACCTTGGTTTAGCTATCCATGTAGCAGAAACCATGCTTGCTATCTGTAATGAAGGGTCAAAGAAGAGTTGTGGCTCTGTGAATGTACCCCACTCCAGTGCATATGCCATTTTCTAAACTTGCATATGTCGCTGTAAATAGTATCATTCCATGTAAAAGGACCATTAGAGGCAGAGATAAACCCAAGCAGGGTGTGACATCTGATTACTAGTGCTGCTTGATAATATTGGAAAAAGCACCTAAAGTATAACACATGAGCCACAAAAATAATTTTTAAAGAAAATATTTCACACGATTTTATTAGCGATAAGAACAACTATTTTTTTTTAACAACAAATATATCATTAAAAAATTATTGTGTAAGGATATGGAGGCAAGACAGATAGAGATGAGCGAACCTCAAGCATGCTCGAGTTCATCCGAACCTGATCATTCAGCATTTGATTAGCGGTGGTTGCTGAAGTTGGATAAAGCTCTAAGGTTGTCTGGAAAACATGGATACAGCCAATGACTATATCCATGTTTTCCACATAGCCTTAGGGCTTTATCCAACTTCAGCAGCCACCGCTAATCAAATGGCGAATGACTGGATTCGGATGGACTCAAGCATGCTCGAGGTTCGCGCATCTCTAAAGACAAACAACAACAGTATGGAAGGAGACACTGCACAGTTCCGAAGTAAAATGTATACAGCACACACATTGACCAGCAAAATTACTATATATCAAAGTGCTATGTGCTCTGTGCAATAAGAAGAAGTTTCAATGACAAAGTGCAAATGCAAAAATGTACAGGGAGAATCCCTAGATGCTGTTAAACATACAACATATATGTTTTTGAGAAATAAAGATGGAGATGGACAAACAAGTATAAGATCAGAGAGTCCGTGCAGATCTGTCAAATGAACGCACGTTTTTTCACGGCCTTAGTCAGGAGGCCATCTTTGTTTCTCATAACAACATCTAGGGATTCCCCTTGTACATTTTTGCATTTGCACTTTACTGGGATTATATACCTAGATTACTTTTCATACACTTGTTCTATTTATACCTTTGATGGATTTGTGGACATACGGTTCATTGTGCACGCACACACTTTGCCATTGAAACAACTTCTTATTGCACAGAGCATATAGCACTTTGATATATATTAATTTTGCTGGTCAATGTGTGTTCTGTATACTTTTTACTTCTGAACCGTGCAGTGTCTCCTTCCATACTGTTGTTGTTTGGTGTTGCCTCCATATCCTTACACAGTCATGTTGTTATTATATATTTGTTGTAAAAAAAAAAAAAAAAATAGTTCTTCTTATCTTTAATAAAATCCTGTGAAATATTTTCTTTAAAAATTATTATTGTGGCTTATGTGTTATACTTTTGGTGCTTTTTCTACTGTTGTGACAAATTTTTGAGCATCTTATTTTTTGTCCTATGGGACGATGTAGTATTTTTTGGTGGGCTTGATAATATTGGAGAAGGTTTGGCAACGACAGATACATAATCCCTTTATTTCATCCTGATAAAAATGAATCTGCTTATCACTTAATTATCCCAAAATACTAAATAAAACAAAGCCAAATCAAGAGATGTGAACGTTGTAACTATACAGGATACGCAAATACTTGATGAGCTTCATTCAAACTGTTAATGGAAGAAAAAAATCCATACTATCAATACGATTACTGTGTAAACAATCTGATGTCGGTGTAGCGATGTGCTCTGTCCAGCTACTCTCTTTTCTACCTCAACTGATGTTGGACATGGAAATAGGCTGTTAGACAGTCATCCCACTTGGCGTGTAACACCCAGAAAGTATAATTCATGTTCTGTTCTATTTAACAAGACATGTACATGATACCAGACAACCCTCATGTGCAAGTAATCCAGGTTTGTTCAGAACTAAAAGGTCAAAACTATGTACTAAAAACTTTGTTTTAATAATGCATATTAAAAGATTTCTACTGTAAAAATTGGGGCATACACAATGAACCTTGAAACTTGACAGTGGCGGAACACAGGCAAAAGGCTGCAGGACAACAGGATAGAATAGGCAAGTATAATCTTTATAATTTTTCAGGTAAAAAGCAAGGGCTGCGCAGATATCACTAACAATGCCCATGTAGCCCTCATGCTACGATATGATTATCGAGACCAGAACTAGCAAATCGGCACTCTCTTATAGGGAAATGTCAGGCTGTCTAATACGGCCCTATGTCCATGAGGCTTGCTGTAAGGCAAGAGGTCTGCCCATATAACGTACTAAAATAAAAAATACAATTAGAAAATAGACACAGATTTAAAAAAAAAAAAAAAACAACACCACACACACCATGTTTTATTATCTGGCTGTAATCAATTAAAATAAGTAAATCTCGTTGAGACATGCCCTTTCTTTGACTTCTTAATATGATGGCTATTTTGGGTCTTTTTTCACTGATACATTCAGAGATCCTTTACTTCTTTATTCAGGTTAGCAGTATGAGGGCTTTTCGAATCAGCAAAAAATAACAAATAAAATCAAGGTAACACATTCACTACTAAACCTGGACTCGAGACATAATGGTCTTCTATTGATTATGTTGGTTCTTTCATTCATTCAAGCAGCATGACAACCAACCTTGATACCAGCCTTGTGCAAAGCCAAAAATACGCCATGAAAACCATCCGTTCATAATTCTACTATTCTTCTACTTCCAGCTAGAAAAGCACTCAGCATGCAAAATCAGCCAAGTGTTGAGAGTAGAGATGAGCGAATACGGTTCCATCGAGATGGTATTCGATCGAATATTGCGGTATTTAAAAGATTCAAATTGAATCAAGTAGTGCGACGAATACGCGGGAAACATTTGAAAGCCCTCCCATCGCAGTTGGCGCTTTTTTTAATCCAATCACCATGAAGGGAGGCTGTGAAGGACACTGGGAGTACGCACGCAACGTGAAAACGGCGTCTACCCTCATTGGATGGCTGAACCACATGACCTCGAATATTTAATAAATTGACTTCCACCTCTCAACCGCAAATGCGCTTTTAACCTAGCCAGGAAGAGATCTTGGAGCAGGGAGAGATAGGTTTTAGTAGCGTTTTGGTTAGGCAGGATTACTACTGAACCTAAAAGTCCTTTTCAGGGCTAATATCCAGCGAAAAAGTCATCATTGAATCCAAAGCACTTCTCAGTGCTAAGACATAGATGATATAACAGCAGCAGCATCAGCAGCTGTATTCATTCCAGTACCCTGTGTGTACAAGAGACTTACAGTGTCCCTGGTTTAGCCCACTAAGGGCACGTAAACGTTATACATATTGTGCCAGTTGCCCAGTAAAAGGCAAGTGATACCTATTGTGCCAGTTGCCAAGTAAAAGGCACGTGATACATATTGTTCCAGTAGCCTAGTAAAAGGCACGTCATACATACTGTTCCAGTAACGTTCGTACAGCATGATGCGTGATACGCGCAAATAATGTGACGCTCTATGGACGCACATTGGAATAATGTATGTAACGCTGCACAAGAAATACGAAGGAAATGTGTTAACATTGCCGTAAACATTTGTAAAGCGTTCGCAAATATTTTTCATACGCAACTGTGGAGAGTGGCATTATACTGCAATTTTGGGGTGTTGGGTGAACCCAGGCATGCTCCCCCTGATGTCACAGTGTCATTCCGGAGGTGTTGGCATCGTTTAGGGAGGTTTCATGGGTACTTGGTGACCTCCAAATGGTCAAATTTGGATTTCCAAGTGGCAAGAATTTTTTTCCCATAGACCATAATGGGATCGAATATTCGTTTGAATTATCCAAAGTCGAATATTTCACTACTCGCTCATCTCTATTTTAGAGCTTTAATGTTAAAAATAAATAAATAAATACATACATACATTATATATAATATATATAAATAATTCATCCCGCCACCCCCCCAAGTATAGATATGTGGAGAAAAAAATAAAAGCTCCAATAGAAGGATAAGGCCAGGGCTGCACAGTGAATTCGTCACACAACACAAAGATCACACACCATTGCATGGTGTTTGATCTGGTTGCAGAATGCAACTCATACACGACTGATAAATACTGCTACTTGCTTGTGACTTCTCTAGCCTTTGGCTTATGTTTTAAACATCTAAATCACAATTATAATATTATTGTGTGACAACAAAATGCAGACAAGTGGCACTATTCTCTTCTTGAGTAAATGCGATTTCCTGTTATGGGACACATGTCCCCATTTAGCCCTAGCCTAATTGTTTTAGGATTTTTACCACCATCATTGTCTTTTGACCAGTGGGTAACACAAAATAACAGAGGTCTGTGGAATGAATGTGACACAACATAGCACAGGGGAGATATGTGATGTGGTATATAAAGTGAATGATATATACAAAGAAGTACAGAAGGATGCAATTTCAATCTAAAGAAAATCCCTTTAATTATAATCTAGATTAGTGGTTCCCTGAAAACCTGCCCTGTTTGCGGCTACAGCATCTCAGGCTCAGCACTTGCGGCTCAGTAAAATTTGTACACTAGTTATTTAACTGTCCGTTACATTTCCTTATAAATCATAAATCCATGCCATGCAGAATATATACACATGTATTTTAGAGTATTAAAAGAGCCTCAGTTTATTGCTATATGCTGGGTTAACATTCTCCCTCATCCGAGAACAATTAATTCTACACGGTGTGCTACCTTATGGTCCAGTCTGTATCTAAATGGGATTTCCAGTATAAATGAATAATAAACTTGTCCTTTCCACATCATTTATAATAATGACCGATAGTGAATGCCAATCCCGTGTTACAGGCAATCATCCAAAACGGGGAGAGAAACTAAATAATGCCACTGTTCACACTCATATACTGCCCAGTATAGTGATTCAGAAGTCAATACAAAATAAACAATTTTTTTTTCACATCACTAGTGTTTCCTTTTAAGTTCCTCCCTACATATGCATCATATACGTACTAGTAAATAGTCATATGATGGTCACAGCTGACCTGCATACCTATTCATTTACCATATGGACTGGGAGAGATCTGCATATTATTATGAGGGCTGGAGAGCAGACACGTCTCTTGTAAGGATATGTAAACATACGGATAATATGCTCTGTTGACAATTAATAGGTGTAGACCCTTTCTTTGTGATCACATACATATTGGGGGTGCATTACTTTTTTGCTTATTAAGCTTTATAGTACTGCTGTTTTATGTAGCAGAGGAGACCCTGAAGTGACGGACAGTCATGTACTTCTGCATGGTGCCTCTGTGCATTGTAACGCTATGTTCTCCCCAAAAAGAAAAACAAGTTTAGCAGTATACTCTTATGATAGGGTTTTGGCTTGTCAGATATGTCCACAGCAAATCCCACCAGTACGCATCTGCCGTTAGGTAGCTGTATTAGGATCTTTAAAACGTGAATTGCAGATGACAGATTCTCTTTAAACTGCTCATACTGTTAGATAGCTGTTATGTTAAAGGGAACCTGTCACAGGCTCCCGACCCCCCGCTAGAGCACCTTATACATACCTGATCGCGCCGGGTCCCGCTTCTTGAGACGGTTGGGTGACAGAGATTTCAGCGCCCGAAGCCCGGCGCGCACGCTCCTGAGATGAGTCCAACTCTCATAGAGAATGACGGAGCATCGGACTCACTAGTCTCACTAGGCGCGATCAGGTACGTATAAGGTGCTCTAGCGGGGGGTCGGGAGCCTGTCACCCCAGCACAGGGGGTGACAGGTCCTCTTTAAGGTGACACATGGTTTATTCATATGTCCAGCTGTACTTTCACAACATCGAAAAATACTTGTATTTTATAGCAAGAGTCAAAGAGGCTTTCCTGAGCGGCTGAAGGGCAGAAAGCTGTAACACCTCCTCCCTCCCCCACCCATACCTGACCCTCCTAGAGGCTTATGGTTCCTTTACACAGAGATATCTGACAGATTTTTGAAGCCAAAGCCAGGAATGGATTTGAAAGAGGAGAAATCTCAGTCTTTCCTTTATGACCTGTTCCCTGTTTATAGTCTGTTCCTGGCTTTGGCTTAAAAAATCTGTCAGATGAATCTCTGTGTAAAGGTACCCTTAGCTTCCAGGTGTCAGTCGTTCATCTATGATCTCTGTAGTGACTTGCCAACTGCTTGGATTATGTTGTTTTTCTGCCAGAGGTAAAAAATAGAAAGCAGGTTTACCTTGAGCCATGGAAAATGGCCTTGCTTTCTTTATCTTTCTATATGAACTGTGCTCTTTCTAGGCATTCTACAGTGTCAGCAAACACCCCACCCTTCTATCTAGCAATAAGTCAGTTGAGCGTTCAGGGAGCTGACAAAGTCCATACAAACAGATCAGCTTTCTGTAGCTCACATGCAACATACTGGATCACCCTGCAACAGAACATACACATTAAAGACACAGAAAAATGCAACAGCTCACCGCAATGGCAAGATGCAGACCCACAATAGACATGAAAAAGTTAAAATATTTTTATTTTTTCTTTAGCAGTTGGGGGACTGCTTTTAACTATTTTCAAGTCTATGATGGGTCTGCATTTTGCCATTGCCATTTAAGCCATAGCAACGTGCTCCTGCCTAGTGTGAATAGTGTTCTAGGAGAGCTGACCAAATTTGTCCTTTTTTCTGTATACACATTAAAGAAGTTTTCCACTTTAAGTGTCCCTGTCGTTATAACTTTCAAAATCTAAATCAACAGTAGATGTGATATAAAGCAAGTTTGCCAAATACATTCAATATTTATTTTTTTTGTGATCATGAAAAACACGGCACTTACTGTTTTCTGTTTTTTTTTTAAAAAAACAGGAAACAGTCAGAAAACAGTAAGTCCTGTGTGTCCCAGCCCATCTCAGAGCTCACAGGGAGAAGGCAGTCATGTGATTTATGGACACTTTGAGCCGTGACTCTCTGTACTGGCCAGAATGCCTGTGTTTAGTCTGTGATTTTCAATGAGCACAAGTCAGAAAATCTGCCTTCAGGAGACCGGACCTGGATTTCTGGTATGTTCAGCTTTGTTTTAAAGCATTATAAAAACAAAAAAGAAAAAAAAAAAGATTGTAAATTGCAAACTTGCTTTATATCACAGCAACTGTTGATTTAGATTTTGAAAGTTATAACTTAAAACTAACTTGTCCCCTATCAACAGAATAGGGGACAAGTAAGAGACTGCAAGGGGTCTGACCTTCGTATACCCGCAACCCTCCCCCCGGTGAGCTCCAGATCGCTTCCCCCAGCTCCTTTGTTTTGAATACTGCCGCAGGTATGGCACAACCTGTAGCTCTATTCACTCTCTATGGAGCCGCTAGAAAGAGCAGAGTGCTGTACTCTGCTCTCTCCTAAAGCTCTATTCATTCTCTATGGAGCTTCCGGAGACAGTAGCTTTTTCCGGTCGCTCCGCTGAAAATGAATTGAGCCGTGGGTCACGTGCCATATCTGCTGTATTAGACAGAGGTAGGCTGATGGGTGAACAACCGTTGACCAAATGACTGTCTCCTAAACAATGACAAAGGACACAGGAAGAATGATCTCTATCAAATTTTTCTTGGAACAATTTGAGATCTCTCTTTCTAGAAAGATTGGTCTTAAAGAAAAGATTTTCCAAAAAGATGTTTTGTCCAACAATCAGCTAAAAATTCCAAACACAAATGACTTTTTTTTATGTGATAAGTCTATCATAGATAGATGTAAATTTAGCTGGTCATTCGGCTGATGTCCTACAAACTCTTCTTATACACAAACATTTGGCTCCGCTGAGCTTTTATACATTCTGAATAGAGAAATCAAGGTTTAGCTGCAACCAGACAAAAAGAATCAGCAGTAGAAATCTGATAAGTGGAAACCTTCTTTCGGGATGCCACTATACACACTGTGATCCCCATACACTTAATACTAATGTTGGCCAAATCCACTGCGGGCCTCCCGGGTCTCCACCAACAGATGATATTGGAGGAGACAGGAGTTGGGCATGATGGATGTTAAAGGGGTTATCCGGCGCTACAAAAACATGGCCACTTTTCCCCCTACTGTTGTCTCCAGTTCAGGTGCAGTTTGCAATTAAGCTCCATTTACTTCAATGGAACCGAGTTTCAAAACCCCACCCAATCTGGAGACAACAGTAGGGGGAAAGTGGCCATATTTTTCTAGCGCTGGAAAACCCTTTAACTGTCCAATCCCTGTGTTTTTTTTAAAGATATGCCAGGGCAGTCTGGCTGTGGCTTACACCCGTCTGCGTAGAGAATACAGGAACGTTTGGGCAGGCAATGCATACGGAGAGGACTTAAGATTACTGAAGGATTATGGGCACATTAAGACATTCTACTCATTTTTCTAATGTGTATAGGCGGCCTTGACAGATGAATAAAGGGTGGAGCCTGATGAAAGGATGGTCAATGTTTTGACTGTATTATTAATTAGGCCAGGGGAAAAAAAAAAAAAAAAAAAGAAGTGGAGGATACTGAGGAACACTGCTGTTTTCAAAGCAGTAAGGGATTCAGAAGATACAACAAATGTATTTACTCAACTGAGTTTGCAAGGATAAGTAAATGATTCATCTTAAATTCACCTTGGTAAATAGGAAAATATATAATGAAGCAAACATAAAAGAACTTTGTAACAAGCAGTGGTGTGTTATTTCTGCAGAAAGTGAAAAAAAAACAAAAAACTTTACAGCTTTCTCAAATCAATTTCTCATTAACAACATCATATTGGAGCGCTTTACTCATTCAGTGCTGATCCTGACAGCATCTTCATTAATTTATGTAGTCTTATAAATCTGGTGGTGCTTCCAAAATGTACTGAACCTAAAGCCAGTTCAACTTAAAGAGATATAAACCAACCATGAACAGCGGCAAGCAGGTCTGCAGTGAGACAACTTTGTATGGAACCAGAGGTAAAGCGTGGTCCAATGGTCACACCTCCTAACACTCTAATTTCTTTCAATTATCCTATGCATTGGTGATGCATGTTATCATCAAAGTTCCCCAACAGCCACATACAGTAGGATAAGTTTGCTGAACGAGGAAAATATCACATGTTAACCTGATCATACTCCTACTAGATCATACTCCTACTAGATTACATGGAGTAATGTTTGGACAACCCTTCATTTATTTCCTTAAATAACTATTAATATGGCATCACTTAAATAGTAGCTACACAAGTAGATTAAAGGTTAGTTAAACACGAATAAATGAGCATTGATAAATGATTGCATTCTACTTTATGTTTCGTGGATGAAAATAAAACAGTAGGAAAGCAAAATTCTCTTTCTTACTGAACTCTTCTTTCATGTAGGCAAACAGAGAAAGAAAAAAAACATGAAAAGCACAAAGAAATAATGTTACTATTCCTGAAATGCCTGTTTCAAGGTCAAACGGAAAAATAAAAAACAACGTGTAATATGATTGACAGGAGTAGACACCTGGCCCAGAACACACCACATGCCAAGAATTACATTTTAATGTCAATGCAAAAGACAAAATGTCTTATATTGTTAAGCTCAGAACAGTTTTTTTTTCCCCACTTAATGCCATTGCCAAAAGGGAATTACTGTCTGCTGTATATTTCCCCTGCAGAGGCCGCTGTATGTGTAAGGGTGTGTTTACACAGATTTATCTGACAGATTTTTTAAGTCAAAGCCAGGAACAGACTATGAACAGAACAGGTCATAAAGGAAAAACCGAGATTTAAAAAAAAAAATCAATTCCTGTCTTTGGCCACATTAATGTGCCAGAGCAGGGACCCCACACACACACCTATGAGGGCTATGTCCTAAAAGGGTACATGGAGAGGTTGTCTTTGTGAAACGAACCCTTTGGAGGGGATTTCTAGAATTTGATTAAACAGCTTTTACCTTGATTTAAGCGACTCTGTACCCACAATCTGATCCCCCCCAAACCGCTTGTACCTTCGGATAGCTGCTTTTAATTCAAGATCTCTCCTGGGGTCCATTCGCTAGGTGATGCAGCTATTGTCCTAAAAAACAACTTTTAAACTGGCAGCCCCGTGCACAATGGCCAGGGCTTAGATTGTGTATGTATTAGGCTGGCACACCCTCTCTTTCCCTCCTCCCCACCCTCCTCATCATTAGGAATGCTCCAGGCAGATTGTCTCCTATTCCTCACCTGTGTCAGCAGGGCACATCAGCTGGATCGTTTAGGCACCTGTGCAATGTTCAGACAGGAGAAAATGTTCCAGTGGCATTCCTAATGATGAAAAGGGTGGGGAGGAGGGACGGAGGGGTGGTGCAAAGTTAGGGCACAGAAACTCCCATTGGGCATGGGGCTGCAAGTTTAAAAGTTGTTTTTTAGGACAATAACTGCATCACCTGCCGAACAGACCCCAGGACAGATCTTGGATTAAAAGCAGCTATCCAAAAGGTACAAGTGGTTTGGGGGGTCAGATTGTGGGTACAGAGTCACTTTAACATTCCCCTAAGGGTAGCTTAACACGTAGAGAATCACAGCAGATTTTTCCTTCTGCTGCGAGTATGTAAAGCCTCTTCCCACTTAACTTAGCACTGCCTAGCTAATACGTTACCTTGCCGTGCTCCTGCTTGCCCTTTTTGGCTCCCTGGTGTCCCACTCATCCAATCAGGAAGCCGGGAGCCTGAGAGGCAAGCGGGAGTGTGGCAAGGTAATATATTAGCCTGGCAGTGCTGGGTGAAGTGGGAAGGGGCCATAGAAGATAACAGTACAGGGAACTTGCAGAGTAAAATTCACTCTGAACCGGTATATGTGAAGCTACCATTAAAGGAAATCTGTCTGAAGTTTTAAAGGGGAACTCCAGGTAGAGGTTTAAAAAATTGAAACTTCTGCAGAAGCATGACGCATTACTTACCTGTCTATCCCAGTTTTGAAACTACCAAAAATCCATTTGTTTGGGGGGGTTGCTCTGTTTTGTATTTCTGTTCTTCCTGGTTTGGCATTTCCCAGAATGCAATGCTTTTCCTCATGTGATCATAACAGCCCCCCCCCCCCATTACAGTAAATCAGTATTATCAGTAAAATTAGTGCAGCAGCTGCTTCTGACCGGTTAGAGATGGTGAATCAGTTATCAGTGAATGGGTTATCCAACCAAGCCTCCTGTGACATCACGCCCTGCCCCCTGTCTGCATCATCAGCAAACACACACAATGTGAGACAGAGGCATGGAAGATTTGTCTCCTGGGGGGGGATAGCAGCAGGAGCAGGAGACAATGTGAATTAGCACAGGGGCCATTTTTTTTTTCACTTCCTGGATTTCTATCAGCTACCAGTGTGGCAGAACTGTACAGATACAGTAATATATTGTATAGACACATCTATATAACTTTTAATGTACTTTTAATAGAAAACAAGTTTTTCTTATCCGAAGTTCCCCTTTAAGGAATTAAAACTGCTAACAGTTCCACAGAGACATCATGAGGGCAGTGGGAGAAAATCCGAAGTTTTGGTCAGGCAGCTTTCATGATAAAACTGCTGTTTAAAGCCCAGCTGCAACATAATAATAATTTCTGATTTTCAGGAAGACTAAGGTAATGGTAGTAAGTGATCCTTTGGTAATATTGCTTATTCATATAAATTGGCAGAAAGCCAGCCAGGGCGTAAAGCATTCCTGGCACAAAAATCTACACTCCTGTACATTAGACATTTTATTATATATTGCTCAACTTGCCGTTGTGTCTGTGTTTTACCAACGGCACTGTTCAAACTTGTGCATCTGCAATTTAAAAACTGGTTCCATCACTTTTGTGGAGGCTCCAGATTGGAGAGAGAAAGAAAGGGGTTCACTGGTTCTTAATGAGTCCTTAAGGCAACGACCCATGGGGAAACCTATGCAAATTAGCTTTCTCTCACAACTTGCTCCACCCCTCCGTTTAATCTCTCAATCACAATAAATGGCTGCATTCTATGCCCCAACCTTGGGGTCACTTTTGCATCAACCTCCTGCCGTCTTCACCTCAAAAACATTTCCCAAATCCATTTTCTTCTCAAACCTGGCTCAACAAAACTGCTGGTACATGCTCTCATTATCTCCAACTTGGACTACTCCAACACCCTCTTCTCTGGCCTTCCTTCTAATGCCCTTGTTCCCCTCCAGTCTATCCATGACTCTGCTGCCTGACTAATTCACCTTTCCTCTCACTCTGCCTCTCCCCTTCACTGGCTCCCCATTGCCCAACAAATCAATTTTAAAATTGTTGACTATGACGTACAAGGCCATCCACTAACTGTCCCCTCCATATATCTCTAACTTGATATCCTGCTACGCCCCTCATGCACCTTTGATCCTCCAACAACCACAGTTTGTCCTCCCCCCTTGCTCGTACCTCACACATTTTTCCAGAGCATCCCCATACTCTGGAAGTGTCTACCACAATACATCCAGCTTTCATCCACAATCAAGACCTTTTGCTGAGACCAGTGATTGGCTAGAGACCAGTGATTGGCTGGAGGGAACGATACCAGCGAAGCGGAGAGTACATCCTCCAGAAAAATTAAACAAAGAAATAGGGACAAATAAAGTGGCTTTGCTGGACTCAGGAAAGGCAGATAAGTATAGTGTTTTTTTTTTTTATTTTAGAACCCTAGCAGACTAATTATTTTAAATTCATCTCAAAGAACCTGTTCAAACAAGACCAAATTTTACCCCTTCACATCAGTCATACAGCTATATACATCAGCTGACATGAATGGTGAGGAGCTGAGCCCGCTCTATAGACAGCAGGGGGTGGACGACTAATGTGTAGCAGACCCCCCAGAGCTGATAACTGACACTGGGGATCCCACCAGTGGCTGTCATTTAACCCTTTCAATGCTGCGATGTACCAAAAAAAAAAAAGAAGTTTTGAAAAATATAAAACAACCCTAACATAATAAACGTTATAATCACACACACTCAAATAAAAAAAAAAAATGTAAACCATAATAAAAAAATCAAAAAGGTTAAACAGGAATTTGAAGCATATTAATGTATATAAAAAAATACAAAAAAAAATATTATATATATATATATATTATACAAACTGGGCATTACACACAGAATACAGAAGACCTGTCACTTTTACTGTAACTTACATGATGTATTGTAAGAACAAAATCCCCCAAGGTTTGCTAAATTGGTGGGGTCAGGCTGTGGGGATGCGGTGCCAGGTCTCTGCCTGCCTGTTGGGGGTGGGTGGTATTGGGGTCTGTGACACAGAGTCACATTCAGCTCAGTCACACATAGTAACTACAAATAGTGAAGCACATACTGGGGTAATTTTACATCAGTGAAAAACACGGAGACAGATGCAAAATGGATGCAATCATGGATGGTTCACCATAGATCACAGAGGTAGATAATGGACTTCATCCATGGACCTTAAAAATCACTGAACGTGTGAATACAGCCTTAGGCTATGTTCCCACACAGGATTTTTGCTCAGTATTTTGCAACCAAAACCTGCAGTGGATTGAAAACACAGAAAGCCAATGGTTACACACTGTTGAAATTGAGTGGATGGCCAACATTTAAAGACAAATTATTGCAGTTATTTTAAAACAACAGACGTCGTTTTGAAATAACAGCTGTTATATGATGGCCATCCACTCAATTTCAACAGTGTGAGAACAAAGCCTTTCTGTGTTTTCAATCCACTCCTGGTTTTGGTGGCAAAAAACAGAGGAAAACTACTGTGTGGGAACATTGCCCTCATATAGCTTTGTATATAGAAAAGTACAAGAGTTATGGTTTTAGAATTCGAGGAGGAAAAATTTCAAAATTAAACCCGGAAATGAAGGAGTTACTGTACACTAATGTTCAAAATAAAAAAGAATGTGGTTATTCAGTTTTTCAAAAACAGCACTGAAAAAGCAGGTATATACATCATGTTTCAGAGCAGTTCGACTGTAAAGCTCACATTGAAATCAATGGGACACCTGAAAAGCCCTAGCTCTTACCATGTATATTGTAGCCCCCTGCAGGCAGAACGCTCTATCCCTATGTGCCTGTCCATTATTTACCTTATTCATAGTTTTGACTTTATGACTTTTGACTTTATGTTACATTCTCCATGTGTAAATTCTGTAACTGTTAAAGATGTTGTCTGACATAAACTGAATGGCTACTATTTTGCTGGTGCTGCGATGGACACGATACAACAAGCCAATTCTTTGTGCGGAGAGCAGCCCTTTTATAGACAAGTTATGGCACACTGAGGCAGGTGGAATTCCGCCACATTTACTCAGTGTGAACATACCCTTATACAGCATTATGAAATTAAGAATGCTTTAAAGTGACTGTACCACCAGGCCTAGGCTGAAGCACTGGAGGCAGGCCGACCCACCCCCAGGGGGAAGAAACTGCAGCCCCTCTATGATGCGACTCCATTAGAATCAATGTAACCCTATAAGAGAGGCTAGGGTTTCCTCCCACTAAGGGTGGGTCGGCCTGCCTCCAGTGCTTCAGCCTGGGCCTGGTGGTATAGTCGCTTAAAAAAAAAAAAAAAAGCCACGTCAGAAAATAAATTCAAGTTCAGAACAAAAATGCGCAGTTAACGTCAGACAATAGAAGTTTTTCAATGACAAATTTGCACTGTACAATGAATATTTACAAAATAAAAATACATCCCTACGACTTATTTTTTCCTCTGGCAGGTGCTTTTCCAGGTATATCTAAATGCATTGCAAATATCACAGTGAGTGTGCAGTAGAAGCGGAAATGTGCTGAGTCATTGACCTGTGAGATAAGAATCTTGAACGTTCTCCGGAAAATTCAAACACGTTGAAAAGTATATAAATACATAAATTTGTGAGATTTAAAAAAACAAAAACAAACAAAGAAAAACAAACACAAAGATTACATCATTGAAACCCAGACACATGTAGTTGAGGATTTGCCTGTGAATACTGACCCTCTAAAAATGATCAATTGCTAGAACACAAAACAAGGAGGGTCATTATGGGGATAACTGCAGTACAGGAGCAGTGGGTCTGTAGTGGCGTTTCCTCTAAATTCTGCTCAAAGTAATCACTATCTACTCAGTGTCTATTGGTGATTAAATATATACAAGAGGTGCCATCAGGATACACAGCCATCTTGTATTGATGTCACCTCTGTTTTTTAATTTATTGCACTTTTCCAGCTCCCCGCATCATATTGATACATAATGCCGGGTGGTAATACATTCCACTACACAGCTTACCCGTTCGTAGGTTTTGTGGTTTTTACATAAAATGGGAATGCCCCCTGACTAATATCTTGTCATTTCTACATTTTGAGTGTAAATTCTCTTTTAGGTGAATATATGTCAACTGCAATCCACAATCCAAACTGCTGACAACTGTTAGATAGATGTTAGGACAAGGGGACACATGATACCTGTCATATCAATCTGTGCTTCCAAAAGAAAAATGCTTTTATTCTCTGGTACAAACAGTCAAAGAACCATTTCCAAACTCTTGAAGTACAGCACGCTGTAACAACTCCTCACTTCCCGCTCCCATACCTAGCCTCCAGGTGTGAATCAAGCAGGTAAGAGGTTAAGAGGGGAGGCATTATAGTTTGCAGCAGATCAAGAGCTTCGAAAAGCCTCTTTGACTATTTGTACCAAAGAGTTAACACATTTTTCAGCTATCTAACCTTATCAGCAGTTTGGACTGTGAATTACAGCTTACAGATTCCTTTTAAGGCTCTGTTCACACACAGTAAAATACCAAATTTGCAGCTGTAATTTTAAGTGAAGTAAACAGGTGAGAAAAAAAAAGTGGTCTTTTTTCCCAAAAGCAGATTGTAAATAATGATCATGTTCGTAATCAATTACGGCGATTATTCTAAACTGTGTGACGGGCCATTTCTTAATAGCTTCAATAGAATGCATTATTACATTGAAAATAGGGCTGTATTTTTTCCACCAAATTATGGTCATATTTTCCTTTTATTTTACTGTGTGTGAACATAGCCTAAATGTACTTTTATGTATGAACGATTGTAACAGGCAACAGCAAAGGTCACAAGAGTTATTGCATAGGTATACTCTTCCAATAGTGACTTAAACTCACTGTACATACTGGATGGCCAAAAGCAGGCAATAAAAAGTACATGTAGTTAGGAAGGTAAAAATAGTAAAAACTTGATGATACATGAAAGGGGTGATGTAGATGGAAAATAAGCTTTACAAGCACAAATGACGGCGATTACCAGGGGCCAGAGGGGTTGGCACACAGCCTTTTACACACCCTAAAAACAATATAAATCACCTCTCTATTTTATATGTAACGGGGTATTAATCATCATCATAGTGATGAAGAGAACTCCAGCAGCCTGAAAACAGTATTTAAGAAAAGATCACACAAGTTCGCAGGAACACTTATTTACAATAATTGGTCCATGAAAGGGCTAGCATTCAGACGAAGAATAAGAGCTCTCTTGTTCATCGGCTGATCGTATCTTTTGTGTGGTCATTCATATCATTATCATTGTAAACAGGAATGTGTGGCAGAGTTTGATGACACAAACCATACAGTCAGCATTGATCACCCACTCACAATTGATTTAGCCTTGTAGAAGCTATGCAAACAAGCGGCAATCTCACTGATTGGTTTTCACTATTGCAGCGGTGTCGGCTCATGTAAAAGGGTGCCAAGGGTCCACGGCCCGCTTTGATTTGCCTACTGATTTGTATAGGTAATATTAAATCCACAGCAAGCATTAACATAGGCTAAAAGCCAAGACCCCTTTTTGCAAAATTGCTGGGGGTGGGAGCGGGTGAAAAAAATAAAGCCGCATTCACATGTTCCATGTTCTGCACGGAACACAGAAGTGGAATGCCTGTAACGGGCTCCCCCCACCCACACCCCTTGCCCAGGCAGCATCTGTGATAAGATTCTGGGAGCGGGGGAACTGTATGCATATGCGCCGCACTGTAATGACAGCGCCACGCGAGTCCGTTACAGGGATTCCATGTCCCTGTTCCGTGCAGAACACAGAACGTGTGAATGCGGCATTACATCAACTTACCTCCCCAGCTCTACTGCTGCTCCAGACTCTGGTGCCTGGTCACTTCCTGGACTAAGACAGGACATGAGACGTGATGTCCTAGGCCCGCTATTTAGTAGCTAAGTGGATATTTCTTTTCTACCACTTTTGTATATAGGAAATTACAGCGTTTTACCATAGTTACTATACAAACAAAATGATAAAGATCTGGTTTATTCTACACTATACTGGAATATGGCATACCATCTACAAATATATTTACAGTCACTTGTTAACATTGGTAGAACTGCCCAATTGGCATGAAGCACGAATACACCACCCATTGTAATAATAGTGTGTGCTTATTGATAACATCAATTTAAAGGAGAACAACGCCCAACAGCTTTGGGTGGAGTTTCCATCAGTTACCTTCACAACCTTCTGTAGACATGGCAACTTACTTGGGGACCATCCCTGGGAATAAAGTAGCTTTTTTTTTTTTCCTTCTGACACTCTCCTTACCAAGAGGTAAGAAAATATACTTTATGGCGCTAACATTATGGCAGGACCCTAAGAAACACTAAAACTCTTACACTGAATTATTGACTTGGACAGCAGTGGCAACACTGAGCACCATGTCAAATTGGAAAGAGCTACATTTCCTGACCCAGGACATGCATGTACATCATGGGTGGGGTGGGAATGTATGGGGTAGGCTTGGAATTATGAGCCACCACTTACCACTAATGACTGGCATTTATCTAGATGCTGTTGCTGCAGCATCTAGTCACTTATTTAAGAGGTGCCCTGCATGTCAGAGTTCAAATGGGCACCCCAGCAATGCAATTGTGAGGTGCTCACCAGTTCTCATGGCAACTTGAGGCCTTTTGAAGCTGGTGCAATATAGCTTCAATTTTCACAGTTCAATTCCAGAAAAATTAATAGAAATCAAAAGGTTCCATTTACTCTAACAATGGTACTAGTAAATACTACAGATTGTAGTGTTAAAAACAATCCCCCGCACAGATCCACAGACTAAAAATAAATTTTGTAATTGTACCAATTCATAGAATTATGTTCAAATGTCAGTTTTACCATACAGTGGTAATCACCTCACAAGTTTGTACAGTTATGGTTTGTTGTTTTTCTTCAATGTCATTCCACAAAAAATGTATTTTCTAGTTTCACAAAACACACACAAATATATATATATATATATTACATTAAAATAAAAGGTGTAAGGTCATCACTAGTAATAAACCTTAGAAGGCTAGAGAAAAAAACCTGAAGGGGTATTTAACTCTACAAAAATACATGCTAAATCACGTCCCCCCCCCCTCCTACCAACTGATTCCATACATGTCATAACCCTTTGTGTCTCCTGCCCCCATTTCTGAGCCTGCTAAAGACACAGAAAACTGTGTCTGAGTTGTTCACTCCATCTCTACCGAGACAGCTCATGTAAACAGTACCCCTGGTGGCCTGTTTCTGCTGTCTGTGAGGCTGAGAGGTCATCACAAGTAACTACCTTAGATTAACTCTCCTGCATTTGCACAGTGCAGAAACAGCCAGCGGCAGGGAAACGGTTTATGTCAGCCGTCTCGAAAAAGAGGGGGAGACGGAGTGGCTTCTGTGGCTACATTTATCAAATGAACAGTCTTGACAATGGTTTTGGTGCGCACGTTCTTTAATTTTCCAGGCCATTCTAGCAGGACATCCTTGAACTACAAAGGATAGCAAGATGCAGGCAGAAAAAATAAACCAATGAAAACGTATATGGAAAAATAGATATAAGAAGCAGCATTTCAAAAATTAAAGGGATACTGCCTGTTACATGTCAGTATTCTAGAACAGAAGGAACAAACAATTGCTAGAAATTATGTGTGCAATGAAATTATGGGAAATAAAATCACATGGCAGCCATTATTGTTATAAATCCCCCTTTCAAACATTAGAGATGTATTAGCTACATTTTTCACTGTGACACGGATGGCTTCCTATCAACTTCATATCAAGAGTCTAGTGGGCGCAAAAAAAAAAAAAATTACATTATAATACAAGGTGTAAGGTCATCACTAGTAATAAACCTTAGAAGGCTAGAGAAAAAAACCTGAAGGGGTATTTAACTCTACAAAAATACATGCTAAATCACGTCCTCCCCTCCTACCAACTGATTCCATACATTTCATAACCCTTTGTGTCTCCTGCCCCCATTTCTGAGCCTGCTAAAGACACAGAAAACTGTGTCTGAGTTGTTCACTCCATCTCTACCAAAAAAAAAAAAAAAAGAGCTCCTCAAAACACCCACTGATGGTGAAATTAATCTCCTTCCTGTAGAAGTCCCAAAAAACATACCTTAGCAGTATAACAAACTGGAGGATGCTTTGTCCTAGAAAACTAATACTTTGGGACAGGTCCACATTACATGAAAGAGGTCCTCATTGCTTTCCAGGCAACAGTGGTACCCTGGATGTGAAATTCTGTCCATTCTATATAGATCAGTGTGAAAGAAAACTGATGTGTAAAACTGTATAGGCTGATGTGTGTGCTGAATTGTCTTGTGTAATAGAAGACAACAATCAGCTGACATGCACGATGTCGGCTGATCGTTGTCTTTCAACATGTTGAAAAATAAACGATCAGGATAGCAGCGATATGCTGCCATCGCCCTGTGCAACAGGAGCGGCGGCAGCAGACCACCGCTATCTTCTATGGGCTGCCCGGACAATCTAGAGATCACACGGGCAGCCCCCCGCACCTCCCCTGGCTCTTACCTGCTCACCGCCGACGTGTGCAATAGCGGCATCAGCGGGTGGGGAACGAGGAGAAAGCGAGTGCTGACCTGACAGGTCAGCACTTGCTTGCTCCTCCCTCTTGTCGCCCCATGTAATAGGGGCTTTAGCCCTTCTATATAGTTGCCGCTCCCTAAGGGTACAAACACACACAGCAGATACGCAGCAGATACGCAGCAGATTTGATACTGTGTTCATTTATTAGGTCTAATCTGCTGCGTATCTGCTGCGTATCTGCTGCGTATCGCAGCAGTAAATACGCAGCGTATAAGCCGTGTGTGTTTGTACCCTTAGGAGTCCTATGAATAGATGAGAGCAGATAACTGTGTACATGTTACAAAGCTGTACACAATAAGGCATACTTCAGTTGGAGATATTTTTAAAACACTGTCCTGGATATGCTGTATATATTAATAGTGTCAAGTTATATCGGTCTACTAGAGACATACTGTATAAACACTCTAAATACTTTACCTTATAATTCACAAAAAGCGTGAATTGATGTATAACATGTTCAGCCCTAGTTATACAGTTAGGGCCAGTTCACACTGAGGAATGAGCACTGAATTTCAGCGCGGATTACTCTCTAAAAATTTCGTCTGAAAATCTAGTGCAGAGTTAAATTCCATTGAGTTCAATGGAAATTGCACTCTGCAGTTCACACAGCAGAATTTCTGTGCTGAATTTTCTACGGCGGAACCGTTTTCTGCCAGAAGAATTGACCAGTCAATTGTTCTGGCGGATTCCGCTGGCGGAATCCTATTCAAATGAATTGAGCATAGAGTTTCTGCTCCAATTTTTCAGCGCGGAATACTCGCAGAATTGAAAACAATGAATGCATTTGATCAAATGAAAAATTAATCTGCGCAGAATTCTGCCAGAGGCGATTACGGGCGGAACACTTTCTTTGCAGATTCCGTGCAGAATTCCGCAAGAACACTTTCCTCACTGATTCAGAGCCGATTCCTCAGTGTGATCTGGCCCTTCCATGTTTAACATGTTTTACCTCAATGCCCGCCCTGTGTAGCTTGCTTATATAGGGGGAAAAGCAGAGCAAAGGAAAGTAAAGGGTGCGCTAGTGCTAGTCAAAACTGCTAGCCATACGTTTTATTGGTAAGGTACAAGTAGATGTACAAATATAGAAAACCCTTATGCTGGGTTCACACAACTTTCTTCCTTCAATTTTTTTTCATCTGTTTTTGCAAAAAAAGTATGGAAAAACAGATGCATTTGTGTTCATCAGTTTAAAAAAAAAAAAAAAAGCATACACAAAGTGGTCGACAAATTTTTAAAAAAGGATGCGTTTTGATCCTTTTTTTTTTAGCCTGTTTCTCCATCCGTTTTTTGCAGATGAAAAAAAAAAAAAAAAAAAAGTACTGTAAACCCAGCCTTACTTCTATTTGTAACGTAATGGCACAATGCAAAAGTATGCCATCACTTTATAATTGGTTGGGTTTCAACCACAAGGACGACCACTGATTCCAAATATGACTGGGCTGTAGCTTTAGTTTATGGATGTGCCCCAGTACTGCAAAACATCATTCTGATTACCTGCTAAGTAGAAAAATGCCTATTAAAATAGTGAAAAAAAAAAAAAAAAAAAAAAAAAAAAGTTTATAGGGATCCGAGAGGTCATCCGAGAGGGATCCGCTGATGATAGCACCCGGGAACAGCATGGTACACAGTGGGTCTCTGTAATCCCCTAGGAGCACCATGACGTACATTTATGTCATGGGTTCTTAAAGGGTTAGAGAGATTGCTGCAGCACATAAGTAACCTGCAACAGACATCGACCTCTCCTACATACTATAAATGACATGTCCCTGAAGCATCATGTGCAATGGACTTATGTGCTAATATACCGTTTCCTAGCTCAAAGTCTTCAGCCAAACTTTACCTAGTGGTGCCTGGAGTGGTAAAGAAAACAAAACGAAACATGAATCATATTTCATATTTCATAGTCAGAATGATCCATTTGCTGCTGATGAATGTCAGCAATGTAAGTAGATGGATTGATATGAGGAAAAGCGATTATCTGTTCCCTAGTTTACCAGTACACCATGACCTGAAAACATGGATGGGTTTTATTATGGAGGAAACATTCTTCTACAACACAATCCGTTTAGCTCAGATATTTATTATTTTACCATTGATTTTTTAAACAGATACTTTACATAAGATTACAATAAACTCAAACTATTGACTTCTAAACTTAAATGGGTATTCCCATCTCAAATAACATAGTTAAACTTTAAGTATCCATCAAATTAATTTCTTTTGGAAATACAGTGGTACCTTGGTTTAAGAGCGTTTTGGTTTAAGAGCTCAGTTTTTCAAAATTATGACTTGGTTTAAGAGCATTGCTTTGGTTTAAGAGCTCCCTGTACTGGGTGGGAGCGCGAGTGGAGGAGGGACATGGTCTGCATAGCGGGGTCTACAGCCCTGTACTCTGACCCAGAAAGACTCCCTCACCTTCCAAATCATAGCAGATCCACTTCAGGCTAGGGCTCACATCAGGGGACAGGACTGTGGAGGTTATCTCCATAGCTGTAACCCCTCTCTCCCGGACAGAGAGTGCTGCATGTATGTGCCCACATCTTCCCTGCTAATTTCTTCATGCTCCCTGCAGTCTCTGTCAGCCCTTGTGTTTCCCATCCTCTCCATTACTGTACAGTAACTTATAATATCACATATTCTGATGTTTCTGAATGTTTTTTTTTTTATCTATTTTACATGTTATTCAGAATAATAAATCATTATTTTTGGGGTGTGCAACCAATTGTTTGAATATCAATGATTTCTTATGGGAAAATTTGCTTTGGTTTAAGAGTGGATTTGGATTACAAGCATGGTCCCAGAACGAATTATGCTCGTAATCCAAGGCACCACTGTATATTAATTTAGCATTAATATGCTGCTTTTTCCTCTCCCCTTGTTGACAGTTCATTATCTTAGTTACTGACCACCACTCTGCTCTAAAAGCAGTGGTCTGGCTGGTGGGTGTATGTGCAGTGATATATAGGAAATTTATCACTTTCAAAAGTGAAACTGGCTCAGTTGCCTCTAGCAACCAATCAGATTCTCCTTTTCATTCCACAGACTCTTTGGAAAATGAAAGGTGGAATCTGATTGGTTGCTAGGGGCAATTGAGCCAGTTTCACTTTACACCATGTTTGATAAATCTCTCCCATAGTGTATATATACTGTGTAATACATATAAATATGCCTATTGACAGACCACTGTATTGGTGGTCAGCAACGTAGACAAAAATTGGAGGTAAAGAGAGGGCATATTAGAAAAGGGAGGCAAGTCTGCTAAATTAATGTATTTGCAAAAGGATTTATCTTGACGAGCCCTACAAGTTTACCTACATTATGTTAGTACAGATTGGAATACATCCTCAGGGTCCTATTCCACTGGACGAGCAGGACCCGATCAACAATGTAAACGAGCGCCGATCTGCTAGATCGGCGCTTGTTTACTGGGCCTATTCCATGGCCCCGATGATCATGAAACAAGGGCTGCAGGGACATCATTACCGATGTCCTTGCAGCCCTTGCTCCATACATTACCCGTCCAGGCGCAGGTCGTCTTCTTCCGCTCCCGCGAGCCGCAGCAGCTTCGGAGCGGGGCTGTCTGAACTGACAGACCACTCAGCCAATCACTAGCCGCGGTGGTCAGCGCTCAGACAGGTAATGTATGGTTCTGCTGAAATCATTGGTGGCCGCCGCGCACCGCTATTCAACCGTAACGATGCACTGGTGGCGAACGACGATTTTAGGTCTGAACCTAAATGAACGATCAGCCGATGACACGATCATCGGCTGATCATTCTCTCTATTCCACAGAGCGAAAATTGGCCGAAACGGGCCGATTCAGCAGATTATCGCTCTTGTGGAATAGGCCCCTAAGGCTATGTTCCCACACTGTTTTTGCTCAGTATTTTGCAACCAAAACCAAAAGTGGATTATAAACACTGAAAAGCTCTGTTCACGCTCTTATTTTACTTGGAGTGTTACACCTTGATATATCAAGGATATAAACACACAAGATAGGAAAAACACTGGTTCTTTTTTTCTTATATGAACAAAGTGCAAAGTTTAGAACACTGCAAATATGCCATACATGCTTCAGTCAACAGAACACAAGAAAACATTACTCTTTGGCAGGCAAATAAGCCAATAAAACATTCCTGAAGATCTAAAAAATACCTGTTATCTACCATCCTCTATGGATACAATTTATAGAGAGTCACCGAAAGATTAAGGAGTCTAATTGTGCGTTTACACAAAACGATAATTGGCCCGATCGTACGATTAACGATGTCGGAGTAACGATTTTTGTTTTCAAAACGATCAGCGCTTATACGGTACGATATCGTACGGAAAATTCGTTTTGCGATCCTTAAGTCTATCTCACACATTGGTTAAATCGGCGAACGACTGTTCACATGGAACGATCTGCGAATTTTTTGCGGACGATTTGTTAACATGTTGAAAGATCAAAATGAACGATTTCTCGTTCGTCGTTTGATCGTTCGCTGCGTTTACACGTACGATTATCGTTCGAATTTGATCGTTATCGTGCAAATTTGCACGATAATCGTTACGTGTAAATGCACCTTAAACCAATGCTTTATGTAAAAATAAATCTATTTCTAACATGCAAGCATTCATGAAAATTTACCGTGCCTTCTTTGTTTTACCCTGTCACCTTTGGTTACAGCCATCTCAGGAGAAGCTGAATGGGTCACATACACGCAGCGGAATTTTCATTCCGCTGCCTGTATGTGACCCAGCCCCTTTAACCCCCCGCATCCTGCAGGCTGTGTGTGAGGCCCCCAGCTCCCCTCTCTCCTCATCAGCCCATCAGTGCACGTCAGCACTGATTGGCTGATGGGGAGCTTCACTGCAGCCGCGGCGCCGACCAGGTAATGTATGTGCCGGGCCGGGGCTGCGGGTGGTTAAAGGGGCCGGCTTACATTTACGCAGTGGAATGAAAATGCCGCTGTGGATATGTAACCCCCATAGACCTTCACAGTACATGGATTCGCTGCAAATTTGCTGTGGATCATGTAAAGGCACCCTAACTTACAATGAGAAAATAGATTTGATACAAAGCATAAGTTTCAGTATCTGGCTCTGATCATTAACCCCTATATGACACAGCCCCAATTTTTGCTTTTTGCACTTTTCTGTTTTTCTCATGTTTAAAAAGCCATAGAACTTTTTATTTTTCTCTACAGGCCTATATAAAAGGTCTTTATTTTGCCATAACATTTGTAGTTTGTAATGACACTCTTTATTTTTCCATAAAACATGCTGTGAAGCAAACAAAAAAAAGCCTAGTGGATCATGAGGAATACAATGAAAGTTCAGACAAGCAACATAAGTAATAAAGCTAAATATATACATATAGACAGCTCCAATTTTTTTTCTTAAAGGAGTTATCCAGAATAAGAAAAGCATAGCGTTCTTTTCCAGAAACAGCACTACACCTGTCCTTAGGGTGTGTGTGTGGTATTGCAAATCAGTTTAACCTGGCCTGAGCTGGCGCACGAGACGTGACGTCTACAAGCTGCTCAGCTATTCAGCGGCCGAGGTGAGACTCCGAAAAATACGGCCAGGCCGGAGTACCCCTTTAAGTAAATGGAGCAAAGTCTCAATACTGCGCACAACCTGAAGACAAGAGAAAGGGTAGCTTCACAAGTAATGGAATCACAGCGTATTTCACGATTCCCCCCCTGTCACTTTTACTAGGATTACATATTTGCAGCGGACTTGTCATCTGGCAAAAGCAGCACTAGTAGTATCCTGAAAGTAATTGAAAAAGTACTGAATGAGGAAAAGACACTCAATTCTAGCTTTAGTGGCAGAGGGATTGAGCACCAGGCTGCTTTAATCTTTAAAATTTCAAAAGAGAGCAGTACATAAGAACAAAGGTCAAGCAGCAACATTGAAGACAAGACTACAGACTGGCGGAGGGCAAAAACACTCTACTGACAGTGATGATTGCTGCTATCTCATTTTAATCTCTTAACCATAGGAAGTTGTAGTGACCTACAAAAACTAATGGCACGGAGAAGATGTTGCGAAATGCATGACTAGGATGGACTGAAACCAAGCTCAAGTCGTGTAAAGCAGTGCTTCTCAAACTGTGAGGCGCCCCCTAGTTGTTGGTGAGGCCCAGCTGGGGAGCCAATTTTCAGAAAAGTAACTATGATCTGCACAGTCCTTTTGCTGTTGCAAAAATCTCCATTTTAGCAATATTAATAATTTATTTAGTACTTGCTTTATTAGGATATAGAGCTTGGAAGATGGGTAAAAGGTAGCCCTGGCATTATTTTCAGCTTTTAAATAGACTTTGATGAGGCCCATGCTTTGCCTTGGTCTGTTGGGTGAGGCTCCAGTACAAAAAGTTTGAGAAGCGCTGGTGTAAAGGAAGGGGGGGGGGGAAGCCCTTCATTAATCAAAACCAGGCAGACATTTAGAAAATACTGTAAGAACAGGAATGTAAGACTGAAGTAAAGTCACCTCTGATGAGTCTTGTTTTTATCTTGGCCTAACAACAGGTTGTGTAATGGTTAGCTGAAGACATGAAGAGGCCTACAAGCCACAGTGTCTCACACTGGCTGTGATATTTGATGTAGGATTGGCAATGATGACGGGGCGGTTAATAAGACAGATTTGGTACAAACACATTACCAACTTACAAAGGGTACAAAGTTATCTTGGAAAAAAAATAGCTTTATCAGTTTTGACAAAGTTCCCTAACCTTGATAATTTTGGCCAGTCCAATCTCCAGACCTTAAAGAGTCACTGTCTTTTTTTTTTTTTTTTTTAAGAAATCAATAGCCCAAGCGATTTTAAGAAACTTTGTAATTGGGTTTATTAGCCAAATATGCCATTATCTGCATTTAAAAAGCATTTTCCCAGGTCCCCCCCTCCTTCCTCTTTTCCATCCACTGCAAAAAATCTGAAAATTGTGACTTGTTGCATGAGTCACACTCTGTCTGTTCTAGGGGGAGGGGAGGGGGGGGGAGGGAGTTAGCCGACAGCAGAAAGCAGATAACAGAGGATTACAGGCACAGAGCTGGGTGACAGCTGTAATCAGAGCTCAGAGAGGTCAGTGGTGACTGTCAAAAGGAGATAGAGGGTGAGGTATTTGTAGATTAACTGTTGTCCTGTTTTGGTCTTTTATTTAGCTCTCTCCATAGGAGAACAATGAAGACAGGGGGGAGAGCTTCAAACTGCTTTTTCATGATAAAAATGCATTTTTCGGCTAATAAACCCAATTACAAAGTTTCTTAAAATCGCCTGGACTATTGATTTCTGCAAAAATAATTAACGACAGTGACACTTTAAGGCCACTGAAAACCTGTGGAATGTGAAGATGGATCGTCACAAACCATCAAACAAAGCCAAGCTGCTAGAAATTCTGCACCAGGAGTGGCAAAAAAGGTACCCAACAGCAATGTCAAGAACTGGTGGAAAGCAAGGCAAGACACATGAAAGCTATGAGAAAGATCATGGGTATTCAACTAAATACTGATTTCTGGAATACGTCCACATTAATATATTAGAACTGTGTTGTTTACAAACAAAAATTTACTTGTTTTCTAAGCATTATTTGAGGTTTAGCTTTAGCTGTTTCATTATTCATCTTTAACCCCTTCATGACCCAGCCCAAAATGAAGGGGCCAATTTTAATTTTTCCATTTTCATTTTTTCCTCCTCGCTTTCTAAGAGCTATAGCACTGTCATCTCTCCATCTACAGGGCTCAGGGCTATGTAAGGGCTCATTTTTTTCAGGATCAAGTGTACTATGTAATGGTGCCTTTTAACCCCTAGACGACCCTGGACGTAGGGTTACATCATGGAAGTCTGTCCCCAGACGACCCATGACGTAACTGTATGTCCTGGGTGTTTCTCCCGCTATGAAGCGCGCTCCGGAGCGGAGCGCGCTTCATAGGAGGTGGGGGCCGGCTGCAGTGAGCAGCCGGGACCTCACCGGTAATGACACGCTGCAGCGATCGCGCTGCCGCGTGTCATTAACCCCTTAAACGCCGCGATCGCGGCGTTTAAGTGTAAGTGACAGGGGGAGTCCCCTGTCACTTACCGATCGGGACCCCCGCAGTGTGACTGCGGGGGTCCCGATCGGTAAAACAGACCGCCGGAGGTCTCTCACCTGCCTCCGTGTGGTCCGATCAGCGATCTGCACAGGCTGGCTCAATGAGCAGAGCGCCGATAACACTGATCAATGCTATACCTATGGCATAGCAATAATCAGTATAGAAATCAAACTAGTGAATGTAAAAGTCCCCCAAAGGGACTTCAAATGTGTAAAAAAAAAAAAAAAGTCTATATAACTTTCTGACACCAGTTGATCTGAAAGAAAAAGTTTTTCGCTCCTTTAAAAAACACACACACACACACACACACACACACACACACACACAGTACTTCTCAATGCTGTTTAGGTTGCAATATCCTAATGTGTACTGGTCGCATGTATGCCAAAAGGAGACTATGTTGGCATATGTTTGGCTGAATTCTAATTGGACATTAGTATATAGGAAGGTTTTACCTGCATATACAATAAATGTGCACCATAGACATGGTGCAAAGTATGCCTAGGATATTGTTATAGATTATCTTCTACAGCCTGTGAAAGATTAATTGGTCGACAAAACTATTCTGGCTTTTGTTAACTATACTGGTAATAAATACTCAACTAGAGCAGAGGACAAGATAGAGTGATCATAAAAGTTATTTACAATGATATGTAAAAGCAATGGAATGTGAAGTAACACTGCCGCCTGCACATTGCTGGATGGGAAGGTTACTGAATAAAGCGTTGGGTGTTTAGTAACCTTTAACTTATAAATCTTCAGTTTTACTTACATAAATGTCATTTGTATGACTAATGCCACTTTTAAAATTACTACATTTGTATTCTACATTGTAACAAATTTTAGGCAGCTTTAGAATATGAAACTAAGCAGGGTTATTAATAGCCTGAAATAGCATCAGAGGTAACCACATTTAGGTTGCTATTAGGGATGGTCCGAACCTGGTTCGCACGGGGTTCGTACGAACCCGAACCCTCCGCAATGATTCCCGCTGTCTGCCCACTCCGTGCAGCGGGCAGGTCCAGCGGGAGGAACGCCTGGAAAACTGGGATCCAGCCATAGCCATAGGCTGTATCCCAGTTTTCCAGGCGGTCCTCCCGCTGTATCTGCCCGCTGCACGGAGCGGGCAGAAAGCGGGAATCCGATGCCGAGCGTTTGGGTTCAGCCGAACCCGAACCTTGGCGGGTTCGGACCATGCCTAGCTGCTATCACACAAAATATTTCTGGAAAATGACCAGTACAGTTTTTGAGCCAAAAAGAGTGGATTCAAAAGGAATGGGGATTCTAAGGGAAGGGCTACACTGCTGGATCCACTTCTGGCTTTGGCTCAAAAACTGCTATGTGAACGCAGCCTGATAAATAAGTCTTAGAGCCAGAAGTTCTTTGAATGTATAGTTAAAGTTCCACCTGGCAGGTTTAAGAAGAATAAGTTCCATTGCCTTCTATTTCAATGGCCGGCCTGGTGGCTAGTAAAATATAAGAAACAACAACAACCATGGATTTTGGCAGAGTTTTTGTTTTCAAAAAGCAAAGGTGTCATGGCTGTGTCATTGAATATTTTGAGATGGGTCACTTCACTAAAAGGGGTATTCCAGCTTATAAATACATGGCTGCTTTCTTCCTCAGTTTGTGTGTAGTTTTGCAGCTCAGTTCTAGTGAACAGGGCTGAATTGTAGTACTACACTAAACCTAAGGACAAGGGTGGTGCTGTTTTTGCAAGAAAATAGCTATGTCTTTTCTAATCCTGGATAACTCCTGTAAATGACTGAGGAATCCTGCCGACCATAATGGTTAAAGCGACTCTGTACCCACAATCTAACCTCCCCAAACCGCTTGTACCTTCGGATAGCTGCTTTTAAACCAAGATCTGTCCTGGGGTCCGTTCGGCAGGTGATGCAGTTATTGTCCTAAAAAACAACTTTTAAAACTTGCAGCCCTGTGCAAAACGGGAGTATCTTTGCCCTAACTTTGCACCACCCCTTTGTCCCTCCTCCCCGCCCTGCTCATCATTAGAAATGCTCCAGGCAGATTGGCTCCTATTCTCCACCTGTGCCAGCCCGGCACATGGTTAAGCACCTGTGCAGTGTTCAGCATGGAGAAAATGTTCCAGTGGCATTTCTAATGATGAAGAGGGTGGGGAGGAGGGACGGAGGGGTGGTGCAAAGTTAGGGCAAAGATACTCCCGTTTTGCACAGGGCTGCAAGTTTAAAAGTTGTTTTTTAGGACACTAAGGCTGCATTCCCACGTTCCGTGATCCTGACGGATCAAGGACGTGGAATGCATGTACCGGAGTCCCCCCGCGCCCGGACAGCATCTGTAATTAGATGCTGGGAGCGGGGGAGACTGTATTCATAAGCGCCGCACTGTAATGAATCAGCCGCACGTTGCTGTTACTACAGCGCGGCGCTTATGAATACAGTCTCCCCCGCTCCCAGCATCTAATAACAGATGCTGTCCGGGCGAGGGGGGACTCCGGTACATGCATTCCACGTCTGTGATCCGTCAGGATCACGGAACGTGGGAATGCAGACTAACTGCATCACCTGCCGAACTGACCCCAGGACAGATCTTGGAATAAAAGCAGCTATCTGAAGGTACAAGTGGTTTGAGGGGGGGGGGGGGGGTGTCAGATTGTGGGTACAGAGTCGCTTTAAATTGGTCAGGTCCACCAAGGTTCCTGGTGATCAGCAGTAGAGATGAGCACAAGTCTAACCATTTGGCACGTGAATACCGATGGCTGCAGAAACTGGATGGAGCCCTAGGGAGTTTAAGAAAGCAAGGATACAGCTAAAGGCCATGTTCACACACTGTATTTCTCCAATAAACAATGGTCCTTATTGCAATTTGCAACACTGCACTACCCTGTGTCACCTAAAATATAACTTTTATTGAAAATTTTAACAGAATTGTTTACCCACGTAAAAAACTGATGTTTTGAATGGAATAAGGAGTTGTCTTTGCACCAACATGTGATCCCTTTGTATCTGTGAACAATAATTGTGGTTGCACTGGTGTAGAAATATTACAAGATACCATTCGGCATGTGTGAACAATTACTATTGTTGCAGGTTTAGAAACCAGAAACCAGGGACAGTTGAGGAGCCCTCAAAAACCTCTTAATACAAACACTTATGGAGATGTTACATGCATGGCAGCAGCATTTATCAAAGGAGAAATCTGGCGAAAATTTTTATTAAAGTATTGTATTGCCCCCCAAAAGTTATACAAATTACCAATATACACTTATTACAGGAAATGCTTATAAAGTGTTTTTTTCACTGCACTTACTACTGCATCAAGGCTTCACTTCCTGGATAAAATGGTGATGTCACGACCCAGCTCCCAGAGCTGTGCGGGCTGTGTCTGCTGGAGATGCTCAGTGTCCCTCCAGTGCCCTGTCCCTCAGTGTCCCCCCTGTCATCATCCTCTCCAGCAGCCACAGCCCGCACAGCTCTGGGAGTCTGGTCGTGACATCACCATGTTATCCAGGAAGTGAAGCCTTGATGCAGTAGTAAGTGCAGGAAAAAAAGCACTTTATGTGCATTTCCCATAATAAGTGTATATTGAGGATTTGTATAACTTTTGTGGAGCAATACAATACTTAAATAAACCTCTATTTCTGGTGATACCTGCCAACCATCTAGTGTGTATAAACAGCCTCCCAACTCTCCTCCAACAGGTGATGTCAGGGAAGAAAAGGATCAGGCAGGCTTAGAGGACAACTCCGGCGGGACCCCCCCCCCCCCCAAAAAAAAAAAAACACAGACACACACAGACACCATACTCACCATCCCTCTGGTGACGATCGCCACTCCATTCGCCCGCCGTCTGCCTCACCGTCACCTGCGTCAGCCGTCCAGCAATGTCTCTTGCTTCCGGGTCCATGAGAGAGAAAAGGCTGCTAGTGCGCTTGCGCACCGGCAGCCTTTTCATTGGCTGGAGCGCATCACATGGCTTCCAGCAAGCTCAGCCAATCAGGGCTGAGCAAGCTGGAAGCCATGTGATGCGCTCCAGCCAATGAAAAGGCTGCTGGTGCGCATGTGCACCAGCAGCCTTTTCTCTCCCATTCACTCTCAATGAAGACGCCGAAGAGGAAGAAGACCCGGACCGCCCCCCCAGCTCTGACGTCACCCGACACCAGAGAAGAGGACCGTGACGACCGTAATAGGTAATGTATACATTCTTTAACTTCCGGGGTGGGGGGGGGGCGGAAAGTGGGGGAAGGGGGCCAGACCGGGTATTTAACCACATTACAAAGTTATATAACTTTGTAATGTGTGTTAAATAAGCCAAAAAAAAAATTCGCCGGAGTTGTCCTTTAAAAGTAGTTATCCAGTGCTACAAAAACATTTGCCACTTTTGCACCACTCTTATCTCCAGATTGGATGGTGTTTGAAACTCAGTTCCATTGAAGTAAATGGAGATTAATTGCAAACCACACCTGAATTGGAGACAAGAGTAGAGCAAAAGTGGCCATGTATTTGTAGTGCTGGATAACCCCTTTAAACTGCCCAACCCTTGGGTTTTTAAGGGAATAAGCCACAACTTCATTCTGGCAGTAGTTAACCCTCCCTCATTCAGCCAAGCCGTATGTCCATTTGTACAGTGGTATCAAGAGAGACAGGCGTCAGATGAATTAACATTCAGCCTGCAGCAACTGAAGGTGTTTAGGCACCTTAGATCTAGTATTTTGATATGCTGTAACCTGCAGCCAAAGTGATACAACAGTAACAGAAGCCAAGATTTAAGTTGTATGTAAACTACTGCATATCTTCATTAGATACTGTGTATAATTTGCTGCAAACTGTTTCCTAATTGATCTTAGGTGGGGAATCGTTGATAGACTGTTGCTCCCAGAAATATTACAGATGTCATATATGCTCTGCAGCTTCAAATTCCAATTCCAATGCAGTCTACAAAGTATATATTAACACGCTAAATATAACATCCAAATCTATAAAGGCACATGTGGCCTATTTATCAGAGAAGACCTACTGTAGAAGCAGAACCATGTGATCCCAGTTATTTGACACTTCTGAGCAGAAGGGCATACATATTAACCCTTTGCTGTAAAACTGTGCTGCAATGCCCTTCACATAACAGAGACATAAAACTGCAGAGTGTAATTCAATAGTGTTTACATGCATGCCACACACCATATCAAACATTACAGGCATCTTAGCTAGGGATTGCAGGTATAGCTAAGGCGATCTGGCAGATCTCATTAAACACCTACTTAAAGTGCGAGTAGGCGATTTAGCCTACAAATAAAAGCAAACTAAAAACTGCCAAGAGGATTCCACCTATAGTAACTGCATGCACAGCTATCCCATCATACAGTATATACTCATCAATATTATCCTACAGATCTCATCCACATTTTTTTCTGACCATAAATCAGGATCTGGATTTATGGACAGAAAAAGGACCCATTGATTTAAATCTGGTCATCCATTTATCCGTTTTGAAAACGGATCTGTTTTTGGCCACCGATCTGTTCTGGGAAATAAGTTGGACCTGTACTTATACATGATCTGGTACAGGCAGCAGGGCTGACTCGTGGAGCATTTAAATGAAGCAGATATCCTTGTGGTCCAGCATCCATAGAATAGATTATAGCATTACATTTTATATAATCCTTGCCATGGAGTACAAAAGCAAATATATAAATATCAGAAAAAAAACAAACCTTTACAGTTTCTTATTCAAAGTTTCAAGAGTGTAAGGGCCCTATTATGGGATGATTATCGTGCAAAAAAATCGTTATATATCGTTTGAATTTAAACAATAATCGTTCTGTGCAATAGCAGGCAACGATCGAAAAATCGTTTGTGTCATCATTGACTTAGATCTGACAGTAAAATCATCGCTAATCATTCTCTGTAATTCCGCATTTGTTTGCTGTACTTTTGCATTTGTTTTCTAATTGTTCAGTGAAATTGCCCATTGTTCATTCTTTTGCTGGGATCAGATGGAGCAAACGATCGAAATAACGATCATTGTAATAATCATAACTAATGCTGCGTTTACACGGAACGATCGTGCGAATTCGCACGATAATGATCGAATTTGATCGATAATCGTACGTGTGAACGCAGCGAACGATCAAACGACAAGCGAGAAATTGTTCATTTTGATCTTTGAACATGTTCTTAAATCGTTGTTCGCAAAAAAAAAAAAAAAAAAAAAAATCGCAGATTGTTCCGTGTAAACAGTCGTTCACCGATTTTTCCTATGTGCGAGATAGGCTTAAGTGATCGCAAAACGAATTTTCCGATATATCGTTCCGTCTAAACGCTGATCGTTATAAAAAAAAATAAAAATTGTTACTTTAAAATCGTTAATCGTACGATCGGGCGAATTATCGTTCCATGTAAACATAGCATAACGATTATGTGTAATTTGGTGAATGATTTCATGTTAACGATAATTTTGCCTGCGATCATTTATTGTTAATTGTTAAAAATTGCTTTGTTTAATAGGACCCTTAGGCCCTATTTACACATCCACAATTATGTCCGCAAATTGTGACTAGATTATAGTTAACCACACATTTTCATTTTTGCGCATCAGAAAAAAAATATGGATGCAATACGGATTAAAATTTGCAGATTGCTAATGAAAAACAGGGGACTCAAACTTGCAGAGTGAATAATATACTGACATGTGAATAGACCCTTAGGTTATAAGTAAGAACCTGAAAAAGTTTTAATTGCATTAGGGAGAATAAGAGATCACTGCCCAATAGATAAACAGTCTCCAGTAACAGAGTGATCACCTTGTATCTGTGAATAACAAATATGATTGCACTACTGGAGTAGAAATATTACAAGATACTTTTTGGCATGTGTGAACACTTACTATTCTTGCCTAAATGTAACAATACATGGATACGTTACATTTGAGATCATTCCCTACAGTACATAAGGCATTCAATCATGTTTGACATGAGCATTGAGAGATTAATGTCTCTGTACACCCACACTGTATTTATTGAGCAGTCACTAGCCCTTATCTTTAGAAAGTATTGAGCACATAAGTGAGACAGCTAGCCTCCCTATATACAGGGTTGGACTAGGAGTGACAGGGATAGGATCTGATGCGGGGTGGTCTTTTTTAGGACGTCAACCCTGCCTAGGTTTAGGAGAGCATAGAACCCCAGACATAGGGTGCAGATAGACACACCCATCATTTAATCTCACACCTACCTGGCCAATCTGCTCCCCTATACTGCACCTCTCCATGTGGATTGGCATAGGGACCCCCACCCATAACGTATCCTACGCCCTAGCATGTCTGGCGCAGCGTTACAGGCATTCCACCTCCGTGTGGAATAAAGAACGTGTGAATGCAGCCTTACTCGTTAGCTGTGGTCTTTGACCTGTGTACGCAGCTAGCCTTGGCGTCTAATTTCTGTACATTGACATGTCCACATGTGTGTAGTACATGCCTTAACAACATTTCTAAGCATGTCTTTACTGTGTGTTGTTTAAACTGCCGAAATGAGACTTTTAATTTATTACATAGGATTTGCAAATGATACCTAGGTAGATATTGGGGGAAATACTTAGACTTCTATAGTTTTTATGAAATCTCAATTGCAAAGTGTGGTTAAAGGGAATCCGTCAGCTCCCGGGCACTATCTAAAGTGCTTACAGTGTGCTGTAGCTGGCAGCCCCCAGTGAGCATGGTGCCTTTTTGGTAATTTTCCGTGCAGCGGATTATGTACAATCTTATGTCTCCTACTGTCACAGAGCAGTTGTTCGTGCCACACTTGTCTTATCATTTTTAAGGCTATGTTCACACACAGTATTTTGGAACCAAAACCAGGAGTGGATTGAGAACACAGAAAGGCTATGTTCTCACACTGTTGAAATTGAGCAGATGGTCGTCATTTAATGGCAAATATCGGACATTGTTTTAAAAAAAAAAAACAAAAAAAAACAGTAATTATTTGCCATTAAATGACAACCATCCACTCAATTTCAACAGTGTGTGAACATAGTCTTTCAGTGTTTTCAACCCACTTCTGGTTTTGGTTGCAAAATACAGACCAAAAATACTGTGTGTGTGAACATAGCCTTAAAAATGATACAATAATGAGGGGAAAAAAAAGACATCTATTTAATTTCCATCAGGGGATTAGAACCAGAGAATGAACTGCTGGCGGGTCTCTAGACAGGTAAGTTACCCCTAGACCACAGCTCCAAAACATTAGAGGAAAGATTCTTTCAGACAAACTGCCTACAGAGGACTGATCTGCCATCTGACAGCTGAGCCAGCATGATTATTCATGAAGAGGGAGGAGGATGCATGACAAGTGTGGCACGAACAACTGCTCTGTGACAGTAGGAGACATAAGATTGTACATAATCCGCTGCATGGAAAATTACCAAAAAGGCACCATGCTCACTGGGGGGCTGCCAGCTACAGCACACTGTCAGCACCTTAGATAGTGCCCAGGAGCTGACAGATTCCCTTTAACAATCACTTTGTATTCTGGGCATGCTTAAAGGGGTTGTCCAGCAAAAATGTTTTGTTGTTTTTTCAAATTAACTGGTTTCAGAAAGTATTATAGTTCTGTAATTTACTTCTATAAAAAAAAAAATATGAAGCCTTCTAGTATTTATCAACTGCTGTATGTCCTGCAGGAAATGTTTTATTTTCAGTCTGACACAGTGCTCTCTGCTGACATCTCTGTCCGAGACAGGAACTGTCCAGAGCAGCAGCAAATCCCCTTGAAAACCTCTCCTGCTTTGTTCAGTTCCCATCTCAGACAGAGGTGGCAGCAGAGATCACTGTGTCAGACAAACAAATGCACACTTTTGCACGACATACAGCAGCTGATAGGTACTAGAAGACTAGAGATTTTCTAAACAGAAGTAAATTACAAATCTAACTTTCTGAAACCAGTTGATTTGGAATTTTTTTTTTTTTTTTGCTGCATAACCCCCTTAATGATAATGAAAGCTATACACCATGGGCCATAAGAGCACTGGATCCCATTAGACTAAAGCAGGGAAACCAGTTTGTTTGGAAAAGGTAACCTTGCTTTGTTTTAACTGGATCTGATCAGATACAGAGCTGTATTATAGACATATTAAAAAGTGCCCTTATACAAAGGTTGGTTTCCCATGACCGTGATATGGCTGTATTGCAGAGTAAGCATTCCTTCTGCAACGCTAAAACTCCTCTCTTCTAGTTTTACTTAAAAGGAGTTGTCTGAGAAAAATTGATACTTAAAGAGGATGTACCACCAGGTGCATCCTCTTTAACCTGAAGCCACGGATTGAATTGCGCCGGCACGGGGAAGCCGGTGCCGCGGTCTGTTTTCCGGACCGAGGCAGAGTTCCCGTGCATGGCGCCGTTCTATGCACCCGAACCGGCCAGTGCTCAAGCTTGAGCACTGGAGGTAGGCCGGGCAGCCCCCAGTGGGAGGGAATTCCCTCCCCTCCATGACGCGGCTCCATTCATTCTAAGGGAGCCGCGTCATGGAGGGGAGGGAATTCCCTCCCACTGGGGGGGGCGGGCCTCCAGTGCTTGAGCACCGGCCAGTTCGGGTGCATAGAACAGCACCGTGCACGGGAACCGGGTTCGATCCGTGGGTTTAAGTTAAAGAAGATGTACCTGGTGGTACATCCTCTTTAACCATGTTGTCAGGGCTGCAGGGTATATGTCAGTAATGTATATTTACGTGTCCTGTTCCCCCACCGCTGCTGCATCCCGTGGCGCTCGCTCTGCACTGCTATCTTTGTTTTCATAACATAGGATGATGTCCCACTCTTATAAGAAATAGCCGCTTAGCATAGACTCTTAGATGTTAAGCGCCCATTTCCAGTAGGAGTGGGATGTCATTGTAGGTTATGAAAACACAAGCAGCGGTGCAGACAGGAAGGCCCAGGATTCGGCAGCTGCTTTAGAACAGGACAGGCAAGTATACATTATTGGCATGTCCCATGCTTAAGATTAGATTTTTTTCCATAAAAAAAAAACAAAAAAAAAAAACTATAAATTAACTTAGATCCCCATAGGATTCTACGTTCATATGGCTGCAACACAGACACTTAAAGGCAGCCACATCGTGACTATATGGTTAAACTACTCAGCTCTATGATTGGCTGAGCAGGGAGCAGGTCAACATTGGAAGCTGCAAGAATGTGAGTGCAGCCGGGACCAGAAGATATGACAGCGGGAGCTGAAGGAGACCAAGAACATGTATTCCTTTACAGTTTTAATGCAAGGGAAGTATTTCTGTTTGCCCAGAAAACCCCTTTAAATTAGGAAGGAAATGGTAGATTAAAGGGGTTCGCCTGCAAAAAAAAAGAAAATTCTTTCAAATCAACTTGTACCAGAAAGTGCCAGAGATTTGTAATTTACTTCTATTAAAAAATCCAGTATTTATCAGCTGCTGTATGTCCTATAGGAAGTGATATTCCTTCCAGTCTAAGCAGCAGGAGAGGTTTTTTATGGGGATTTGCTACTGCTCTTGACAGTTCCTGTCTTGAACAGAGGTGGCAGCAGATGGCACTGTGTTAGACTGGAAAGAATACATCACTTTCTGCAGGACATCCTGCAGCTGATAAGTACTGGAAGACTGAAGATCTTTTTAAAAAAGCAAACAACAAATCTCTGGCACTTTTTGACACCAGTTGATTTAAAAGAATTTTTTTTCCGCTGAAGTTAAAACTTCAAATAAAAAGTTCCCGCTTTTACTGTGGAACACATTTGTCATTTTCAGGTCCACTGTGAGTTTCTGTCACCTTGTCTACATTATTCCAGAACTTTGCTATAAAATGTGGCTTTACATTGAATTTCTAATTAGCTTAAACACCGCCTAATGCACTACTAGACTTCAATAGCATTAACTACTATGACTACAACACTTATGTCAGTAAAAGCTACATCATTATGTAGGCGGTAGTAAACCAAAGAACAGTATTTCATTAGATAGTCAGTTTACCGATGCGTTGTGACTTCCATCTGTATCAGAAGCCTCTGTCTTAAAGGAAAAGTCTGGGGTCGGACATTTTTTTGAAAATAGCCGGGGACGAGGTGGCTGAACATAACAGGCATAGAGTACAAAGAGGGAATTACTACAGATCCATGCAGTAAAAAATAAAGTACAAATAGATTTAAAAACAAAAAAAAAAAAAAACAATGTTTCTTAATCATGGCAGTTACATAGCTTAACTTCAGAAACTTATATACATAAGGAAAAGAGTGCCAATGCAGAAAACCCTGCCCCCATCAGGTGGGATCAGAGACTGACTGGGATAAAAAAAAAAAAAAAAAGAAAAGAATCGGCCCTGGAATACAAACTGCCCCACCATCCCACAGAACAACAAAAGAATGGCGACAGAGCTGATTGCCGTATTGATGTAAAATGTAGACATTAGCCTGATAAGACTCCAAGGTCCCTGATTCTTGCTTATGGTTCCCGGTCTCCCATTCAGACTACTATCTGTGGCCCTTCTTTTTAGACCCCTGCTCTGCACCCCCAACTAGTCTCTGTGACCCTGTTTACCTTTAGCAAAGCTTCCTTACAGACTCTTCATCACCTCATCCTCTTTCTCATGCAAAGGTCCCTAAGCTTCTAGTTGCTGATCTCTGCTAATCCCTAGCTGGTGCTCAAGAATATTCAGTAACATCATCACAGCTTCTAGCTTCTTACAAGTCTGTAGTTTTTGCCATGATTTGGGCATACGAAGAGTGGCCCACAGGGGGCACAGGCCCATCTGGCATTTGCCAGAACTGCCAGATATCCAGTTTTGCCCTGGGTGGGATAATGCAGCCAAATGATCAGAGTAGGTCACATGATAGTCCAAAAGATGATTAAATGCCTCAGACACTCAATGCACAATCTGCTGTCCAACACAGTCACTTCAGAAAGAGAGAGACAGAATAGCAGAGATTAAAAAAAAAATAAAAAAAAAAGTATTATGTGCAATCTTGCAGGGAAGGGGACTTGTTCAGGGTACATGATGTCCAATGCAGGACATAGAGGCAATACAGGACATCCAATAAAGGCAATACATAGTGACCAGGAGTATAGTCACTGTACAAGACAAGCTGACTCAAAATCACATCCAACTTATAGTGACCCAGGCAGCGCTGATCTGTAGCACAAACAATTGGCTGGAAGATTCAACACGGGGCGACGGAGAGGCGCAAACAAGCGGGTAAGTACAGGGGGGTCTGCTCGGTCGATTACTTGATTGTCCGGGCAGCCCACAGCAGTTAGCAGCGGTCTGCTGCCGCCACTCCTACTCCACGGAGCGACGGCAGCAGATCGCTGCTATAACAATCGTTTGTCTTCAAACATGTTGAAAAACAAACGACTGCATCGATCAGCCGACACCGTTCATGTCAGCTGATCGCTGTCTTCTATTACACCGGACGATTATGAGCCGATAATCGTTTTGTGTAATAGGACCTTTACAGTTCTAACACCCTTCATTAATGAAATTGGCAGAGATGGGCGAACCTCATGTTTGGGTTAATCCAAACCCGAACTCTCTGCATTTGATTACGGATACCTGAAGAAGTTGGATGCATCCCTAGGCAGTCCTGGGAGGCAGGATGCATACAAACACTTTGAATCGCCGTGGCGGGGAAACAATTCATTGCATGCATTCACTGTTTGTAGGTCCGCAAAATCTACAAACGTGTGAATGCAGCCTAAGGGTAAGTTCACACTGAGCAAAAACAGCGCTCAGTGTCCTGCAGTGTCTGAATGAGAGGGCATACGTGCCTCCGCTTCCTCCCCTCTCTGTTCAAACAATTTACATGTCACTTCTTTGAGCGGAGAGCTGGGGAGCAGAGGAACGTGCGCCCTCCCATTCAGACACTGCAGGACACTAAGCACTGTTTTTGCTCAGTGTGAACATACCCTTAGGCTGCATTCACACGTCCGTAGATTTTGCGGACCTACGAACAATAAATGCATGCGATGGATTGTTTCCCCGCCGCAGCGATTCAAAGAGATTGTATGGGGACACTAGCCACGCGTATATAGCCACTCCTTACCTGAGCCAGGGCCAGGATGAGATGTTACTGTGGACAACTAGTGAGCGCCCTGTAGGTTACAGGACCCTGAAGAAACTAATGTTCTCAACACTTCTGACATTTATGTGCATGTACTATCATTTATATGAACTTTTGACATGTTGCACAGACATGGCAAAAGTTTACACTTCATCAAGTCTCAGTCTTAAGATCTGCTACAATCATGAGTTGCAGCTTAGTGAGGTGCTCAGTAGTGCATTCCGCTCCCCATCTGGCCGCCCAATCCCAATGCTTCTTACTTTGATCCACTGTGCCATTTTAATGATATTAGTAGTTAATTGTATATGCTAATGAGGTGGTTTGGTGCCCTGGGGCGGCCGCGGGATCACCACCTTTAGTGCACCAATCCGCTTCGGTCAGCCCACCCCTTCTTATGTGTATTTACCTAGCACTGCAGTGATCAGCGATAAGCACTAGATTGGGGCAGCACTCTGCAGTGACGTCAATGTTCTTTACAAGGGATGGCCAGGAGGGGCAAATCGGTGTACTGAAGATGGTAAACCCACCTTCAGTGCACCAAACTACCTCATTACACATAAGAAAATGGTGCAAAGGATCAAGATGAGAAACGTACCTTCATCCTGATGCGGCCAGTATTTGGCCTCTGCAGTTACGCTGTGGCAGTCATGTGGATTTACACAACGCCATTCCTGCAGGAGAATTAAACAAGAAAACAGAGAGAACGACCACAGCTTTGCACAAGGGCTGCATCTGATTTGACAGGTGAGTAATGGCCAATTGGTTATTATATAACCCTTCCTGTAGATCCTTTCCTTCATCATATCCTCAGACATCCCTTTTATATACTGCATAAAGCATTGCTTCAGTCTTAGAGACATGCGGACATTTGTTTAGCACTCAACAATGGCCAAACAATGGCCGTTGTTGTGAGTGTCAAACAACAACTGTTGTTGCAGTGAAAATTGCATTGATTTCAATGCACAACAGCTGGAAATATTGACATGTTAATTATTTCCATGGCCGTGCCAAACAACGGCCGCTGTTCAATACACGGTGTAAACAATGGCTGTTGTTTGCATTGACTTCAATGCATTGACTTTTTTTTTTTATTACAAGAACGGTCGTTGTTTGCAATTAAAACAATGGCCGTTCTTGACATAAAAAATACATTGTGTTAACATAGCCTCACACTGCGGTGTATATTTAAACTGGATGCAGCCAGCTTCTAACATCCAGGGCAAAACACATAGGCAACAAACACTGTGCACATAAACAGAATGAAACCTAGGCCGTCTGGCCACTAACTGTGCACTATACAGCTGCCCTAGCCGGGAAGGGGGGGTTGTTTTTTTAACTAAATTCTCAATATCACCAATTGTATGACATGTCTCACCCAGGGTGAGCTGCCTTCATCCCACTGGGGGACATCACCTGGAAGCTCTCAATATTTGAGGGTGCCCCCAGACACAGCTTTTTGTGGAATTATTCTGGCCTCCAAAAAACTGTTTTTTATTTTATATTCTATTTTTTTGCATTTTTGCAAAATGTTTAACCAGTATGAAACCAGCATAATAGGGCTGTCTGGGCGTTGTAAAATATATCAGTTTTCTTCCAGAAACAGCAACACTCTTGTCCTCAGCATGTGTGAGATTTCTAAGTGGAGCTGAATTATAATACCGCAAACAACCTGGAGACAGGGGTGGCGCTGTTCTTTCAAAAAACTAGCTGTGCTTTATCTAAAGCTGGTTAAAAACTTTAATGTGGTGGATTTCTGGGCTTCATCAGCAATTAGGCTGGAATGGAGAATATAGACCAGGAGTTGCTCTTGAACCACAATCTTCACTCCAAAGTCACACAGCAGGACTGCCTCTTCACATACACATACTACAGTATATTCATGTACAGGCTGGAATAATACTGAATAGCAAGAACGCTGCATTTTTATCCTTTTACAAAAGGAACAGAAAATTGATTTGGTGGTTAAGAGATTTTATAAAGGATATTCACCATATGAAGTTCTGCAGCTTCATTACACACTGTGGAAAATGTACTAACTCTAGCGACCACCTAGAATGTAGTTACGGCGGTAAGTGCTGAACTATACCGGAGTACCTGACAACACTCATCACCACGTCTCTGCACAGGAAAAGGATCTGACATGGGACTTGATAACTATGGTGGTCTGGATGTTATAGTTACATTGATAAATGTGCTGTCTGCCAGTGCAGTTAGTTGGGAAAACATCTGAAAATGTGACTTTACTGAAAGAGTAGTAGATACTCAGAGCAAACTTCCAGCAGATGTGGTTGGTAAATCTACAAATACTGTCTTTAAACCTGCATGGGATAAACATATATCTATCCTAAGGGGATAATAATAGGGGAAATAATATAAGAGGAGGACTAGATGGACCAGTGGTCTCTTTCTCTATGTTGGGGTTTCAGGTTCTTACCATTTTGATCCCCTTGTTTGTTTTCAGGGGATAAAAGCTTTATTGATTACATACAGAAACTGAAACCTCACAAACGCAACTAATAATGTATTAGCTTGAAGTCCATTTACACAGAAAGATTATCTGACAGATTATCTGCCAAAGATTTGAAGCCAAAGCCAAGAATGGATTTGAAAAGAGGAGAAATCTCAGGCTTTCCTTTATGACCTGATCCCTGTTTAGTCTGTTTCTGGCTTTGGCTTCAAATCTTTGTCAGATAATATTTCTGTGTAAATGGACCCTTATGGTGCGTTTACACAGAGAGATTTATCTGACAGATTTTTGAAGCCAAAGCCAGGAACAGACTATAAACAGGGTGCAGGACATAAGGGAAAGACTGAGATTCCCTGTCTTTTCAAGTCCATTCCTGGCTTTGGCTTCCAAAATTGGTCAGATAAATCTGCCTGTGTAAATGCACCATTAGCTAGGGTTCTCAACCCATGGGCACATGTCTTCAAGACATAACTCCACTGCTTTCTTTAAGTACAGCACAGGGCCTGATCATAGTCTTGGATGCTCTATAATAAAATGCATTAGGAGTATAGGGTACTCGGCTCAGGTTAAAGAGTCATTTCCAGCTCCAAAAGTTTTTCCCTGTGCTGTGGTTAGAGGATAGACTGATCAGTCCAGGTCCAACCACTGGGGTTCTCCATTCATGTGGGGATACAATTTCCCTCCATTCTCATGACCCCCACAATTGTGAGAACAAAGGAAAATTATACCTCCAAATAAATGGAGCATTATAACAGCCGAACCCCAACTGACCAGCTTGTTATTCCCTATCCCATGTATATAGGGGATCATTTTTGGAGATAGAAATACACCTTTCTCCACAGTCGGTCAGTTAGGAGCCAAAGGTCCAATGCAAAATGCCGACCAACACAAAGCATCCGGAGCTATTTGGTCCAGTAATAAGCCTGACATTATGATGGAAACCTGACAGACCCCAATAAATTCATTGGGGTCCATTAAGCAGAGTTGGTGTTTGGGGGATCCAGCACTCCCCATTTTTTCAGTTTTACCCCTTTGATGGAATACAATAGAAAATGTTAATGACGGTGTGAACCCAGCCTTAGAATCATTGCTCTACACTGGATGGAAGTGTATTACGCAGTCCAATGTCAGTAGGACTAATCCTCTAAGACTCCTCCGGATATAAACAAAGTTTACATTCACTGACAGCAAACATCAATATACTACTGAGATACAAATGAAGGGCTATTCATGGCTCCAAAATTATTTCCCTATGCTGTGGATAGGGAACAAGCTGACCAGTGCGGCTCCAACCACTGCGGGGATACAATTTTCCTCCATTCTCGCAACCCCCAATGGCAGTGTGAACCCGGCCTTAGAACTATTGGTCTACACTAGATAGAAGAGTATGGATGTCAGTAGGACTGAAAATCTTTAGGCTCTGGATATAAACAAGGGTTACATTCACTGACAGCAAACATTAAAATACTAATATATTTATTTTATTTTTTTAAATAGAGAGCCCAGCCACAAATAAAAACATCAGTTGTCTAGAACCATCCCAAGCTGAACCACATCCCCCAGCACGTATGAATAGATATAACATAATCGCTGGCAGAAAGCAGATGATTGGAGGGGTCGTCTTTCGGGGGGCTCATTTCCTCTACATAACATGTATGTGTATTAACCAGATTCTCCCAATATTAAGTTACTTCATAGTAAAAGACATATACTGTGTGCCTGTGTATATATATGTTTTTCTAAGTGGAAGCGCTTGCCCTCAGAAGCAATAACAATAAGCAGTCCCAGCCTCCATGGTGAGTAATGTCTCTGTAATGTCTCTATGGTGCCTACACTAACACTATGCTTTTTAAGAGTTTTCTCTATTTTACAGCCTGAAACAACAGAAGGTAGGGGTCAGGGGTCAGGGCTATGTCTGACACATTTTCTCAGGTACAGAGACTTTTTGATACAATCTTTACAACAAGCAGACGGGAGAACATAGGAGGATACAAGTATATGTAACTGGGCTGTAGCACAAGGTAACAGTGAGAAGAGCAGCACTCCCATCATCCAGAGCCCGCTGGGAGTTACACAAGGACTGCCCGGGTGACTCGCACACTCCGGCGCTTCCTCCGCTCACTACAACCTTTGCTCATAGAAGTGAAGAGGAAATAGTGTGAGTGAGGTGAGTGCCCCCCGGCCGCCCCCCTGTCACACACTCACACACACTTGTTACCTTGTAGCTGGCCGGCCGGACACTCCGCCTGTGGCTCCTCTCTACACGCAGCTTCCAGTCAGAACAACTCGGGGAAAAACATACGAGAGGACGTGACAAGTTTCCCCGGCCGGGCGGGGAATATCCCGGCAGTGGGCGGGGACGGAGCAGCTGACGAGCCGGGGCCGTCCTTCCTGTGTCACTGTCCCATTCACTAGATAGACTGTCAGCAGCGCAGGGCGGGGCCAAAGCTTAACCCCTTCTGACAGACCCTACACTAGAGTCATAGCATGCCTGTGTATTGCTTCTTATAGGATAGGGATGCAGTGGTGCCCGGTGATGTGCACGGTGCTGGACACACTAGCTGTATTTATGTGCAGAGCTCAGTGCAATGTGCACGGTGCTGGACACACTAGCTGTATTTATGTGCAGAGCTGTGTGTAATGTGCACGGTGCTGGACACACTAGCTGTATTTATGTGCAGAGCTGTGTGTAATGTGCACGGTGCTGGACACACTAGCTGTATTTATGTGCAGAGCTCAGTGCAATGTGCACGGTGCTGGACACACTAGCTGTATTTATGTGCAGAGCTGTGTGTAATGTGCACGGTGCTGGACACACTAGCTGTATTTATGTGCAGAGCTGTGTGTAATGTGCACGGTGTTGTACACACTCACTGCGTTTATGTAACACAGGGTGCAGAGCTGTTTGTAATGTGCATGGTGCTGTACACAGTGTGTGTGTGTGTGTGTGTGTGTGTGTGTGTGTGTGTATGTGACAACTGGCGGTATGCAGAGCTGTGTGTAATGTGCTTGGCGCTGTACACACAAACACACACACAGCAGATAGGCAGCAGATTTGATACTGTGTTCAGTTATTTAGATCTAATCTGCTGCGTATCGCAGCAGTAAATACGCAGCGTATAAGCCGTGTGTGTTTGTACCCTGAATATGTATTTGTGTAACAAGGTGCAGAGCTGCGTATAATGTACTTGGCGCTGTACACACTAGCTGTGTGTGTGGGAACTGGCAGTATGCAGAGCTGTGTGTGTAATGTGCTTGGTGCTGAACACACCGAAGCTGTGTTTGTGTGTGGTACATAGCTTGGTATACCTGTGTAATGGTGCGTTTACACACAGAGATTTATCTGACAGATTTTTGAAGCCAAAGCCTGGAATTGATTTAAAAACAGGAGAAATCTCAGCCTTTCCTATATGACCTGTTCCCTGTTTATAATCTGTTTCTGGCTTTGGCTTCAAAAATTTGCCAGATAAATCTCTGTGTGTAAACGCACCCAGAAAACACTGTGCGTAGCGCTGTTAGTATAGCACTGGGTTCACACGTTATTTTCTTGCGCCATTGCAGATGAACAGGGCACTGTTCCCACTTGCAGCCGAAAACAACAACTGTGATGGGATTGGTGACTGTGTAGTTTTGGCCACTTTCAGTGACTGCAATGTGGAAACGCACCCTAAAGGGTCCATTTACACAGAAAGATTATCTGACGTTATCTGCCAAAGATTTGAAGCCAAAGCCAGAAACACACTATAAAGAGAGATCAGGTCATAAAGGAAAGTCTGAGATTTTTCCTCTCTTCAAATCCATTCCTGGCTTTGGATTCAAACCTTTGGCAAATAATCTGTCAGATAATCTTTCTGTGTAAATAGACCCTTATGCTGTGTTTACACGAAACGATAATTGGCCCGATTGTACGATTAACGATGTCAGAGTAACGATTTTTTTTTTCATAATGATCAGCGTTTAGACGGTACAATATATCGTACGGAAAAATCGTTTTGCGATCGCGCACCCGCAGCCCGGCCCGCCCACAGCCCAGCCCCCCGCTTGCAGCCCGGCCCTCCGCTCATCCGCAGCCCAGCCCCATGGTCAACCGCAGCCCCCTGCGCCACCCCCGCCACCGCTCTGATCACCCCCCCCCCCCCCCCCGTCGCTCCGATCACCCCCCCGCCGCCGCTCCGATCGCCACCCCACCGCCGCTCCAATCCCCCCCCCCCCCCGTCTTCAGTGCACTGATTGGCTGAAGAGGGGAGCCGGGAATTTCAAACGGGCTCCTATTCAGCCAATCAGTGCTGCCGTGCACTGATTGGCTGAAGAGGAGCCGTTTGAAATTCCCGGCTCCCCTCTTCAGCCAATCAGTGCACTGAAGAGGGGAGCCGGGGATGTCGAAGATAACGTATGGTCGCAGCGGCGGGGGCGATCGCAGCGGCGGCGGGGGGGGGGGGGGGGGTGGGCGATCAGAGCGGCGGCGGCGGGGGTGGCGATCAGAGCGGCAGCGGGGGGGTGATCGGAGCGGCGGGGTGGAGCTCAGAGCGGCGGCGGGAGGGGTGATCGGAGCGGCGGGGGTGGCGATCAGAGCGGCGGCGGGAGGGGTGATCGGAGCGGCGGGGGTGGCGATCAGAGCGGCGGCGGGAGGGGTGATCTGAGCGGCGGGGGTGGCGATCAGAGCGGCGGCGGGGGTGGCGATCGAGCTGGCGCAGGGGGCTGCGGATGAGCGGGGGGCCGGGCTGCGAGCGGGGGGCCGGGCGGACGGACTATCGCCCAACGACTGTTTACACGGAACGATCAGCGAATTTTTTTGCAAACGACGAACGCCGATTTGATAACATGTTGAAAGATCAAAATGAACGATTTCTCTTCGTCGTTTGATCGTTCGCTGCGTTCACAAGTACGATTATCGTTCGAATTCGATTGTTATCGCGCAAATTCGCACGATAATCGTTACGTGTAAACGCAGCATTACAAGCCAGACACAATTAGCACCCAATGGACTTCACTCCTGGCCTCCTCCTGAGCCTAATGTATCATGATTTGCACCTGCCAACATCTGATTTACGCCATATCAGCCTGGTCGGATTTACTAAGGGCCTTGGTAAATCCGGGGTGGCGCACGAGAACTGAAAAACTGTCCCCCTGAGTGTGTGTTTCTACATCTGCGTTCACACTGCCATCCAATCACTGTGGAAACCTCCCTTCATTCTCTATCAATAGCCTCGCAATGTCACTGGGAATATCAGCAACATCGTATGTCTATTGGCGGGAAAACACAGCCAAAGGGTATAGACTGGTGTGTATAATACATGGGGTGCAGAGAAATTTTTTATGTTTATGTAACCTTCATTGCAGGAGGTGTAGGTTAGTGTGGCTGTGTGTATGAGGGGCATGGTGTTGAACAATGCACAAGGTACGCGGCTGTTATGTACACCTTACTAGTGGTGAGCAGACCTATGGGTATTCAGGTTTGACCATCTCGTTCAAATGTAAAAAGAACATTTAACTGCCCGAACTTTAACCTGAACTTTTGCACAGCCCGAACCCCGTTGAAGTCAATGGGTACCCAAACTTTAAACCTCAAAATTGGCTGTAAAATGGGTATAGGGCAAAGTAGAGGGCTGAAAATGCAACCAAAATAGGGGTAAGAACGAGGCAATTGCCCTGGCAGTAATGGGTTAGGGAAAAGGTATTTATAGTTATAACTGAATACATAAATACTGAAAGAGGAATGCTGGCATCAAGGGAGAAGGAGGTGTAGGTGGATGTGGAAGGTAGAGGCCAAGGAGGAGGCAATAGCTAACACTGCAGATTTAGGGTCCTATTTCACGGGCCGAGGAGGGCCTGATCAACAATGTAAACGAGATCGACGCTAGTTTACTGGGCCTATTCCACGGCCCGATGATCGTTGAGCGAGGGCTGCAAGGACATCGTTTACCAATGTCCTTGCAGCCCTTGCAGCAATACATTACCTGGCTGCAAAGCTTGTCCTCCGCTCCGTCTCCTCCCTGGGTCCCCCGCGCTCTATCTTCTGAATGGCCGGTCAGCTGACAGGCCACACTCAGCCAATCACAGGCCGCGGCGGTCCCGGTCTGGGATTGGCTGAGCGCTCCGTCAGCTGACCGGCCATTCAGAAGATAGAGCGCGCGGGACCTGGGAAAGAAGACAGCGCGGAGAAGAAGCCCTGCAGCCAGGTAATGTATGATGCTGCTTCTTCTCAAATTGTCGGTCGACCACCGCGCACCTCTATTCAACCATAGCGATGCGCGGTGGGGGAACAATGATTTTCGGTCTGGCCCTAAATGAACGATCAGCCGATGACACGATCATCGGCTGATCGTTCTCTCTATTTCACCAAATGATAATCGTCCGAATCGGGCCAAATGGGGCCGATCCGGCCGATTATCGTTACTGTGGAAACGGGCCCTTACACATAGGCTTCTTAATTAGGCACTGGGACCAACAAGTTGTCTAGGATGCACACCTTGTTCATTTCTAGGAATATCAGTTTGTTTACTTGGCTGTGGACAAGTGGACCTGCTTATCATTGATGACACCCCCTGCTAAATACCCTCTCGGACAGCAGACTTTCTGCAGGGCGGGCCAGCACCTCCAAGGCAAAGAGAACAAGCTCTGGCCAGGTGTCCAATTTGGAAACCCAGAAATTGAATGGGGAGGAGCCATCATTCAGCAACATTAGATATGTTGACACATACACATGTCCTCATACAGTGGTACCTTGGTTTACAAGTAACTTGGATTAAAAGCTTTTTGCAAGAAGAGCTCACAGTTTTTCAAAACTGTAACTCGGTTTAAGAGCATTGCTTTGGTTTAAGAGCTCCCTGTACTGTGTGGGAGGGGGAGTGGGGGGGGCACGATCTGCATAGCGGGGTCTACAGCTCTGTACTCTGACCTAGGAAGTCTCCCTCACCTTCCAAATCATAGCAGATCTACTTCAGGCTGGGGCTTACATCAGGGGACAGGACTGTGGAGGTAATCTCTCCATAGCTGTTACCCCTCTCTCCCCGGACATAGAGTGCTGCATGTATGTGCCCACATCTGCCCTGCTCATTCCTTCATGCTCCCTGCAGTCTCTGTGAGTCCTGATTGGTCCATGCTGAACACCCCCCCCCCCTTCTCCATTGCTGTCATGTGACCACACAGACTTTTGGCAGTTCTGCTACTCTATTCTAGCCTGTTGTACTACACTACTGCATTATGTGGATCTGTGGTTCCATCCTGTATCTACAAACTGCAGCTGTGTTTTCAGATTTATTCAGTTATTATACATTATACTCCACATGCTGATTTGGACATGTTTTTCAGAATAAAAAAAGATTTTTGGAGTGTGGAACCATTTGTCTACATTTCAATGATTTCTTTTGGGAAAATTTACCTTGGTTTAAGAGTGGATTTGGATTACAAGCGCGTTCCCGGAACGAGTTATGCTTGTACTCCAAGGCATCACTGTAATTCTACGCAAAGCACTGAGGAAGGTTTTCCACATTGCGGCAATGCTCACCTTCCTCTGAAGCAGTGCTGGGCCCCAAGCTGCATTGGCTAATTCTAACAGTAATGCCTCCACCAGCTTTTGTTTGTATTTCCTTATTTTTCTCTCCCGCTCCACTATTGCCAATAAGGACGCAATGTTATCCTTTTAGCAGGGATCCAGCAGGGTGGTCACTCAGTAGCACTGATAAGGATCCTGGCTAGGGATGTGGAATCTTACAGTGCGAATTGCTTTGCTAAGTTTGACCATCGACGTCAGCCGCCTGCCTTTGAACTCTGTGATGCTCCAATTTCAGTACCTTAAAAAGGTGGATACAGTACTGGAAAACTTCTCCCAAGACTGCATCCAGTTTTTCAGGCACCCGGAGCTAAGCTGCATAGAGTTCAAAGGCAGCTGGCTGACAAGTTGATGGCCGAGCTTAGTGAAGCAATTCACTTTTCTAGCACTGTAAAATCGTCCATCCCTAAACCTGGCAACTCTGGGGTAATTTTCCAGGCAGAGCAGCATGTAACTGCTCATATGAGCGAGGATGCCCACAGTCAAGGACATGCTGTCTTAAATTTGAGGTGTCTCCTCTGCATCCTCCAAGCCACGCTCCACTGTCGCCCCTGAGCCGCTCTGAGTGTCATCCTTCTGTAAGCATACCACACCCTTCTCGTCCTCTTACAAAACTGTCCCCTAGACGTACCGAGTTGTAAACGAGGGGACCGACAACTGGGAGAACGGATTTTCTTCCTCCTCCGATTCCTCCTGTGCCACCATGAAATCTTTCATCATAGCCTATAGTATTTTTACAACAGGCATAAAATGGGGATGGTAGTGCTGATGATGGTGTCTTCACTGCTAACCATATTTGTGGAGTACTCAAAACATTTCAAAACTAAACAAATGTCCCGCATGGTGGCCCACTTCTTTGGCATGAGGTGTTGTTCCACACCGCTGCTCACCCCTACGTGCCGCAGCTGAAACTCGACCTTAGCCTGCTGCTGTTGTGTGCCACCGTGATGATGTTATGACAGGTGGTTGTGACAGCTCAGCCAGAGATGTAAGTGTTAAGAAGCCAGTGCCAGTCCAGCACACAGGTGTGATGTTGGTACCTGCTTTGTATAGTGACTGGCTGTAATCCCCAGAAATGGTCAGTGACCAGCCGGGTTGTGATGGGTCCCTTGGGCTCATCACAGTAGTCCTGAGTGGCAATTTGTGGTGTAGCCCCCATTAGATGTTGTGTCAGAGGATTGGCCGGTCACTTGCTAGGTGGTGAAGTGTGACTCCACTCCGGTGGTGGTTAGCCGAGATACAGCCGGACCTTGGGGTGTTACTTTGTGACGCCAGTGCCGGGTAGTGCACACAGGTGTGATGGCACAACTGATTTTATTTCACAAGGTCGGTTGTACCTTTTTCCTTTGTGGTCAGTGACCTGCAGGGTTGCTACTGGGTCCCTTGGGTTAGTGTGATCACGGATGGCCAGAGTGGTGTAGTGACCCTCCCGGACTATCGGAACAGCCACCCGCAGAAAGGGGAAGTGTCCCAAGGTTGTGTAGTATACTGTGTCAGTGGAAAGCAAAAGATCACAGAGTCTCTTTAACTTAAATATGCTTGTTTAACTAAGAAAGTACGTGCTTGAGGCAAAGTTACACAATTATGAAGTTTCTCTTGATAAAGCACTTGTTAATAGACTTAATAATAGTTCCAGACAAATGCTTGACAATACAGCAATCAAATCTGCAGGAGGAATACAACGTAGGATACAGTGCCGACTGAGTAGTGTATAGAGTAATACAAAGAAGGAGAGTAGCAGAGAGGAGGATGTCGTGAGAGTCCTTACCCAAGTAGTACTGTGCTCTGCCAGGTTGTTGGAAGGTGAGGTAGATAAATACTTAGAAGAAGAAAAAGAATACTAGTGCCCATGTATTGACCTTTTTTGTTAGTCTTCACACCACCTAATGCCCACCAGTGTCGGCTGAACCGACCTTTGAGGGTGACACAAGGCCCCAGACCTTGTTACCTGGGATGAGCGTGATGCTGAGGATCTCCTGCTGACAACCATGCTGTGAGATAGAGTTCATAGGCTAACTGCACTTTGCTCTATCCGGATCAGTTCGTAGCTTCTTTGGCTTTTGTAGATACTATCCTGCTCTGTGACTCTCCTAGTCCACGGCGTAGGTTGAGGTGGTCTCTGGCTTGTCCTCTCTTTTGAAGATCTAACACTGCATAGTGTTGTGTGGAGTTAGTTGAAGAGAAGCTGTGGGTTGCATCCTGTATCTGCAGAGTCTAGCTACAAAAGACTCTTTGGACTGGTTCAGATGTCCCTGACAGGGGACCTGGCAGGAGCCAGGGCCCAGCTTGAATGCAGCAGGGAGTGTCCTGTCTTGTGTCCTCTCTCTACACAGGAACCTGACTAAGACTGAGCTACACTTCCTCTACATATGTGACTTCCTTCCCCAGCGTAACTAACGTACGCTGTGAGTGGGTGAAGAGTGCAATAGAAGAAGTAAAGAAAGAGCTAATAGGAGAGAAGAAGAGATTCCCATTGGTTTGCAGATCCATGTGGTACAAGAGAAAAAACAGTAACCCATTAGTAACTTTGGCTGTGCAATACTCAGACATGTACAATACTGACATATGGCTATCCGTGTTTTGAGACTCGCAACCGAGGCTCCACGGACTCTTGTTTTGCACATACTGACATCGAGTGGCAGACAATAAGATAACTTCTAAATACTCTAGCATTACTTAAGCTGACAAAGGAACTTTTTGGACAGGTGTATGAAATACAAAAAGAAAAAGAACCACAGTGGTGGGAGACCACAAATTGACCCACTAGGACTATCGGTACCACCACCCACAGAAAGGGAAAAATAACCCAAGGTGTGCGGCTAGTGTGTATAGGTGCTGTGATGTAAAAATATAAAAGCTTTACTGTACAATCTTTGATAATAAAAAAAAAACACTTTTGCAGCAAATAGACAGGTCTTTACACAGACTTCAGTGTTTGAACTTGTTTGCTGAGGAGATGCTTGAAAGAGTAGAATAGAGTAGAGGTAGTTGTAGCGGTGCTTGAACAGTTAGAAGTAGAGTAGAGCAGCGTAGAGTTTGTCAAGGGAGTCCCAACCCAATGTAGCAATGTGCTTGTCAGGACTGTGTGCTGGCACTCCTTGGTTCAGGCTGTGTGGCCGAGGAGGCGCTGAGTTGGTGCAGTTCCAAATCTTAAAGTGCCACTGTTGTTTGGGGTTGTTTTTTTGCAGAAATCAATAGTACACGCAATTTTAAGAAACTTTGTAGTTGGGTTTATTAGGCAAATATGCCATTATCTGCATTCAAAAAGACTTTCCCCAGGTCCCCCCCCCTTCTCTCTCTCATTCACTGCTCATTATCAGGAAATCTTTACTAGTTTACATCAGTCATGCCCTGTGTAATCTATGGAGAGGGGAGGGGGAGGAGGGAGGAGGTAGATTAATCGCCAGCAGAGAACAAAGGATTACACAGTGGGAGCTGTATGAAAGCAGGTATTCAGAGGTTAGAGAGGTCAGTGCTGACTTCAAAGGAGATAGCCGGGTGATGTAGCTGTAAATGAACTCTTTGTTGTCCTGTTTTGGTGCCTCATATCCCTTCACCCCTCCCTTCTGCATAGAAAACCATGAAGACAGGGGGGAGAGCTTCAAACTGCTTTTTCATGATAAAAATGCATTTTTCGGGTAATAAACCCAATTACAAAGTTTCTTAAAATCGATTGTACTAAAAAAAAAATTAAATGACTGTGGCACTTTAACACTGAGCACAGTTGTGGTCCAACTTAAAGTGACACTGTCACCCCCTTTTTGCATTCTGACATCTCTACACAGGTGTAAAGGGTAAATTTAGCAGTTTTCACACCTTATTATATATCAAACGTCATGGTGCATGTTCCAGTAAAAAGTGATCTTTTATGAACTGCAGATTGTGCTAAGTGGGCGGGGCCTTAGCATTAGCGCCACTTAGCCCCGCCCACACAGACACTGTTGGCCCCACCCCCTTGGCGGCCATTGGTGGACCGACATAGAGGGGATGGGGCCTAGACCTTTAGGCCAGCCTGTTCCAATGGCTGTGAGGGGGCGGGGCCAACGGTGGCATTGTGGGTGGGGCTAAATAGCGCTACTGCCGCAAGGCCCCGCCCACTTAACATAATCTGCAGTTGATAAAAGATCACTTTTTACTTGAACAAGCACCATGACGTATGATATAAAATAAGGTGTGAAAACTGCTAAATTTACCCTTTACACCTGTGTAGAGATGCCAGAATGCACAAAGGGGGTGACAGTGTCACTTTAAAGAGAAAACCTTTGTTCTTTTGCTGAAGCGGATCAAACAATGTCACCAGCCACGACTCTAAATTTTGAGCGCAGTTCTGCAGAACCCGATATATAGCCTATGAAATAAAAAATTAATTTTACTAAAAGGGTACACAAGATGGACCAAGTAGTCTTTTACTGCCCAAAATCTTCTATGTTTCTTCTATATCTGGCAATGTGAAAAGGACCCTAACACACAGTGTACTGTAGATGCTTTGAGAAATCGATCTAGATGTGTGAAGTTGTGTAGAAATGCAGAAAAAACACATATAAAAATGCAAAAGTAGAAACACAGCCCTGAACAGGAAAAAGTGCATGAGCTGATGCATTTCAAGCTATGGTGTATCTCTGAGGCTGTGTACACATGTAGTATTTTGGTCAGTATTGATAAGTAATTTTAGGCAAAACTATGAGCAGAACCAACAGAGTAACTTGGAAATGGAAAAAAATTGCACTTTTTGCTATCAACCCCTAGTTTTGGCTGAAAATACTGATCAACTACTACATGTGAACCCAGCCTTGTGTGCTGGGTTCACACTAAGTTTTATAGCCTTAAAAAGGATAAAAAATATATACAAAATGTATGGAATTCAACAACATGTATTTCCCATTGACTTAAATAAAAAAAAAAAGTCAAGCAATATTTACTTTTTTTTTCTGTGCAAAGTAAAATAGTCAACAAATGTGCACCTTGTAGCTGTGGGTAAGTTAAAGGCATTGGAGATAAAGAATTAGGATAAAGAATATACTTACCCGTCCCTCTTCTCCTGCAGCACCACATCGGAAGCTCCCTGACTGCCGCCGGGCTCCACCTTCTCCTGACTTCTTGGTACATCACGATCCCACAGGAAGGTACAGCTCAGCCAGTCAGTTACTGCAGCAGTGTCCCTTTCCTGTCACTTATGCAAAATACTGCTGAGACACCATCACATGTTTCTCAACGTCAGTGTACTAGCCAGACTTTCCTCCGTGAAGGAACAACCAGGCCAAGGAATGTCTCCAGTCAAGGAAACCACCCAAGCAAGGTATCCATCCACAGACAGCTTTTTCGAAGTGTTTGCCCCTCATCAGTGTAGAGTAGGATTCTGGCTAGTGGTAACAACGCCTAGTAAGTGCATGCAAAAGGACGCTGGTTGCCCTCAGGGAGATGTGTCTCTGCAGTGTTTCGGTTGATCTACCTGAGGTCAATCAGCATCCTTTTGCATGCACTTACTAGGCGTTGCTCACACTAGCCAGAATCCTACTCCACACTGATGAGGGGCAAACATCCCGAAACAGCTGTCTGTGGATGGATAACTTGCTTGGGCGGTTTCCTTGACTAGAGACATTGCTTGGCTTGCTTGTTCCTTCCCGGAGGAAGGCCTGGCTAGCTCACTGACGTTGAGAAACATGTGATGGTGTCTCTGCAGTATTTTTGCATATTTGATTTTCCAGGGGGATAATAGATACACAGACATTGAGACACGTGATGGTGTGTCTGCGGTGTTTTGGTTGATCTCCCTGAGGTCAACAGTATCTTTTTGCATTCTTTCCAGTCACTGACTTGCTGAGCAGGCAGTCAACGAGCCAGGTCGTGATGTTGCAGGAGAAGAAGATCCAGGGAGCTGATGGAGGTCTTGGAGCAGTAAGGCAGTGCTGTGGGGACACGGGGATTGGTAAGTATACATTTTTTATTATGTTTCCACACTTCCCTGCCTGAAGTGGATTTTTCTATTTGGCCGGACTTCTCCATTAAGCCTGAAAGACCAGTGTGTTAAAGGGGAACCATCAGCAGGTTAGACTAATCTAACCTGCTGATAGACCCATATTGCAAAGAAGGTGCTAGCTATGGGATGAAGGTATGCCTATTACCTTTATGCTCTGCACCGTACTCTGCATAGGGGTAAGCAGTACATCTCCGGCAGTCATAAAAATCGATCAGGACCAATCAGTGTGACTGCAGGGGTCCTGATCGGAGAGTAACAGGAGCTGCTCTTGTCACACTTAAACGCGCCGTTAAAAGGGTTAATACCAGCCGGCAGCACGATTGCTGCAAACTGTCATTAATGGTAATGACCCAGCTACTGACAGCAGCTAGTCCTCACCCGCTATAAAGCGAGCTCAGTTCCCGAGCTCACTTAAAGGGGTAGTGCGGTGCTAAGAAATTATTCACAGAATAACACACATTACAAAGTTATACAACTTTGTAATGTATGTTATGTCTGGGAATCGCCCCCTTCCCTGTGTCTCCCACCCCCGCACGTGTACCCGGAAGTGTGGTGCATTATACATACCTGTCACGTGCCGACCCCCGTCCCCAATCTTCTGTGCCACGACGTCATGTTCGGACCGCCGGCCGAAGCTCTCTGATCGTCCCAAGTGCCGGCCGCCCTCTGCTGCGTCATCAGATGCTCAGCCGAGATTGGCTGAGCATAACTGTGCTCAGCCAATTGCGGCTGAACATCTGATGGAGCGGCAGAGGGCGGACGGCACTCGGGACGATCGGAGAGCTTCGGCCGTCCGTCCGAACATGATGTTGTGGCACAAGATGGCGGACGGGCGCGACACGGATCAGGTAATGTATAATGCACCACACTTCCGGGTACATGTGCGGCGGTGGGGGGACACAGGGAAGGGGGCGATTCACAGACATAACATACATTACAAAGTTGTATAACTTTTTTAATGTGTGTTATTCAGTGAATAATTTCTTAGCGCCGCACTACCCCTTTAAATATAAATGTAATTAGCTTTAAAATGTCAAACTCCTGTTGTATAGTGGCCCTATACAGATCCTATATAAATCAGATACATTTTAGACATTGTCATAGCCTCCTTTTTTATATATAACAGAAGTTTTTTTTCAAGCATATTCTTTAATTGAAGCCATTTAAATGTGAGCCAAACAAGCAATGTGCAATCGGTGCATAGTGCAGAGCTAGCTGATTTTGTGTAAGCTGCATGGTGTTCCTGTGTATAATGTACTTTAGAGTTGTGCATTTGCAAACTGCACATAGCGAACCTATTTAAACGTTGTGTGCATAATGCTATGTGCACTCATTATGCAGATGTGGTTTTTTGAGTGTGTAAGTGTGCTGTCCTACCACGGGTGTTACAGTTCCATACAACCTTAGTAAAAGTCTGTACTAATTGTGTAATACTTGTGTGGTGATGAAAGTAGTACCAAAGTTTCGCTACTAGATGTCACTGAATAATATATGTGTATTTGGAAGCTGCACAGCTGAAGGATGTAAAGGGTTATTGTTTCTTTACCACAGTCCAAAAGAAAGAAAAATAACATGATGATTACAAGTAACAGCTGTTTCGCTTTACTAAGCTTCTCCAGACCTCAAGGTCTCCAGGTCTGGAGAAGCTTAGCAAAGCGAAACAGCTGTTACCTGTAATCATCATGTGTTGTTGGCGTCTTACCTGCTAAAAGATGTTTGTCGACATGGACGAATAAACAAGCACCGATTTTTTTCAAGCAAAAGGTGGTGAGTGAAGCACCATTCTATTTTTCTTTCTTTTAGACTGTGGTATAATTATAATCACTTAGAGCTTAGCACCCCACCAGTGTATAAATATCGTGTCTGCACCATAAAGTCCAGCAGCGTATTAGGTGTTACCATTCAGTGTCCCACAAAAAGCATGCTGTACCAATCTGTATCTATATGAGACTTATTGTTTCTTTATGTGTTACACAAATCTGTAGACCAGTAGGAATCTGTCTTTCTTCTCTCCTATCAACTCCCTCCTTATTTCTTCTGTTGCACTATTCACCCACTCAGAGCGCACATTAGTTACGCTGGGGAGGTAGGTCACGTGGGAGACAGGAAGAGTAGCTCAGTCTTAGCTAGAACCCCGTAAGGGAAGGACGCAACACAGTACTCACTTTTTCTTCTCAGCAACGCTACACAGCTCTATGCACTGGTAAACCCCTCTTAGGAGAGGACAAGCCAGAGACAACCTCAACCCATGCTGTGGACTAGGAGAAGTAACAAAGCAGGACAGTATCCACAAAAGCCAAAGAGAACTGATCTAGATAGAGCAAAGTTGCAGTAAGCCTATGAACTTTATCTTGCAGCGCGGTTGTCGGCAGGAAACCCTCAGCATTCCACTCATCCTAGGTAACAAGGTCTGGGGCCTGTGTCACCCTCTAGGAAGGTTCAACCGAGTCTAGTGGGCATAAGGTGGTGTGAAAACTATTCAAGGTCAATACATGGGTACAGGTGTTCTTCTTCTTCTAAGTATTCTACCTCATCCTCCAACATCCCAGCAGAGCACAGTACTACATGGGTTGAGACTCTCGTGGCATCCCCCTCTCTACTACTCTGCTTCTTGTATCACTCAGAACACAACTCAGTTGACACGACTATATCTTATACTGCATACCTACTACAGATCTAGTACCTGTGTTGTCAAGTATTTGTCTGGAACTATTGTCAAGTGTATTACTCCATGCTTTATCTAGAGAAACCTCATAATCTTGTAACCTACTGCAAGCAGGCACTTTCTAGTAAACCACAAGCCTATTTAAGTTAAAGAGTTCTGTGATTTCTTCCGTTTTTCCACCGACACAGCACACTCCGCAACCTTAGGACACTTTCCCTTTCTGTGGGTGGCGGTTCCGATAGTCCAGTAGGGTCACTACACCACTCTGGCCATCTGTGATCACATTAACCCAAGGGACCCCATAGCAACCCAGCAGGACACTGACCACAGGGGCAAAAGGTACAACCGGCCTTGTAAACTAAAAGCAGGCGTGCCATCACACCTGTGTGCCTACCCGGTTGTCAAGTATTTGTCTGGAACTATTGTCAAGTGTATTACTCCATGCTTTATCAAGAGAAACCTCATAATCTTGTAACCTACTGCAAGCAAGCACTTTCTAGTAAACCACAAGCCTATTTAAGTTAAAGAGATTCTGTCATTTCTTCCGTTTTTCCACCGACACAGCACACTCCGCAACCTTAGGACACTTTCCCTTTCTGTGGGTGGCGGTGCCGATAGTCCAGTAGGGTCACTACACCACTCTGGCCATCTGTGATCACATTAACCCAAGGGACCCCGTAGCAACCCAGCAGGACACTGACCACAGGGGAAAAAGGTACAACCGGCCTTGTAAACTAAAAGTAGACGTGCCATCACACCTGTGTGCCTACCCGGTACTGGCATCACAAAGTAACACTCCAAGGTCCGGCTGTATCCCGGCCAACCACCTCCGGTGTGGAGTCACACCTTACCACCTAGCAAGTGACCGGCCGATCCTCTGATATAACACCACATAAGCATATTATATAGAGCTGTGTGTGCAAAGTGCCAAGTGTTATGTAATGCACATGTCACAAAGTTGTGTGTTTGAGCAAATCTTTGTATGTTTTACACACAATACTTCGGTGCTTTGCTGGTAGTCTGCCATCGGTAGGCTGTAATGGCAGACCTGTCATGACAGGCACTGTAGCTAAGTAAAGGCCTCAGGCTGCCATGACAACTGATTGACATTTTGCAGTTACATTGCAGGGATACTGATTGGTCCCACTATATTACTGTTGTGAAGACCCCTGGAGGGTCCACATTTCCACCAGGTATGTTGGTCTGTCTGCTCCTGGCCTAATTATTATACGCTGCTCAAAATAATAAAGGGAACACTCAATTACCACATCCTAGATCTGAATAAATGAAATATTTTCATTGAATACTTTGTTCTGTACAAAGCTGAATGTGCTGACAACAAAATCACATGAAAATCATCAAAGGAAATCAAATTTATTAACTAACTAGAAAATGTACCCGGCGCTGCCCGGGTATAAAGTGTCAGTGTGTTAATTAGATTTGTTCTAAGGTGCCCAGGAGGCCAAGCTAAAGGTATTGTTTCATCTGAGTTAATCAGTGGAATTAGTGTATACCTGTAGTGCATAGTTGGAGGGGTTCTGTATAACCACAATGTATAGTTTTTAGGGGTCTCGCATATCTGTAGTGCATAGTTGGGGGGGCTGTATACCTATAGTGTATAGTTGGGGGGGTCCTGTATACCTGTAGTGTGTAGTTGAGGGGGGGCTGTATACCTGTAGTGTATAGTTGAGGGAGGTCCTGTATACCAGCAGTGTACAGTTGGTGAAGGTCCTGTATACCTGTACTGTATAGTTCGGGGGTCCTGTATACCTGTAGTATATAGTTGGTGCTGTATACCTGTAATGTATAGTTGGAGGAGGTCTTGTATACCTGTAGTTTATAGTTTGAGGGTCCTGGATACCTGTAGTGTATAATTGGTGGAGGTCTTGTATACCTGTAGTATATAGCTAGGGGGTCCTGTATACCTGTAGTGAATAGTTTGAGGGTCCTATATAACTATAGTATAGAGTTGGTGGAGGTCCTGTATACCTGTAGTGTATAGTTTGGGGTCATATATACCTGTAGTATATAGCTGGTGGAGTTCCTGTATACCTGTAGTATATAGCTTTGGGGTCATGTATACTTGTAGTATAGAGTTGGTGAAGGTGCTGTATACCTGTATTATAGAGTTGGTGTAGGTCCTGTATACCTGTAGTGTATAGTTTTGAGGTCCTGTATATCTGTAGTGTATAGTTTGGGGTCCTATATACCTGTAGTTTATAGTTGGTGGAGTTCCTGTATACCTGTATTGTATAGTTTTGGGGTCCTGTATACCTGTAGTGTATAGTTTGGGGTCCTGTATACCTGTAGTATATAGTTGGTGGAGGTCCTGTATACCTGACGTATATAGTTGGTGGAGGTCCTGTATACCTGTAGTGTATAGTTTTGGGGTCCTTTATACCTGTAGTGTAAAGTTTGAGGTCCTGTATACCTGTAGTATATAGTTTTGTGGAGGTCCCGTGCACCTGTAGTGTATAGTTTTGGGGTCCTGTATACCTGTAGTGTCCTGTATACCTGCAGGGTTGTATTTACCCGTATGGCAGTGTTATTCAGTCACAGTGTGTCGGTATTGGTCATGTCTGGTATGGTGGTGTTATCCAGTCACAGTATGGCGGTATTGGTCAGGTCTGGTGTGGCGGTGTTATCCAGTCATGGTATGGTGGTATTGGTCAGGTCTGGTATAGCGGTGTTATCCAGTCACAGTATGGCAGTATTGGTCAGGTCTGATATGATGGTGTTATCCAGTCACAGTATGGCGGTATTGGTCAGGTCTGGTGTGGCGGTGTTACCCAGTCACAGTTTGCCGGTATTGGTCAGGTCTGGTATGGCAGTGTTATCCAGTCACAGTATGGCTGTATTGGTCAGGTCTGGTATGACAGTGTTATCCAGCACAGTATAGCGGTATTGGTCAGGTCTGGTGTGGCGGTGTTATCCATTCACAGTATGGCGGTATTGGTCATGTCTGGTATGGCGGTGTTATCCAGTCACAGTATTGCGGTATTGGTCAGGTCTGGTATGACAGTGTTATGCAGTCACAGTATGGCGGTATTGGTCAGGTCTGGTGTGGCGGTGTTATCCAGTCACGGCATGGTGGTATTGGTCAGGTCTGGTATAGCGGTGTTATCCAGTCACAGTATGGCAGTATTGGTCAGGTCTGATATGATGGTGTTATCCAGTCACAGTATTGCGGTATTGGTCAGGTCTGGTATGACAGTGTTATCCAGTCACAGTATAGCTGTAATGGTCAGGTCTGGTATGGCAGTGTTATCCAGTCACAGTATGGCGGTATTGGTCAGGTCTGGTATGACAGTGTTACCCAGTCACAGTATGGCGGTATTGGTCAGGTCTGGTATGGCAGTGTTATCCAGTCACAGTATTGCGATATTGGTCAGGTCTGGTATGACAGTGTTATCCAGTCACAGTATAACGGTATTGGTCAAGTCTGGTATGACAGTGTTATCCAGTCACAGTATGGCAGTATTGGTCAGGTCTGGTGTGGCAGTGTTATCCAGTCACAGTTTGGTATACCTGTAGTGCCCTGTATATACATGTAATGTATAGTTGGAGTAGGGGGTCCTGTATATATATGTACTGTATAGATGGAGTAGGGGGCCCTGTATATACATGTAATGTATAGATGGAGTAGGGGGTCCTGTATATACATGTACTGTATAGATGGAGTAGGGGGCCCTGTATATACATGTACTGTATAGATGGAGTAGGGGGTCCTGTATATACATGTACTGTATAGATGGAGTAGGGGGTCCTGTATATACATGTACTGTATAGATGGAGTAGGGGGTCCTGTATATACATGTACTGTATAGATGGAGTAGGGGGTCCTGTATATACATGTACTGTATAGATGGAGTAGGGGGTCCTGTATATACATGTACTGTATAGATGGAGTAGGGGGCCCTGTATAAACATATACTGTATAGATGGAGTAGGGGGTCCTGTATATACATGTACTGTATAGATGGAGTAGGGGGTCCTTTATACATGTACTGTATAGATGGAGTAGGGGGCCCTGTATACATGTACTGTATAGATGGAGTAGAGGGTCCTGTATACATGTACTGTTTAGATGGAGTAGGGGGTCCTGTATACATGTACTGTATAGATGGAGTAGGGGGTCCTGTATATACATGTAATGTATAGATGGAGTAGGGGGTCCTGTATATATATGTACTGTATAGATGGAGTAGGGGGCCCTGTATATACATGTACTGTATAGATGGAGTAGGGGGTCCTGTATATACATGTACTGTATAGATGGAGTAGGGGGCCCTGTATATACATATACTGTATAGATGGAGTAGGGGGTCCTGTATATACATGTACTGTATAGATGGAGTAGGGGGTCCTGTATACATGTACTGTATAGATGGAGTAGGGGGCCCTGTATACATGTACTGTATAGATGGAGTAGAGGGTCCTGTATACATGTACTGTTTAGATGGAGTAGGGGGTCCTGTATACATGTACTGTATAGATGGAGTAGGGGGTCCTGTATATACATGTACTGTATAGATGGAGTAGGGGGTCCTGTATATACATGTACTGTATAGATAGAGTAGGGGGTCCTGTATATACATGTACTGTATAGAGGGAGTAGGGGGTCCTGTATACATGTACTGTATGGATGGAGTAGGGGGCCCTGTATACATGTACTGTATAGATGGAGTAGGGGGTCCTGTATACATGTACTGTATAGATGGAGTAGGGGGTCTTGTATACATGTACTGTATAGATGGAGTAGGGGGTCTTGTATACATGTACTGTATAGATGGAGTAGGGGGTCTTGTATACATGTACTGTATAGATGGAGTAGGGGGTCCTGTATATACATGTACTGTATAGATAGAGTAGGGGGTCCTGTATATACATGTACTGTATAGATGGAGTAGGGGGTCCTGTATACATGTACTGTATAGATGGAGTAGGGGGTCCTGTATATACATGTACTGTATGGATGGAGTAGGGGGGTCCTGTATATACATGTACTGTATAGATAGAGTAGGGGGTCCTGTATATACATGTACTGTACAGGTAGAGTAGGGGGTCCTGTATACATGTACTGTATAGATGGAGTAGGGGGCCCTGTATATACATGTACTGTATAGATGGAGTAGGGGGTCCTGTATATACATGTACTGTATAGATGGAGTAGGGGGTCCTGTATACCTGTACTGTATAGATGGAGTAGGGGGTCTACCAGTTATTACTGTGGATGTTGTGAGGCAGCTTCCCTAGCAACCATTGCTCCCTGTGAAAATGAAAGCAGTAATCCTATTGGTTGCTAAGGCTCCAACTGCCGTGTCTGCTGCAGCTAATTATATCACCTGTGTTTGCAGTGAGGAGATTTTCCCATTCATCTCTATGGGGCGCCGCTCTTCCCCCTGCTTCTCCCCTCCTGTACATCTGGCGGGGACGGGACCTTCGCAATAACCTTCCCGGGTACCCGATGTATCTGTGTGCCAAATTTGGGGTCAAACGGTTCAGGCGTTTGGAAGTCTATAGAGGACAGACAGACAGAAGGACAGACAGACAGACAGACTTTGATTTTTATGATATAGATGGAGGCCTGGATTTTGAGTCACACACAAACTTAGGCTGGGTTCACATACATTGTATATATATATATATACATTTTATATTTATTTCAGGCAGTATTGTGGTCCTCATATTGCAACCTCAACCAGGAGTGGATTGAAAACACAGAAAGGCTATGTTCACACAATGCTAAAATTGAGTGGATGGCCGCCATATAACAGTAAATAACTGCCATTATTTCAATATAACATCTGTTTTTTAAAATAACAGCAAATATTTGCCGTTAAATGGCGGCCATCCACTTAATTTCAACATTGTGTGAACAGAGCCTTCCTGTGTTTTCAATCCACTCCTGGTTTTGGTTGCAATAACGGACATACTTTTACGTAGTGTGAATTTAGCCTTAAAGTGGAAAAACTCAAGTCAAAATGAGGCTCAGTATTATGTGTGGCCTCCATGTATCTGTATGACCTCCCTACAAAGTCTGTGCATGCTCCCGATGAGGTGGCGGATGGTCTCCTGAGGGATCTGTTCTCAGACCTGGACTAAGTCATCCGCCAACTCCTGGACAGTCTGTGGTGCAACGTGACGTTGGTGGATGGAGCAGGACATGATGTCCCAAATATACTCAATCGGATTCAGGTCTGGGGAATGGGCGGACTAGTCCATAGCTACAATGCCTTCATCTTGCAGGAACTGCTGACACACTCCAGCCACAGGAGGTCTAACATTGTCTTGCATTAGGAGGAACCCAGGGCCAACCGCACCAGCATATAGTCTCACAATGCATCTGAGGACTGTGCGGCCCTTCAAAGAAATGCTACCCCACACCATTACTGACACACTGCCAAACCGGTCAGTTTCTGACAGTTTGAGCAGACACATGGATATTAGTGGCTGCTGGAGGTCATTTTACAGGGCTCTGGCACTTTACCTCCTTGCACAAAGGCGGAGGTAGCGGTCCTGCTGCTGGGTTTTTGGCTTCCTACAGACCCCTCCAGATCTCCTAGTGTACTGTCCTGTCTCCTGGTATCTGCTCCATGCTCTGGACACTTCGCTGACAGACATAGCTAACCTTCTTGCCACAGCTCACATTGATGTGCCAAACTGGATGAGCTGCACTACCTGAGCACCTTCTGTGGGTTGTAGACACCGCCTCATATTACGTCTATGGGTGAGAGCAATGACTCTCTCTGTTATTTAAGTGTTTCCTTCTTTTTTTGATTAGTGTACATCAAGTGCATGCATAGAAGAAAAACACCAGACACAACGTCGGCTGTAAGTTCTTGAACTGCCTTTATTAGCTATTCACAGAAATGTATATAAGGCACTTAGTAAAATGAGGTAGCGTCAAATCTTTAATAGGCACAGTGTCTCTGGATTGGTCTTTTTCTTGTTTCTTCTTCCACTCGGACACAGTGGTCCTGTAGATATCTTACTCCTGTGAAGTCCTTCTGAAGTCAAGGCATCGTCTCCTTCTGCTGCTATATGGAAGGATCTAATGGACTTAATGGACCTGGATCTAATCTTCATGTCGCCACATAACCAATATACATTTGTTACTAAGTGCACCGGGTTAGTAATCATTTCCTTTGTTGCATTACTGTATCTGGCACAATATCCCATTAACAAATTTCCCAAAAATATATTGCCCTCATAATTGGAGAAACAGGTGTAGTTAGTTGGGGAAAAGGTCAAAGAAACAACACAAGGTAGTTATATTTTATCAAAAGTAGTAGATGCCTGGAACAAACTTTCAGCAGATGCAGTAGGAAAATCTACAATAACTGAAAGGAATAGGGCAGAGTAAACAGAACATGTGGTCTTATTCTGCCAACCATCATGTTTCTGCCTATTAAAAGAAAACAATGTGTAAGAATTTGCAGTATACATTTGATGAGCAGCTTCATTACAACAAAAGAAATCAAAGCTATTATCAATATCCAAACTTATATATTTTTATATATTATATATTTATGAAAACTATCTTCCAATAAGATTTAAAATTGCAGAGTTTAATCATAAAAAATAATAATCAATAATCCTCATCAGAGGCCTATGCTTTACACCATTTTTCTTCTCATCTGCACTACTTTACCTAGATAACTATGCTTTCTGAAGACTATAATAATCTCCAGGGACGTCAACTGGTGTATTATCACTGTAAATCGCATGTAAGAGCACACAAGTATGTATTTTTAAACTTTTTCTTTCGTATAACTCAATATCACAATACTTAAAGAATCAATATCATCAATATAGAAGATGCCATCCGGACAGTAAGTAAAAAACTGTGTTTGCCGGCTGCCTTGTATCTCATTCAAGTTATCTGAAAGGAAAAAAACAGCAGAAGGAAGCAATGTGTAATGTGGTGTAGTGTCTTCACATTGGGTGTCCCAGGGGTCAACAAAAAAAGCAAAATAGGTTTGTGTAGAACTTTATTATCTACACCTGTTATAACCTACGGTAGGTAACACAATAGTGGTGCCTGTCTGCATAGTCTATAATCACCTTGCCTGTTCCACGAAATGTAAGTGGACCTTATCCCACTGCCACAGGTGGCCCCATATAGGTATTTTCTTGTCCGTCTTCATCCGTCCTTGATGTAGTCTTTACAGGTTACACCGGCTGTCAACCTGTAACCCCAGCGATAAAAGAGAACACAGCCAAGAAGCAGGTGAAAAGGTGATACTGGTGGGTTTAGAGAAGAAGAAGAACTAAGGCCAGAGGTCTCAGTTGCTGTAAAGAGACGTATCAGTCAAAGGACAGGTTTAAGGTTACATACTAATGCCACTATCTTTTACAAATAGTATGTACAATCATGTACAGTATGATTTTCAGTATAAAAAAAACCTTAGATGATATATAGTTTATACTTTGCTTTTACTTCTATGGTAATTATTTTATGGATAATATGTGATTATCTCAGTGAAACAAAAGACAAATTAAAGAGTCACTGTCGTATTTTTTTTGCAGAAATCAATAGTCCAGGCGATTTTAAGAAACTTTGTAATTGGGTTTATTAGGCAAATATGCCATTATCTGCATTCAAAAAGACTTTCCCCAGGTCCCCCCCTCCCTGCTTTTTTTTCCATTCACTGCAAAATATCAGACAACCCTGTCTGTTCTATAGAGAGGGTAGGGGGGAGGAGGGAGGAGAGACATGAGCTGGCAGCAGAGAGCGGAGAACAAAGGATTACAGGCACAGCGCTGGGTGAACGCTGTATTCAGAGGTCTGAGAGGTCAGTGCTGACTGTCAGAGGAGATAGCCGGGTCATGTAGTTGTAAATTAACTCTTTGCTGTCCTGTTTTGGGGTCTCATTTCCCTCTCTCCATAGGAGAACAATGAAGACAGCAGGGTGAGCTTCAAACTGCTTTTTCATTATAAAAATTCATTTTTCGGCTAATAAACCCAAAAACAAAGTTTCTTAAAATCGCCTGTACTATTGATTTCTGCAAAAAATTTTTTTAATGACAGTGACACTTTAAGTATTATATCAATATTAAGAGCCCAGTTAACTCATGTTGTGACCAATCATTAGACCTGTGTGATCTGACTATACTGATTATAAAACTGACAGCTGCATTTAAAGGGAATGTGTCAGAAGGTTATAAAAAAATAAAAAATTTATGACTAAATGTTGTATACTTCTGTTAATTTTTTTTTATATATTTTTTTTTTTATATATATGCAAGGAAATATGAAAAATGAACTTTCAAATTTTTCATGATTCCCAATGATGGCCACCAGGGGGCAGCACTAGCAGAAAATCTGCTTTTTATTGCAACCTGAAATACGGTTGCTGAAAAGGAGGCTGTCCCTGCTGTGATGTCACTGCCTCCCTCCTCAAAGAGGAGGAAACAAAGAGGGGAAAGGCTATCACACGTGTATTGCAGTGCAACGCCATTTTGTTGTTGTCTGCTCAGCAGTGCACAAGCAGCCAGCGTGTTCCCAGCTAGAAGACTTCCAAGTTTTATTCGTCTTACAGCGGTAAGAGTTGAGCAGAGCATGGCGGGTGGGGAACTGAGGGGGCAGTATAATGTGCAGTGGAGGGGGGATTGGGGTTGGAGGACAGAGTGGAGCGCTGTGGCTGTACAGAGTTAGCCCGACAATGCAGACAGGCTGGGTGCACGCTGCCCGCCTGCCCCCGGACGGTGAGTGGCCGCTTCCCTACTTCCTACCCCCGCACTCTGCCTTGTTAGGCAGAGCGGAGCGCCGCGGCAATATGCTCTGCACTCAGCCTGTCTGCTTTGTCGGGATAACTCTGTACAGCCACAGCGCTCCGCTCTGTCCCCCAACTCCCCCCATCCAAGCTGCAGAGTTAGGCCGACAAAGCAGACAGACTGACCGCCAGCCCCCGCTCCCCCCCGAAGGTCAGTTGCTGCTTCCCTACCTGCTACCCCCGCACTCTGCCTTCTATTGCAGAGCGGAGCGCCGCGGCAATAGGCTATGTAGTGCACACAGCCTGTGTGCTGCTCCGCTCTGCCCCAGCTTCCAGACACCGTTAGCAATTCCCCCCCAGCCCCCTACTACGGAGGACGGTAACTGGCCGCTGAAATGTCATATGCCCGTACTCTGCCTTGTCTAGTAGAGCCGGGCGCCGCGCACTGGGCTATCACTGGCACAGATCATGCAGGGTATCTGCATTGCTGTGCAGAGCCGCGGCACTACCCCCCCCCCCTCCCCCGAAGCGGACAAGCACCCCCAGCAATCCCTCCCAGCTATCCACCCCCCAAATAAAGCGGACAAGCACCACCAGCAAACCCCCCCCCCCCAGCAATCCCTCACAGCCATCCCCCCCCCCCCCCAGCAATCCCTCACAGCAATCCCCCCCCCAGCAATCCCTCACAGCAATCCCCCCCCCCAGCAATCCCTCACAGCAATCCCTCACAGCAATCCCTCACAGCAATCCCCCCCCAGCTATCCCTCACAGCAATCCCTCACAGCAATCCCCCCCCCCAGCTATCCCTCACAGCAATCCCCCCCCAGCTATCCCTCACAGCAATCCCCCCCCCAGCTATCCCTCACAGCAACCCCCCCCCCAGCTATCCCTCACAGCAATCCCCCCCCCAGCTATCCCTCACAGCAATCCCCCCCCCCAGCTATCCCTCACAGCAATCCCCCCCCAGCTATCCCTCACAGCTATCCCTCACAGCTATCCCTCACAGCAATCCCCCCCCAGCAATCCCCCCCCAGCAATCCCCCCCCAGCAATCCCTCACAGCAATCCCTCACAGCAATCCCCCCCAGCTATCCCTCACAGCAATCCCTCACAGCAATCCCCCCCCAGCTATCCCTCACAGCAATCCCCCCCCAGCAATCCCTCACAGCAATCCCCCCCCAGCAATCCCTCACAGCAATCCCCCCCCAGCAATCCCTCACAGCAATATCCCTCACAGCAATCCCCCCCCAGCAATCCCTCACAGCAATCCCCCCCCAGCAATCCCTCACAGCAATCCCCCCCCAGCAATCCCTCACAGCAATCCCCCCCAGCAATCCCTCACAGCAATCCCCCCCCAGCAATCCCTCACAGCAATCCCCCCCCAGCAATCCCTCACAGCAATCCCCCCCAAATAATCCCTCACAGCAATCCCCCCCCCAGCAATCCCTCACAGCAATCCCCCCCCAGCAATCCCTCACAGCAATATCCCCCCCAGCTATCCCCCCCAGCAATCCCCCCCCAGCAATCCCCCCCCAGCAATCCCCCCCCAGCAATCCCCCCCCAGCAATCCCCCCCAGCAATCCCTCACAGCAATCCCCCCCCAGCAATCCCTCACAGCAATCCCACCCCCAGCAATCCCACCCCCAGCTATCCCTCACAGCAATCCCCCCCCCAGCTATCCCTCACAGCAATCCCCCCCCAGCTATCCCTCACAGCAATCCCCCCCCCAGCTATCCCTCACAGCAATCCCTCCCCAGCAATCCCTCACAGCAATCCCCCCCCAGCAATCCCTCACAGCAATCCCCCCCAAGTAATCCCTCACAGCAATCCCCCCCCAGCAATCCCTCGCAGCAATCCCCCCCAAGTAATCCCTCACAGCAATCCCCCCCCAGCAATCCCTCGCAGCAATCCCCCCCCCCCAGCTATCCCTCACAGCAATCCCCCCCCAGCAATCCCTCACAGCAATTTCCCCCCCAAATAAAGCGGACAAGCACCACCAGCAAACCCCCCCCCCCACGGATCCCTCACAGCAATCCCCCCCCAGCAATCCCTCACAGCAATCCCCCCCCCAGCTATCCCTCACAGCAATATCCCCCCCAGCTATCCCTCACAGCAATATCCCCCCCAGCAATCCCCCCCCAGCAATCCCTCACAGCAATCCCTCACAGCAATCCCCCCCCCCCAGCAATCCCTCACAGCAATCCACACCCCCAAATATAGCAGACAAGCACCACCAGCAAACCCCCCCCCCCAGGGATCCCTCCCAGCAATCCCTCCTAGCGCACATCCCCCCCAGCAAGCATCACCACCAAAGCACGAACCCCCCAGCAATCCCTCCCAGCGCACATACCCCCCCACCCAGCAATTCCTCCCAGAGCAGACAACCCCCCCCCCCCTTGCTATACACCCCCTAGAGCACCCCCCCCCCCCACAAGCAATCCACCTCCCAGCTCACATCCCCCCCCCCCCCCCCCCAGCAATCCCTCCCAGAACACACATAAGCTGTGTGTGGTTCTGTAGCAGCTTGCGGTGTGTGTGTGGTTGAGTAGTAGCTTGCGGTGTGTGTGTGGTTGAGTAGCAGCTTACGCTGTGTGTGTGTGGTTGAGTAGCAGCTTGCGGTGTGTGTGTGTGGTTGAGTAGCAGCTTGCGGTGTGTGTGTGTGTGGTTGAGTAGCAGCTTGCGGTGTGTGTGTGTGTGGTTGAGTAGCAGCTTGCGGTGTGTGCGTGTGTGGTTGAGTAGCAGCTTGCGGTGTGTGTGTGTGTGGTTGAGTAGCAGCTTGCGGTGTGTGTGTGTGTGGTTGAGTAGCAGCTTGCGGTGTGTGTGTGTGTGGTTGAGTAGCAGCTTGCGGTGTGTGTGTGTGTGGTTGAGTAGCAGCTTGCGGTGTGTGTGTGTGTGGTTGAGTAGCAGCTTGCGGTGTGTGTGTGTGTGGTTGAGTAGCAGCTTGCGGTGTGTGTGTGTGTGGTTGAGTAGCAGCTTGCGGTGTGTGTGTGTGTGGTTGAGTAGCAGCTTGCGGTGTGTGTGTGTGTGTGTGTGGTTGAGTAGCAGCTTGCGGTGTGTGTGTGTGTGTGTGGTTGAGTAGCAGCTTGCGGTGTGTGTGTGTGTGTGTGGTTGAGTAGCAGCTTGCGGTGTGTGTGTGTGTGGTTGAGTAGCAGCTTGCGGTGTGTGTGTGTGTGGTTGAGTAGCAGCTTGCGGTGTGTGTGTGGTTGAGTAGCAGCTTGCGGTGTGTGTGTGGTTGAGTAGCAGCTTGCGGTGTGTGTGTGTGTGTGTGGTTGAGTAGCAGCTTGCGGTGTGTGTGTGTGTGTGGTTGAGTAGCAGCTTGCGGTGTGTGTGTGTGTGTGGTTGAGTAGCAGCTTGCGGTGTGTGGTTGAGTAGCAGCTTGCGGTGTGTGTGGTTACATAGCAGCTGGCGGTGTGTGTGTGTGGTTCATGAACAGTAGAAGAATACAGTTTGTATAAGGGTATGTTCACACAGCGGAAATCCGGTGGAATTCCGTTGTGGAGAATCCTGACTGTCTCGTTGTGCCATAGACTGTCTATGGGAGAGCACGTGCCTCAGCTGTCTATGCTCAGAAGTGATTCTTCACATCTTTTAGTAGAGAGCGTAGGAACATGTGCTCTACCATAGATCGGTGTGATGACTTGTTTATTGTGAACATACCCTTATAAGGCAGTAGGAGAGTGTGCAGTAACCAAAACAAAAAATAGTGACTAGTAAAGAATCAGATTATTTATTTATTGTTAATTTTATTCATAACGTTCCATTTTTGTTTATTACTCTTCTTTTTTTTTCCCCCCTCTTGTTTAGTTTTGTGAAATTTGAACTAAAACGGAATTATCCTTTAGAAACTGAATGTGGCTTGACCTGCTTTACCATTTCCCCCTGGTGTTTTGGCTTATGTGATAAAAATGCAAACTTGGTCCGAACTTCCATCCAATCTAAGGAGAAAATGTATCACTTTGGTCGTGTGTGAACAAGAAAATGTCATTACTTGAATATCCTTTTTTTCATCACAGTTATTTATTTATTTATTTTTTTTATTCTTTCTTTACTGTATTCTTCTTATGTTCCCAAGGATAGGATTTTAGGTGTTTATAACATAAGTAATGCAACTTTCAATTACGTAGATGGCACACATTATTTTACGATTTATATTCAAAAGATAGCGAATATTTTTTGATGTTCATATTGTCATCCCTCTATGTCCAAGACAAAATTAAAATTAAAATAAAACCACATGAATAATTTTTTTTTTTCATTGCTTATTGCCTGTGAATGCCAAAATCTGCTATTGATTCTCATTTGAATTATAGTGTGAACTATTCTCAAAAGGTATGATCATATGTGGGTATTTGTTGCCTCAAAATTGAAACTGTATACAGTAAGTGTTTTGATGAAGAGTGTTACATTTGCCACAGCACAGCAACCCAGGTGAACTTACATTTTTTACTTTGGTTCTATTCTACAGAGTCCAATAATACCTGTAAACGAGCAGCGATCTGCTAGATAGGTCCAGTAAACGAGCGCCGATTACATGGCACGATAATCGTTAAACAAGGGCTGCAAGGACATCGTTACCAATGTCCTTGCAGCCCTTGCATAACTACATACATTACCCATCCACAATCCAGGGCTGCTGCTGCGGTCTTCTTCTCCCCGGGTCCTGCGCGCTGTAACGTCAGCTGACAGGCCACTCTGGCAATCAGAGCCCGGGACCGCCGCGGCCACTCTGAGGTTACAGTGCGCGGGACCCCGGGAGAAGCGAACGGCAGGAGCAGCCCTGGAACGTGGATAGGTAAAATATATCGTTACTCGCCGGCCGTGCACCACTATTACACGTAGCGGTGTGCGGTCGGCGCCCGACAAAAATAGGTCTGAAACTATATCAACAATCAGCCGATGATCGTTGTCATCGGCTGATCGTTGTATTTATTACATGGAATGATAATCGGCCGAATCGGGCCGATTATTCCATATAATAGTACCCTTACTTGAGCACTCTAGCTAAGTTGTGATTGAATAATAGGTACAGCTATACACAACAACCCACAAGGTATCAAAGCCTGGCTGCAAAAAAATTGCACAAGATCGTAATCCATCGGAAATCCATATTTTAATACTGGGTCAATTTGCACATGCTTTGGTTGCCCTTGACACTGATTTTTGGACAGACAGGCAGGTACTCGTGAGTTTTGTATAGCGGCATGTGAGGTGACTAGGCAGGTGGTAAGTGTGGTATAGCGAGATGTGCGGTAACCGGGCTGGTGGTGGTAAATGTGGGACAGTAAGCAGTGAGGAGACCGGATATGTGTTGCTGATTATGGGACTGGGAACAGTGAGGGGATCGGTCCGGTGGCGAGTATGGGACTGGAAGCAGTGAGGGGACCGACCAGGTGATGGTGAGTATAGGCACTGAATGAGTGAGGGGAACCAGCAGGTGTTGGTGAGTATGGGACAGCAAGCAGTGAGTTGTCCTGACATGTGGTGCCGAGTATTGGGCAGTAAGCAGTGAGGAGACCGGGCATGTGGTGTTGAGTATGGGACAGTAAACTGTGAGGTGACTGTGCCTGGTGGTGTTGAGGATGAGACTGGAAGCAGTGAGGGGACCGGTCAGGTGGTGTTGAGTATGTCACTGGAAGCAGTGAGGGGACTGGCCAGATGTTGCAGAGTATGGGACAGGAAGCAGTGAGTTGAAGGGGCAGGTGATGGTGAATGCTGTAAAGTAGCCTGTGAAGTAACTAAGCCAGTAATGGTGAGTGCGGAAGAGGAAGCAGTGTGGTGAGTAGACAGTCGGCGATTGGCACAAAAATGTTACCAGGAGATAATTTCACAACAATGGGCACAAGACGTCATCAGTAAGCGGAGTGAGAAGGAGAGGCATGCAGGCAAAAGAGAGCTGAAGGAGCCAGTGCGTATTATGTGGCAGAAGTAGAAATTAGAAAGAAGAGAAGAATGCCAATGGTGTGGACGTTGAAGATTCTGCCTGGTTGTCATGGAAAATGTCTTGGGAAACAGAGAAGTTATGTGAAATGAAGGATCCAGTTTATCAACCCGCCCAGGAAAAAAAGGCATCTGGCTGCTATGTAAATTGTGAAGATAACAAAGTCTTTAGTGCTCACCCGGCTGTCCCCTACTCAACTGTAGTTGTAGTTAGCAGTATACAAAGTCTAAGAATGTTTTATTGTGTCATACTGTTGCCATCATAACAATAGCACCAAGAATACTACTAATCATAAGAAAAAAAAAACCACAACATTACAAGTGAATATCAAGCATACTAAAACAGAAGCTAACACTATGAAAAACAACTGGAGACCATATTGCGGTACATACTGGCGTAAAATGAACAGTCATAATCTACACACCTTTGTGAATTTTCAGTAAGCTAATAATGTAGGAAGGAAAAATTTATCATTACCAAAGTTTGTTGATTTTTCAAGGACTTTTGGTTCGATGACTATGCATGTATAAAGTTTGAGCGGTATGCCAATGCCCATCAATTTGCATTAGTAAAATCGACTTTAAAAAAACCATAACAGTGCATGTGGAAATTGAATTGCTCTGAAGAAAGTCTACATAAAAATCTACCGTTTTTGGATCTACCTCTCTGCTAGCCCTTTTGATAGAATTGCCAAAAGTCAACGGATATTTGTCTGGAATTTGCATCAGACATGCCTGTCAATAAAAGCAAATACAGCTATTCCTAAATTATTGTTTTGCATAGGGGAGTTCGATTAGACCCCAAATATTTTACTTTCATTCATTGACATACAAGAAACACAGAAGAATGGGCAAACAAAAGAAATAATGTTTTTTTTTCCTATGATCTGAATTAATCAATGTCCTGTCTTTTTAGAAATGCCTTCCTGCATCGTTTCCGATTGTGATAGTCGGGCCAATCGGACAACGTATTCTCAAGGTGTTATCCTCCATGTTTTTCCAAGCTGTCTTGACAAGATCAAAGTCTGGCTCCAGCAGGCAAACCAGAACTTTGATATTGAAGTCCTTGCGCAGAGAATACTGGATGCCAAAAAAAATGACACTTTTCGAATGTGTTCTAAACACTTCAGTGATGACTGTTATGTTTATAAATCTGAGAAGAAGAAAAAGTGCCTCAAGGACAATGCTGTACCAACTATATTTAGAAGCCAACAAGGATCCAGCCCACCATCAAAACGTCAAAGGTTACAAGATAAACCAGATGATATCGTGTACTGTAAAACAACTGGTACCGCAGATTCTTTGTTGGATTCTTCAAGCAAAAAACAGAATGGAGATAAGAGGAACCTGGCAATTGCCACAGACCCTTTATTTGGAGTAAAAAGTGTGAAAATAGGAGTAGATTTCAAAAAATTTCTACATCATTCTTCAACCAATACTCCGACAATTTTGTGGCAAAATAAGGCAACCAACACAAGGCCAGCGAAAATGATTGATAAAAGTGCAGCTACAGAACTATATACAGTGGATCGGGGATGTCAGTTTCCAGAAATTAGCCTTGTTGAAGACCACACTACTAACAGTCAATTGGATCACTTATACCCATTGACCAGCTCTACCCCAAAAAAGAAGAACAACAATCCTACAACTCTGGATTTTCTGCAAGATAGTGTAATAAACACATCAATGTCTTCAATCGATCAACAAGACCAAAAAGATCCAGACTACAATCCAGACGATGATTCCGTTGATTCATTGTCAGCCACCTTACTTTCTGACACTGTGGAGGAAAATTTTGTAAAGGAAAGAAAATTTATAATTTTTGAATCGTCACTTAATCTAATTCTACAGCAATGTAGATGTTTTTGTAAAAACAAAATAGTTGACCCTAAAAAAACCATCATTGGTACATACTTGTGTCTCAACGGTACATGCAAAATGGGACACAATTTTTTTTGGGAAAGTCAACCCATGTCTGGACGAGTACCCATTGGAAACCTACTTTTAGCGGCATCTATTTTATTCACTGGTGGAAACTATAGTAAATTTTTCTCAGTTTGTTCACAATTTAATGTTCAAATAATGTCTCCATCAACATATTTTCGTTATCAACGGAATTTTTTATTTCCAGTTGTGGATCTGCATTGGAAAAAGGAAAAAGAAACAGTGGATGAACAACTCCAAAATCAAGCATTATGCCTAATAGGTGATGGGCAATGTGACAGCCCAGGGCACAATGCTAAGTATTGTGTGTACACGCTGATGGACGCAAAAACACATAAAGTTGTTGATTTTCAAACTGTCCAAGTGACAGAAACTACGTCCTCAGTTGCCATGGAAAAGTTAGCTTTTCTAAAATGTTTAGATAGAGTTATAAAAAAGGGCATTGATGTACACATCATTGCAACAGACCGCCATGCTGGGATACGCAAAATAATGAAAGAAGAATATTCTGATATCCTCCATGAATTTGATGTGTGGCATTATGCCAAATCTTTGCAAAAGAAGCTAATGGCTGTTATAAAAAAAAGAAGCTGTGGGGAAATAGCAGGGTGGATTCCAGCCATAAAAAACCACTTCTGGTACTGCTGCAGTACGGCCGCAGGCAATGTAGATATTCTCCGGGAACGATGGTTGTCTCTTTTATACCATATTCAAAATATTCATCAATTTACAGGGGAGCATGTCACCAAATGTGATCATCGAGTTTTAGACCCAGAGGAGGAGAAAAAACATCATTGGATGTCATCAACATCAGCTGCGTTTGAGCAATTAAAGAAAATAGTTACTGATAAACAGCTACTAAAAGATCTCAACCACTTATGCAATTATTGCCATACCGGAATGATCGAGGTATTCCACAGCTTCTTGCTAAAATATCGGACCAAACGTATTCATTTTTCGTTTGATGGCATGGAAGCAAGAACAAAACTTGCAATTCTTGCACACAATGCAAACCTACACCGTCCTCAAGCAATTGTCAAGAAAGTGAAGACTCATTCAGGTCCTAAAGGATCAACCCGGCATAAATTGATATTTTCTAAACTGAACAAGAAGTGGACTGCACGAAAAATATATACACCCATGGATTCGTCACATGTTTATCAAATGCTAGAAGATGTCATCAAAATTGCAAGAAATGAACTGACACACAACTGGGAATCAAAGGCATTGGCTTTGCCCAAAAATATCTCAAGGGAACCTCGACCTGACAAAGGTGAGATGGTTACTGCTCATATGTCTCGTTTCCAATGAACACTGCATTATGTGAGGACATTTCATTTTGTTACCTTTCATTTGAATAGCTTCCATGAATTCAGTTGATGTTTTTTTATTTTTTTTTCATAGACTTGTAAAGTTTAATAAAATTGCTTTTGTTTATCTATATTTTTGTCTGCTTATTGTGTACTAATTTGGATAACTGGTATGTGCACACTAGTAATATACCTATTTTTAGAGAAAGGAACACTACTGTGGACAAGAGTTTTTCCCCTATTGTAAAATCGTATCATAATTTAGTCCAGATTCATAATTTTTCAAGGTAGTTTGTCAGCAAAGATAATGTCTCAATACTACTGTCTTGGACCACACAGGGTCAAAATAGTACTATGGGAGCACACAGGGGGGTCTATATACTACTGGGAAGGATAGCACAATTTTTAATGAGTCAACCTAAAGCGGCTTAGGTTTTATTATTGTCATATAGGTAGAATCATTTACTAAAAAATCAACGTATTTTTATTAACCTATACGCACACTGGAACAAATGATCAGAAACACATTTTATAACAATCAAAAAAATTTGTTACATCAAGTGCTGAAATGTGGTCTATAAGTTGACAACATACAGAATGTACCCTGTAACAATCATAAAAAACATTAAACAATTTAAAACAAAAAAAAAAAGTCAGAAGTAAGAAGGTCAGGGAAGATCATCGGCCATATCTGCTGCACAGAAGTCATAAGCTTGTCTAAAGCCAACATATTCCTGGTTTTCTTCGGGAAATGCTTGTCTGACTTTGTTTACTGCACAAGCAGGAATCGGTCTGCGCTTCTTCGGGCCCAGATAACCATGCACCCACATGGTAAACATTCTATATGCAGCTTTTCTAAAGTTTCTGTAAGACAAAAAATATAATCAATAGGCTATCAATCTATAATTAATAGTATCTATCAATATGAAAAACATCATTACCTGTTCTCCATTAGAGCTGTATGTGTGTTTCCAAAGCACCTGTACATTTCACAAATTGTTAATTGCGCCTTGTTCAAACAAGTTTCGACAAACATGTTATGATCTGTTATGCAAGATATTGTGTCATCTTCTTCCAATTTCATTGTAGCCATATGTACATCGCGACAGCATATGCACTCTTCTGTTGTTGGCAAAAGTATACAGTTGCCACAATGACACCAAGAGTCAACAGGATTTGGGGATGTAGAAGGCAAGGGTTCTTCTCCCATTCTCAAAGGTTGGAGGGACAAAATATAATTTGGATCCTGAAAGGGTCTTGACATTTCATTCAGTTCTTTATGTAAAATGGCTCTCTATAAAGGAAAAAAAATAGCATGTTACTAAACAGCAGTCAAATCATTGTGTTAGCATAAGAAGTTGATTTCAACTCTTAGGGCCCTATTTCACAGTAACGATAATCGGCCGGATCGGGCCCATTTGGCCTGATTCGGCCGATTATCGTTCGGTGAAATAGAGAGAATGATCAGCCGATGTTAGTGTCATCGGCTGATCGTTTATTTAGGGCCAGACCTAAAATCATCGTTCCCCCACCGCGCATCGCTACGGTTGAATAGCGGTGCGCGGCGGGTGACCGACGATTTGAGAAGCAGCAGCAGCAGCAGCATACATTACCTGGCTGCAGGGCTTCTCCTACGCTGTATCTTCTGAATGGCCGGTCAGCCGCTGCGGCCTGTGGATTGGCAAAGTGTGGCGTGTCAGCTGACCGGCCATTCAGAAGATAGAGCGCAGGGGAGACGCGGGGACGAAGACTGAGCGAAGGAGAAGCCCTGCAGCCAGGTATTGTATGCTGCTGTAAGGGCTGCAAGGACATCGGTAACGATGTCCCTGCAGCCCTAGCTCAACAATCATGGGGCTGTGGAATAGGCCCAGTATACGAGCGGCGATCTAGCAGATCGCCGCTGGGTTACATCGTTGATCGGGCCTTCTGCGGCCCGTGGAATAGGACCCATAGTCTATGGGGGAAATATATCAAACAGGTGCAAAGTAGAATTTTCTTATTTGCTGCTAGCTACCAACCAGATTCCACTTTTCATTCCACACAAAATCTTTGAAAAATGAAAGGTGGAATCTGATTGGTTGCTAGGGGCAACAGAGCCGAATCAACTGTACATCATGCTTGATAAATCTCCACCATTGTAACCTTTTTAGTGTAGTCCCTAGGGCTGGATCCAACTTCTTTACCGATATTCCAATGTGTAAGACTAGCTTTCTGATGAACCATAGCATGCTTGCGTAGCACTCTTCTGTAGTGTTACATGATAGTAAAAGTCGAAACAAAAAGGCGATCTCTGAACAGACCTCGTAAAATACTTGCCACTATTTTAGTTACATAATAAAGTACCTATCCACAGGTAACGCTTCTTTGGAGCGCTGGGCTCCCTGACTCAAACCTCAAGGGTATATCGGGTATATAACGGTAAATAGTTGCAATTATTTTACGTGGTCTGTGCAGAGATCTCCTTTTTGTTTTGACTTTTTACTATCATGTAACACTACAGAAGAGTGCTACTCAAGCATGCTATGGTTCATCAGAAAGCTAGTCTTAGACATTGGAATATCAGTAAAGAAGTTGGATCCAGCTCTAGGGACTCCAGTAAAAAGGTTACAATGGTGGAGATTTATCAAACTGGTCTACAGTAGATTGACTGTTCACAACCACATCAGGTGAGCCGAAACCTGGTTGAAGTGCTAGACTGTGTCACCCTATGAGGCACTCTTGCCTTTTTTTTTTTTCTCTCCTAAGATAGTAAAATAATGACTGAAAGTAAAACATGTACATGTTCATGAAAACATCAGCAGCCTTATTCAGTCTTATTTGCCTTGTCAAGTTATAGTATACCTGTTATTCAGTAAGTCAGTGGTCACGTAGTGCATCTATGCTACAATTTTTTTAATATGATACTGGATGATAATAATATGATAAAGTACAAAACAAAGCTTACCTTTTGTGCTCTCTTTTTTTTCTCCTCCTCGGAAAGAAATGGAGAAATTCTTTTCAATCTCTTTTCAGTCTTCTCAGATGATCTTTTTCTTTTTGAAGCCATAGTGGTTACTAAACAGTAATGAGTAGACATAGTTTAGAAAATATATATTTCTCTATTCTATAGAGCAGACGTGTCACAGTCAGGCCCTCCTGCTTTAGCTTTGGCTGTCCAGACATGATGGGACTTGTAGTTTAGTTTGGTCCGATTCTTTCTGCACAATTGTAAAGCTGCATACTGCATCCGTAAGTAGATCACTTTGAAGACATCGCACCCAGAAGCTCTGATAAACTTTTATTTTTGTGCTTCCAACTGTGTTAGTCTACTCTTGGACAGGATCACTGCTACTCAGGGCAATGAGTACAGTTTGTGAAGGTAGATTGAGGGTTTTCTTGACAAGTGTAATACAGCTATTCAACGCGGCGACAGCGAGCGGGTGATCGCTGATCGTCCGGGCAGCCCATCGCATACAGCTGCGTCTGCTGCCGATGCTCCTATCCGATGGAGCGACGGCTGCCGATCGCTGCTATATCACTCGCTTGTTTTTCTACATGTTGAAAAACAAGTGACTGCAACGAACAACCGACATGAACGATGTCGGCTGACCGTTGCACTCTTTTCCACGGGACAATTATTATTCGTAGCGGACGATATTTTGTACCGTAGAATAGGGCCTTTAGCTTACTGACAAAATGTAAAGGTTTGCTGTATGGTGGTGGGGACAGGGGTGTAAGGGAACCCCCAAAGCAGCAACGATGGCTAGGTATCAGTATGGTCTACCTCATTTTTTTCTTTTTTTGGAGTATTGTCTTCCAGAGCTGTATGTAATATATCCACTTACAATGGTTTGGTGATATTTTTTTGGTCCCTTGTATTGTTGCATTTTTTGTAGTGGTGTTTTGATAATATGCCATCTGAAATAGCTCATTACTTAGGCCTTGTATACAGATAAACAACATTTTTACTTGGATATTTGTTAGTGCTGTATCCCACATTGCATTTCAAATAGTGTAATGGACATACATCCTGTGATGCCTGAGAAACACTCGAGCATCAACAACAGTTGCTAAATAGATGAGGGAGTAGACTAGAGATGAGTGCAACTGTAGTATGCGTTGTCTGTTCGAGTGTTTGACCCTTTATTACAGGTGGTTGTTCAATTTGGATGCAAGCCTAAGGTGGCATTCCCAATAACAAGTTATTTTTGTACATCTTATTCTCCTAGAGGCCTTGAAACCTCAGGGAAGTTACGCGACTACCTCCTGGCTTGCAGCAAGGTGACTAAAAGTGTTATTTCCACTTGAATCAGTGTTAGAAAAAATTTCAAGTGGTATCCGTAGCTATGTGAACTGCACTTATAGTAGTTGGATAAGTAAACCAAGTAAATCATAATTCAAAATTAGGTGGTATGTTTACATGGCTTGATCTAAAACAACTATTGTCTGTGCAAATATTTCCATTTCGATTGCACTCAATATGCAAATGTAAACAGACCTTTTCAAAAAAATCACAATATAAGGCCAAGTTCACAGAAATTACTTATCATGCAATGCAAGTGGACCACGCGTTATGGACTGTGCTTCAAGTTCCGGATCTCTTTTTCAATTAATAGGTTGTCTGGTGCGCCCTCCCGCATAAAGAAATGACATGCCAATTTTTCAAATAAATTGCCAATACCATTCACTCAGCATTCCACTCCAGGCGTCTTGAAAAGTTGGATGATGCCCTAATGCAACCAGGAAAACACTGATCTAGCCTCTGGCTATATCCATGTTTTCAAGGAGGCCCTAGGACAACATCCAATGTATTAGACATTGAGTTTATCAATAATTGCTTAATGACCTTGATTTCTTATACAGTCTATTTCCCACAAACTAGGGACGAGCGAATTTACAGTAGAGGCAAAGCGCTTAGTTCCTATTTGTATTCTGCTCATCAAAGTGTGGGCCACTCCTTTCCAGGTGCTGGGAAAAGATGGATCCCCTACTGGGAATTTTATCCAAGTTTCCCAGGACTGGATACATTCATTTACAGCACCTGGGAAGTAGTTGCCTAGCAGCCAGACAACTATAATGGATAAAGCCGTGTATACTTGTCCCTATTAGTCAATTGCAACATACCTTGATAGAACCAAAGTAAAAAAAGGTAATTTCATAGGGGTTGCGGTGGCGTGTCTTATTGTGTATACAATTAGTGTACATCCAGTTTCAATTTTGAGGCAACAAATACCCACATATGATCATACCTTTTGAGAATAGTTCACACTATAATTCAAATCACAGATTTTGGCATTCACAGGCAATAAACAATGAAATAAAAAATTATTCATGTGGTTCTTATTTATTTTTATTTTGTCTTGGACATAGAGGGATGACAATATGAACATCAAACAATATTCGCTATCTTTTGAATATAAATCGTAAAATAATGTGTGCCATCTACGTAATTGAAAGTTGCATTACTTATGTTATAAACACCTAAAATCCTATCCTTGGGAACATAAGAAGAATACAGTAAAGAAAGAATAAAAAAAATAAATAAATAAATAACTGTGATGAAAAAAAGGATATTCAAGTAATGACATTTTCTTGTTCACACACGACCAAAGTGATACATTTTCTCCTTAGATTGGATGGAAGTTCGGACCAAGTTTGCATTTTTATCACATAAGCCAAAACACCAGGGGGAAATGGTAAAGCAGGTCAAGCCACATTCAGTTTCTAAAGGATAATTCCGTCTTAGTTCAAATTTCACAAAACTAAACAAGAGGGGGGAAAAAAAAAGAAGAGTAATAAACAAAAATGGAACGTTATGAATAAAATTAACAATAAATAAATAATCTGATTCTTTACTAGTCACTATTTTTTGTTTTGGTTACTGCACACTCTCCTACTGCCTTATAAGGGTATGTTCACAATAAACAAGTCATCACACCGATCTATGGTAGAGCACATGTTCCTACGCTCTCTACTAAAAGATGTGAAGAATCACTTCTGAGCATAGACAGCTGAGGCACGTGCTCTCCCATAGACAGTCTATGGCACAACGAGACAGTCAGGATTCTCCACAACGGAATTCCACCGGATTTCCGCTGTGTGAACATACCCTTATACAAACTGTATTCTTCTACTGTTCATAAACCACACACACACACCGCCAGCTGCTATGTAACCACACACACCGCAAGCTGCTACTCAACCACACACCGCAAGCTGCTACTCAACCACACACCGCAAGCTGCTACTCAACCACACACCGCAAGCTGCTACTCAACCACACACCGCAAGCTGCTACTCAACCACACACACACACACCGCAAGCTGCTACTCAACCACACACACACACCGCAAGCTGCTACTCAACCACACACACACACCGCAAGCTGCTACTCAATCACACACACACACCGCAAGCTGCTACTCAACCACACACACCGCAAGCTGCTACTCAACCACACACACACACCGCAAGCTGCTACTCAACCACACACACACACCACAAGCTGCTACTAACCCACACACACACCGCAAGCTGCTACTCAACCACACACACAACGCAAGATGCTACTCAACCACACACACCGCAAGCTGCTAGTCAACCACACACACACTGCAAGCTGCTACTAACCCACAGTCAACCACACACACCGCAAGCTGCTACTCAACCACACACACACTGCAAGCTGCTACTCAACCACACACACAACGCAAGATGCTACTCAACCACACACACCGCAAGCTGCAACTCAACCACACACACACCGCAAGCTGCTAGTCAACCACACACACCGCAAGCTGCTACTCAACCACACACACACCGCAAGCTGCTACTAAACCACACACACACACCGCAAGCTGCTACTCAACCACACACACACCGCAAGCTACTACTCAACCACACACACACCGCAAGCTGCTACAGAACCACACACAGCTTATGTGTGTTCTGGGAGGGATTGCTGGGGGGGGGGATGTGAGCTGGGAGGTGGATTGCTTGTGGGGGGGGTGCTCTAGGGGGTGTATAGCAAGGGGGGGGGGGGTTGTCTGCTCTGGGAGGAATTGCTGGGTGGGGGGGTATGTGCGCTGGGAGGGATTGCTGGGGGGTTCGTGCTTTGGGGGTGATGCTTGCTGGGGGGGGGGGAAGTGCGCTAGGAGGGATTGCTGGGAGGGATCCCTGGGGGGGGGGGGTTTGCTGGTGGTGCTTGTCTGCTATATTTGGGGGTGTGGATTGCTGTTAGGGATTGCTGGGGGGGGGGATTGCTGTGAGGGATTGCTGTGAGGGATTGCTGGGGGGGGATTCCTGGGGGGGGGTTGCTGTGAGGGATATTGCTGTGAGGGATTGCTGTGAGGGATAGCTGGGGGGGGATTGCTGTGAGGGATCCGTGGGGGGGGGGGTTTGCTGGTGGTGCTTGTTCGCTTTATTTGGGGGGGATTGCTGTGAGGGATTGCTGTGAGGGATCCGTGGGGGGGGGGGGGGGGGAATTGCTGGTGGTGCTTGTCCGCTTTATTTGGGGGGGGGGGGATTGCTGTGAGGGATTGCTGGGGGGGGATTACTGTGAGGGATTGCTGTGAGGGATTGCTGGGGGGGGATTGCTGTGAGGGATAGCTGGGGGGGGATTGCTGGGGGGGGATTGCTGGGGGGGGATTGCTGGGGGGGGATTGCTGTGAGGGATTGCTGGGGGGGATTGCTGGGGGGGATTGCTGTGAGGGATTGCTGGGGGGGATTGCTGTGAGGGATAGCTGGGGGGGGGGGATGGCTGTGAGGGATTGCTGGGGGGGATTGCTGTGAGGGATCCGTGGGGGGGGGGGGATTGCTGTGAGGGATCCGTGGGGGGGGGGGGGTTTGCTGGTGGTGCTTGTCCGCTTTATTTGGGGGGTGGATAGCTGGGAGGGATTGCTGGGGGTGCTTGTCCGCTTCGGGGGAGGGGGGGGGTAGTGCCGCGGCTCTGCACAGCAATGCAGATACCCTGCATGATCTGTGCCAGTGATAGCCCAGTGCGCGGCGCCCGGCTCTACTAGACAAGGCAGAGTACGGGCATATGACATTTCAGCGGCCAGTTACCGTCCTCCGTAGTAGGGGGCTGGGGGGGAATTGCTAACGGTGTCTGGAAGCTGGGGCAGAGCGGAGCAGCACACAGGCTGTGTGCACTACATAGCCTATTGCCGCGGCGCTCCGCTCTGCAATAGAAGGCAGAGTGCGGGGGTAGCAGGTAGGGAAGCAGCAACTGACCTTCGGGGGGGAGCGGGGGCTGGCGGTCAGTCTGTCTGCTTTGTCGGCCTAACTCTGCAGCTTGGATGGGGGGAGTTGGGGGACAGAGCGGAGCGCTGTGGCTGTACAGAGTTATCCCGACAAAGCAGACAGGCTGAGTGCAGAGCATATTGCCGCGGCGCTCCGCTCTGCCTAACAAGGCAGAGTGCGGGGGTAGGAAGTAGGGAAGCGGCCACTCACCGTCAACAGGGAACCCGCTCTTTACCACCACCGGAACTCTTTGCCGTATCTCTCCTCGCTCAGTCTTCCACTGGAAAGATGCCGCCGCCCACTGTACAGCCTGGTTCATTACAGGCTTCAATAAAATGGCGCCGCCACCCTGCCCCATGTATTTATGTTCTGTACTGCGCATGTCTATGCACATGCACAGTACACAGTGATTGCACCTCCAATGTAAGTGAACCAGGCGGACTCCGTCGGTTCACTTCAATGATGTGGAGGTGCCGTATAGTGTCTGTGTGTGTGTCGTGAAATGACGTCACACACAGACACTATAAACATGGCAGCCCCCTGTGCAGCAATACATTTTAGAAAAAAATACCCAAACGCTACATAAAAAAAAAAAAAAAAAATCCCACAGACTTATTTATACTTATTACTTTTCATAGAAAAAAAATCAAAAATGTGACACTGTCCCTTTAAATGGCCTTTGTCCTACATCATTGGTGGTCTAGTGGCAAGAGTGCCCCTGCAACAAGCGATTCCTGCTTGTTCTGCGCCATAATGCAATTCATTGCTCTGGGCTCCAGCAGGCCTGAGCAATGGATCACTGATCTCATGGATATATGCAGTACATACAGTTGTGCTCAAAAGTTTACATACCCCAGCAGCAGCTTTTTTCAGAGAATATGAATGATAACACAAAAACTTTTTTTCCCAACTTTTAGTGATTGGGTGAAGCCATTTATTGTCAAACTAACGTGTTTTCTCTTTTAACCCCTTAACGACATCAGGCGTAAATTTACGCCCTCGCGCCCTGGTACTTAACGCATTAGGGCGTAAATTTACGCCCGATGTTTCCCCGATCACGAACACACAGCGATCGGGGAAGATGGCCTGCTATAAATCATAGCAGGCCATCTTAGCTTCTCGGCACGGGGGGTGGTTAACACCCCCCGTGCTTACGATCGCCGCTATTGGCTGATCAATTCAGATCAGCCAATAGCGGCGATCGGAACCTTTCCGCGTCATTGGTGACCCGATGACCCGGAAAAAATGGCGGTCGGTGCTGTCCGAGGACGGCACCGACCGCCATTACTGTAAAAAGTAATGGTGGTCACGGCGATCGGGCCAGTGGCACGCCGATCAGAGTCCACAAAAATAGTAAATACCTGCTCTGGACCCCTCAGCTAGGTAGCTGAGGGGTCCAGAGCAGGTATTTGTACATTACTCACCTGTCCCGGGGTCCTGATCGGCGTCTTCCGGGTTCGCGGCGTCCTCCGTCTTTCCATCGGGTCTTCGGCTATTTCCGGCGGTCCCCATCGGCTTTTTTCGGCTCCAGCCTCGTCTTTTTCCGGATTTTGCGCTCTGCTGCCCTCTAGCGGCTGATATGTGTAATACACTTATCAGCAGCTACAGGGATGTTCAGAATGTAGAAAAAGTTTTGTGTTTTTTTTTTCAAAATTTTTTTTTTCTATTTTCCGCACCCTATCGCCGCTGAGTGTTGATCAGCATCGCACGAAAGTGCGCTGCTAATCAGCAACTCCTCCTTTTTGGCGTAGGGTGTTTTTTTTCTATATCCTACTGCCACGGTCTGCTGATAAGTGCCGCACATAAGTGCGGCATTTATCAGCAACTCCTTTGTTGGCGTAGGTTTTTTTTTTTATACTTACTGTAAAGAAACATGTAAAAAACACTACATTACACCACACTACATTGAATAAAGTTTGACACTACACCACTACATACCCCATATACCAATCACCGTATAAAGATGGCCCCCAGGGTGTTTTCGGTGTCGGACCCATACGCTATTATTGCCTCCGACACCGAAACAGCCAGTGAGGATGAATGGGGGGGATCCTTCATTCCTCCATTCATCCTCATGCTCCAGTGACGTATCTGGGGGTAGCGTAGCGTACGCTGCCCCCCAGACAAGTCTTTTCCGCCAGTACCGTCCCAATAAGAGATGACGGTATGAAATTCTACAAACTCTGTGAGAGTACCTCAGGGTACACTTACAGATTTGGGCTGGGTTCACACGCTGTAACTGTGCGGCTGTATTTTTTATGCGGCTGTAAATGTGCGGGTGAAACTCCGGCCGTGGGAAAAAATAGACATGCGGCTCAAAACATACGGTCATTTACTTGGAAATCTGGTTCAACTAAAAATAACAAATAAAATGTTAAGAAAGTGATGGAAACACCTCTGGATGCATCTGGGAAAGCAGGGAAACAGTTTACAGGAATCGCTATTACCGGGGTTTGCGATCCTCTGCACTATAGCCGATGTCTCTCATGGTTAATATATTGAATTAATAAAACACATTTTCTGTCTAATAAAGTCCCTTTTATTGTTCAATAATTAAATGTAAACGATTCCATCATTTTGCAATTAAATATACTGTTAAAATAAATATATATATAAATAAATGTATATTTATATATATATTTATTTTTTGACAGTATATTGAATTGCACAATGATGGATTCGTTAGAATTAAATTATTGAACAAAGAAACTGTATTTATTTAAACGAAAATGTGTTTTCTTAATTAAATATTAATTAGTACAGGAAGCTCTATAAGCCGGTAATTCATATTCCCGCCAATAGAGCATTCTGTACTAATCATCACTTTACTTTACTCAAAACATCAAATGTTTCTTCTAATTATGTTGTGACAATAACATTATTAGAAGAAACATTTAGAATTATATGTGCGCTCAGCTGATTGGCTGATCGGCTGAGCGCACATATAATAAGCCGGTCCGCAGTACAGTGACTTCATTGTGCTGCGGACCAGCGAAGAGGACACATCGGGGTGAGTATAGAGCTCTCCCCACCCCCTCCCCAGCACTGCACTCCTCCCAGCAAGGAAGGGGTTAACTGACCCCCCTTCCTTGCTGGGATGGGTGCAGTCTGACATCAGTCTGGCCCCCCGGGGGTTAAGGGGGATGCAATACATCCTCCCTTAACCCCTTGGGGGTCAGACTGTAAGCAGCGATCTGTAAAGATGCTGCATACTGTAAGGAGCACAACACCGCTCACAATGATGGGTGTTGTGCTCCTGTTTGTGTTTATTTTGTGTGTTTCTCCCTTTTTGTTTTTCAGATATCGGTATCCTGGGGATTACGTCGGATTCCATGGACTACGTCGATGACCAGCGGTTGTTCTTTGAATTTTTTAAATAAAATGGTCAATGAGGGGTGTGGGGGTGTTTGTATTTGAATAAAAAAAATTTTAAACTTGTGTCTTGTCTTTATTTCTTTACTTTTTAGACTTAGTAGTGGAAGCCGTCTAATAGACGGAATCCATTACTAAGTTGGGGCCTAGTGTTAGCCGGTATAAAATGGCTAACACTAACCCCCTATTATTACCCCAGTACCCAATGCCACCAGGGGTACTGGGAAGAGCCGGGTGCCAGTGGTCCCGGAGCGTCAAAATTGGCGCTCCTGGACCGGGCGGCAGCAGGCTGGTAAGATTTAGGCTGGGGAGGGCCTAAACCAATGGCTCTTCCCACCCTGGTGTTACCAGGCTGCTGTCGTTTGGTTTTTAACCCGGCTGGTTATAAAAATAGGGGGGACCCTATGCGTTTTTTTTAATTATTTATTTATTTAAAAAAAAAAACCGCATAGGGTCCCCCCTATTTTTATAACCAGCCGGGTTAAAAACCAAACGACAGCAGCCTGGTAACACCAGGGTGGGAAGAGCCATTGGTTTAGGCCCTCCCCAGCCTAAATCTTACCAGCCTGCTGCCGCCCGGTCCAGGAGCGCCAATTTTGACGCTCCGGGACCACTGGAACCCGGCTCTTCCCAGTACCCCTGGTGGCATTGGGTACTGGGGTAATAATAGGGGGTTAGTGTTAGCCATTTTATACCGGCTAACACTAGGCCCCAACTTAGTAATGGATTCCGTCTATTAGACGGCTTCCACTACTAAGTCTAAAAAGTAAAGAAATAAAGACAAGACACAAGTTTAAAAAATTTTTTATTCAAATAAAAACACCCCCACACCCCTCATTGACCATTTTATTTAAAAAATTGAAAGAACAACCGCTGGTCATCGACGTAGTCCATGGAATCCGACGTAATCCCCAGGATACCGATATCTGAAAAACAAAAAGGGAGAAACACACAAAAAAAACACAAACAGGAGCACAACACCCATCATTGTGAGCGGTGTTGTGCTCCTTACAGTATGCAGCATCTTTACAGATCGCTGCTTACAGTCTGACCCCCAAGGGGTTAAGGGAGGATGTATTGCATCCCCCTTAACCCCCGGGGGGCCAGACTGATGTCAGACTGCACCCATCCCAGCAAGGAAGGGGTTAACTGACCCCCCTTCCTTGCTGGGAGGGGTGCAGTGCCGGGGAGGGGGTGGGGAGAGCTCTATACTCACCCCGATGTGTCCTCTTCGCTGGTCCGCAGCACAATGAAGTCACTGTACTGCGGACCGGCTCTTTATATGTGCGCTCAGCCGAACAGCCAATCAGCTGAGCGCACATATAATTCTAAATGTTTCTTCTAATAATGTTATTGTCATAACATAATTAGGAGAAACATTTGATGTTTTCATTAAAGTAAAGTGATGATTAGTACAGAAAGCTCTATTGCCGGCATATGAATTACCGGCTTATAGAGCTTCCTGTACTAATTAATATTTAATGAATAAAACACATTTTCTTGGAAATAAATTCAGTTTCGTTGGTCAATAATTTATTTCTAACGAATCCATCATTGTGCAATTCAATATACTGTCAAAAAATAAATATATAGATAAATATACATTTATTTATATATCTATTTTTTTTAACAGTATATTTAATTGCAAAATGATGGATTCGTTAGAAATAAATTATTGATCAACGAAAGTGTCTTGATTACAAATAAAATGTCTTTGATTAATTTAATATATTAACTATTAGAGGCATCGGCATTCGGCATCATTGCCGGCTATTTTTGAAGTACTCCGTACGGACCGCCTGTCAATCCACGGCCGCATGTCCAGCCGCAAACAATGGTCTTGTTCATTTTTTACGGGTCCGTTTACGATAGGGCCGTAGATTCAGAGATAGTGTGCACTGTGCAGCCGCATATCCTATACTTTCCAGCATACACACGAACCATCAAAAATACCGCCGCACAATTACAGCCGCACATACAGCCGCACTCTTACAACGTGTGAACCGAGCCTTAGGGTACGTGCACACTGCGTAATGGCGAAGGATAACCCTTCGTGCATTCCACAGCTGGCACCCGCCGGCGGACTAATGCGGAATGGCGCGTGTCTCCACCCGTGTCATAGACTCCAATCTATGCATGGGCGGATTCCATCGTCCATCCAAAGAATGAAGACATTGGACGGAGAGCGGAATCCGCCCATGCATAGAATGGAGTCTATGACACGGATGGAGACACGCGCCCGCATTAGTCCGCCGGTGGGTGCCAGCTGCGGAATGCACGAAGGGTTATCCTTCGCCATTACGCAGTGTGCACGTACCCTTAGAGTGTATGTAGGAAGGGACACCCGAATCCAGCCCCCAGATGCCCCCTCCCCCCATCCTCGGAACAAGTGGGAAGATCGTCCGGGAACTGAACTTCCCACTGCTGAATAAAGGTTACCACCTGTACGGGAATAACTTTTATACCAGCACCCCCCTCTTCTGGTCCCTCGCTGCCCGAGCTACTGTAGCTTGTGGCACGATTCGAAAATATCAGAAGTAGTAATAAAGCCCTAGTATTTAGCAGCCATAGAGCGGACCCAGCGCTTCTGGATATGAAGGACACCGTATCGCACCAGGACAACATTTTCCAGGTGGCATCCCCCACACTGGAGAACGGAAGACCCCAGAAGAAGTGCAGAGTGTGGCATAACAGGGGGATCAGGATTGACACCATTTTCCAGTGTGCCACCTGTCCTGATCCCCCCGGCCTCTGCCTACTGGATCGCTTCAAGGCGTACCACACGTCATTGGAGTTCTACATTGTCTAAATTCTGTCCCTTATTCCTATTTCAGGGGTCATGTTGATCCAGGGATTATTCTGATCGCCATTATCGAGTCGGGAAGGAATTTTTTCCCTGTGATGAGGCTACTGTCGTCTGCCTTACGAGGGTTTTTTGCCTTCCTCTGGATCAACACGGATTGAGTTTGATGGACACCTGTCATTTTCAACCTTATAAACCAATAATTGGCCTAATACCCCCAAATAAATTAGAATTGTCCCTTTTCCCCAGCTAAATAGGTATGGCCGCCATTCCCATTAGAGACTTGCCATGATGCAATTACAAAGCCTCTGTGCGGCCAGGACAGTAGAAACCCCCCACAAGTGACCCCATTCTGGAAACTACACCCGATAAGGAATCTAACAAGGGGGGCAGCGGGGATATGGCCCCCTGGTGATGGCCACATTTGGGACGTGAAAATGAAAAAAATGGTATTTTTTTATTTTCTCGGCACATGTTCTACGTAAGTGCCCGTCACCAGTGGGGTCCATATGCTCACTGCACCCCTTGTTAGATTCCTTATGGGGTGTAGTTTCCAGAATGGGGTCACTTGTCAGGGGTTTCTACTGTCCTGGCAGCACAGGAGCTTTCTAATTGCGACATGGCCTCCATCCTCCATTCCAGCCTCTAAATGGCACTCTGTCCCTTTGGTGGCTTGCCCTGTGCCCATATGGCACATTATGCCCACATGTGGGGTATTTTCGTACTCAGGGGAAACTACCCTACACGTTTTGTGTTCATATTCTTTTTTACCCCCTTGTGGAAATGGAAAAAATCAAGGCTAGACCAACATTTAGTGTAATTTTTGTAAAATTTTTACTCTAAATCATAAATCTTGTCATGATTTTTTCATTTTCACAAGGGGCTAAAAGATAAAAAAAACACTAAATGTGTAGCGCAATTTCCCCTGAGTACGGAAATACCCCACATGTGGACATAAAGCGCCATGCGGGTGCAGGGTAAGCCTCCGAAGGGAAGGAGCGCCATTTGGTTTTTGAAGGCTGGATTTGGATGGAATGGATTTCGAGGGGCCATGTTGCATTCAAAAGGCCCCTGTGTTTCCAAGACAGTTGAAACCCCCGACAAGTGACCCCATTATGGAAACTACACCCCTCAAGGAATGTAACAAGGGGTGTAGTGAGCATATGGACCCCACTGGTGACGGGCACAAATGTGGAACAATGTGGCGTGAAAATGAAATATTACATTTTTTACACTATAATGTTGGTTTAGCCTTGAATTGATCATTTTCACAAGGGGTTAAAAGAGGGAAAAAAAACAAAATGTATAGAGCAATTCCCCCTGAGTCTGTAAATACCCCACATGTGGACATGTGGGCGCGGGGCAAGCCTCCGAAGGGAAGGAGCGCCATTTGGATTTTGGAGGTTGGATTTGGCTAGAATGGATGATGAACGCCGTGTCGCATTTACAGAGCCCTCGTGCTGCCAAAACACTGGAAACACCCCACAAGTGACCCCATTCTGAAAACTACACCCCTCAAGGAATCTAACAAGGGGAGCAGTGAGGATATTGACCCCTTGATGACGAGCACCTGGAAAACCTGGGATGCAGCCATCGCCTCTCTCAACCCCAATATTGCCACCACAAGTGTGGCTAGAGCTATGTTTATATGGCTACAACAGTTAGAGACCCATCTAAAAGGGAAAACCCCTAGAGAGGATATCCTAAACTCCGTCCCTATGTTGAAACTTGCCACTGCATTTCTTGTTGATGTTTCCGCAGAGTCTATTCGGTTTTCAGCTAAAGCCGCAGCCATCTCAAACTCCGTGAGGAGAGCCTTATGGCTGAAAAACTGGCAAGGTGACACGTTTTCCAAGGCCAAGCTGTGCTCCATCCCCTGTCAAGGTAATCTGGTTTTTGGGGCATTCCTAGATACCATCCTTGAACATGCTGCGGATAAAAAGAAGGATTTCCCGGCAGAGAAAAAGGCTACAGGTAAAAAGAATTTTCGTCCCTACACTCAAAGACAAAAAGATTATAAGGGAAAAGGCAAGTCGGGTAGATGGAGCTACCCTAAGGCAGCGTTCACACTACGTATATTTCAGTCAGTATATGTATATTTCAGTCAGTATATTTCAGTCAGTATTGCAACCAAAACCAGGAGTGGATTGAAAACACAGAAAGGCTCTGTTCACACAATGTTGAAATTGAGTGGATGGCCGCCATTTAATGGCAAATATTTGCTGTTATTTGAAAACAACGGCTGTTATATTGAAATAATGGCCGTTATTTACTGTTATATGGCGGCCATCCACTCAATTTCAACATTGTGTGAACAGAGCCTTTCTGTGTTTTTAAACCACTCCTGGTTTTGGTTGCAATATGAGGACCACAATACTGACTGAAATATACGTAGTGTGAACCCAGCTATAGGAGGAAAAGGGAGAGAGTTCCTACTCAATCCCAATTCCTCTGACAAAAAACAGTGACGCCACTCCGGTGGGAGGAAGGCTGTCCTGTTTTCTCCATCAGTGGACAGCTATCACGGACAACCCCTTCATACTGAACACCATAGAAAGGCCAAATCCCCTCCCCCAAAATTTTGTATCCCGAATCTCGGATCAGAACTACTAAATTCTCGACTGTGGTCAGGCATCCAGGAGCTCCTTCATCTAGAGGCCATAGTTCAGGTTCCCCCAGATCATCAGGGGGTGGGACACTATTCAACACTGTTCCTAGTACAAAAGCCGAACGGCTCATACCGCACTATCATAAACCTGAAGCCTCTGAACCGCACAATTATATACAAAAGGTTCAAAATGGAGACTGCCATGCCTCTAATACCAAAGGATGCCTGGCTAGTGACTATAGACCTAAAGGATGCGTACTTCCACATCCCCATCTACGAACCTCACCAGAAATATCTACGGTTCGCCCTCCCTCATGGGGATGTAATTCACCATTTTCAATTCAGGGCACTTCCGTTTGGGATATCATCCGCGCCCCGAATATTTACAAAAGTCATGGTAGAATTAGTAGCATACCTGAGACAAAAAGGAGTCACGATCATCCCTTATCTGGACGATCTCCTGATAATAGCCAAGACAAGAGAGACGTTAGAATCACATCTCAACCTAATGATATTTTCTCTCCAAGAAGCAGAATGGATTATCAATTTTCAGAAATCGGACATGTCTCCATCCCACAAGAAGAAGTTTCTGGGGATGCTTCTGGACGCCGAGCACCAGGTAACTTATCTTCCCCAAGAAAAAATCTCATGTCTCCTTCAGAAATTCAGGGACTTCCATAGGAAGGAGTTCACCACGATAAGAGATGCAATGTCTCTATTAGGATCCATGACATCCTGCATTCCAGCTGTCCCATGGGCACAGAGCCACTCCCGCTGCCTACAGTCAAAAATCCTACAGGTATGGGACCGCACTCCAATTGGACAAAAGGATGGCACTACCCAAACAGGTGAAGTAGTCCTTGAGATGGTTGATGAAGGAGACAAATCTCAACAAGGGCGTTCTGTGGCATCCTCCAGAAATAATCACCCTAACGACGAATGCCAGTCTCAGGGGATGGGGCACCCACTGCAACGACCTATACCTTCAAGGCACATGGTCTGAGCAGATTCGGTCCTGCTCGTCAAACGTGCAGAAACTGAAGGCAGTACTGGAAGCCCTAAAAGCGGCAGAAACCTACCTCTCCCAAAGGCATGTAAAAGTCTACTCAGACAATGCGACCACGGTGGCCTTCATCAATCATCAGGGAGGAACACGTCACAACTACGTCACAACAGCCGAAAAGCTGTTCCACTGGGTAGAGATACATCTAAAATCTATCTCAGCGGTTCACCTGAAAGGCACGGACAACGTGATAGCGGACTACTTAACCCCTTAAGGACCGGGCCTGAAATGGCCTTAAGGACCGGAGCAAATTTTATGAATTTGACCAGTGTCACTTTATTCATTAATAACTTCGGGATGCTTTTACCTATCCGGCTGATTCTGAGATTGTTTTCTCGTGACATATTGTACTTCACATTTCTTGTAAATTGGAGTCAATACTTATAACGAATCTTTATGAAAAAACCCAAAATAGCGTGAAAAATTGTGAAAAAATGCATTTTTCCAACTTTAAAACTTTTCTGCTTATACAGAAAATGGTTATACCACATAAATTATATATTAAATAGCATTAGCAACATGTCTACTTTATGTTGGCGGCATTTATTAAACTATATTTCATTTTTTTTAGACAATAGGAAGCTTAAAACATTAGCAGCAAATTTCCAAATTTTCAGTAAAATTTCAAAATCAGATATTTTTAGGGACCTGTTCAGGTTTGAAGTGTATTTGAGGGGACTGTGTGTTAGAAAGCCTCACGAAGCACCCCATTTCAGAAACTGCACCCCCTAAACTCTGCAAAAGCACATCCAGAAAGTTTTTTAACCCTTTAGGGGAGTCACAGAAATAAAAGCTAAGTGTGTAAGAAATTTGAAAATTTTAATTTTCTGTGCAGAGATTTTATTGTAATCCAATATTTTTCATAATTATAAACCTATTACCAGAGAAATGCACCCCAATATTGATTGCCCCGTTTCTGCAGTTTATAGAAATACCCCATATGTGGCCCTATTGCGCTATTTGACGCAACCACAAGCCTCAGATATAAGGGAGTGCCTAGTGAATTTCAATGGCTCCGTTATTTTTGGTCATTTTTGACTGTACCACTTCAGGTTGACAGAGGCTCTGGGGTGCCAAAACCTAAAAAACACCCCTAAAGGGACACCATTTAGAAAACTACACCCCTCAAGGAATGTAACAAGGGGTGCGGTGAGCATCTGGACCCCACAGGTGCTTCACAGATTTTCCAAACAATATGGCTTGAAAAAAGACTAAAGTATTTTTTACACTAAAATGTTGTTCTAGCCTTCAATTTTTCATTTTCACAAAGGGATAAAAGGAAAAAAAAAACACAAAACATTTAGCGCAGTTTCTCCCGAGTACGGAAATACCCCACATGTGGACATAAAGTGCCAAGCGGGCGCAGGACGAGCCTCCAAAGGGAAGGAGCGCCAATTGGCTTTTGGAAGCTGGATTTCACTGGAATGGATTTCAAGGGCCATGTCGCATTTACAGAGCCCTCGTGCTGCCAAGACACTGGAAACCCCCCACAAGTGACCCCATTCTGGAAACTACACCCCTCAAGCAATCTAACAAGGGGGGCAGTGAGCATATGGACCCCACTGGTGACGGGCACAAATGTGGAACAATGTGACGTAAAAGTAAAAAATTTCATTTTTTCACTTTCATGGCACAAATGTGCCCGTCATCAAGGGATCCATATCCTCACTGCACCCCTTGTTAGATTCCTTGAGTGGTGTAGTTTCCAGAATGGGGTCACTTGTGGGGGGTTTACAGTGTTTTGGCAGCACAAGGGCTCTGTAAATGCGACATGGCGTTCATCATCCATTCTAGCCAAATCCAACCTCTAAAATCCAAATGGCACTCCTTCCCTTCGGAGGCTTGCCCTGCGCCCACATGGCGCTTTATGTACAGATGTGGGGTATTTATGGACTCGGGGGAAATTGCTCTACACATATTGTGTTTTTCTTTCTCTTTTAACCCCTTGTGAAAATGATAAATTCAAGGCTAGACCAACATTATAGTATAAAAAATTTAATATTTCATTTTCACGCCACATTGTTCCACATTTGTGCCCGTCACCAGTGGGGTCCATATGCTGACTACACCCCTTGTTACATTCCTTGAGGGGTGTAGTTTCCATAATAGGGTCACTTGTGGGGGGTTTAACTGTCTTGGCAACACAGGGGCCTTTTGAATGCAACATGGCCCCTCGAAATCCATTCCATCCAAATCCAGCCTTCAAAAACCAAATGGCACACCTTCCCTTTGGAGGCTTACCCTGCACCCGCATGGCGCTTTATGTCCACATGTGGGGTATTTCCGTACTCAGGGGAAATTGCTCTACACATTGTGTTTTTTTTTATCTTTTAACCCCTTGTGAAAATGAAAAAATCAAGACAAGATCAATGATTTAGAGTAAAAATTTAAAAAAAATTACACTAAATGTTGGTCTAGCCTTGATTTTTTTCCATTTCCACAAGGGGTTAAAAAAGAAAATGAACACAAAACGTGTAGGGTAGTTTCCCCTGAGTACGAAAATACCCCAAATGTGGACATAATTTGCCATATGGGCACAGGGCAAGTCACCAAAAGGACAGAGCGCCATTTAGAGGCTGGAATGGGGGATGGAGGCCATGTCGCAATTACAAAGCTCCTGTGCTGCCAGAACAGTAGAAACCCCCCACAAGTGACCCAATTCTGGAAACTACACCCCATAAGGAATCTAACAAGGGGTGCAGTGAGCATATGGACCCCACTAGTGATGGGCACATGTGTAGAACATGTGCCGTGAAAATAAAAAATACCATTTTTTTCATTTTCACGTCCCAAATGTGGCCGTCACCAGGGGGCCATATACCCGCTGCCCCACTTGTTAGATTCCTTATGGGGTGTAGTTTCCAGAATGGGGTCACTTGTGGGGGGTTTCTACTGTCCTGGCCGCACAGAGGCTTTGTAATTGCATCATGGCATCCTCTAATGGGAATGGCGGCCATACCTATTTAGCTGGGGAAAAGGGACAATTCTAATTTATTTGGGGGTATTAGGCCAATTATTAGTTTATAAGGTTGAAAATGACAGGTGTCCATCAAACTCAACCTGTGTTGATCCAGAGGAAGGCAAAAACCCCTTGTGAGGCAGACGACAGTAGCCTCATCACAGGGGAAAAATTCCTTCCCGACTCCATAATGGCGATCAGAATAATCCCTGGATCAACGTGACCCCTGAAATAGGAATAAGGGACAGAATTTAGATAATGTAGAACCCCAGTGACGTGTGGTGTGCCTTGGAGCGATCCAGTATACAGAGGCCGGGGTGATCAGGACAGGTGTCACACTGGAAAATGTTGTCCTTCCTGATCCCCCTGTTACGCCACACTCTGCACTTCTTCTGGGGTCTCCCTTTCTCCAGTGTGGGGGACGTCACCTGGAAAATGTTGTCCTGGTGCGGTACGGGGTCCTTCATATCCAGAAGTGCTGGGTCCGCTCCATGGCTGCTAAATATTAGGGCTCTATTACTACTTCTGATATGTTCGGATCGTGCCGCAATCTACAGTAGCTCGGGCAGCGAGGGACCGGAAGAGGGGGTGCTGGTATAAAGGTTATCCCCGTACAGGTGGTGACCTTTATCCAGCAGTGGGAAGATCAGTTCCCGGACGATGTCCCCACTAACTCCGAGGATGGGGGGGGGGAGTGGGCATCTGGGGGCTGGATTCGAGTGTCCCTTCCTTCATACACTCTAAGGGTACGTGCACACTGCGGAATCGCGAAGGATAACCCTTTGTGCATTCCGCAGTTGGCACCTGCCGGCGGACTGATGCAGGCGCACTTCTCCGTCCGTGTCGTAGACTCCATTCTATGCACGGGCGGATTCCGCTCTGCGTCCAACGTGTTGATGGAATGACGGATGCATGACCCATGCATAGGATAGAGTCTATGACACGGGCGGAGACGCGCCCCTGCATCAGTCCGCCGGCGGGTGCCAGCTGCGGAATGCACGAAGGGTTATCCTTCGCCATTCCGCAGTGTGCACGTACCCTAAATCTGTAAGTGTACCCTGAGGTACTCTCACAGAGTTTGTAGAATTTCACGCCATACCGTCATCTCTTATTGGGACGGTACTGGCAGAAAAGACGTGTCTGGGGGGCAGCGTACGCTACGCTACTCCCAGACACGTCACTGGATGATGAGGAGGATGAGGATGAATGGAGGAACAAAGGACCCCCCATTCATCCTCACTGGCTGTTTCGGTGTCGGAGGCAATAATAATGTATGCGTCCGATACCGAAAACACCCTGGGGGCCATCTTTATATGGGGATTGGTATATGGGGTATGTAGTGGTGTAGTGTAAAACTTTATTCAATGTAGTGTGGTGTAATGTAGTGTTTTTTTTACGTGTTTTTTACAGTAAGTATACAAAAAAAACCTACGCCAAAAATGGTGTTGCTGATAAATGCCGCACTTATGTTCGGCACTTATCAGCAGACCGTGGCAGTAGGATATAAAAAAAAAACACCCTACGCCAAAAAGGAGGAGTTGCTGATTAGCAGCGCACTTTCGTGCGATGCTGATCAACACTCAGCGGCGATAGGGTGCGGAAAATAGAAAAAAAAAAAATTGGGAAAAATTTTTTTTTTTTTACTACATTCTGAACATCCCTGTAGTGGCTGATACGTGTATTACACTTATCAGCCGCTAGGGGGCAGCAGAGCGCAAGATCCGAAAATAGACGACGCTGGAGCCGGAAAAATACGAAAAGAGACGACGCTGGAACCGGAAAAAGCCGATCGGGACTCACGGAAGAAGCCGAAGTCCCGACAAGATGAAGAGGACGCCGGGAACCCGGAAGACGCCGATCAGGACCCCGGGACAGGTGAGTAATGTACAAATACCTGCTCCGGACCCCTCAGCTACCTAGCTGAGGGGTCCGGAGCAGGTATTTATTACTTGTGGGGACTTTGATCGCCGTGAACGGCCGGCCGGCTGGCCGGCCGTTCACAGCGATCGGGAAGGTGGTACCGTGACCACCATTACTTTTTACAGTAATGGCGGTAGGTGCCGTCCTCGGACAGCACCGACCGCCATTTTCTTCCGGGTCATCGGGCCACCGATGGCCCGGAAAGGTTCCGATCGCCGCTATGGGCTTATCAGCCAATAGCGGCGATCGTCGGCATGGGGGGGGTTAACAACCCTCCATGCCGACAGGGAGAGATGGCCTGCTATGTATTATAGCATGCTATCTCCCCCGATCGGGACCCGGCCGGCCACGGCGCCCGTTTAAAGGGCCGACGTACCGGTACGTCATGGGTCCTTAAGTGACAGTGATCCATGACGTGCCGGTACGTCATGGGTCCTTAAGAGGTAAGCAGGCAGACTGTCCACCCGGGAGAATGGAGTCTGAATTCAGAGGTATTCCAGTACCTAGAAAGAAAATGGGGAACACCTCGGACAGATCTGTTTGCCAACAAGAAAAATCGAAAGGTAACCTCATTTTTCTCCCTGAATCCGGCAGACAACCCGGATGCAGTAGACGCTCTTCAACAACCGTGGGACCAGGGCCTGTTGTATGCGTTCCCTCCACTTCCAGTAATACCAAGAGCTCTACAAAAGATCCGGGCGGAGCATGCTCAGGTCATATTCATAGCTCCACTATGGCCCAAAAGCGGTTGGTTCTCCCTCCTAAAAGATCTTTGCATAGACGGACCAATTCTACTTCCTCAAGAGAAGAATCTGCTGTCCCAGGGACCTCTAAGTCATCCACACGTAAGCCATCTCCATCTCGCTGCCTGGCTTCTGAGCGGTCATACCTGCTAAAGAAAGGTCTCTCCCCAAAGGTCATCTCTACCATGCTTAAGAGTAAAAAAGACGTTACCTCATCCATCTACCTAAAATATTGGAGAAAGTTCTTTAGCTAGTGTAAAGACTTCCCCCCAGATCCACTCAATCCAAACATCACACAGATTTTGGATTTTCTCCAAGATGGTCTTGATAAGGGTTTAGCCCTTAGTACTCTAAAGGTTCAAACGGCAGCCTTAGGGTGTTTCTTTGATTCCCCTATAGCTGAGCATAGATGGGTGAAGAGATTCTTCAAAGCAGTAGCCAGAATAAAACCAAAGATCTCAAATCTCTCCCCTCCTTGGGATCTTAACCTTGTCCTCTCAGCTCTTACAAGGCCCCTGTTTGAACCACTAAAGGAACTATCACTGAAGTTACTTACTTTGAAAACAACCTTTCTCATAGCCATCACCACAGCGAGAAGGGTTTCTGAATTGCAAGCACTTTCTATCGAAAAACCATATCTAACAGTGCTTGATGACAGGATAATCCTTAAACTGAATCCAGCTTTCCTACCCAAGGTAGTGACTAATTTCCACAGGTCACAGGATATTGTACTTCCTACATTCTGCAATAATCCTAGGAATGAGAAGGAGGCACTCTTCCATAAACTGGATGTGCGAAGGACAGTATTGACCTACTTAAAAGTGACAAAAGACTGGAGAAAAGACCAAAATCTACTACTCCAATTTCAAGGCCCTAACAAGGGCAAAAAAGCCTCTAAGGCTTCTATCGCCAGGTGGTTGAAACTTTCCATAGCTGAAAGCTATAAAGCCTCAGAAAAAGAAATCCCGGAAGGATTGAAAGCCCACTCTACAAGAGCTATGTCGGTCTCCTAGGCGGAAAAATCATAAGCCTCCATCGAGCAGATCTGTAAGGCGGCCACCTGGGCTACTCCACACACTTTCTTCCGGCACTACATACTTGATGTAGCATCATCCCAAGATCTAACTTTCGGGCGAAAGGTGCTACAAGCGGTGGTCCCTCCCTAACGTGTATTATCTGGTATGTCTCCAGGTGTGCTGTCATGATTGGACTAAGTGAAAAGTCAGGATTATGACTTACCGATAATACGGTTTTCATGAGTCCATCATGACAGCACCCGTTATTACCCCCCCTTATATAGCTAGTGTTGCTATGTTCTTAGTAATTGGTAAACACTGAGGGGCTGAGGGGAGGGGCAGTGTTTTAACCTCTCTGTGTTTCCTGTTCCCATTAGGACCAGGGGTCCAATCTCCAGGTGTGCTGTCATGATGGACTCATGAAAACCGTATTATCGGTAAGTCATAATCCTGACTTTTCACATCACAATGTTCCACATTTGTGCCCGTCACCAGTGGGGTCCATATGCTCACTGAACCCCTTGTTAGATTCCTTAAGGGGTGTAGTTTCCAGAATGGGGTCACTTGTGGGGGGTTTCCAGTGTCTTGGCAGCACGAGGGCTCTGTAAATGCGACATGGCCCTTGAAATCCTTTCCAGTGAAATTCAGCTTCCAAAAGCCAATTGGCGCTTCTTCCCTTTGGAGGCTCGTCCTGCGCCCCCTTGGCACTTTATGTCCACATGTTGGGTATTTCCGTACTCGAGAGAAACTGCGCTACACATTTTGTGTCTTTTTTTTCCGCTTATCCCTTTAAGAAAATGAAAAATTGAAGGCTAGAACGTTTTAGTGTAAAAAATAAATTTTTCTTTTTTCACGCCATATTGTTCGGAAAATCTGTGAAGCACCTGTGGGGTCCAAATGCTCACCGCACCCCTTGTTACATTACTTGAGGGGTGGAGTTTTCTAAATGGTGTCCCTTTAGGGGTGTTTTTTAGGTTTTGGCACCCCAGAGCCTCTACCAACCTGAAGTGGTACGGTCAAAAATGACCAAATATAACGGAGGCGTTGAAATTCACTAGGCACTCCTTTATATCTGAGGCTTGTGGTTGCGTCAAATAGCGCAATAGGGCCACATATGGGGTATTTCTATAAACTGCAGAAATGGAGCAATCAATATTGGGGTGCATTTCTCTGGTAATAGGTTTATAATTATGAAAAATATTGGATTACAATAAAATCTCTGCACAGAAAATTAAAATTTTCAAATTTCTTACACACTTAGCTTTTATTTCTGTGACTCCCCTAAAGGGTTAAAAAACTTTCTGGATATGCTTTTGCAGAGTGTGGGGGGTGCAGTTTCTGAAATGGGATGCTTTGTGGGGCTTTCTAACATACAGGCCCCTCAAATACACTTCAAACCTGAACAGGTCCCTAAAAATATCTGATTTTGAAATTTTACTGAAAATTTGGAAATTTGCTGCTAATGTTTTAAGCTTCCTATTGTCTAAAAAAAATGAAAGATCGTTTAATAAATGCCGCCAACATAAAGTAGACATGTTGCTAATGCTATTTAATATATAATTTATGTGGTATAACCACTTTCTGTATAAGCAAAAAAGTTTCAAAGTTGGAAAAATGCATTTTTTCACATTTTTTCACGTTATTTGGTTTTTTTTTCATAAAGATTCGTTATGAGTATCGACTCCAATTTTCCAGAAATGTAAAGAACAATATGTCACGAGAAAACAATCTCAGAATCAGCCGGATAGGTAAAAGCATCCCGAAGTTATTAATGAATAAAGTGACACAGGTCATATTCATAAAATTTGTCTCTGTCATTAAGGCCATTTCAGGCTCTGTCCTTAAGGGGTTAAATGACAACCAAAAGCATTCAAATGACCCTGCTTAAAGGTTTACACACCCCATGCCATGTATTGTCCCCACTAACATCAATGACAGCTTGAGGTCTTTTGTGATAGTTTTCATGAGGCTCTTTATTTTCTCAGATTGTAGACCAAAGTATAAAAGCATTTTAAGGCCATGTTCACATGGCGTAAGACACCAGCTGTTCCGTGACCCGGCCGAACCCGAACCCGCAGCTGCACACAATTTGTGTGCACTAACACGTTCTTTGCAGACGCTATTCAATGGATAGCGGCCGCAGAAAAATGACATGTAATTTTCTTTGTGGCACTGCTAGAGATCCCTGCCGGAGTGTATACTGTGTGTGTACACTCCGTCCGGGATTCCCTTAACCTGCAGCACTACGTAAGTATGGAACTTACATAGTGTGAACATAGCCTAAGGATGGTAATAGAGCAATTTTAAACACATTTTGTTTTGTTTTTTAAAAAGGTTTACATTTTTTAAAAGCCATCAAATAAAATAAAAGTTATATAAGTTGCATAACGTTGTAATCGTTCTGTCTTGAGTAAATTATATTATGTCAATTTTACCATAGGACAAACTGTGTAAACCCAAAACTCCCCGGCGACAGTATAGTAGCAAGCCTCCAAAAAATTGTCTGTGAGAGCCTGGAGGTGACCACGTGGAGGTGACCCTTGGAAACAATTGGTTTGAAAAAAGCATGGTGGTGTACCCCTGAATGACAGTCTGTGACTGAGATTGCAGGTGAACCCCCTAGAATTGTAGTCTGGCACACCTTGGTGGTGAACCCCTAAATTTCATAGTTTGACTGAGATTGCAGTTTACAGCATGGGGCTGAGTACCAGGATGACTTTTTAAGACTGAGATTGCAGTTTACAGCGTGGCGGTGAACCCCAGAGTGGCTTAGTTAGACTGAGATAGCAGCTAAACCACCCAAAAATTAACCCTGACACAGCATGGCGGTGACAACAGAGGGACCAAGTTAAATGAGGTAGCAGGTGAACCACACAAAAATTCAGCCTGACACAGCATGGCGGCAACAACAGAGTGACCAAGATAGATGAGGTAGCAGGTGAACCCCCCAAAAATTCAGCCAGACACAGCATGGTGGTGACAACAGAGTGACTAAGTTCAACTGAGGTAGCAGGTGAACCACCCAAAAATTTTGCCAGACACAGCATGGCGGTGACAACAGATTGACCAAGTTCAACTGAGGTAGCAGGTGAACCACCTAAAAATTTTGCCTGACACAGCATGGCGGTGACAACAGATTGATCAAGTTCCACTGAGGTAAAGGAGTCATCAATGAGATTCCAGTCAAAAGGCTGTAGTTGACCCTGCTAAAAAATTGTTTTTGAGTGTCTGTAGTTAACCCTCCTAAAAAAATGTATTCATTTTTATTTATTTTAATAAGCGTCAGCCTGTCATTGCTGTCAGTTGACAGGTGGGTGCGCTTATCAGTGATGATGCCACCAGCTTTACTGAACACCTGCTCTGACAACACGCTACCGGCAAGGCAGGCCTCCAAGGCGTACAGCGCCAGTTCGGGCCACATGTCTACCTTTGTAACCCAGTAGTGTAAAGAGCAGAGTTATCACGCAGGTCGTTGGTATGGTCAGCTAGGTACTCCCTCACCATCTTTCTGAACAGCTCCCCCCTACTTTGTCTAGACTGGGGACAGGTAACATAGTCTTGCTGGGGTGCCATAAAACTGGCAAAGGCCTTGGAGATTGTTCCCCTCCCAGTGCTTGACAAGCTGCCGGTTCCCCTCCTCTCCCCCGCTAGTTGGCCCACAGAACTACGTCCTCTGCCGCTAACAGTGTCAGATGGGTAGGATAGTTTCAGCTTGTGCACCAGGGCCTGTTGATATTGATTCACTCTCATGCTCCTTTCCTCTGCAGGAATGAGAGTTGAAAAGTTCTGCTTGTACCGGGGGTCCAGGAGGGTGAACAGCCAGTAATTGGTGTTGTCAAAAATGTTTCTAACACGAGGGTCACGGGAAAGGCAGCCTAACATGAAGTCAGCCATGTGCGCCAGAGTCCCAACACGCAAGAATTCCCTCTCCTCAATAGGCTGACTCTCCATTTCCAACTCCTCCTCTTTAGCCCATACATGCTCAACAGATAAGAAGGGCGAAGGGCAAAGGTACTCTCTTCAGTCTTGCAAACAGTCTTCTCCTCTTCCTCCTCATTTTCCCCTCCTCCAATACGTGCTAATAAACAGACCTGAGGGTGGACTGGCTATAAAGCAAAGTATCTTCTTCCCCCATCTCCTGTGACAAGCGCAAAGCCTCTGACTTCATGCTGAGCAGTAAGTTTTGGTTGGTCACGCTGATAATGGCGGCATCGCCGCTGACCATCTGTGTTGACTCCTCAAAGGGGCTTAACACCTGACATATATCAGACATCCATGTCCACTCCTCTTTGTAGACTTGAGAAAGCTGACTAACCTGACTACTATTTATCATGGAAGTGTTCATCTGGCAGCCTTCAATCGCTCTGCGATGCTTTTACACCCTGGCTAACATGTGTACTTTGTAATTCCATCGCGTAGGCGCTTACCCACAGCAGTGCTGCTGCGCATAGAGCTCCCGACTGAAGGCGCCATGCTCACGGATGGTAATTAAGAGGAGGAGGAGTTGGAGGAAGAGGCATAATAAGCCTGAGAAACTGTGTCTGAGATGGGCCCCTCAATCCTTGGTGTGGGCAGCACATGAGGGGACCCAGGGTCAGACTCGGTGACAGCTGCTACCTCATCTAACTTGGTCACTTTGTTGTCAACCCCATGCTGTGTCAGGCTACATTTTTTGGGTGGTTCAGTAGCTAACTCATGTAACTTGGTCACTCTGTTGTCAACCCCATGCTGTGTCGGGATACATTTTTGGGTAGTTCAGCTTTTACCTCATCTAACTTGGTCACTCTGTTGTCAACCCCATGCTGTGTCAGGATACATTTCTGGGTGGTTCAGCTTTTACCTCATCTAACTTGGTCACTCTGTTGCACCACCTAGTGTGGCTTAGGTTGCCATGTCCGTAGGTCATCCTCACTTTCTTTAAAGAACCTCCAGACTTGTGAACATCTAGGCCTCAACATGGGAGCTTCACTTCGTGAAACAGTTGCTGATCTACTTGCTCTGGCCCTGCTTCTCACTCTGGCAACCCCATTGCCTCTTCCAACCTGTTCTGGTGCTGCATTTGCCTCCCCCTCAGAAGCACTGTCTTGACTAGGCTTACCAACCCAGCTCAGGTTGGTCACCTCATCATCCACCAGCTCTTCCTCCAATTCCTCACTCTGCTGCCCCCTCAGACTTACTGCCCTGAAAACAACGTCACTGTCTGACAAACGTGTCTCAACATCATCTGACACCTCTTCACACACTACTTGCAAGTCCCCACTCTCATCATCCACAGACTGCGGAAGTTTTATATTTTGGGCATCGGGACAGAGCAACTGCTCAGGTTGCTGCTGAGCAGTGGTTTGTGACTCTGAGAAGGGTCCTGAAAAGAGTTCCTGGGAGTATACCGGATCTGAATCCCTAATTTCCATGGAGGGGCCAGGCTGGGGGAAAGGAGGTTGAACTGGAGGAGCCACAGTTCCACTCCCTTGGCTAGCGTGGGTGGACTGCGTGGAAAACTGGAGTGAATGTAACTGAGAGGACACACACATTCACTCCAGTGCAGTGATTAAAACAGATAACAAAAACGTATTCCCTAGATTGTTGTAAATAGTTCGGAAGAGCATGCACCAGTATTTGGTGAGCCTAAAATGTACGGCTAAAATGCTTTGATAACTAACAGACAGCACTCATCAGTATTAGGCAAGCCAAGAATATACCACTAAGGTGTTTTTTTTTTAGATAGCGTAAGTTGCAGAATGCGGCCATGATAGGTGTAGCTGCACTACAGGTCCCAGCAAGCCAAGATGCTGCAGCAAAAAGGAGTACTGGGAGGACTTTTGGTGTCTATGGAGTCTGTGTGTACCAGGTGCTGTATGTTTTAGGGCATCCGTATAAATGGATACTGCACAGCCAGGATAGGTGTAGCTGCACTACAGATCCCAGCAAGCCATGGAACAGCAGCAGCAAAAATGAGTACTTAGAGGACTTTGGGCAATTTCTTTGGGGTCTATGTGGACCATGTGCTGTCCCCTTTTTGCCACCAGTCGCTCTGCACAGTGTGCAGCCAAGATGGCAGTAGCTGCACTACAAGTCCCATCCAGCAGCCAAGAGGAGACCAAAAAATTTAGTTTTAGCCCTTAGGAGGACTGTTGGGTTCTTTGTGGATGATTCCTGCCTAACAGATACTATTTTCCCCACCCTAACACTCTCCCTGACAGACAGCAGCTCTCTCCCTAAGCTCATCCAGCCTGCATCTGAAGTGAGCATCGTGGGACCTGATTCTTATATGCCCAGGTCATCTGATCTGGCCAGCTAATCACTGCTATTGATGTGCAGAGGTTCCCACGTAATGCTAGGAGGTCCCAAAGCCTCCCCCGCATGTTGATTGGCTAAGAAAAAGCCGCCAAACATGCAGAAAGAGGAAGGTGCCAATTCCTCGAGTATCGCGAGATGCTCGCCCAAATACTGAGCACCATTGAGTACCCTAATATTTGAACGAGTACCAAGCTCGGATGAGCATGTTCGCTCATCTGTAACTGCAAACTTTTATTGGTGTCACAAAAAATAAGGGATCATGTGGGTCTGTAGGTGGAAAAATGCAAGCACTATGGCTGTTTAAACACAAGAAGAAAAAAACTTAACTGCAAAAACAAAATTTGGCCTAGTCATCAAACGATTAAGACTGGCGTACGAGTGCGCTGGTCTTAATAAATGTCCCCCACAATATTTATTATGTTGCATATAAGGGCAGCATTATATAAGAAGCTTTAAAATATCGGAGTACCCCTTTAAGGGTGTTCATTACTTATCCCATGTTGATATAGATGAAGAACTCACACAGTTTTTCCTGCTACAGCTGGAATTTAGTTTATGATAGTTACATATTTCCCCAGTTGAGATAGCAATTAACATTGAAGTGGCTGGGGAAGGCGTAGAACACTAATAGTAGCTAGCGAGTAATCCAGCTACGGATATGGTAGAGATTGTGGAAAGCTTAAGTGCTCTCATCTCAAAACTATATTAACATTTATTGGTTAGGAACAGGACAACTTTCTTCTCTATATGGAGGGGGGGGGGGGTCAGTAGCCACTATCAATAGAATTCCAAAAAATCACAAAGGTTGTCTCATATTTTGTTATTGCACAGCGTATATATAAAACATCAGTGTTATTACAAAATTGAGTCCATCTCATCCTCATACCTTATAAATCTTTACTTGGATATGCAGAGTCCTGGTACACATGTTCCACCTAAAGTGGTTGTGTATCTGAGAAATACCTTATTTAGCCTCTTTAACTTTGTTTAGTTATCATATATTTCTTGTATGTACTGATATTTTTTGTCACACTAAAATAAACACTGAAACATTGCTAAACATAGGAACTACTATGCAGAAAAATGTCAGTGGTCGTTTTGAACTGAGGAGTAGAGATGAGCGAACCGGGTTCGGGTTCGAGTCCATCCGAACCTGAATGATCGGCATTTGATTAGCGGGGGCTGCTGAACTTGGATAAAGCCCTAAGGTTGTCTGGAAAACATGGATACAGCCAATGACTATATCCATGTTTTCCACATAGCCTTAGGGCTTTATTCAAGGTCAGCAGCCACCGCTAATCAAATGCCGATCATTCAGATTTGGATGGACTTGAACCCAAACCTGGTTCACTCATCTCTACTGGGGAGTCAAAATATGAAATACTTGGCTGTATGTGTCTGAAGCATAGTAAAGATGAAACCATCAGGGAGGAGTCCGATTGAATCTAAAATTAACCTGAAGCAGGACAACAACCTCAAACATACAGCCAATGTTATAAAGAAGTACTGGTCCTAGAAGGCCCCCATACAGTCCTGATCTCAACATCATTGAGTCTGTTTGGGATTACATGAAGAGACAGAAGGATTTGAGCAAGCCCTAATCTGCAGAAGATCATCTCTGGTTAGTTCTCCAAGATGTTTGAAACAACTTTTCTGCTGAGTTCCTTCAAAAACTTTTTGAATTTACCTAGAAGAATTGTTGCTGTTTTAAAAGGCAAAGGAAAGCAGCCACCACACAGCTTGCACTTCCAGTAGTTACAGGGGGGCAGGAGATAGACCACGGCGCTGTAACTCCCAGAGGGGCTGACTGAGTGCCCGCTGCTGTGTGGGTGCAAACAGGATGACAGCTACAGCGTGAGAAGACGGAGGGAGACAGAGCCATCCGGAGCAGCCCTACACCACCAAGCAACTTGATTACCACAGCGGGAGGATGCCATGGCTCACTCTAGACTCCAGTCCCGGCAAGCAGGTGGCAGGAGAGGAGGCAGAGCCGCACACACTCTAGGGACCGAGTGACTCCGGGGGGGGGTCCAGCTGATGGCAGAGTGCAGGTGGGACAGGTCCCCAGAAATCAGGATGTTAGGTAGGCTGCTGTGATCACATACACCACAGCAGCCGCCGCCACACAGCCCATCCTGCACCTCAGACACTTATACAGTGTGTGGTGACGTCACCATTTTATCAAGAAAATGAAGGCTTGATGCAGTAGTAAGTGGAGAATAAAAGCACTTCATGTGAATTTCCTATAATAAGTGTCTATTGAGAATTTGTATAACTTTTATGTTGCAATAACATACTTTAATTTAGCTTTGGGACAGACTTTTCCTTTAAATCAGGCATGTCCAAACTTTTTTCGAAGAGTGCCAAATTTGCTGAAGTGAACATGTGCGGGGGCCGACCATTTTGCTTGAAATTCTTTGGACCATTAAAATGAATGCAAATAAACTTTTTTTTTTACAAAGTTTATTGAAAACGGCATACTTTTTATAATTAAAAAATCCCGGGGCACACCACCAACCAAAATGGCACAAAATGACACTAAAGCAGGACATATTATACATAATAATAATAATATAGATTCTAAATGTATTTATACTCACTCAGTGTGAAACCTGGGCCTGTTTCGAAAAACACAAAAGGGATATCCCCATGTTTCTCTCCCCCCTGCTTCTCCCCCATCCCCATGTTTCTCTCCCCCCTGCTTCTCCCCATCCCCATGTTTCTCTCCCCCCTGCTTCTCCCCCATCCCCATGTTTCTCTCCCCCCTGCTTCTCCCCCATCCCCCTGCTTCTCTCCCCTGTTTCTCCCCCATCCCCATGTTTCTCTCCTCCCTGCTTCTCCCCCATCCCCCTGCTTCTCTCCCCTGTTTCTCCCCCATCCCCATGTTTCTCTCCTCCCTGCTTCTCCCCCATCCCCCTGCTTCTCTCCCCTGTTTCTCCCCCATCCCCATGTTTCTCTCCCCCCTGCTTCTCCCCCATCCCCATGTTTCTCTCCCCCCTGCTTCTCCCCCATCCTCATGTTTCTCTCCCCCCTGCTTCTCCCCATCCCCATGTTTCTCTCCCCCCTGCTTCTCCCCCATCCTCATGTTTCTCTCCCCCCTGCTTCTCCCCTGTTTCTCCCCCATCCCTGCTCACCTTCCTTAAGATGCTCGCCGCGGGCGCCGTCCCCCTCACCTACTGGCCCGGACGTGCTCCTCCAATCAGGGGAGACCCCTGATTGGAGGAGCACGTCCGGGCCAGTAGGTGAGGGGGACGGCGCCCGCGGCACACTGGTTGGAAAACACTGCTCTAGTGCACGGGAAAGGAAAGCCGAAATCTCGGACATCGCGAGATTTCGGCTTTCCTTTTCTGTGCACTAGAGCAGTGTTGCTGCCGGATACCTGGGGGGCCGCAAAAGTTCGGAACGCGGGCCGCAAATGGCCCGCGGGCCGGACTTTGGACATGCCTGCTTTAAATAAAAAGATAAAAGCAATCCAGGTACAAAACAAAACAATATTTAGCCTGTATATAGTTTGTGTTGCTGAAAACAAGTCCAAACATATGTAAAGAAACAGAGAAAGGACTGTCAACGTGGCACCTCCAAGATGTTGATGTTCAATGTGTCAGGGAGTCAGGACTACAGTGGTCAGAGAGTCAGGAACCTCGGTCAGCTCTGAGCCTGTTAGGTCTGACATTTTTCCAGCATCTGACCAACATGCTTTCATCTTAAACAGGAACGCGAGTTACTGTACCTCGAGGTTTACATCTATAAAATGTATATGAATCACATTACAAAAAATCTGATACAAAGAAGCAAAGCAGTAATTTGTACACCAAATATTTTTTCTATACTGCAGTTAGTTTTATACTCATATACAATGGTGCCTTGGATTACGAGCATAATTCGTTCCGGGACCGCGCTTGTAATCCAAATCCACTCATATACCAAAGTTCCACGCCCCAAAAATCATTTTTTATTCTGAATAACATGTAAAACTAACATTTAGAAACAAACATTTAGAAACAGCTGAATATGTGACATTATAAGTTACTGTACAGTATAGCAATCAGCATGTGGTGTACAATGCATAGTAATTGCATAAAACTCAAAAACTAATTTGTAGATACAGGATGGATCCCTATAATGCAGTAGGGTAGTACAACAGGCTAGTATAGAGAAGCAGGGCTGCTGTCAGAGGTCTGTGTGGTCAGGGCCGGCCTTAGGGTAGATGGCGCCCTGTGCAAAACTTTCTTTTGGCGCCCCCCCCCCCCGCTGATACCCCCTAATAGTGACATAAACTAAATATTACAGCCTCCCACCCCCCCAGACAACCCCCACTGCCCCCCGCTGACTGTTATATATGTGACCTTTTTATGAATTTTGACTTTTTGAATTTTTTTTCTGGGATGTGATTTCACTAAAAATCTGTAAATTTGGACTTCAGGATATCAGGGTATGCTGGGGGTAATAGTTTTGCACTATTTTGGCTGTTGGGGTATGTTGGGAGTAGTAGTTATGCACTGTTTCAGCTGTTTGGGTATGCATGGGGTAGTAGTTATGCACGGTTTAGCTGGTGGGGTATGCTGGGGCAGTAGTTATGCACTGTTTAGCTGTTGGGGTATGCTGGGGATAGTAGTTATGCACTGTTTAGCTTTTGGGGTATGTTGGGGGTAGTAGTTATGCACTGTAGCTGTTGGGGTATGCTGGGGATAGTAGTTATGCACTGTTTAGCTTTTGGGGTATGTTGGGGGTAGTAGTTATGCACTGTAGCTGTTGGGGTATGCTGGGGCAGTAGTTATGCACTGTTTAGCTGTTGGGGTATGCTGGGGATAGTAGTTATGCACTGTTTAGCTTTTGGGTTATGTTGGGGGTAGTAGTTATGCACTGTTTAGCTGTTGGGGTATGCTGGGGCAGTAGTTATGCACTGTTTAGCTGTTGGGGTATGCTGGGGCAGTAGTTATGCACTGTTTAGCTGTTGGGGTATGCTGGGGCAGTAGTTATGCACTGTTTAGCTGTTGGGGTATGCTGGGGCAGTAGTTATGCACTGTTTAGCTGTTGGGGTATGCTGGGGATAGTAGTTATGCACTGTTTAGCTTTTGGGGTATGTTGGGGGTAGTAGTTATGCACTATAGCTGTTGGGGTATGTTGGGGGTAGTAGTTATGCACTGTTTAGCTGTTGGGGTATGCTGGGAATAGTAGTTATGCACTGTTTAGCTTTTGGGGTATGTTGGGGGTAGTAGTTATGCACTGTTTAGCTGTTGGGGTATGTTGGGGGTAGTAGTTATGCACTGTTTAGCTTTTGGGGTATGTTGGGGGTAGTAGTTATGCACTGTTTAGCTGTTGGGGTATGTTGGGGGTAGTAGTTATGCACTGTTTAGCTTTTGGGGTATGTTGGGGGTAGTAGTTATGCACTGTTTAGCTGTTGGGGTATGTTGGGGTAGTAGTTATGCACTGTTTCGCTTTTGGGGTATGTTGGGGGTAGTAGTTATGCACTGTTTAGCTGTTGGGGTATGCTGGGGATAGTAGTTATGCACTGTTTAGCTTTTGGGGTATGTTGGGGGTAGTAATTATGCACTGTTTTAGCTGTTGGGGTATGCTGGGAATAGTAGTTATGCACTGTTTAGCTGTTATACTGTTAGGCAAGGAGAGAAGAGATGCCAGTGTCTGTATATATACTGTGACAGTGCATGTATACACAGCAGCAGGGTCAGAACAGTGTACATGAAGTATATTGCCACAGTATATACAGACTCTACAGAGAGAGAGAGAGAGAGAGAGAAAGAAGATAGAATATACACAGATAGATAGGATATAGATAGATAAATAGATAGATAGATAGATAGATAGATAGATAGATAGATAGATAGATAGATAGATAGAAGATGATAGATAGAAGAAGCATCAGGCTTACAGCAGGGGCACAGGATGCGAGACGCTGCAGGAATTGCTGAGGAGCATGGAGGAGGCACAGGGCTTGGCAGAGGTTACAGGTCATCACACTGATGGGGAAGCACGGCCTGTGCTACAATGGTCAGCTTACACACACAGTCCGGCACACAGTTGAGCAGGCTGCATTGTGGCAATGAGTGAGTGAGTATCCCACCCGCGGTGGGCGCCGGGGGCGGGGCTTGTCGACGAGGGGCGGAGCTTACCGGGACGTACCCGGAACATTAATTTGCCAGTCCCTAGTCTGGCTTCAGGAGCGCCCCAAACCAAGCACTATGCAGGGAGGGCAGGCGACCAGCTAGGGGGGCGCTTTGGCAGACAGACAGAACGTCTGTCTGCCAGACAGTTAGGTGTGCAACTGTCTGCCAGAGCGCCCCCCAGCGGGCTAGGAGTGATGCGCCCTGTGCAAGCGCACAGGTCGCACACCCCTAAGGCCGGCCCTGTGTGTGGTCACATGACAGCAATGGGGAAGGGATGTGTGTTCAGCATTGACCAATCAGGAAATGAGAATCACTAAGCTGTGCAGGAGAACAGTGACAGAAACATCTCTATACAGCAGTGTGTATAGCTGAGTGTAAATGCAGGCACATTATAGCAGGAATGGAGAGGATGGGAAAGAAGGAAGGAATAAGAAGGGCATATGTGGGCACATACATGCAGCTCTCTGGGGAGAGAGGGGTTACAGCTATGGAGAGATTACCTCCACAGTTTTGTCTCTTAATGCATGCCCCAGCCTGAAGTGGATCTGACATGATTTGGAAGGTGAGGGAGACTTCCTGGGTCAGAGTACAGTGCTGTAGACCCCCCTATGCAGACCATGCCCCCTCACCACCCCCACGCACACACACACACACACACACACACACTTGCCCTCCCACCCAGTACAGGGAGCTCTTAAACCAAAGCAATGCTCTTAAACCAAGTCACAATTTTGAAACACTGTGAGCTTCTCTTGCAAAACACTCTTAATCCAAGTTACTCTTAAACCAAGGTACCACTGTATTTTCCCATGTTTCCTCTTTTCATGCTTTTATTTCACTAAGACATTACAAGTACAGATTATATATGGAGTTATGTGCAGCTAAATTTGCTGTATATGCATATCTATTTATTATTAAGCCCTTAAATAAAGCTTTTTCCCAATAACCCTGCCAAATTTATTAAGAGGCGCACGTCTCCTTTTTTAGGCGTTAACCAGATTAGGCCACACCCCCTTCTCGCCCTTGACACACCCCCAGCACACCTATCAGGAGAGCAGGGCTTACACCTTGCGCATGCCATCAAAAATAACTACATCTGTGCCTTTTCCATGGTGTATACCAGGGGCGCATCTTTAAATGCGCCCCCACGCATGTTTTCTTGTCTTTGGCTTTTTTTTAGGAAGTGTTTTGTGAGTAGTCCTATAAAAATGCAGCATGCTCACATTCTTCAATTGAAATCTAGAATTAAGCAGCACAATGGGGAAGTCTGTCCTGCAAAGTTTTCCAAAAATGCCGTCTGTAAAACTTCTCTTAGGAAAAAAAGCCCTTTTATAGTTCTATAGATGGAAAAAAAATGTTTATCTGTCCTAGATTGTTTTGATAGAAACATATTATCTTAAATATAAAGCATTTTATTGTGTAACAGTGGTAACACTTAAAGGGTACCTATCGTAGCAATTACAGTCATTACCAGAACTTCCATAGGGCTCCATCATAATTCCGCTGAAAGATGCCCCTTTATTCTAATGCTCAGTGATATTCTCAGCACCTGGACCCCGACGATACAAAGCTTTCACATATGACTATGACATGTCAGATGTTTATTTAAATGACAGGTACACTTTAAGGCTAGGTTTACACTATGTATCTGTGCGGCTGTATTGCGTACTTTAAAAATAGCCGGTAATAATGCCGAATGCCGATGCCTCTAATAGTTAATATATTAAATTAATAAAACACATTTTCTTTGTAATAAAGTCCCTTTCGTTGTTCAATAATTTATTTCTAACGAATCCATCATTGTGCAATTAAATATATTGTTAAAATAAATATATATATAAATAAATGTATATTTATATATATATTTATTTTTTGACAGTATATTTAATTGCACAATGATGGATTCGTTAGAATTAAATTATTGAACAACGAAACTGATTTTATTACAACACAAATGTGTTTTATTAATTAAATATTAATTAGTACAGGAAGCTCCATTAAGCCGTTAATTCATATTCCCGGTAATAAAGCATTCGGTACTAATCAACACTTTACTTTAATTAAAACATCAAATGTTTCTTCTAATTATGTTACCACAATAGCATTATTAGAAGAAACATTTTGAATTATATGTGCGCTCAGCTGATTGGCTGATCGGCTGAGCGCACATATAAAGAGCCGGTCCGCAGTACAGTGACTTCATTGTGCTGTGGACCAGCGAAGAGGCAACATCGGGGTGAGTATACAGCTCTCCCCACCCCCTCCCCAGCCATGCTCCCATCCCAGTAAGGAAGGGGGGTCACTTAACCCCTTCCTTGCTGGGATGGGTGCAGTCTGACATCAGTCTGGCCCCCAAGGGGTTAAGGGGAATGCAACACATCCTCCCTTAACCCCTAGGGGGCCAGACTGTAAGCAGCGATCTGTAAAGATGCTGCATACTGTAAGGAGCACAACACCGCTCACAATGATGGGTGTTGTGCTCCTGTTTGTGTGTTTTTTGTGTGTTTCTCCCTTTTTGTTTTTCAGATATCGGTATCCTGTGGATTACGTCGGATTCGGTGGACTACGTCGATGACCAGCGGTTGTTTGGTGTTTTTTTTTTATAAAATGGTCAATGAGGGGTGTGGGGGTGTTTTTATTTGAATAAAAAAAAATTTCACTTGTGTGTTGTCTTTATTTCTTTACTTTATAGACTTAGTAGTGGAAGCCGTCTAATAGACGGAATCCATTACTAAGTCGGGGCCTAGTGTTAGCCGGTATAAAATGGCTAACACTAACCCCCTATTATTACCCAAGTACCCAATGCCACCAGGGGTACTGGGAAGAGCCAGGTGCCAGTGGTCCCAAAGCGTCAAAATTGGCGCTCCTGGACCGGGCGGCAGCAGGCTGGTAAGATTTAGGCTGGGGAGGGCCTAAACCAATGGCTCTTCCGACCCTGGTGTTACCAGGCTGCTGTCGCTTGGTTTTTAACCGGCTGGTTATAAAAATAGGGGGGACCCTATGCGTTTTTTTTTTTTAATTATTTGTTTATTTAAAAAAAAAAAAAAAACGCATAGGGTCCCCCCTATATTTATAACCAGCCGGGTTAAAAACCAAGCGACAGCAGCCTAGTAACACCAGGGTGGGAAGAGCCATTGGTTTAGGCCCTCCCCAGCCTAAATCTTACCAGCCTGCTGCCGCCCCAGTCCAGGAGCGCCAATTTTGACGCTCCGGGACCACTGGCACCTGGCTCTTCCCAGTACCCCTGGTGGCATTGGGTACTGGGGTAATAATGGGGGGTTAGTGTTAGCCATTTTATACCGTCTAACACTAGGCCCCGACTTAGTAATGGATTCCGTCTATTAGACGGCTTCCACTACTAAGTCTATAAAGTAAAGAAATAAAGACAACACACAAGTGAAATTTTTTTTTATTCAAATAAAAACACCCCCACACCCCTCATTGACCATTTTATTAAAAAAAACACCAAACAGCTGGTCATCGACGTAGTCCACCGAATTTGATGTAATCCACTGGATACCGATATCTGAAAAACAAAAAGGGAGAAACACACAAAAAACACGCAAACAGGAGCACAACACCCATCATTGTGAGTGGTGTTGTGCTCCTTACAGTATGCAGCATCTTTACAGATCGCTGCTTACAGTCTGGCCCCCAAGGGGTTAAGGGAGGATGCATTGCATCCCCCTTAACCCCTTGGGGGCCAGACTGATGTCAGACTGCACCCATCCCAGCAAGGAAGGGGTTAAGTGACCCCCCTTCCTTACTGGGATCGGTGCAGTGCTGGGGAGGGGGTGGGGAGAGCTTTATACTCACCCCGATGTGTTCTCTTCGCTGGTCCGCAGCACAATGAAGTCACTGCGGACCGGCTCTTTATATGTGCGATCAGCCAATCAGCTGAGCGCACATATAATTCAAAATGTTTCTTCTAATAATGCTATTGTGATAATATAATTAGAAGAAACTTTTGATGTTTTCATTAAAGTGTTGATTAGTACAGAATGCTCTATTGCCGGGAATATAATAATAATAATAATAATAATAATAATAATAATAATAATAATAATAATTTTTATTTATATAGCGCCAACAGATTCCGCAGCACTTTACAATTTTGGAGGTACATACATAGACAAAAAAATCGACATTACAGTGATACATTTAATTATCCATACATGAGGAGTAAGGTCCCTGCTCGCATGCATGAGCTTACACACTCGCTGGTGTAGATTGCTATAATAGATGTTTATTACATCAACGCTGCACGCGTATCGACCATATCGGTCTTTATCAACAGCTGTTGATAAAGACCGATATGGTCGATACGCGTGCAGCGTTGATGTAATAAACATCTATTATAGCAATCTACACCAGCGAGTGCCGGGATTCATTCCATATTTTGTGACTTCTTTGCCACGAGCACCGCGCCGCAGAAGTTAAACGGAGTGCCGGTTGTTTGAACTTTCTGAGCTTACACACTATCAGGAGGGGGTGCGAGACAAAATGGCAGAGGGGCAAAGTGCATCGTTCTTAAAGTGCTTAAATTCTTGGTGTGTGTGTGCGCGTGTATGTATGTGTCTGTGTGTGTGTGCGTGGTGGAGGTGTCTGTGTGTGTGTGTGTGTGTGGAGGGGGGGTTGAGGGTTGAGTCAAAATTAGGGAACCTGGTAAGCCTGTTTGAACAGATGTGTTTTGAGGGCACGTTTGAAGCTTTGTGTATTGGTGGTGAGTCTGACAGTCTTGGGTAATGCATTCCATAGAACTGGTGCAGCTCGGGTGAAGTCCTGGAGACGGGAGTGAGAGGTGCGGATCAAGGTGGATGTTAATCGTAAGTCATTAGAAGAGCGTAGGGCACGGGTAGGGCGGTAGACAGAGATGAGGGAGGAGATATAGGGAGGTGCAGCACTGTGGAGAGCCTTGTGGGTGAGCAGGAGGACTTTATATTGTATCCTGTGTTTAACAGGGAGCCAGTGTAGTGACTGGCACAGGGGGGAGGCATCAGTATAGCGGCTGGACATGGGGATGAGCCTGGCCGCTGTATTAAGAATGGACTGGAGAGAGGAGAGTTTAGAGGAAGGAAGGCCGATTAGTAAGGAATTGCAGTAGTCAAGACGGGAATGAATCAGAGCGACAATGAGAGTTTTAGCAGATTCGACAGGAAGGAAGGGACGGATTTTAGAGATGTTTTTTAGATGCAGATTACAGGAACGTGAAAGAGATTTAATGTGAGGAGTGAAGGACAGATCTGAGTCAAACATAACACCAAGGCAGCGGGCTCGCTGTGTAGGGACTATGGTCGCACCACAGACAGAGATGGAGATGTCAGGTGGAGGGTGTTTAGCAGAGGGAGGGAAGGGAGGGAATATGAATTAACGGCTTAATGGAGCTTCCTGTACTAATTAATAATTAATAAAACACATTTTTGTTGTAATAAAATCAGTTTTGTTGTTCAATAATTTAATTTAAACGAATCCATCATTGTGCAATTAAATATACTGTCAAAAAATAAATATATATATAAATATACATTTATTTATATATATATTTATTTTAACAGTATATTTAATTGCAAAATGATGGATTCGTTTAAATTTAATTATTGAACAACGAAAGGGACTTTATTACAATGAAAATGTGTTTTATTAATTAAATATATTAACCATGAGAGGCATCGGCATTACTGCAGAGGATCGCAAACCCCGGTAATAGCAATCACTTACTAAAGTTTGCATCACTTACTAAAGATTTTATTTGTTATTTTTAGTTGAACCAGATTTCCAAGTAAATGACTGTATGTTTTCAGCCGCATGTCTATTTTTTCCCACGGCCGTAGTTTCAGGCGCACATTTCCAGCCGCATAAAAAATACAGCCGCACAGATACATTGTGTGAACATAGCCTTAATGTTATTAAAAGTTATTATATGGACCAAGAGAATAAAAGTATCATCTTATTTATACCACTACCAAAACCCTAAGGACAGCAGGAGGTGGAACGGTTTGCTTTTTAATATACCACCCACTCTAACAGCCCCTCCCCCAAATGGCTATGTTGATGGAAAAACAGAAAATTTATAGCTTGTGACATTTGATAATGGAGAAAAAAATGTTTGGCCTATGAGGCCAAAATAAGATGGTCACTAATAGGCTAAACGCTATCACCATAGCATTTGGAGACATTTGCTAGAATGGTTGTAAAAAAATTTAAGTGATTTAAGTCTATCTTGCACTAATCTATATAACATTCCATGTAAACGTGTCTTACGCCATTCATCAGATGTATGACAAACACTACATAGAACCATTTGAACAGAGAATAAAAAGCACTTTACCATAATGTAAGTAGCAATTACTATCAATCATCTAAAGCATCAGTAAGGTATTTTTAGCATGATCATACCCCTTACCTCACAGTTATGATGCAAATTCCCTTTATCCTCCTCTCAAGAGGCAGTAGACCATGTACAATACAAGAACACTGCACAATTAAAGCAACAAGTAAATAAATTAGTGTTACGGTACGGGGGCACCTTCATGATGTTGGAGATCCTTCATTGTAATATCTCATATGTTTGAGATAATATTCTGTTTGTACATGTATATTTATGGTTTTATTTATGTGTATAATGCCTGACTGTTATATAATGCTATGTTAGGCTATGTTCACACGGCGAAAAAGATCGGTACCAGTGTTAGCACTGGACGGTGACAAGGCCAGTAAGAAAGATACACACAGACAGTGAGCCCTGGCTGTTCCTGCCCACTGTCCCTGCCTACTCACCACGGACAGCCCTAGGCGGCTGTCACGAAGGCGGTCCCTGCTCTGTAACAAGGACAGACAAACAAACACAATAATTCAGATCGGCAATGGTGGGCAGTAAAGGTACAAAATCGTCAGGCAAAGGTAGGGTCAAAAGTCAAGCAGAAAGGTAAAGGCAGGCAGCATATAGGGAAGTCAAAGAACGTGCAAAAGGGTCAGGAGAACTACAAGTCAAAGCAAGAATACGCTTACCCTAACAGGAACACAGCCAGCAACTATTGCTGGCCATGCTGACTACTTATGAGGACCAGGAGCCAGGTCCAGATCCCCATTGGACCGGTGCTCAGATCCACAAAGACCCTAACTGGCAGAGACGCCTGCCTGTCAAGGAACACTCAAGACTGCTCATCTGCAGGAATCAGCTAGCAGAGAACAGAGTAACCCTATCCTTGCCAGAGGCTGAGAGGCAAAGCGAGTTTGGCTGAACAGATAAAAACAGAGCCCTGTTCACACCAGGTTCAGTGCCTTCTGCGCCACACAACACGATTTGGGGGGGGGGGGGCACACAGGCACATTCCTGAAAACCGTCCGGATGATCTTCCTTTATGCTGAATTGGTATGGGGCGCATTGATCTCATTGATCTATGCAGTATAACTATACTGCATAGATCTCAATAAGAGATCAGTGTAGTTATACTAGAAGTCCCCCGCTCTGAACCACCGCGGTTCCGGGTGCCGCATTTAGCCGGGGGCCGCATCTATTAGTGGGCATGGTCCGATCGCCATGCCCGCTAATCAAGTAACCAGATGCAGCTGTCAAAGTTGTCCCGGACGTTGTCCCGAAGGAGCGATCCACACATCCGTCACCGGCCGGGGTCTGAGCCGTAATGGCGCTGATCCCGGCTCGGCACTCGATTGCTTTCGGCTGCAGCAGCCGAAAGCAATCTAGTGCCTATCTCATTGATCTATGCAGTATAACTGTACTGCATAGATCTCAATGAGAGATCAGTGTGCTTATACTAGAAGTCCCCCTGGGCGACTTCTAATATAAGTGTAAAAAAAAAATGTTATTATTAATAAAAAGCCCCCTCCCCTAATAAAAGTTTGAATCACCCCCTTTCAAATGTTATAAATAAAAGTAAATAAATAAACATGTTTGGTAATGTGTGCGTAATCGCCGAAAATATAAATTTCATTCCTGATCTCACACGGTAAACAGCGCAAGCACAAAAAAAAAACCAAGGTGCGCGTTTTTGGTCGCATCAAATCCAGAAAAATTGTAATAAAAAGCGATCAAATAGTCGCATATGCGCAATCAATGTACCTCACACAGCCCCATAGACCAAAGGATAAAAGCGTTATAAGCATGGTAATAGAGCGATTTTAAGGAACATATATTTGTTAACAATCGTTTGAATTTTTTTACAAGCCATCACATAATATAAAAGTTATACATGTTACATATTGTTGTAAAAGTTATACATGTTACATATTGTTGTAATCGTAACAACTTGAGGTACATATATAACAAATCGGTTTTACCACAGGACAAACGTCGTGAAAGCAAATACCCAAATAAAAGAAATGTGTTGTTTTTTTTTTTTTTTTTATTTCACCACACATGAAATTTTTTTCTGGTTTTGCAGTATACTTTATGCAAAAATTCAGCCTGTCATTGCAAAGTACAATGAGTGGCGCAAAATAAGGGCTCATGTGGGTCTCCAGGTGAAAAAATGCAACTGCTATGGCCTTTTAAGCACAAGGAGGAAAGAACGAAAACACAAAAATTTAAATTGACTCGGTCCTCTAAGGGTTAAGTAACATATATATATATATATATATATATATATATATATATACATATATATATATATATATATATATATATATATATATATATATATATATTTTAAATGTTTTAATTTTTTAAAAGCCATCAAATAAAATAAAAGTCATACAAGTAACATATCATTGGGATGGTAACAACTTGAGGAACTTACCCTAGGGCAAATGGCGTATAACCCCCCCCCCCCCCCCCAATAAATAAATAGCTGTTTTTTAAAAAAAAATTCACCACACATATAATTTTTTTCGGGTTTCACGGCATATTTTAGGCAAAAATTATGTCTGCCATTGCAAAGTACAAATAGTGGCGCAAAACATAAGGGCTCATCTGGGTCTCTAGGTTGAAAAATGCACGCTCTATGGCCTTTTATACACAAGGAGTAAAAAATGAAAGCACAAAAATTAAAACTGGCTGCGTCCCCTAAAGGTTAAAGTGTACCTGTTGTTATAACTTTCAAAATCTAAATCAACAGTAAGTGTGAAATTAAGCAAGTTTGCCATATACATTCATTATTATTTATTTTTTTATCATGCTGTAAATCAAAGCTGAACTTATCAGAAATCCAGGTCCAGTTTCCTGAAGGCAGATTTTCTGACTTGTGCTGGTTGTAAAAAACAGACTAAACATAGGAATTCAATCACATGACTGCCTTCTCTCTGTGAGCGAGGCCTGGGATACATAGGACTGTCAGATGGCCTGGGATACACAGGACTTCCTGTTTTCTGACTCTTTGGGAAAAAAAGAGTCAGAAAACAGGAAGTGCTGTGTTCTACATGATAACTAACATGATAACTAACATATGAATGTAAATTTCAAACTTTATATCTCATCTACTTTTGGTTTAGATTTTGAAAGTTACAACGACAGGTACACTTTGAACTTGAGAGGCTGTTTTTCAAGTTATTTGGGCTCACAGCCAAATGCTTATCTATCCTGAAGACATGGATTGCTCTTTTGCTGGGAAGCACATATTAGTTTTGGCACCTTTCCAAGGGGATGGAAACCAAGTTTAACCCCTTAAGGACAGAGCCAATTTCGATTTTTGTGTTTTCGGTTTTTCCTCCTTGTGCTTAAAAGGCCATAGCACTTGCATTTTTCCACCTAGAGACCCACATGAGCCCTTATTTTTTGCGTCACTAATTGTACTTTGCAATGACAGGCTGAATTTTTGCATAAAGTACACTGTGAAACCAGAAAAAAATTCAAAGTGTGGTGAAATTGAAAAAAAAAACACATTTTGCTTATTTGGGGGAAATGTGTTTTTACGCCATTCGCCCTGGGGTAAAACTGACTTGTTATATATGTTCCTCAAGTCGTTACGATTAAAACAATATATAACATGTATAACTTATATTGTATCTGATGGCCTGTAAAAAATTTAAACCATTGTCAACAAATATATGTTCCTTAAAATCGCTCTATTCCCAGGCTCATAACGCTTTTATCCTTTGGTCTATGGGGCTGTGTGAGGTGTCATTTTTTGCGCCATGATATGTTCTTTCTATCGGTACCTTGATTGCGCATATACGACTTTTTGATCGCTTTTTATTACAATTTTTTTGGATTTGATGCGACCAAAAATGCGCAATTTTGCACTTTGGGATTTTTTTGCGCTGACGCCGTTTACTGTGCGAGATCAGGAATGTGATTAATTAATAGTTTGGGCGATTACGCATGCGGCGATAGCAAACATGTTTATTTATTTATTTATTTACTTTTATTTATAACCTGGGAAAAGGGGGGTGATTCAGACTTTTATTAGGGGAGGGGGCTTTTTACTAATAATGACACTTTTTTTTTTACTTTTACACTTATACTAGAAGCCCCCCTGGGGGACTTCTAGTATAAGTGCTTTGATCTCTCATTGAGATCTCTGCAGCATAGATATGCTGCAGAGATCCATGAGATCGGCACTCGTTTGCTTTCGGCTGCTGCAGCCGGAAACAAACGAGTGCCGAGCCGGGGACGGCGCCATCTTGGAGCGGTCCCCGGCCGGCTTCAGTTACGGAGATCGCTCTTCCGGGATAACATCCCGGAGGAGCGATCTCCCCACTAGACACCAGGGATGATGCTGCGTCCGGTAATCGGATGCAGCTGTCATGTTTGACAGCTGCATCTGATTACTGTATTAGCGGGCACGGCGATCGGACCGTGCCCGCTAATACCAGCGGTCCCGGGCTACAAGTGGCACCCTGGACCGCCGCGGTTCAGAGCGGGGTCGCCGCGCGGCCCAGCTCTGAACTCCCTTACGGGCATCAGGGCGTAAATTTACACCCGATGTCGTTAAGGGGTTAAAATGTAATTCGGTGACGGGCAGCATTAGGTGGCAGTCTTATCGAGCAAGGAGAGGCTTTTTCCACAAATGAGACCACTAAGCTCACATGCTTTGAATAGCCAAGTGAATGCTCCTTCTGTCTTTCCCTAATTAAAAGACTGTCACTTTGGTCGACTGTTGCTACAAAATATCATCTGGACTATTCCAGGGAAGTAAGCAAGGACAGTGGTAGCATTTCACCAATGTTTAATTGAGATATCCGAAAAGTAGGAACTTTTCTGCTCTTCAGTGCACCAATTCCTCAGTCTGTCTGTGCTGATAATTCTGCAGATAAGAGGGGCTAGGAGCATGTTGGTGGCAATGATCAATAGCTGCCGGATGTTACCAATGTCACAGAAACATCAGGCTACTACTGAAAATTGCATCTTGGCATGGTTTTGCACGCAATGCCCTCAGCACCTGCAATATACTCCCGTCAACCCCCCACCCCCCATTTGCGAAAGTATCAACGCAGATGGAGAAAGTGGAGTGCCGGAGAGCATGAACCACCCAAAAACTCAGCCTGACACAGCATGGCACTGAGAACACAGGGAACCATTAAAACAGAGGTAGCATATGATGAACCACCCAAAAACTTTGCCTGACACAGCATAGCGGTGAGGGCACAGAGAACCATTAAAACAGAGGTAGCATATGAACCACTCCAAAATTTAGCCTGACACAGCATAGCGGTGAGGACACAGAAAACCATTAAAACAGAGGTAGCATTTGAACCACCCCAAAAGTTAGCTTGAGACAGCATGGTGGTGAGAACACATGGAACCATTCAAACACAGGTAGCATATGGACCTCTAAAAAACTTAGCCTGACACCACTGACCCAGACCAAGGTGGACAATACAATCATCCAATAAAAATAGCCGGATTATGGCTAGATTTAGCCTCATACCCTCATGCAGTTGTGCTTGAGAGGCATATCATTGGAGGTAGGGACGAAGAATAACAATACAGTCTTCTTAAGAGGCCCCGGAATTTGAATGACTACACTTTCAATCCTTTAAAGAGTGTCTAAAAGAGGGCAAGTGTGATAGCCTGTCTATTAAAAAGACCTGTTCAATCCTGCCTTCAAAAAGGCTACAACAACATCCAAAGAAGGTAGAAGGTACTGGTGAAAGGCCTTGTCAATTCTGCCTTCAAAAAGGCTGCAACAACATCCAAGGAAGGTAGAAGCTACTGATGAAAGGCCTGGTCAATCCTGCCTTCAAAACAGCTACAACATCCAAGGAAGGTAGAAGGTACTGGTGAAAGGACGGCAAAGGACAACAGTAAGATGACTTCCACAGTTTGGATAACATTCCCTGCATCATGTGACTCACCACTTCTCCCCCCACCGCTGTTTTGAGTTTGAATTTGACTGTAGCAGTTCGGGTAACATTCCGTGCACCATGTGACTCAACACTTCTCCCCCCACCACTGTTTTGAGTTTGAATTTGACTGTAGCAGTTAGGGTTACATTCCCTGCATCATGTCAGAGTTAGCATATGAAGCATCCGAAAGTTTATCCTGACACAGCATGGCGTTGAGAACACAGGGAACCATTAAAACAGAGTTAGCATATGAAGCACTGCAAAATTTAGCCTGACACAGCATGGTGGTGCGAAGACAGGAAACTATTCAACCAGAGGTAGCATATGAAGCACCCAAACAATTTTATTAAAAAGACCTGGTCATGGTCAATCCTGCCTTCAAAACGGCTACAACATCCAAGGAAGGTAGAAGGTATTGGTGAAAGGACGTCAGAGGACACCATGGCATGGTACATGTGTGAGGCTGCCGAGTTGCAGAGCCGCCACCAGGTTCCGCCCGTTGTCACACGCAACCAAGCTCACTGCTAATTACACAGGGTAATTAGCAGTGAACTTGGATATGGCTGCAATAATAAATAAAGAAATAAGAAAATTAATAAACGTCAGCCTGTCAGCGCTGTCAGTTGACAGGCGGGTGCGCTTATTAGTGACTGATAATGCCACCAGCTGCACTGAAGGCCCGCTCTGACAACACGCTAGGGGCAGGGCAGCCCAGCACCTCCAAGTCAAACTTAAACTCAAAATCGAATCAGCGGTGGGGAGAAGTGGTAAGTCACATCCAAGCTGAATGCTAATTGCCCTGTGAAAGATGGTGGCATATACTATATAGCTGCAGTTACCCACAGATACGACATACGACAACCTGCAGAAACTAGTGTGACTAGTATATTTTCTTATTTTTTCATTTATGATTGCAGTCACATCCGAGCTCACTGCTAATTGCCCTGTGAAAGATGGTGGCATATACTATATAATAGTAATAATATAATATAATAGTACTGAAGACTTCATAGGGGTCTGTATGCAACACCTTTCTGCCAGCAGCCGATCACCACAGTGTGCTGCTAAAATCTTGGTAGCTGCACTGCATGTCCCAGCCAGCAGTCTAGAATCTGACTTTGAGTTTGACTTTGAGCATAGAGGAGGTGAAGGGGTGGGTGTAGTTCGGGAGGGGCTCGTGCCTGGGGCCTGGGCGGGGGGACTGACAGAGTCAGCATGTGACACAGGGAAAGGAGCACTAACTAAGTGAACGGCCTTGGTTCCACTGAGTGGGGTGTTTAGCTCTCATATGCCTGCGCATGCTGGTAGTGGTTAGCCTGGTAGTGGTGGCTCCCCTGCTGATCCTGGCATGGCACAGGTTGCACACTACAGTCCGTCGATCATCCGCAGTTTCTTTAAAGAACCTCCAGACTTGCAAACATCTAGGCCTGGCCACGGGAGTTTGACTCTGTGAAACAGTTGCTGATCTACTTGCTCTGGCCCTGCTTCTCCCTCTGCCCACCCATCTTCCCCTTCTAACCTGTCCTGTGGCTGAACTTGACTCCCCCTCAGAAGCACTGTCACTAGGCTTATCCACCCAGCTAGGGTCAGTCACCTCGTCCTCATCCACCAGTTCTTCCTCCAATTCTGAATCCCTCCTTTCCCTGGAGGGGCCAGGCTGTGGGGAAGGAGGCTGAGCTTCTGGAGCAAGGGTTCCACTCCCTTGGCTAGCATGGGTGGACTGCGTGGAAGACTGGGTGGTGAATACTGGACACATTATCCGCTATCCATGTCAGCACCTGTTCACACTGCTGCGGTTTCAATAGTGGTGTACTCTGAGGCCACATAAGTTGCGAGAAGAAGCTAGGGATTGAATGTCTGCAGTGTGCCACTGCTCCCTCCTCAATTGGAGGTAGTTGTATAGAGTCTGTGTGTAAGTGCTGCTATATGGTGTATAGCAGCACTTACACAGGGCAATTAGCAGTGAGCTTGGATATGCCCTCAGTAAGAAATACAGAAATCATAAAATATACTGGTGATCACACTAGTTTTTTAGAGGCTGTGGTATACAATCTGTTGCTGACTGTAGATATACACTGTATGACACCCCCTAACACAGGGCAATTTGCAGTGAGCTTGGGTATGCCCTCAGTAAGAAATACAGAAATAAGAAAATATACTGGTGGTCAGGTCCCACTAGTTTTTTGGGAGGCTGTGGTATACAATCTGTTGGTGGCTGCACCTATACACTGTGTGACATCCCCTTACACAGGGCAATCAGTAGTGAGCTTAGATATGCCTTGAGTAAGAAATACAAAAATCAGCAAAAATACTAGTGGTCCCACTAGTTTTTGGGAGGCTGTGGTATACAATATGGTGGTGGCTGCACCTATAGGCTATGTTCACACTACGTAAAACTACGGCCGTAGTTCTCACCGCAGAACTACGGCTGTTGTTTTGAGGGATGGAACATAGCCTTATTTTCAATGGGATCCCGGCGGGAGTGTACACACATTGTAAGCGCTCCGGCCATGGTCCCACTAGTTTTTGGTAGGCTGTGATATAACCTGCACAATGACAGCAGAAAATTCAGTTATAAAATGCTTATTTTGACATGAATCCCTAGGATAAGTTAAAATATAACAGAACTATCATTCCGTTATTTTATCTGACAGAACTATCATTCTGTCATTAATCCGCGTCCGTTTTGCGCGAATAGCGGCTGTTATTTTAACTTGTTAACACATTGTACTTTTTCCCACCGCCCTTACTGTTTAATTCAATGGACATTTAAATTTGTATTTAAACCAGAATAATGTTCCTGAAGCCATTATTGTAGTGACACTCTACACCACAGCCGTTGTTTGATACTTAAAACAATGGCCGTTATTTTGAGTATCAACTCAAAAAACACTTATAGGTCTCTCTGCCTGTCACTCATCCTATATAATAAAGGAGAAAAACAAAGGCAAGAGGTGGCGCCTCGTGTGATACCGTTGGCATATGGTTTAGGGTGATAAGCGGTAGATTCAAGGCTTACCTTTCAGCCCCTTGGATTGGGGTATGGACGTATTTCCGTGGTTTTCTTGTCGTCCTTGCGAAGCAGTGGGAGGCTGCAGGCTAGTTCAGAGTGGTGCTACGGGATGCTCCCTGAGTGGGGGCCCGTCGGTAAGTGCAAGGATAAAGAGAAAAAAGTGCACCAATTCTCTATTTCAGCGCTGCCTTCAATAAATTCACAGGAGTAGTTGTTTAGGATGCAAAAAAGCAAAAAGCGTTTATTGAGGTAAGCACAAATATAATATTTGTGTTTACCTCAATAAACGCTTTTTGCTTTTTTGCATCCTAAACAACTACTCCTGTGAATTTGTTAAAGGCAGCGCTGAAATAGAGAATTGGTGCGCTTTTTTCTCTTTATCCTGTCACTTATCCTGGCAGAGAGCTGTTGACAGGCAGAGAACCTGATGACTAGTTGCCCCCCCCCCCCCTTCTGGCCTCACACGCCGCAATAAAACTACTTTTTCCCCCACATAAAGCTACCACTACAGGCATGGCTAGTTTGCTGGGGGAGCTGCACAGTAGATCTTTGGGGGGTGAAACTGGGAACCATATCAGCAGTTCCCTTTAAACTCACAGTGTCGGCACAGTGAACCGAATTGCAGGTTTCCCCTACCCATTGGTCATGGTTTGCCCTCTGTCTTACTAACTCTAAATTATACAGTCAGCAGCAACACAGGCATCTGCAACATTGTGCCCATGTAGAACCAGTTATTAATGCCTATTGTCATATACTTCTATAGATGCTATATAAGAATTCAAGAAATAAGTCAGCACTACATCTATGAATACCTCAGCAGCACTGGTTCGGCAATTCCAAGTACCTATGGCTATGGCTGTAACCCAGTTTTCCAGACGGTCCTCCCGCTGTATCCACCCTCTCCACGGAGCAGGCAGACAGCGGGAATCATTGCCGAGAGTTTGGGTTTGTACGCACCCAAACTTCGGCAGGTTCGGACCATCCCTAGTTCTTAGTGCCAAATGGTCAAGCAGTTCATAAAATATCTGAACTGTAGAAGTGCACGGCACTTACTAAACTTGTATTCAAATGAATTCACGTTGATAACAGGACAGAAACAGGCCAAGAGCCATTTTACATAATCAAATCAAATAAGAAACATGTGGGTACGAGATCTGACCATTGGCTGGTTAATAATGAGGTTTTGGATACATGTTTGGAAAGTGCCATTTCTACCGTTTGCGATATCATCTACTGCTTTTAGGTAACTGATACAATGATTTATTATTCAGTTGCTATATAACATTCAGATAACAGTACTACTACTGTAACTGGATGACACCAACATACCAGACCTGACCAATACCACCATAGCCTGTGATGATCTTAAGAACAGGAATCCTGAATAGGACTTGACTGGTACTCCATTCATTGTCTATAGGAGTGCCAAAGATAGCCAAGTAGTGTACATCCGATCACATACTTGAAACAGCTATAAGTCTTGGAAAACACATTGAATTTGTTCCCACACAGTGCTGTAATAGTATTAGATTTTGAAAATACATGATGTAAACATGGTGTAAAATGCACAAATAAGTAATACAGTATATATTTCTACCTTATAGATTAATCTTTATCATAGACCACCCTTGCTCAACAATCAGGTACACCATCAATGTCCACCAATGGCCAAAATGAAGGAGCTGTAGCTCCTTTAGGGTCCCCTCTCACATAGCAAATCGCAACGGATTTTACGTTGCAAGTTCGCAGGGAAATCTGCTGCAATTGCAGGCACTGTACTTTTGAATAGGATTACATACTCACAGAGGAATTTTCATCCCGCTGCAAGTATGTAAACTCCGACCCGTGGCAGCCCAGGGCATACATTACCTGGTCCATGCTCGCTCCAGAGTTTTTTTTGTGGAGTTTAAGAATAAGGTTGCATCCACTGAAACGGTCACTATTTCATTGGAAAAGAGGTTGTGGGCTTAGAATAAAATAGGTAACATGCATTTTTATATTTTAAGCCCACAAAGCTGTATTCTTAAACAGTGGCAATCCCTTTAAGTAATTTGTAAGAGATATGTTCTACCCACAAAACCGAGATGTATTTTGGTTCAATTAAACTGGATAATATGTTTCAAATAATCAGTCACTTTAATAGCCCAAATCTCTGCTCTTGAAATAAATAGCATCATTATAAGGGATAGGCACTCATGATATAATCAGCTAAATTTATTAAAAGAAGCTACCATGGATAATTGTTTTAGGTTATGAACGCACATCACATAATAAAGCAAATGTACCAGCAGTACATTCGCTTTAAAACTTTCATATGGATAGGACGGTGCCAGTGCGGGGAAGCCAGTGCCACAGTTCCCCCATACAGTGCCCTTCTGTTCCCAGGCACCAGCCGGGCGCGAAGCACTCGAGGTGATGCGGCTCCATTGATTCAATGGTGCATGAGAAGAGAATGGCGGCGAGCGCAGGTGTTTTAAAAAAGGACCGCACCACTAGGATCTCCGCACCAGCGGTGACTGGGTATTGTAAAAATAAAAGTGATGTACCTAATGGCTGTACAGGCATGTTGAAAGTTGTAGTTTTCCAACAGTTGGCAGGCCGAAGGTTCCCCATCACTGCCTAAGTGGATCTATTCTTCAAAACGGGGTCTCTTCTGGCAGTGTGGTATTGTTTGGCCAGCTCAAGTCCTTTGCAAAGTGTTTCATTTTGGGGGTGTTTTGTTTATACCTCTGGTAACAAATTTAGGCCAAAATGTTGCAAGTTAGCGTAATCCCTAGATGACTCATGACATACCGACGCTTGTTCCCAAACAACCCATAGGGTCCAGGGAGCCCTATGAAGCGAGCTCAGAAGCCGAGCTTGCTTCATAGAGGGTGAGGACAAGCTGCTATCAGCAACTGGGTCCTTACTGTTATTGACGGGACACAGCAATTGTGCTGCTGCCCATTATTAACTCCTTAAACACTACACTTAAACAATGATCTGGACCCTCACAGTGTGACTGCAGGGGTCCTGATTGATTTCCATGACTGTCGGAGGTATACTGCTTACTTCTGTACATTCAGAGCCCCAATCTTCTCATAGAGTCTGACTCTGTTAGACTCTGTGAAAAGATCACAGATAATACTAATAAATGCTATGTAATAGTCCCCTAGGGGGACTTAAGAAGTGCAAAAACAATTAAAAAATGTTTTTGAAAAATATGCAAAAGCCCCTCCCCCAATAAAATTTTAAATCACTCTCCTTTCCTATTATTTAAATAAAACATCTAAAATAATATATATATATATATATATATATATATATATATTATAGCATGTGCAGTTGTCCAATCTATTAAAATGTAACAATATTATTCCTGCACGGTGAAGAGCGTTAAGGAAAAGAGGGGAAAAAACTGGGGTTGCTGATCTTTTGTTACTATATATATATATTTAATAAGACGTTATAAAAAAAAGTCCAGCCTACACATATTCGATACCAACAAAAACTAGAGATCATTTCACCCCATAAATAGTATTTTTGGGGTTCCGTCATACATTTTATGGTACTTTGAAAGGCGCTGTTACAAAGTACTGTAAACTTGATCCTAAATAAAACAAGCCCTTACCTGGCCCTGTAGATAGAGAAATAAGCACTATAGCTGTTAGAAGATGAGAAGGAAAAAAACAAGGAAAAAAAAATTCAAAAATGAAAATTGGCCTGCTCATTTAGGTCATTTTGGGCTGTGTCATTCAATTCATTTAGCCCAATCAGACTTGAGAACTTTAGACAGATTATAACAGATATTATTATCTTTCAATGTTCGGAATTATGCTTTTTATCTCTTATCATCGCACAGTCAATAAAGCAGTCAGTCAATCATACATAGAATAAATTGAATGTTTTCTTGCACCATAACAGAAGTTCAAGTAGTAAACAGTCTCTGAACATCTGGCACAACCCTTTAGGTGGACATCACGCAACTTGAGTCTCCAAATTAAGGCCAGTTTCACACATGGGAAATCCGCTATCTCCAAAGGGAGGGGGGATACATACATAATAAAGTATGCGGAAAGTAAAGTAAAACAGTCTGTCACATAAAATAAATTAAAAAAAAATCCTAATACATGTAGTATAACAGACCAATACAGAAGATCATTGTGTAATTGAAACAGCCTAAATGATAAAAGGCCAAACACATTACCAAGAAAAAGTTATGACAGATGGAGCAGTGATTCGGCCCTAGCAGGTATATGCCCCATTTCTGCAGTGACAGCAACAGTACTGAGAAAAAGGGAACAAGCAGCTTAAACAGCACTTCTGTTAAAAAAAAAGAAGAAAGAAATGGAGCTACATAAGTCAAAAGCTTTGCGTGGGATGGGTTTGTTTGTTTCTTGGACGCATTTTTGGTTTACTCATATAATTTATAAGTACCTGTAGGCCATGTTTTATGCGTATATGTGAGTAAAGAGCTAAATTATATATTCACGCCCCAGACTGGGATGTCAGCGGTACTTTCTATGTTCACGAAGAAGCCTCCTCCCCCATGAACAGTGTAGGTCCGCCCCAGACCTGGGAGTCACTGTGATGCCCCGTTTGTCAGGCTTTGAAAGCCCATACTTAGATAGAGGCCGGCTAATACCCCTTTATGGTGCGTTCACACCTACAGGATCTGCAGCTGATTTTCTGCAGCAGATTTCATTTAAATAACTGAACACAGCATCAAATCTGCTGCAGATCTGCTGCAGATCCTGTAGGTGTGAACGCACCCTTAATGCCTGGTATCTTTCCCTCCTCATTCAAGCACTCTGTAATCACCCCGCTACTGAAAAAACCTTCTCTAGACCCATCCTGTGCAGCCAACTATCGACCTGTCTCCAATCTCCCCTTCATCTCTAAGCTCCTGGAACGTCTTGTCTACTCTCGCCTTACCCGCTATCTCTCCGATAACTCTCTTCTTGACCCTCTACAGTCTGGCTTCCGACCTCTTCACTCCACCGAAACTGCTCTCACCAAGGTGTCAAACTATCTGCTGAAGGCCAAGTCACAAGGAAACTACTCCTTGCTGATTCTCCTGGATCTCTCAGCAGCGTTTGACACTGTGGACCACCAGCTTCTCCTCTCCATGCTCAGCTCTCTTGGTCTTAAGGACTCTGTTCTCTCCTGGTTTTCTTTCTACCTCTCTGACCGCTCCTTCAGTGTGACCTTCTCTGGCTCTGCTTCTTCTCCCTTACCTCTTACTGTTGGGGTTCCCCAGGGGTCAGTCATGGGTCCCCTCCTCTTCTCCCTCTATACAGCCCCCATCGGACAGACCATCAGCAGGTTTGGCCTGCAATACCATCTCTATGCTGATGACACCCAGTTATATACCTCCTCCCGCGACATCTCCCCTGCCTTCCTGCAAAATACAAGTGACTGGCTATCTGCTCTCTCTAACACTATGACCTCTCTGTTCCTCAAACTTAATTTCTCTAAAACTGAACTTCTTGTATTTCCTCCCTCTAACAAACCTAAACCCGACATCTCACTCTCAGTCTGTGGTACTAGCATAACTCCTGTGCATCAAGCTCGATGTCTGGGGGTCATGCTAGATTCTGACCTATCCTTCACTCCCTATATCCAAGCTCTTACACGCTCCTGTCATCTTCATCTCAAAAACATCTCCAGAATCAGTCCATTTCTCACCACTGACACCACTCAGACTCTTACTGTCGCCCTTATCCATTCCCGTCTTGACTACTGTAACTCCCTACTAATCGGTCTTCCTTTCTCTAAGCTTTCCCCTCTCCAGTCTATCCTGAACGCAGCAGCCAGGCTAATCTTCCTCTCCAGCCGCTATACCGACGTCTCCCTTCTGTGCCAGTCACTGCACTGGTTACCCATTACATATAGAACACAGTTAAAAATTCCTCACCCTCACCCATAAAGCTCTCCACAACTCTGCCCCTCCATATATCTCCTCCCTCATCTCCACCTATCATCCTTCCCGTGCTCTGCGTTCTGCTAATGATCTTACACTAACCTCTTCTTTAATCAGAACTTCTCATTCCTGCCTCCAAGACTTCTCTCGTGCTGCACCAGTTCTCTGGAACTCTTTACCCAAAGACCTCAGACTTATTTCCAACATCCCCAGTTTTAAGCGCGCCCTGAAGACCCATCTCTTCAGGCGTGCTTATAACATTTCGTAATCTCGTCTCCCTTTGCTATCCCCTCTCTATAACTTCTTTGGTGCTAGGTACACTGTCCTTGTTATCTGAGCTTAGAAAATGGAATGTGACTGGCTTGCCCAGCCGCCTATAGGCACTTAGAGACTCCATGTACAATGACTGGAACATTGACAAATAAAGCTCTTGTTGCCTCTCGTGTTACTCCTAGTCATCCTAGCCTGTAAGCTCTTGAGAGCAGGTCACTAATTTGTTATTGTAATTTATTCATTGTATAATTTAATATATAACCTGTAATGTATTTATATATTTAAATAAGCGCTGCGGAATCTGTTGGCGCTATACAAATAAATATTATTATTATTATTATTATAAGGCTTGGTTTACACTGTGTTTTTCCTATCTGTTCAACGTTTCCGTTTTTAATTAGTTATTTTTAACGGACAGAAGACATAGTCAACACTATTTTTTGTATGTTAAAAAAAAACACATCCATGTTGATCTGTTTTTTTTTTTTAATCATGGAAATCAATGGAAAAAATGGATCCAAACGGATGGCACACAATGGCATCCGTTCTTTCCATAAAACGTATGCGTTTAATGGATAGAAAAACCGTAATGTGAACCTAGCCTATAAGAGACAGATCATAAATGTTATACAGGCAAGATATAAGGGCGCACCCACACTGTTATGGACACTACTGTGAATAACAGAAATGCACAAAAGGTGCTGTGTCCATATGGGATCCAACAGGGTAACTAGGTTAGCAGTTTTCCATAGACTATATCGAGACATGCGGCGCTTACTCCATCACCGGCACATCACCCAGCAGGGGTATATATAATGCTCCCATCGGGCGACCCTGTGTCACAGAACACCAGAGACAAAGTTATCCTCACTGACTATTGGATGTGAGTGCCTGCAGGTACAATGACTTATGCATAACATGTGCTAGCCATAAAAACTCTAATACCTACAATGTATATATATTTTTTATGATGATGTATGTTTAGCACCCTTCTGTTAGTTTATTTGTGTATTTTGAATGTAGCCCCGCCCCTAGGGGGCGTGTCTGGCGCCAATTCCAAGGATTGCTGTACTATTTAATACCTGCCTATCCACACCATTGTATGCACTGCTATTCTGATGAAGAGGACCTCTGTTCCTCGAAACGCGTAAATATTGTGCACTTTTAATAAATATTTTTACTTTATTCAGCCTCTAATTGGAGTCTTTTGGGCAGCGCTAACATTTATGGATTAGCCACGCACCATTTTTGTACCTAGACTAGCCTTATGCATAACATGAGACATAACAAACGAACTGAGTAACGTAGCAATAATTTGTATTCAAATATCTTAAAATACAAAAAAGCAAAACAAAATTGAATTAACACTATAAAAAACAGGGTGGCAATCCTGGAGAGATGTCACATATTACATAGCTGTGAAAGAGCAGTCCATACAAAAGAAGGTTTTCCCCCATGTGATTCTCATGCACTCAGCACTTTATACCCAGTACCAGTGTTCTTTTGTATGAACTGCTCTTTCACAGCTTTGTAATATGTGACATCTCTCCAGGATTGCCATCCTGTTTTTTATAGTGTTGATTCAATTTTGTTTTGCTTTTTTGTATTTTAAGATATTTGAATAAAAATTATTGCTACATTACTCAGTTCGTTTTTTGTTTTTTTTTGTTTAGTTTGGCATTGAGGTATTGAGGTAGCATTAAGGCTCAGGCTTTCAACGACTTAGTTTTACAAATTTAGTGGTTTTACATGTAATAGTGGTTGCCTATTGTTTATGCTGTTTTGGCTAATAACATGAGACATAGCCCACTGGTCCACTGCTCAGCCAATCCATAACAAGTTGCATTATCATATACAAGGATACAAAATTCACTAAATTCGCTACCATGAAAACCAGACCAGAAAAATGTGTTACATGAGAAACGCACAAAACATTGAATAATGTAAAGATTAAAAAAATATAATATCAGTCCATTGCAGAGAAGGATGTTAGTAGTCAGGCATTATATATTCAGTTTTCCGATTTACATTCTATGAAAGAAAAGGAACAAAGACTTGGTACAGATCGGAGGTAGAGTATGCACATGCACATAATACACATTTATGGTTCCTACATTGACATGCGAGTATGATGGAGTATAACGTATGAGTTTGATTTACAATATACAATTGAGTAACACTTTTTATTTCAACAATATAGTTGTTTGAGTTTCCGCTCACCTGATCCTGGGTAGCCAGCTCACTTGTAATGAAGATTCCAGGAAGGATGTGAGGATACAGCACATACAAAAGATGAAAAAAATGTTAAAACATAACTTTTAATTCATGTTCAAGATTAAAAACGAGGCCCACTAACTGGAGCACTGCGGCTAGACGATGCGTTTCGCGCATGCGAGCTTAATCATGATTCCCTGGTTCCTTTTCTTCAGGGAAGGCAGTCATGGAAAATAACTTCCTCTCTGGTGTTCCGTGACACACATGCAGCTCACCTGATGTGGACATTTTATATGCCCCTTATGGGTGATGTGCCAGTGATGGAGTATGTGTGTGTATATTCCATGGGAAACTGCTATCCTAGATACCCTGTTGGATCCTATACAGACACAACGCCTTTGGTGCGATTCTGTTATTTACAGTAGTGTCCATAACGGTGTGGCTGCGCCCTTATATCTTGCCTGTATAACATATATGATCTGATTCTTATAGCTGCCATTCTCTTGTATACATTAAGCTTATCTGAGGATGATACATTCTTACTCATAGAGATTCTATGCCATATGGCTAGGAAAGATATGGTAACATGAAGGTATGGGCGCTTTGCCCCTTTCCATCATGGTGTCCATATGACAGGACCAGGACTTTGCATGCACAGGATTTCTCCAACTAATGCGGGATTTGCACTGTTTGGAAACCCAGCGGACTGTTTGTACCTCGCATGGAGAGAGCGGGTGGCAGGACTGATCAGATGTGATGTAAATATTTTTTGATTTTGAGATGGAGTGTTAGGTCCTATTCACACTACGGAATCGACGCCGAGATTCCATGCGGAAAACCATGCAGAGAGTTGCAGAGAGCAGAGGCGCGCAAGCCGTCCTGTTCAAACAGACTGAAGGCACAATCCGTCATTGAGTCCGCGAAAAGGGGGGTGAGTTACCGCACAGAATCTCTGCGCCCATTCCGTAGTGTACACGGGGTCTTACAGAGTGATATAAAGTAACTGGAGTGTGTATTATGTTCACTACTTGAAAAAGGTTACTATCGCAACGTCTTAGTCATGTTTGTATTACATTTACAGTGTTGTCTGTCATGATCATAATTAACAGCCGTCATTATCAAACAACGGGTCCATAGCCTTAAGGGTGCCTTCACACCTACCGGATCCACAGCGGATCTCACTTCTGCGGATTCGAAGCGAGAACCGCTGCGGATCCGGTATCAATTCACCCCTATGATAGCACATATTCGCAGCGGGATTAACATCCCGCTGTGAATATGTGCTTTAACTCCCTGGTGCCCGCAGCCCCGCCGTCGCATCCCCCATCCCCGGCGGTGGCACATCCCCCCCATCCCGGCCACATCCCCCCATCAGCCCATCTCCGGCCCTCCACCGCGAGCATACATTACCTGCTGATCTGAGCGGGACCGGAGCCGGCAGCCTCACTGCAGCCGCGGGCTGTCGGTGGGCTGATGGGGGGATGTGGCGGGATGGGGGGATGCGCCGGGGATGCGGCGGCGGGGCTGCGGGCACCAGGGAGTCAAAGGGGAGTCATAGGGGAGAATTGATACCGGATCCGCAGCGGTTCTCGCTTCGAATCCGCAGAAGTGAGATCCGCTGTGGATCCGGTAGGTGTGAAGGCACCCTAAAGGGGTATTTCGGGGAAAATTAACTTTTCCCCTATCCACATCCCAATTCATCATAATTGAGGGTCACAGAACGGACGGTCTCATATGCCATGTGAACATGGCCTTAAGCTGTTTTTCAGAGTGAATGAAAGTTTTTGAAACTGCAGTGATTATTACTACTTTTGCTACACTCTTTTATGTTCCAGACTCTATTTGAAACCTGACTATTCAAGTAGTTGTCATTTTCTCTTTTACTAAATTCCAAATCATTACTAACCTATTTATAATTGGAATTGTCGGACCATGTTGTATGTCCAAAAAAACGTTGAATAGGTTCTGTCTGCTTTACAGTATATTGAGTTTCTTATTATTGAAGCATTATATACTGCAAAGCACTGATGACACATACACTAAGCATTGTTGTTCTTAGGATCTAGTAGCTCTGCCATCTGGAGTGGTTGTTATTGTTTCATAAGTACATAGGTAAAACAAAGGTAAGCTACTGTTTTGAGAAATGGAGTTTTAGAGCTTTAAATGTTCTGTTTACTGAGCAGAAATATGACATAGAAGAAAGAAAAGGTTTTTTTTTTCATTAATAGTTATAATAAAAACAGATTAGTCATATTTATAAACAAAATAATGGCTTCCATCATAACCACATATTTTTATCCCTTTGATTGCTACAAAAGGTCATTTGAACTTGCATAATTTTTTTGTCAACAAGGGCAATATGGTGAAAGGGTTTCTTTCACTGGAGACATTGGAATTTTTTTGGCGGCCTAAAAAAAAATGCCAGAACTTTGCCCACCCCGATGTGAACAGGGGGAGAATTCTATCATGCCAGCACTAAACTGTACATTCCTGAGCCGCAAAGCATTGCAAAAAGGGACGCACAGTTATGTTCATGGTCTTAAACAGCTTCAGGCTATGTTCACACTATGTATGTGTGTGGCTGTATTTTTTATACGGCTGGAAATGTGCGGCTGAAACTACGGCCGTGGGAAAAAATAGACATGCGGCTGAAAACATACGGTCATTTACTTGGAAATCTGGTTCAACTAAAAATAACAAATAAAATCTTAAGAAAGTGATGCAAACACCTCTGGGAAAGCAGGGAAACAGTTTACATGAATTGCTAGTACCGGGGTTTGCGATCCTCTGCAGTATGCCGATGCCGATGCCTCTCATGGTTAATATATTTAATTATTAAAACACATTTTCGTTGTAATAAAGTCCCTTTTATTGTTCAATAATTAAATTTAAACGAATCCATCATTTTGCAATTAAATATACTGTTAAAATAAATATATATATATAAATAAAATGTATATATATATATATATATATATATATATATATTTATTTTTTGACAGTATATTTAATTGCACAATAATGGATTCGTTTAAATTAAATTATTAAACAACGAAACAGTTTTTATTACAACGAAAATGTGTTTTATTAATTAAATATTAATTAGTACAGGAAGCTCCAGTAAGCCGTTAATTCATATTGCCGGCAATAGAGCATACTGTACTAATCATCACTTTACTTTAATTAAAACATCAAATGTTTCTTCTAATTATGTTATCACAATAGTATTATTAGAAGAAACATTTAGAATTATATGTGCGCTCAGCTGATTGGCTGATCGGCTGAGCGCACATATAATTAGCGGGTCCGCAGCACAGTGACTTCATTGTGCTGCGGACCAGCGAAGAGGACACATCGGGGTGAGTATACAGCTCTCCCCACCCCCTCCCCTGCACTGCACCCCTCCCAGCAAGGAAGGGGGGTCACTTAACCCCTTCCTTGCTGGGATGGGTGCAGTCTGACATCAGTCTGGCCCCCAAAGGGTTAAGGGGGATGCAATACATCCTCCCTTAACCCCTTGGGGGCAAGACTGTAAGCAGCGATCTGTAAAGATGCTGCGTACTGTAAGGTGCACAACACCGCTCACAATGATGGGTGTTGTGCTCCTGTTTGTGTGTTTTTTGTGTGTTTCTCCCTTTTTGTTTTTCAGATATCGGTATCCTGTGGACTACGTCGATGACCAGCGGTTGTTTTTTGTTGTTTTTTTTTATAAAATGGTCAATGAGGGGTGTGGGGGTGTTTTTATTTGAATAAAACATTTTTTTAACTTGTGTCTTGTCTTTATTTCTTTACTTTATAGATTTAGTAGTGGAAGCCGTCTAATAGACGGAATCCATTACTAAGTCGGGGCCTAGTATTAGCCGGTATAAAATCGCTAACAATAACCCCCCATTATTACCCCAGTACCCAATGCCACCAGGGGTACTGGGAAGAGCCGGGTGCCAGTGGTCCCGGAGCGTCAAAATTGGCGCTCCTGGACCGGGCGGCAGCAGGCTGGTAAGATTTAGGCTGGGGAGGGCCTAAACCAATGGCTCTTCCCACCCTGGTGTTACCAGGCTGCTGTCGTTTGGTTTTTAACCCGGCTGGTTTTTTAATTATTTATTTATTTAAAAAAAACGCATAGGGTCCCCCCTATTTTTATAACCAGCTGGGTTAAAAACCAAACGACAGCAGCCTGGTAACACCAGGGTGGGAAGAGCCATTGGTTTAGGCCCTCCCCAGCCTAAATCTTACCAGCCTGCTGCCGCCCGATCCAGAAGCGCCAATTTTGACGCTCCGGGACCACTGGCACCCGGATCTTCCCAGTACCCCTGGTGGCATTGGGTACTGGGGTAATAATGGGGGGTTAGTGTTATCCATTTTATACCGGCTAACACTTGGCCCCGACTTAGTAATGGATTCCGTCTATTAGACGGCTTTCACTACTAAGTCTATAAAGTAAAGAAATAAAGACAACACACAAGTTAAAAAAATTTTTTATTCAAATAAAAACACCCCCACACCCCTCATTGACCATTTTATTAAAAAAAAACAACAAACAACCGCTGGTCATCGACGTAGTCCACGGAATCCGACGTAATCCACAGGATACCGATATCTGAAAAACAAAAAGGGAGAAACACACAAAAAACACACAAACAGGAGCACAACACCCATCATTGTGAGCGGTGTTGTGCTCCTTACAGTATGCAGCATCTTTACAGATCGCTGCTTACAGTCTGGCCCCCAAGGGGTTAAGGGAGGATGTATTGCATCCCCCTTAACCCCTTGGGGGCCAGACTGATGTCAGACTGCACCCATCCCAGCAAGGAAGGGGTTAAGTGACCCCCCTTCCTTGCTGGGAGGGGTGCAGTGCTGGGGAGGGGGTGGGGAGAGCTCTATACTCACCCCGATGTGTCCTCTTCGCTGGTCCGCAGCACAATGAAGTCACTGTGCTGCGGACCCGCTAATTATATGTACGCTCAGCCGATCAGCCAATCAGCTGAGCGCACATATAATTCTAAATGTTTCTTCTAATAATGCTATTGTGATAACATATATGTTAATAGAAGAAACATTTGATGTTTTAATTAAAGTAAAGTGATGATTAGTACAGAATGCTCTATTGCCGGCAATATGAATTAACGGCTTACTGGAGCTTCCTGTACTAATTAATATTTAATTAATAAAACACATTTTCGTTGAAATAAAATCAGTTTCGTTGTTCAATAATTTAATTCTAACGAATCCATCATTGTGCAATTAAATATACTGTCAAAAAATAAATATATATATAAATATACATTTATTTATATATATATATATATATATTTATTTTAACAGTATATTTAATTGCACAATGATGGATTCGTTAGAATTAAATTATTGAACAACGAAAGGCACTTTATTACAACGAAAATGTGTTTTATTAATTAAATATTAATTAGTACAGGAAGCTCCAGTAAGCCGTTAATTCATATTCATTAATACATAGTGTGCACTGTGCAGCCATATATCGTATACTTTCCAGCGTACGCATGAACCGGAAAAATCCGGCCGATGATTTACCGCCCGCAATACAGCCGCACAGGTACAGAGTGTGAACCTAGCCTAAAGGTTTTGATCTTGCCCCCCTTTTCCCTTTCTTTTCTCCAGACTATACAAATGTAGATCTTCAAGTTTTTCCGAAAATGTCTCACACCCTCTACCATTTTTGTGGCCAGCAGACAGGTAGGTCTTTTGTTATTTTTTCCTATTTACTCCTAGATAACATCTGGCTACAGTGTTTTTGACCCAAAAAATAGCAGGAGCCAATATTAGTTGCATTTTTTTTTTTAACAAAAAGCTGATTTGTGGAGATCTCCCTATGGACTATACCCCTTGGCTATATACCTTCTCATCCTGGACTGTACCCTACTCTTGTGGACCACACTTGTAGAACAACCTGGAGTCCTCTAGTGGCAGAAGTCCAGATTCTGCATCCTGGAATGGGGTAAAGGATGAAGACCAAGAAAGGTTCAAACTAGCTGTCTGTTACACTGATACAGCTAGTGCTGCTTCATTGTATGAGAGGGGGCTTGATGATCATGTATAATCATATATTATCCATTCCAGTTTAGCTGAAAATGGAAAAAAAACTGTGAACTTAACCCCTTAAGGACCGGGCCTGAAATGGCCTTAAGGACAGAGGCAAATTTTATGAATATGACCTGTGTCACTTTATTCATTAATAACTTCGGGATGCTTTTACCTACCCGGCTGATTCTGAGACGGTTTTCTCGTGACATATTGTACTTTACATTTCTGTAAATTGGAGTCAATACTTATAACGAATCTTTATGGAAAAAAAAAATCAAAATAACGTGAAAAATTGCATTTTTCCAACTTTGAAACTTTTCTGTTTGTACAAAAAAATGGTTTTGCCACATAAATTATATATTAAATAGCATTAGCAATATGTCAATTTATTCAGACAATAGGAAGCCTAAAACGTTAGCAGCAATTTTCCAAATTTTCACTAATATTTCAAAATTAGATCTTTTTAGGGACCTGTTTAGGTTTAAAGTGTATTTGAGGGGACTGTATGTTAGAAAGCCCCACAAAGCACCCCATTTCAGAAACTGCACCCCCCAAACTCTGCTAAAGCACATCCAAAACTTTTTTTTAACCCTTTAGGTGAGTCACAGAAATAAAAGTTAAGTGTGTTAGAAATTTTAAAATTTTAATTTTCTGTGCAGGGATTTTATTGTAATCCAATATCTTTCATAATTATAAACCTATTACCAGATAACTGCACCCCAATATTGATTGCCCCGTTTCTATAGTTTATAGAAATATTCCATATGTGGCCCTATTACGCTCCTTGACGCAACCACAAGCCTCAGATATAAAGGAGCGCCTAGTTATATTTGGTCATTTCTGACTGTACCACTTCAGGTTGGCAGAGGCTCTGGGGTGCCAAAACATAAAAAACACCCCTAAAGGGACACCATTTAGAAAACTACACCTCTCGAGGAATGTAACAAGGGGCGCAGTGAGCATTTGGACCCCAAAGGTGCATCACAGAATTTCAGAACAATGTGGCGTGAAAAATGAAAAATTTAACTTTTTACACTAAAGCGTTGTTCTAGCCTTCAATTTTTAATTTTTACAAGGGTATGAAAGAAAAAAAGAAACGCAAAACGTGTAGCGCAGTTTCTCCCGAGTACGGAAATACCCCACATGTGTACATAAAGTGCCAAGCGGGCACAGCATGAGCCTCCAAAGGGAAGGAGCGTCAATTGGCTTTTGGAAGCTGGATTTGACTGGAATGGATTTCAAAGGGCCATGTTACATACACAGAGCTCCCATACAGCCAAAACAGTGGAAACCCCCACAAGTGACCCCATTCTTGAAAGTACACCCCTCATTTTTTCACTTTCACAGCACAAATGTGTCCGTTATCAAGGGGTCCATATCCTCACTGCACCCCTTTTTAGATTCCTTGAGGTTTGTAGTTTAGAGAATGTGGTCACTTGTGGGGGGTTTTCACTGTCTTGGCAGCATGAGGGCTTTGTAAATGCGACATGGCGTTTGTCATCCATTCAGGCCAAATCCAGCCTCCAAAATCCAAATGGCGCTCCTTCCCTTCGGAGGCTTGCCCTGCACCCACATGGCACTTTCTGTCCACATGTGGGGTATTTACGGACTCGGGGGAAATTGCTCTACACATATTGTCTTTTTTTCTCTTTCAACCCCTTGTGAAAATGAAAAATTCAAGGCTAGACCAACATTATAGTGTAAAAAATTTTATATTTCATTTTCATGCCACATTGTTCCACATTTGTGCCCGTCACCAGTGGGGCCCATATGCTCACTACACCCCTTTTTACATTCCTTGTGGGGTGTAGTTTCCATAATGGGGTTACTTGTGGGGAGTTTAAACTGTCTTGGCAACACAGGAGCCTTTTAAATGAAACATGACCTTCGAAATCTATTCCAGCTAAATCTAGCCTCCAAAAGCCAAATGGCGCTCTTTGCCTTAGGAGGCTTGTCCTGCAACAGCATGGCGCTTTATGTCCACATGTGGGGTATTTTCGTACTCAGGGGAAATTGCTCTACATATTTTGTGTTTTTTTTTTATCTTTTAACCCCTTTTGAAAAGAAAAAAATCAAGACAAGATCAATGATTTAGTGTAAAAATTTAAATTTTACACTAAATGTTGGTCTAGCCTTGATTTTTTCCATTTCCACAAGGGTTTAAAAAAGTAAATGAACATAAATTGTGTAGGGTAATTTCCCTTGAGTACGAAAATACCCCACATGTGGACATAATGTGCCATATGGGCACAGGGCAAACCACCAAAGGGACAGCGCCATTTAGAGTCTGGAATGGAGGATGGAGGCCTTGTTGCAATTACAAAGCCCAGCACAGTAGAAACCACCCAAAGGTAGTTTTTTCGTAACATTGCCTCCCAGATGTCCAAATGGTCTAACTTACCTCTTTCCCTCATTGGGAGAATAAATTCAAATGAATGTTCTCCCCTGTTTTTTATACTTGCTTGAAACTCTTCCTGTCACGGTCCCACGGTCAGCCCTACAGAGATTTCAGGGTTCCCTGCTACCGTTTGTTTGGGGTGGGGGGCGCCATCGAGTGTTGAAATCTGTTCTGTGTGCTGGAAAGGCCCATGGTGGACTTTTCTTCCCAGATATGTATAAATACTATCTGGCTGTTCATCTACGTAGGATAGCGTCCTGGACCTCTCTCCAGGCCTACAATAAATGGACTGAAATTGAAAAGCTTTGGCTGGCGCCCCCACACACCCGAGTGAGCTAATTTTTTCTCCTGAATATGCAGGTACAACAGACTGGCTTTTGTGTCCCATGTGTCACACCAGGGAAACCTGGTTACAGGCGGTTGGCAGTTTCCCTCTAAAGTCTACCCCTTCTCTTCTAACCCCTTTTCTATACACTGATCTGTTGCAGGGGAGTTATGACCAAACAACCATATGGCCATGGCAAAAAGCCTGTCTGTTTCATTTTGCAGATGTGGCGTGTCCATTTACACGGAAGGTATTATCGTTTTAAGCCCAACCAACCATTTGCCAAGCCCACCATGTTTGAGCTCCTCTGCAAAAATTCATCTGCTACTGAAGGTTTAATATCCTCCATTTATTCTATTTTAAACTCCTCTACAGATTTAACTGACCGTGTCCACTCCATATGCTTAAATAGGAACAGTATCTCGGTAAATCCATCCCCTTGAGTATTTGGCAGATTATTTGGTCGCAAGTAGCCAAATCATCATTTTGCATAGCTTATAGGGAAAATCAGTACAAGATATTATTTCACTGGTATCACACCCCGGACCTCTCGCACCATTTGTTCCCTGCGACCCCCTCTATCTGTTTTCTTATTCTCTCTATGTAGTTAAACTGTATTCCAGAACATTCTTCTGTTTTCTATATAAGTGACATATGATCCTGTTAATTCAGTTATAGTCCCTATTATAACACCATGAGAGTATTTCGCACTCATGGGCCTATATGAACCATCGCTACATGATTACATGTGACCATGCCCTCCTTTGTTGGTGTACTGAATTGATTGCTCATTCATGCTTTACCTGTCACTTACAACTCTCTGTTTCTCATACTTGTTTTCTAAAACTTATTAAAAACAAACAATTAAAAAAAAAAGGCTGGATTTAGCTAGAATGGATGATGAACGCCATGTCGCATTTACAGAGCCGTCGTGTTGCCAAAACACTGGAACCCCCCACAAGTGATTCCATTCTGGAAACTACACCTCTCAAGGAATCTAACAAAGGATGCAGTGAGCATATGAACCCCACTGGTGACGGGCACATATGTAGAACATGTGGTGTGAAAATAAAAAATACAATTTTTTTCATTTTCACAGCACAAATGTGTCTGTCACCAGGGGGCCATATCCCCGCTGCACCCCTTGTTAGATTCCTTATGGGGTGTAGTTTCCAGAATGTGGTCACTTGTGGGGGGTTTCTACTGTCCTAGCAGCACAGAGGCTTTGTAATTGCATCATGGCAAGACTCTAATGGGAATGGGGGCCATGCCTATTTAGTTGGGGAAAAGGGACAATTTTTTATTTATTTAGGGGTATTAGGCCAATTGTTAGTTTATAGGGTTGAAATGGACCGGAGTCCATCAAGTTTAACCTGTGTTGATCCAGAGGAAGGCAAAAAACCCTTGTGAGGCAGACAGCAGTAGCCTCATCACAGAGGAAAAATTCCTTCCCGACTCCAAAATGGCAATCAGAATAATCCCTGGATCAACGTTACCCCTGAAATAGGAATAAGGGGAAGAATTTAGAAAATTAAGAACTCCAATGACGTATTGAAGCGATCCTGTATGCAGAGGCCGGGGTGATCAGGACAGGTGTCACACTGGAAAATGGTGTCCTTCCTGATCACCCTGTTATGGCACACTCTGCACTTCTTCTGAAATCCCCCCTTTTTTCCAGTGTGCGGGACGTCACCTGGAAAATGTTGCCCTGGTACGATACGGGGTCCTTCATATCCAGAAGCGCTGGGTCCGCTCCATGGCTGCTAAATATTAGTTCTCTAATTACTGCATCTGATATTTTCGGATCGTGCCGCAAGCTACAGTAGCTCAAGCAGCGAGGGACCGGAAGAGGGGGATGCTGGTATAAAAGTTATCCCAGTACTGGTGGTAACCTTTATCCAGCAGTGGGAAGATCAGTTCCTGAACGATCTTTCCACTTACTTCGAGGATGGGGGGCATCTGGGGTCTGGATTCGGGTGTCCCTTCCTTTATACACTCTAAGGGTACCTGCACACTGCGGAATGGCGAAGGATAACCCGTTGCGGATTCCGCAGCTGGCACCCGCCGGTGGACTAATGCGGGCATGCGCGTCTCCGCCCGTGTCATAGACTCCATTCTATGCACTGGCAAATTCCGCCCTCCGGCCAAAGAATGAACGTGTTCATTCTTTGGTTGGATGACGGAATCTGCCCGTGCATAGAATGGAGTCTATGACACGGGCGGAGACACGCGCGCCCGCATCAGTCCACCGGCGGGTGCCAGCTGCGGAATGCACAAAGGGTTATTCTTCGCCATTCCGCAGTGTGCAGGTACCCTAAATCTGTAAGTGGACCCTGAGGTACTCTCGCAGAGTTTGTAGAATTTTACGCCATACCGTGATCTCTTATTGAGAAGGTACTGGCGGAAGAGACGCTACGATACCCCCAGACACGCCACTGGATAATGATGAGGAGGATGAATGGAGGAAAAAAGGATCCCCCCATTCATCCTCACTGGCTGTTTCGGTGTCGGAGGCAATAATTGCCCATGCCTCCTCTACAGAAAACACCATGGGGGCCATCTTTATTCGGGGATTAGTATATGGGGTATGTAAATGTGTACGTGCATGCTCTCGTGCAATACTTACGCACGATGCTGATCAACACTCAACAGCGTTAGGGCACATTAAAAAAAAAATAATAATTTTGGGAAAAAAACACCTTTTACCACAAAGCAACTGATCAATGTATAATTTACACTTACGCGATCGTGGCGGTGGCACCGGCGTCATCTTTTCACAGTATACCAATGGCGATTGGTGCTGTCTCGGACAGCACCAATCGCCATTGCTTTCCGGGTTACCGATGACCCGGAAAGCTGTTTTTCAGTTGCTATCGGCTGATCTGAATTGATCAGCCAATAGCAGCGATCGTCAGCATGGGGGGGTTAACCACCCCCCGTGCTGACCAGCAGAGATGGCCTGCTATACATTATAGCAGGCCATCTTCCCCGGTCGCTGTTTCTCTACCTGCCTGGAACCTAGAAGATCAGAGCACCGGTCCAATGGGGATCCGACTGGGCTCTTGGTCATCATAAAAGAAAGCTAAGCCAGTCTCCCAGGGCTGGCTATAAGGTTTCATACCCTGGTCCCAGCTCCCCCTGTCTGTTTCTGCGATCCCCATACTAACTCCCTCTGCTTGCTCGACTTTGTTACCTGACCTCTTGCTTGACTTTTTGACTATCCAACTGTAACCTGATTTTGTACTATGCTGCCCATCTGGTTCTGGATCTGATATTGTGTTTGTTTGTCTGTCTTGTTCTGTGTGCATGTATCTAGTACAGGGAACGTCTTTGTGGTTGTCCGCGGCTGCCTAGGGCCGTTTGTCGCAAGTAGGTAGAGACAGTTGGTGGGATTGGTATTAGGGCTCACTGTTGTGTCTTGCCCCTATCTCCCCTTAGATAGGAAGTCTTTTCTTTTGCACTGCATATATACTAAATAATATTAATTTTAAAAGTTGTTAATTAACATATTCAGAGAAATGTCTTATAAAACATATTACCAAAATTAATAAAGAAAGTAGTTATTTTGGCCTTCCATTGGAGATGATAGATAATATAATTTTTAAATCTTTTAATGGTACATGAAATTAATGCTTCCCTTTTAAAATCTCACATTTCCCCCATCCTGTTTGATCACATTGTAAATGTACTTTAGAACTTATGCTTGACACCCTAAAATTACAGCATTATAAGCAGTTCCAAAAGCTTCTCCAGAACAGGATATTACATTTTATTTATTAACTCCTGAAGATAATCCCTGCCTGAAAAGATTAAAAACAACTTTTAATAAAAGTGTACCTGTCATAATTATAGATGCATTTCCATATACATAAAGACCTGACCTTCTGGTTTAGCAGAGGTCCTGCCAGTGATCCAGATCCGGAAAGTCCGATCGTGACAGGTGTGTGTGTGAGGGATATTATACTTACAGGGGCTTGGAGGGGTCTAGCGGAAGGGCTGGCACAATAGAGGCACAAGTTTTGCTCCTAATGGCGACCTTTCTCCTCTGGTGTCAGGCAAACTCTCTCGAACTGCATGGGTTCCTCGGACCCTGGGGTGGATGAAGGAGTGGGCGCCTTTTGGAATGCTGGAGCCAGCCGCATTGTGCAGCGAAGACAGAGCAACTTGCGTTCTTGAAGGACCGCCTCCTCTATCTCGGAGAAACGGAGTGGCCAGATGGATCACGTCATTTAAGGAGGACGGGAGGTCCTGGCTGGAAAACACGTCCTTCACTCGATTGGAAAGACCCTTCATGAAGTCAGCCTCTAGGGCTGCATTATTCCAGTTGAGTTCGTCAGCCAGCATGCAGAATTTTGCTGGATAGTCACCAACAGAACAGTTCCTCAAATTGAGGAGGGCGGGCTCTGCAGAAGATGCTCAGATTGGCTCCTTGAACACACATCAGAACTCTCAATAGGAAAGCTTGGAGATTAGCGGTGACTGGGTCATCCTGATCCCACAGTGGTGTTGGTCAGGTCAAGGCCTTCCCCTTAAGGTATTTTTTAACACAAGTTGATTTAAAGCATAACTATAATTTCAGTAGCCAAAAAATGAAATTCCTCAAATAAAAAGCCCTCGTGTTACCCTTTAAAAAGAGCCCTAAACTGCATTGATAGTGTGTGCGCTCGCTGAGATATCCCCAGTTGTTTGGCTCAGAGGAATAAATGAATTTTTCTCCTGGCTGAGAGAAAGTGGGCGTGGCCTATCCCTCATCTCCCTGGCTGGGTCCCTCCATTCACTGAGCAGCACCTTAGCAGATGTATTACACATAGCAGGATCAGATACAGCCCCAACATACAGTATCACAATAAAAGATTAGATACAGAGCCCCAGCAGATGGTATCACACAGAGTGGCATCAGATACAGATACAGATCAGATACAGTGGCATCAGATACAGATCAGACCAGATACAGTCATCTGCTCTCATTACACTGTAGGATAATGTCAGCCATGGACGTGGGGGCACCTGCTGCAGACATCTGATGTATAATGATGTATAAGTGAATGTTATATATACTATGGAAGGACTACAGTTGTGTTGTGCTGGGACTTGTAGTCCTCCCCTCAGTGACTCACCCACTCTCCCTCATGCAGTACATTGGAGTCATGGTGGCACTGGATACACTTGTCCCTCCATCCAGCTCTTCCCCTGCGCTGCTCCTCACACACAACACCTTCAGCTCTGCTTAGTCACCTCTGTGAGGGGAGGGGGGAGAACGTGCTGCTAGGAGGTGAGGGGAGGGGGGAGGGGGTTTTGTTTATGTGTGTGTCAGGGCTGTTATCTGATGCTCCTGTTAGAGTCTGTACTCTAAGTACAGAACTCCAGGGAGGGGGCATGTCCAGCAGGAATGCAGAAATAAATCAGAGGCAAAGAGAGCTCTGAGGGGACTTTTGGCTTTATGTATTTAAAAAACTGTTCATTTTAGGTTATTAATGTATATTGCAAAAAGTCTTATCATGACCTAAGCTAACTAAAACGGTCAAAATATTTTATAGTTGCGCTTTAAAGATTTTTTTTTTTTTTTTTTGCTGGAGTATCACTTATTTATATTGACAAAAGCCCTCTCTTAAAAAATGTATATACTTGCTGACACATGTCATGCATGGGGATAGAAAAGGAGCCCTTTTATCCTGCCACCCTATATATCTATATATTCTATGGTGGTTAACACCCATCAATATTAAGAACTATTTATAATATACTCTCTGCCTTTGAAGAAGATCAATCAGCAAGATTGTGCTAATATTTAAAAGGCAACTCTCTTTCTCTCTCTCTCTCTCTCTCTCTCTCTCTCTCGCTTCTGATGTTCTTGGTCAGGAAAACGCCCCTCACCACGTTTTCAGTTTAACTTCTGCTCCATTTTGAAAATATTTGCTCTACCAAATGAAAATAGTTGTTCCCTTTTAGGCTATGTTCCCACGTAGTAAGAGACCGGCCGTTCCCTGACCTGGCCGTGTCACAGAACAGCCGATGTCAGAAAAGAGCATCCCGCCGGTACTGCAGTACCGGCCGGATGATCTTTACAGCCGCAGAATTTGGATGCGGGCACATCCGAATTCCCCACTGCATCCAATGGAGCATGTGGTCGGAGCCGCACGCTCCATTTTGTAAACTGCCAGGGTTTTCTGTGGCTGCTATTCATTGAATAGCGGCTGCAGAAAACTGACGTCAGTTTCTTGCAGTGCCGCTAAGGATCCCAGCCATAGTGTATACTATATGTATACACCCCCCCCCCGGGATTCCCTCAGATGCAGCACTACATAAGTTCCGTTGTAATCACACCCGTTGTTACAACGGCCGTAATTACTACGGAACTTACGTAGTGGGAACATGGCCTTATGGTGACAAACATCAGTGATATGTTCCAGTGGTATTTTTCCAATGTTTAGTTACACAACATGTGTGATGGAAAGGACTTTGGGATTCTAATCAGATGTATTTTATTTGTTCTCTGTCAGATTTTCGAGAAAGCTAAACAATTTCATTTTCTTTACCAAGAGCTCTAAATTCGATTTAAAGACACTCTGATTCCTCTTCTATTGTTAGTATTTTGAACACCTATTTGCTCATCTTTTTCCTAGTGGATAATAATTTTGTTTTGAATGTCTTTAAGTGCTTGACTGACTGCCACATAGATGGATTTAGAGAAGGTAGGAATTGTTCCTACTGCTTCTGCTATTTTATTAAAGGGTTTGTTCGGCGTTACCAAATTATTTTCTATATAACTGCGGTCATATAGAAAATAATGAACATCCAATTTCATACATAATATTTGCACATCGTCACTGTTGCCATCGCTGTATATCTTATGGTGCGTTTACACAGACAGATTTATCTGACAAATCTTTGAAGCCAAAGCCAGGAACAGACTATACACAGAGAACAGGTCATAAAGGAAAGACTGGGATCTATCCTCTTTTCAAATCCATTCCTTGCTTTGGCTTCCAAAATCTGTCAGATAAATCTTTCTGTGTAAACGCACCCTTACACTGTGCTCCCCTGGTGTGCTGCTGGTGATGTCTCCCATGTCCCCCACTGATTGCAGACACTTCACTTCTGAGACAGTTTCGTCTCAGGAGTGACAGCCCACTCAGTCAATCAAAGACAGCGGTCAGCAGTAATTGTCAGTGAGCGAGCTGTCATTCTCGAGACAAGTCCATCTTGGAAATTGTCTGCAGTCAGCTGGGTACACTGGAGACACCGCAAGCAGGACACCAGGGAAGCGCTGACAGGGTAGCATGGGACGTTTATTATTTTCTATACAACTGCACCTATATAAATTACTTTTATGTAACTTCTGACATGTCAGAAGTAGTGATTGGTGGAGGTCAGGATAATAGTACTTCCACTGATCACAGCAGCCAGACCATACAACATCACAACTCGTAACATGTTGCTACAACATGTCAGAAGTTAAATATATGTTTAGGTACACTTTAAGGGTAGCTTCACACGTACCGCATCGCAGTGGATTTTCTGCTGCGGATCCGCAGCAGATTTGACTAAACGAGTGAACACAGAATTAATTCGCCACCATGAAATCTGCTCCGGATCCGCAGCAGATGAGCAGCAGATTTTAAAGTGCGGATTTCATGCTGTGTTCATTCATTTAGCCAAATCCACTGCGATATGGTACGTGTGAAGCTACCCTAACAATTATTTGGTCCCAATTTAGTATGTTATAGTACTAAGTTGAGTTTATGGTAATACAGAATATCTTGCTATATTATACCTTTCTATGTACCGTATAGATCATATCTATCTATGTACCGTATGTATCATTTTACCAGATCTGAATGCTGAGCTGTGATTGGTTATGTGCAGTTTACACCAGTGTATATTTACACCTTTTCATAAATCTCCCCTCTTGTGCTTATTTGTATATTACTTATATTGAATAATGTTAGCAGTCTCAGTACATTAGCAGTCCCATATACAAAGCAAAATTGCTAAACTAACAAGAAAACTTTTGGTTTAGGCTTTGTACTTCATGTCTCACTATCATCTTATATGGTTATCTGTATAGTATCACTGGTTCCCGTGCATGAACTGTCCCTTTTAATGTGTATATCGGGTAGAGTTACAATAATGAGGTAAAAATCATTAAAATTTTAACCTTGCGCTTAAAATGTCACTTTCTTTATAACTTTCAAAATCTAAATCAACAGATGTGACATAAGGCAAGTTTGCAATATTTTTTTTTTTTTATCATGCTGTAAAACAAAGCTATGCTTACCAGAAATCCAGGTCCAGTCTCCTGAAGGCAGATTTTCTGACTTGTGCTGGTCGAAAAAAACAGACTAAACACAGGCATTCAGGCCAGTACAGAGAGTCACGGCTCAATGTGTCCATCAATCACATGACTGCCTTCTCTCTGTGAACGCTCAGATGGCCTGAGTTGTTTTGAGTTTGAATTTGACTTTGAATGTCACTGTAGCAGTTGGGGTTAGTTTAACTGGTTGACTTGTGGAAATGCACACAGATGTGGTGCACCTTGGGGTAAGTTTTAGGGAATTGGGCAACACTAGGTTGAAGACGTGGGCCAGGCATAGTACATGTGAGAGGCTGCTGAGTTGCAGAGCCGCTACCAGGTTCCGCCCCTTGTCACACGCAACCAAGCTCACTGCTAATTACACACGAACCCGGGTGCTGACAGCTAACTAGCTAGGCCAGCTGTCAGTCACCATCAAGGGTACACCTGATGCCCCTCGACCGGGGTTGGTGAGGCCCCGGCCACGGCTAGACCAAAAAAATTAAATAAAATAAAACAGCTGGCTGGTTGGCGGGGGCGCGATCGGTGGGCCCCCGGAAAACAGTCCCGCTCCTCCGCAGACGTAATGTGACGTCAGAGCATGGCAGTGAGAACACAGAGAACAATTAAAAGTGAGTGAGAAAGCGAGTGAGCCTGCCAAAAATTAGGCCAGACACAGCATGGCATTGAGCACACAGAGAACCATTAAAAGTAAATAAGCAAGTGAGCCTTCAAAAAATTATACTCCACACAGCATGGCAGTGAGCACACATAGAACCATTAAAAGTGAGTGAGGAAGCTAGTGAGCCTCCCAAAAATTAGGCCAGTCACTGCATGGCATTGAGCACACAGAGAACCATTAAAAGTGAGTGAGGAAGCAAGTGAGCCTCCCAAAAATTAAGCCAGACACAGCACGGCATAGAGCACACAGAGAACCATTAAAAGTGAGTTAGGAAGCAAGTGAGCCTCCCAAAAATTAGGCCAGACACAGCATGGCATTGAGCACACAGAAAACCATTAAAAGTGAGTGAGGAAGCAAGTGAGCCTCCCAAAAATTAGGCCAGACACTGCGTGGCATTGAGCACACAGAGAACCATTAAAAGTGAGAGAGGAAGTGAAACCACCCAAAAATTGGAGTGAGTCCAGGGGCTGGGATATTTAGTGGACATGAACCCGGCTGCATCAAGGGTACACCTGATGCCTCTCGACCAGGGGTGGTGAGGCCCCGGCCACAGCTAGACTGAAAAAAAAACAAAAAAAAAAACAGCTGGCTGGTTGGCGGGGGAGCAATCGGTGGGCCCCCGGCAAGAATCTTCATGTTGAGCTGCTTTCCCCAGGTGGACAGTTGAATTCAGGTGAAATCCAGGCTTTGTTCATTTTTATAAACGTCAGCCTATCAGCGCTGTCAGTTGACAGGCGGGTGCGCTTATCAGTGATGATGGCACCAGCTGCACTGAAGACCCGCTCTGACAACACGCTAGCGGCAGGGCAGCACCTCCAAGGCGTAAAGTGCAGTTCGGGCCATGTATCCAGCTTTAATACCCAGTAGTTGTAGGAAGCAAAGTGATCGGTAAGGACGTTGGGTATGGTCAGCAAGGTACTCCCTCACCATCTTCCTGAAGGCTTCCTCCCTACTCTTTCTAGACTGGGGATGGTTGACATAGTTTGCTGGGGTGCCATGAAACTGTCAAAGACCTTGGAGAGTGTTCCCCTGCCCCTTGAAAAGCTGCTTGCTCCCCCGCTCTTTGGCCCACAGAACTACGTCCTCTGACGCTAGTGGTGTCAGATGGGAAGTACATTTTCAGCTTCTGCACCAGGGCCTGTTGATATTGATTCACTCTCATACTGCGTTCCTCGGCAGGAATGAGAGTGGAAAAGTTGTGTTTGTACCGAGGGTCCAGGAGGGTGAACACCCAGTAATCTGTTTTGTAAAAAAAAAAAATTTAACCAGAGGGTCACGGGAAAGACAGCCTAACATAAAGTCAGCCATGTGCGCCAGGGTCCCAACACGTAAGAACTCCCTCTCCTCACTAGCCTCAATTTCCTCCTCCTCCAACAAATTGTCCTCATCAGGCCATATACGCTTAACAACTAAGGATTGAGCATGGGTACTCTCTTCAGTGGCGGCAGCAGTCTGCTCCTCTTCCTCCTCTTCTTCATCCTCCTCATCCTCTACTCCATGGTGAGAAACTGACGTCAGGGACAGGGCTGGGCTATCTAGCAGCGGCTGTTCTTCACCCGTCTCCTGAGACGAAGGCAAAGTGTCAGACTTTAGGCTGAGCAGGGAGGATTAAAGCAGACAAAGCAGCGGGATGGTGAGGCTGATGATGGCAGCATCGCTGCTGACCATCTGTGTTGACTCCTCAAAGGGGCCCAGTACCTGACAGAGCAGACATCCACATCCACTCCTCATTGTAGATTTGAGGTAGCTGACTGACCTGACTACCGCTTCTTACCGAGGTTGACATCTGGCATTCCACAATGGCTCTGCGTTGCTAGTAAACCCTGGCTACCATTTGGAAGGTTGAATTCCAAGTCGTGGGCACGTCGCACAGCAGTCTGTGAGCCAGCAGTTGCAAGCACCTTTGCACTGCCCTAAGGGTGGCAGCATCCGTGGTTGACTTGCGGAAATGCGCACAGATGCGCCACACCTTGGTGAGCAAGTTAGCCAAATTGGGGTAGTTCTTAAGGAACCGCTGCACCACTAGGTTGAACACATGGGCCAGGCATGGTACATGTGTAAGGCTGCCGAGTTGCAGAGCCGCCACCAGGTTTCGCCCCTTGTCACACACAACCATGCCTGGCTTGAGGCTCCGTGGCGCGACCAAAAAATCTGACTGCGCCGTGATGCCCTGCAACAGCTCCTGGGCCGTGTGCCTCTTGTTGCCTAAGCTCAGCAGTTTCAACACCGCCTGTTGGCGCTTACCCACCGCACTGCTGACGCTATGAAATGGAGGTGACGTGCTCGTGGAGGAAAATAATGAGGAGGAGAAAGAGGTGTACAACTCATGAGGAACCGCGACCGAGGTAGGCCCCGCAATCCTCGGTGTGGGCAGCACATGAGCGGAACCAGGGTCAGACTCTGTCCCAGCCTCCACCAAGTTGACCCAATGTGCCGTCAGGGATATATAGTGTCCCTGCCCGCCAGCACTTGTCCACGTGTCCGTGGTTAGGTGGACCTTGTCGCTGACCATGTTGGTCATGGCACGGATGATGTTATCCGACACGTGCTGGTGTAGGGCTGGGACGGCACACCGTGAAAAGTAGTGGCGGCTGGGAACAGAGTACCGAGGGACAGCCACCGCCATGAGGTTCCTAAAAGCCTCTGTATCTACCAGCCGATAGGGCAGCATCTCCAAGCTCAGCAGTTTGCCTATGTGAACATTTAGGGCTTGTGCATGCGGGTGAGTGGCAGTGTATTTGCGCTTCCATTCAAAGAACTGCTGCAGGGACAGTTGAACGCTGCACTTAGACACCTTGCTGGAGGGTGTGGAGCATAGTGGAGGTGAAGGTGTGCGTGTAGGGCGGGAGGCGCTCGTGCCTGGGGCCTGGGTGGGGGTAGTGAAAGAGCCAGCACGTAACACAGGGGAAGGAGCAGGTGTGCGACTTGCAGTCACTGAACGGCCTTGGTTCCACTGAGTGGGGTGTTTAGCACTCATATGCCAGTGGCGCATGCTGGTAGTGGTTAGGCTGGTAGTGGTGGCTCCCCTACTGATCCTGGTGTGGCAAACGTTGCACACTACAGTCTGTCGGTCATCCGAACTTTCTTTGAAAAACCTCCAGACTTGGGAATATCTAGCCCTGGCCATGGGAGTTTGACTCTGTGAAACAGTTGCTGATCTACTCCCTCTGCCCCTGCTTTTCCCTCTGCCCACCCCTCTTCTCCTTCCAACCGGTCCTGCGGGTGAACTTGCCTCCCCCTCAGAAGCACGGTCTTCACTAGGCTTATCCACCCAGCTCGGGTCAGTCACCTCGTCCTCATCCACCAGCTCTTCCTCCATTTCCTCATTCTCCTCCTCACTTTGAGTTACATCCTCACTGTCTGACAACCGGGTCTCATTGTCATCAGACACCTCTTCCAACCCCACTTGCAAGTCCCCACTCTCATCACCCACTGACTGCGTGACCTGCATAATTTGGGCATCGGGACAGATAGACTGCTCCGGTTGCTCTGACTCAGGGAAGGGTCCAGAAAAGAGTTCCTGGGAGCATGGTGGTTGATCTGAATCCCTTCTTTCCCTGGAGGGGCCAGGCTCTGGGGAAGGAGGCTGAGCTAATGGAGCAAGGGTTCCACTCCCTTGGGTAGCATGGCTGGACTGCGTGGAAGACTGGGTGGTCGATAAGTTACTGGACACATTATCCGCTATCCACGTGATCACCTGTTCACACTGCTGCGGTTTCGATATCAGTCTACCATGAGACCCCGTAAGTTGGGCAAAGATGCTAGGGAGTGGACGTCTGCGGTGTGCCACTGCTACCTCCTCAACAGGTTCTGCTGTGTCAACCTGCCCTGAACCACGGCCTCCGGCAACGGCATCGCTTGGAAACCCACGCCCTCGTCTTCGACCCTTACCCCTGGGGTTCACCATTTTATGGGCATTGCACAGTATGGAACTTAGATAGACCTTGTGTATGGAACACAGAAATCAGGAAAAATACTTGTAGTACCCACTGGTATTGTGGGGCTGTACGGTACAATCTGGTAGTGGCTGGACCTAGATACCCGCTGTGATACCCACGTCCAATCAGCAGTGAAGTTTTATTAAGGTGTACTACAAATCCCAGCAATACAGTGTAGTACCCACTAGTTTAAGGGGGGGCTGTACGGTACTATCTGGTAGTGGCTGGACCTAGATACACACTGTGATACCCCCTTACAATGAGCAGTGAAGTTTTTTAAAGGTGTACGACAAATCCCAGCAATACAGTGTAGTACCCACTAGTTTAGGGGGGCTGTACGGTACAATCTGGTAGTGGCTGGACCTAGATACATGCTGTGATATCCCCGTCCAATGAGCAGTGAAGTTCTATGCAGGTGTACTACAAATCCCAGCAATCCAATGTAGTACAGCAGGACCACGAGCCCCAAAATCAAAAAAGGGTACACTGAGCACTTAGGGGTCTGTATGCAACACCTAATGCCCCCTTTCTGCCAGCAGCCAATCACCACAGTGTGCTGGTTAAATCGTGGTAGCAGGACTGCAAATCCCAGCCAGCAGTCTGTAGTAATACTACTGAAGCGAGTACTGCCGGCTGCGCGTTTTATATGGCAGGGTCATCTGATCTGGCCAACCAATCGCTGCTATCGACATTTATGGGTCCCTCGTGATCGCAGGATGCACCAAAGAGTCTCCTGCATGTTTATTGGCTGAGAAATAGCGCCCAAACTTACAGGAAACGGATGATGAGATTTCCTTGAGTATCGCAAGATGCTCGTCCGAGTAACGAGTACCATTGAGTACTCTAACACTCGATCGAGTACCAAGCTCGGATGAGCATGCTCGCTCATTACTAACAGGTACACTTTAATAACACCTTTTTAATGAACACCTCCTTTAACTATTATATGGCAGTTTCAGTGTGTCAACAGCCCCGTCTAACCTTTGTAAGCAGCAAAAAAAAAAAGTTAAAGGGAAGCACACAGAGTTATCTATATGGTTTTGTACAATCTCAGGGCTTTAGCAGCTCCATTTAATAAGCACATGCAGTATTATGTAGGCAGGAACACTGTAGAAATAGCACAATTTTATGTGTATGTTTATATGTATGATGCTAGCAGTTACAGTACATTAGCAGTAATATGCATTAACCAGAGAATTGATATAACAGCAAAGACTTTTTTTCACAGTTCACAGAAATACTTTTTTCCATTATGTATTTAGTCTATGGCCTTGCCTTCTCACACAGGATTTTCATTCCGCTACAAGAATGTACTTAAAGCCATATTTAACTAATAAGCTGCTGGTTAAAAGCTGGTTAAAATAATGAATGCAATATGCTTACCTGACCACAATCCCTCGTTGTGCTCCTGTTTCTGTCTCCTGGTCCGGGCTCACTGAAGGCCTGCTCAGCCAATTAATGTGCTGTCCTGGTGCAGGCAGTGATTGACTGAGTTGACAGTCAGTGAGCCGGGAACCAGGAGACTGAAGCAGGAGCACAATGAGTACGGGCAGGTATTTGCCATTTAATATTTTTACCAGACCAGCAGCTCATTAGTTATGGCTTTAACTACATTCTTGCAGCGGAATGAAAACCTGCTGTAAAACTGCAGGGCCTTAGACTGTACTTGTACCAAGTAATTGGCGAATTTCACTTCCAAAATCGCAGCGTGAAATCCGCTGCAAATTTGGTACGAGCGAATGCACTCTTACTTTGCAGTTATTGATTCTGATCCCTTTTCTGTTTGTTTTAAAGTAGGGCAAGGGCATTATGCTACGTAAAAAGTTTGAAAAGCAGAAGAGCGAACAGGAAGCCTTATTGTGGTTGACTAAAAAGAAGGAAAACATTTGATTAAAAAAAAAAAAGTAGGTATTGTGCCTTGGCCAAAATAAGTTTACAAAATGTATGTTATTTCAACATTCTTCCAAATCAGTCTGACTCAAGGCTATGCATTGAATGTCACCATGGTCTAATCAATAACGCCAATACTTTGCAATTTTGCTAATTCCATGTCTACCTTTTAAAATCAATTATGTTGGTCTGCTATTTTTCTGGCCTAACTCATCTAGTAATTTAGTCTATTGCACACAGTTTTGGTAACCCCCTTTCTATATAATGAGTTCTTGGCACTATTCTTAAGCTTTTCTGGACATTTCATATTTTACCATATAAAGGATTTCTTGGTAGTCCCCACTAAGAAATGAATGTTATCGTTGGTAAACAGTACTGTAGGGGCGGGGCTTAACAGCTGTGGTGCTCCATATCTCCGCCCACATTGCCTCTGTGATGTCATTACCATCTAGGAGCCTAGGCCTCTAAGAAGGGTGCTGAGAACTCCTTATATGGAAAGGGGGGGTGACAATATCACTTTAACATTTTGTTTTATTTATGCAGTCTTCCCTGTCTTGATTAAAATATATAGCAACTAAAACACTATAATACATAAAAGCATATTTCTACATTCTGAAAACACCGACTGATATATGAAAGCAGTGTCGACTGGGGTATCTGGGGCCCACCAGAGGAAATGATCCTGGGGGCCCACCAATGAAGAATCGGTGAGAAACCACATGTCAGTTAATGTAGGTTCTAAAGCTGGGGGCCCATTGGTAGATCCTCCAGTCCTCTGGTGGGCCAGTCGAACACTGTATGAAAGGTACTTAATCTAAATTTACTTGAAACATATTTAAAGAAACTGTCAGCAGGTTTATGCTGGCCTATATCAGGGTAGGATAAACTAGTGACAGAGAAGCTAAACAGAATTATGTATCACTTACATTGTTCTGTTCAGCTGATGCGAAGATATCCTCCTGAATAACATGGACAATAAGTAGTCCTCTCCATTATGTGCATGAGCCCAGTACTCCAGGATATTCATCAGAAGCAGAAAACTCCATCCACCAGCTGGTAGTTATCTATTCATTCTGTCAGGGCCCCAGGGAACAAAGAGACACAGGACAAGTGGGCCCTATGGCTAGCACCCCCACGCTGTCCCTACCAATTTGCAGTGCAGGTCCTAAATGACCGTCCGCAACTTGGCGTCAGTCTCTGCACTCAAATAAGTGAAAAACACAGACAAACAAAATACAGACAGGACACAGTACAGACGAACAAGGTACAATGACTGTAGACAAGGCAAGGTCACAAAGATACACAGAAGGACAGGACCAATAATGCAGCAAGGCACAATTTAAAAGCCAACAGGTATACAGGAACAAGCAATGTAGAATAATAATAGCAGACAAGACTAAATAACAAAAGAGGCAGAGGCAACCAGGAATTCAGATTGAAAGGCAAAAGGCTGGATCTAGCTAAACAGACTAGCTGGACAAAGCTATCAAGAGCCTAGACTGAAGGTAGAGAGGCAGCTATAAAAGGAAACCAAGTCCTAGACACAAAGCTCATAGGTTTAGGCAGGTGAAACACAGAAAGCCGGAGAAGAGATCTGTCCATCAAAACAAAGCAGAGAGAATTAGTGAGAAAGCCACAGCAAGGTAAGTGCAGGGAGAACTAAGAAACATGGAACGGATCACCAAAGACAACAGCAAAGAATATAATAAAACCAGGAACGGATTAAAGGCCAAAAGCGCAGTCTTTGGCGCAGAGGTCGAGTCTTCGCCGCAGAGGGTGGAACTGATGCCTTTTCAGGCAGGATCATGACACATGCTGTGTATAGGCAGTCAACTGTCAATCAGAAGCTGGAAAGCGTATTCTCCCGCATCTTAGGACAACGGCTGAACAAAATAATGTAAGTAATACACCGATCTGTTCAGCATTTATATCACTTGTTCATGCTGCGCTCAGTTAAGGCACCATAAACCTAGTGACAGATTCCCTTTAAAGTCTACAATTAAAGCTAGTGATAAGCGAGTACTAAAATAGTCGGGTGCTCATTACTCCAAACGAATATCTCCCGATACTCAAGTGCTCATTTCGACTAACGAACCCCATTGAAGTCAATGGGAGACTCAAGCATTTTTGCAAGGGACCCAAGTTTGGTAGAGGGAAGGTAGAGTGAAAACCTGTCAACCTCAGAAATTGATGGAAACACAATGGAAATGGACAGGAAACAGCAGGGGTAGCATGTATGCATGCCTCTGAGGCTGCCTAATGGCCCCATTATGCCTAATTCCGTGCAACAGCCTGGTTAAAACAGAGGAACAACAATGCATTAGTAAGGGGTGGTGTGGTACATCATAGTGCAAATGTTTGGGGGGAAGCACACATCCTTCTAAACTATCAAAGTGGTAAAAGTGAACACAAACTGTGCAATCAAACAACAACCAATGAAAAGTGAGATAAGTGCAGAACTTTAAACTTTTACAATGTGAACTATGAACTGAAAACTATGAACCTACCAATAGTGACATCCCATTCCCTAGTTGACTAATGTGACAAGTCACAATTCTAAGTGCTAACTGGTTTAAGTGCTAACAAATAAGCATGAGCACAGCTAGATAGATTTCTCTCTCATACTGTGCAAACTTACAATATGTATATATCCCAACAAATTAAACTGAAGGGTAACCATTATTTCCAAATTTCTGACATGTCACCAAACTTGTTAGGGTCAAAGTGCTGAACCTAACCCTACTTGCTTAAAGGAAGGGGCGGAGGCAGCAGAGTGCCGCATCTGTTCCTTCCTGATCATCACTTCCCGGATAGACAAACAGAAACAAAAAGGTGACGACCTGACCACCTCTGCCCTATTTTGGCAACTGTTGGGGGTAAGGAGGCTGACATGTCAAATGAAAGTTATAGTCACGTCAATCGTTCTATGAAGTGATAATTACCCTCACCTTTAAAGGCACAAACAGCATTAACAAACTATTAACTGTGGCGGTGTGTATCCTAAACGTCATTTCTATCAACTCCATTTCCCCACTCTCTTCCTCACTTTGAGTTACATCCATGACAACAACCTCCCTGTCTGACAACCGGGTCTCATCGTCATCATCAGACACCTCTTCCAACCCCGCTTGCAAGTCCCCACTCTCATCACCCACTGGCTGCGTGAGCTGCATAGTTTGGGCATCGGGACAGATAGACTGCTCCGGTTGCTGTAACTCAGAGAAGGGTCCAGAAAAGAGTTCCTGGGAGCATGGTGGTGGATCTGAATCCCTTCTTTCCCTGGAGGGGCCAAGCTGTGGGGAAGGAGGCTGAGCTAATGGAGCAAGGGCTCCACTCCCTTGGGTAGCGTGGGTGGACTGCGTGGAAGACTGGGTGGTGGATAAGTTACTGGACACATTATCCGCTATCCACGTGATCACCTGTTCACACTGCTGTGGTTTCAATATCAGTCTACCATAAGACCCCGTAAGTTGGGCAAAGAAGCTAGGGAGTCGATGTCTGCGGTGTGCCACTGCTACCTCCTCAACAGGTGCTGCTGTGTCACCCTGCCCTTAACCATGGCCTCCTGGGGTTCACCATTTTATGGACACTGCACAGTATGGAACTTAGATAGGCCTTGCGTATGAAATACAGAAATCAGGAAAAATACTTGTCCTACCACAAGTTTTTTTTTTGGAGGGGGCTGTACGGTACAATCTTGTAGTGGCTGGACCTAGATACACGCTGTGATACCCCCGTCCAATGAGCAGTGAAGTTCTATGCAGGTGTACTACAAATCCCAGCAATCCAATGTAGTACAGCAGGACGACCAGCCCCAAAAAAAAAAAAAAAAAAAAAAAGAGTACACTGAGCACTTCTTAGGGGTATGTATGCAACACTTAATGTCCCCTTTCTGCCAGCAGGCGGTCACCACAGTGTGCTGGTTAAATCGCGGTAGCAGCACTGCAACTCCCAGCCAGCAGTCTGTAGTAATAGTATTAATAAAAGCTTTTAAGCCCTGAAAAAGGCTGTTTGTTTGTATTGCTAGTATATACCCTGCCTACTGGAATGCTAAATCCTACACTGACACTCTCCCTGAGAAGCAGCAGCTCTGTCCCTGATCTCTCACAGCATGCGTCTGAAGCGATTACTGCCGGCTGCGCGTTTTATATGGCAGGGTCATCTGATCTGGCCAACCAATCGCTGCTATCGACATGTATGGGTCCCACATGATCGCATGATGTACCAAAGAGTGTCCTGCATGTTTATTGGCTGAGAAATAGCGCCCAAACTTACAGGAAACGGATGATGAGATTTTCTCGAGTATCGTGAGATGCTCGTCCGAGTACCATCGAGTACCAAGCTCGGATGAGCATGCTCGCTCATCACTAGTTAAAGCCTATATTATAATATCCCCCCCCCAGAAATCAGATTTTAAGTGGTTAAAGAAGGTTTGGGCAATCAATTATTCTTAAAGGGTAGAGACAAAATCATGAGATGCTAAATAAAATGTGATGGTGGAGGACATGATCATGTGATTAGGATGTTTTCTTAGGGATGCTGGTCAAGCTACTCTATTTCTAAATCATGTAATTTGTGTTGGCAGCAAAATGTATAATTTACTAAGTTTAGGGTTTAGTGTTTGTTCCAGAGATCCAAAGCCTTCGGAAGGACTAGTCATAAGATTTGTGGACATGATGTCCCAGATGTAAAACTGATGTTTAGAGATTAGTTTATTCAGGATTAATCCACACTGTAATTTATTTTGAAGAAAGTCAATGAAGAGCTGAATAGTTTGAACATATAAAGGTGCACACATTACTTTACATAGATATTTCTCAACACATTCCCCTGGATCAACTGATCTAGGACATCTTATATCTGTGCCTAAATAAACAGCAGTACCTAATAGCTGATGCACTGTAGGGGCTGGATTACATAGCAATCTATGCCAAATGTTGCAGAGTATCCTTCATAGCAATAATTATTATTATTTTATTTATATGGGACAACATATTCCAAGAATATAAATAATGGCACTTATAGACTTAATTTGAAAAGAAAATTCATATCATGCAGATAGTGATCAGACGAGATTGCTCCTGTATGCTGCCTAGCTATATAGAACAGAAGAGCGGCTATATTTTATCCTCCTTTAGGCTGGGTTCACACTACGTATATTTCAGTCAGTATTGTGGTCATCATATTGCAACCAAAACCAGGAGTGGATTAACCCCTTAAGGACAGAATACACAATAAAATTATGGGCGTAAATTCTGAATTATTGCAAAAATATTTTATTTACCATGATTGTATTAATAACATGATAAGAACAATATAAAAATCACTTTAAAACGATATATTTAAAAAACAACCAAATACTAGTACAATTACATATATTACTGACAAACAACATAGAATGAATGGATTAACACATACTGGGTGCCTCACAAGGGATTGTCTAGTAAAGTGCCACTATACTTGTAACCATGGATTCAATTAGGTAAACCACTATTCAGGCAATATTGTAAAGAAGACAAACCAAAAAGCCCTTAGTCTTATCAGCACCCATTCTTACTATGAGGGTCACAGCCGTCCCTACGTACGTTTCGCCTCAACCAGGCTTCCTCAGGGAACTGCCCCCCTAAATCCCCATTTCCCTTATATACATACCGGGCCTCACTATGAGTCAACATCGCTTCCGGGCTTGTTGGCGCGCCGGGCTCGGGCTTCCGGGCTCGTTGGTTCCACCGCTGGAATGCAAGAGACTAAATCAAGATGGCGGCGCCGGTCTTGCTGTAGCGGACCAGAGGATCAGGTAAAGTATAAGATACAGACTGCAAAGGCAGTCTGTATCTTCATTTTGTCTATTTATTAAGATACAGACTGCCTTTGCAGTCTGTATCTTATACTTTACCTGATCCTCTTGTTCGATGCAGGAAGGCAGCGCACCGCCATCTTGAATACGTTACTTGCTTTCCAGCGGTGGAACGCAAGTAGCGTAATCAAGATGGCGGCGCCGGCCTTGCTGTAGCGGACCAGAGGATCAGGTAAAGTATAAGATACAGACTGTAAAGGCAGTCTGTATCTTTCTGAAGTCTATTTATGAAGATACAGACTGCATTTGCAGTCTGTATCTTATACTTTACATGCTCCTTTGTTGCGGTGCATTAATGCCGGCCGCCGCCATCTTGATGATGTCACGTGCGTTCCAGCGGTGCGTTCCAGCGTAACGTCATCAAGATGGCGGCGCCCAGCATTACTGCACAGAGGAAGAGGATTTAGGTAAAGAATAAGATACAGACTGCTAAGGCAGTCTGTATCTTCATAGATAGACTTAGGGAGAGAGAATCTTTGATAATAGGGATAGTAAATTTTAGGTGATTGGTTCTCTTTAAGGACAGAGCCTGAAATGGCCTTAAGGACAGAGACAAGTTTTATGAATTTGACCAGTGTCACATTATTCATTAATAACTTCGTGATGCTTTTACCTATCTGGCTGATTCTGAGATTGTTTTCTTGTGACATATTGTTCTTTACATTTCTGGTAAATTGGAGTCGATACTTATAACAAATCTTTATGAAAAACCCCCCAAAACCGTGAAAAATTGTGAAAAAATGCATTTTTCCAACTTTGAAACTTTTTTGCTTATACAGAAAATGGTTATGTCACCATTATATATATTATATATTAAATAGTATTAGCAACATATCTACTTTATGTTTGCGGCATTTATTAAACTATCTTTCATTCTTTTTAGACAATAGAAAGCGTAAAACATATGCAGCAAATTTCCAAATTTTCAGTAAAATTTCAAAATCAGATATTTTTAGGGACCTGTTCAGGTTTAGGCTATGTTCACACTATGTATCTGTGCGGCTGTATTTTTTATGCGGCTGGAAATGTGCGGCTGAAACTACGGCCGTGGGAAAAAATAGACATGCGGCTGAAAACATACAGTCATTTACTTGGAAATCTGGTTCAACTAAAAATAACAAATAAAATCTTTAGAAAGTGATGCAAACACCTCTGGATGCATCTGGGAAAGCAGGGAACACAGTTTACATGAATCGCTATTACCGGGGTTTGCGATCCTCTGCAGTAATGCCGATGTCTCTCATGGTTAATATATTTAATTAATAAAACACATTTTCGTTGTAATAAAGTCTCTTTCGTTGGTCAATAATTAAATTTAAACAAATCCATCATTTTGCAATTAAATATACTGTTAAAATAAATATATATATAAATAAATGTATATTTATATATATATTTATTTTTTGACAGTATATTTAATTTAACAATGATGGATTCGTTTAAATTAAATAATTGAACAACGAAACTGATTTTATTACAACGAAAATGTGTTTTATTAATTAAATATTAATTAGTACAGGAAGCTCCATAAAGCCGTTAATTCATATTGCCGGCAATAGAGCATTCTGTACTAATCATCACTTTAATGAAAACATCAAATTTTTCTTCTAATTATGTTATCACAATAGCATTATTAGAAGAAACATTTAGAATTATATGTGCACTGCACCCATCCCAGTAAGGAAGGGGGGTCACTTAACCCCTTCCTTGCTGGGATGGGTGCAGTCTGACATCAGTCTGGCCCCCAAGGGGTTAAGGGGGATGCAATACATCCTCCCTTAACCCCTTGGCGGCCAGACTGTAAGCAGCAATCTGTTAAGATGCTGCACAACACCGCTCACAATGATGGGTGTTGTGCTGCTGTTTGTGTGTTTCTCCCATTTTGTTTTTCAGATATCGGTATCCTGTGGATTATGTCGGATTCGGTGGACTACGTCGATGACCAGCGGTTGTTTGGTGTTTTTTTTTTATAAAATGGTCAATGAGGGGTGTGGGGGTGTTTTTATTTGAATAAAAAAATTTTTTCACTTGTGTATTGTCTTTATTTTTTTACTTTATAGACTTAGTAGTGGAAGCCGTCTAATAGACGGAATCCATTACTAAGTCGGGGCCTAGTGTTAGCCGGTATAAAATTGCTAACACTAGCCCCCCATTATTACCCCAGTACCCAATGCCACCAGGGGTACTGGGAAGAGCCGGGTGCCAGTGGTCCCGGAGCATCAAAATTGGCGCTCCTGGTGTGGGGCGGCAGCAGGCTAGTAAGATTTAGGCTGTGGAGGGCCTAAACCAATGGCTCTTCCCACCCTGGTGTTACCAGGCTGCTGTCGCTTGGTTTTTAACCCGGCTGGTTATAAAAATAGGGGGGTCCCTTTTTTAAAAATAAATAAATAATTAAAAAAAACTGCATAGGGTCCCCCCTATTTTTATAACCAGCCGGGTTAAAAACCAAACGACAGATGCCTGGTAACACCTGGGTGGGAAGAGCCATTCGTTTAGGCCCTCCCCAGCCTAAATCTTACCAGCCTGCAGCCGCCCAGTCCAGGAGCGCCAATTTTGATGCTCCGGGACCACTGGCACCCTGCTCTTCCCAGTACCCCTGGTGGCATTGGGTACTGGGGTAATAATGGGGGGTTAGTGTAAGCCATTTTATACCGGCTAACACTGACCCCGACTTAGTAATGGATTCCGTCTATTAGACGGCTTCCACTACTAAGTCTATAAAGTAAAGAAATAAAGACAACACACAAGTGAAAATTTTTTTTTATTCAAATAAAAACACCCCCACACCCCTCATTGACCATTTTATTAAAAAAAAAAAACACCAAACAACCGCTGGTCATCAACGTAGTCCACCGAATCCGACGTAATCCACAGGATACCGATATCTGAAAAACAAAAAGGGAGAAACACACAAAAAAACACACAAACAGGAGCACAACAACCATCATTGTGAGCGGTGTTGTGCACCTTACAGTATGCAGCATCTTTACAGATCGCTGCTTACAGTCTGGCCCCCAAGGGGTTAAGGGAGGATGTATTGCATCCCCCTTAACCCCTTGGGGGCCAGACTGATGTCAGACTGCACCCATCCCAGCAAGGAAGGGGTTAAGTGACCCCCCTTTCTTACTGGGATGGGTGCAGTGCTGGGGAGGGGGTGGGGAGAGCTTTATACTCACCCCGATGTGTCCTCTTCGCTGGTCCGCAGCACAATGAAGTCACTGTGCTGCGGACCCGCTAATTATATGTGCGCTCAGCCGAACAGCCAATCAGCTGAGCGCACATATAATTCTAAATGTTTCTTCTAATAATGCTATTGTGATAACATAATTAGAAGAAAGATTTGATGTTTTCATTAAAGTAAAGTGATGATTAGTACAGAATGCTCTATTGCCGGCAATATGAATTAACGGCTTAATGGAGCTTCCTGTACTAATTAATATTTAATTAATAAAACACATTTTTGATGAAATAAATTCAGTTTCGTTGTTCAATAATTTAATTCTAACGAATCGATCATTGTTAAATTAAATATACTGTCAAAAAATAAATATATATATATAAATATACATTTATTTATATATATATTTATTTTAACAGTATATTTAATTGCACAATGATGGATTTGTTAGAATTAAATTATTGAACAAAGAAAGGGACTTAACCCATAGCTGCACCAGGACGTTATTGAACGTCCATGTGCCGCTATGGGAGTTCAGAGGGGGGTCGCGCGGCGACCACCCTCTGAACTGCCGCGATCCCGGGTGCCGCGTGTAGCCCGGGCTCGCGGCTATTAGCGGGCACGGTCCGATCGCCGTGCCCGCTAATTAAGTACTTAGAAGCAGCTGTCAAAGTTGACAGCTGCTTCTAAATACTTGCTTTTATTCATACCTGGTGGTCTAGTGGGGGGATCGCCCCCCTGCGGCGCGATTGCGGGGGGGCGATCCCTGCATCCATCCCGGGCCGGGGTCTGCTCCGTAATGGCGCTGATCCCGGCTCGGCATTCTATTGCTTTTGCCTGCAGCAGCCAAAAGTAATAGAACACCGATCTCATGGATTCATGCAGTATAACTATACTGCATGGATCTCTATGAGAGATCAGAGTACATATACTAGAAGTCCCCCAGGGGGGCTTCTAGTATATGTGTAAAGTAAAAGACAAATGTATTTTTAATAACACAAAACCCCCTCCCCTAATAAAAGTCTGAATCACCCCCCTTTCCCCATTTTATAAATAAAAATAAATTAATTAATTAATAAACAAACATGTTTGCTATCGCCGCGTACGTAATCGCCCAAACTATTAATTAATCACATTCCTGATCTCACACGGTAAACGGCGTCAGCGCAAAAAAATCCCAAAGTGCAAAATTGCGCAATTTCTGTCGCATCAAATCCAGAATAATTGTAATAAAAAGCGATCAAAAAGTCATATATGCGCAATCAAGGTACCGATAGAAAGATCACATCATGGCGCAAAAAATGACACCTCACACAGACCCATAGACCAAAGGATAAAAGCGTTATAAGCCTGGGAATGGAGCCATTTTAAGTGACGTATATTTGTTAACAACGGTTTGAATTTTTTACAGGCCATCAGATACAATATAAGTTATACATGTTACATATCGTTTTAATCGTAATGACTTGAGGAACATGCATAACAAGTCAGTTTTACCCCAGGGTGAATGGCGTAAAAACACATTTCCCCCAAATAAAAGAAATGCGTTTTTTTTTTCAATTTCACCACACTTTGAATTTTTTTCTGGTTTCCCGGCACATTTTAGGCAAAAATTACATCTGCCATAGCAAAGTACAATTAGTTGCGCAAAAAATAAGGGCTCACTTGGGTCTCTAGGTGGAAAAATGCAGGCGCTATGGCCTTATATACACGAGGAGGGAAAAACGAAAACGCAAAAATGAAAACTGGCTGTGTCCCCTAAGGGTTAATTACCAAGAAAATGTGTTTTATTCATTTAATATATTAATTATTAAAGGCATCGGCATTCGGCATTATTGCCGGCTATTTTTGAAGTACTCCGTACGGACCACCTGTCAATCCACGGCCGTGAATTTGCACAGTTCCAGCCGCAAACAATGGTCTTGCTAATTTTTTACGGGTCCGTTTACGATCGGGCCGTAGGCTCATACATAGTGTGCACTGTGCAGCCGTATATCGTATACTTTCCAGCGTACGCATGAACCGGAAAAATCCGGCCGATGATTTACCGCCTGCAATACAGCCGCACAGATACATAGTGTGAACTTAGCCTGAAAGTGTATTTGAGGTAGGGCTGGGCGATATGGGCAAAAAATAAAATCTCGATTTTTTTAAATTTTTTGACGATTCTCGATTTAAATCTCGATTTTTTTCCTTTTTTGCTAAATAAACAGAACATTTTCTCCCTGCAGCATCAGATACTATTTTAATATTTTAGACAACAACTGTATTGATTTCCAGTGTAACAGAGGCCCCATATAGTATAGGAAATCATGTTTGTGCCTCCATCTACGTTGGGTGTAGGAGTGGAGGTATAGTGGATAAGGGGTGTAGTAGTACAGGTATAGATGAGGGGTGACTGGGGTAAAACTGAAGGGGACTGGGGTGACACTGGGGGACACTAAAGTGGACTGGGGGACACTAAAGGGGACTGGGGTGACCCTGGGGGACTGGAGGGACAATGGGGGACACTAAAGGGGACTGGGGTGACACTGGGGGACACTAAAGGGGACTGGGGTGACACTAAAGGGGACTGGGGTGACACTAAAGGGGACTGGGGTGACACTAAAGGGGACTGGGGTGACACTAAAGGGGACTGGGGTGACACTGGGGGACACTAAAGGGGACTGGGGTGACACTAAAGGGGACTGGGGTGACACTAAAGGGGACTGGGGTGACACTGGGGGACTAGAGGGACAATGGGGGACACTAAAGGGGACTGGGGGGACACTGAGGGGACTGGGGGGACACTGAGGGGACTGGGGGGACACTGAGGGGACTGGGGGGACACTGAGGGGACTGGGGGGGACACTGAGGGAACACTGAGGGGATTGGGGGGGGACACTGAGGGAACAATGAGGGGACTGGGGGGGACACACTGAAGGGGACTGGGGGGGACACACTGAAGGGGACGGGGGGGACACTGAGGAAACAATGAGGGGACGGGGGGGACACTGAAGGGGACTGGGGGGACACTGAAGGGGACTGGGGGGGGACACTGAAGGGGACTGGGGGGGACACTGAAGGGGACTGGGGGGGGACACTGAAGGGGACTGGGGGGGGATACTGAGGGAACAATGAGGGGATTGGGGGGACACTGAGGGGACTGGGGGGGGACACTGAAGGGGACTGGGGGGGGACACTGAAGGGGACTGGGGGGGGGGGGGACACTGAAGGGGACTGGGGGGGGACACTGAAGGGGACTGGGGGGGGACACTGAAGGGGACTGGGGGGGGACACTGAGGGAACAATGAGGGGATTGGGGGGACACTGAGGGGACTGGGGGGTGACTGGTGCAGCTGGAGGTGATTGGGAGCAGGAGGGCACATACATCTCCTCCTCCTCTCACCTCCACACACACGCTCCCCTCCCGGCCAGATATGGAGGTCCCGGGTCTGTGGAGGAGGAGGCCGCAGGGACTACAGTAGGTGGTGATCGCATAGCTGCGGGTCACGGAGCTATACAGCGGGAACGGGGGGTCTGCAGCGAGCCCCCCGATCCCGCTGTATAGCTCCAGGACGAGCAGCGCCGCGATCACCACCTACTGTAGTCCCTGCGGCCTCCTCCTCCACAGACCCGGGACCTCCATATCTGGCCGGGAGGGGAGTGGGACGCTCAGTGGAAGGGGCGGGGGCAGATCAGCGGCGGCGCTGTCAGTGGCTGGAGGCCGCCGGCACTGCACCGCCCCTCTCCAGCCTGGCCACCCAGCATCTTCTCCCCGCTCACCCACACCGCCCCTCTACGGCTCTCCCGCCGGCCTGCACCGCAACCCCCCTTCTCTCAGCTCCTCCCCGGCACCGCAGCCCGAAATGATTTTTTGTGAAAATCGAATTTACGATTTTCACAAAAAATCAAATCGATTTCAACGTTCTGGACGATTAATCGAATTAATTCGATTAATCGCCCAGCCCTAATTTGAGGGTACTGTATGTTAGAAAGCCCCACAAAGCACCCCATTTAAAAAAAACTGCACCCCCCACACTCTGCAAAAGCACATCCAGAAGGTGTTTTAACCCTTTAGGGGAGTCACAGAAATAAAGGCTAAGTGTGTAAGAAATTTGAAAATTTTAATTTTCTGTGCAGATATTTTATTGTAATCCAATATTTTTCATAATTATAAACCTATTACCAGAGAAATGCACCCCAATAATTATTGCCCCGTTTCTGCAGTTTATAGAAATACCCCATATGTGGCCCTATTGCGCTATTTGACACAACCACAAGCCTCAGATACAAAGGAGCGCCTAGTGAATTTCAACGCCTCTGTTATACTTGGTCATTTCTGACTGTACCACTTCAGGTTGGCAGAGGCTCTGGGGTGCCAAAACATAAAAAACACCCCTAAAGGGACACCATTAAGGAAACTACCCCCCCCCCCCCTACGGAATGTAACAAGGGTTGCGGTGAGCATTTGGACCCCACAGGTGCTTCAAAGATTTTCCGAACAATATGGTGTGAAAAAAGAAAAATTTATTTTTTACACTAAAATTTTGTTCTAGCCTTCAATTTTTCATTTTCACAAAGGGACAAAAGGAAAAAACACACATACGCACATATGTAGCGCAGTTTCTCCCGAGTACAGAAATACCCCACATGTGGACATAAAGTGCCAAGCGGGCGCAGGACGAGCCTACAAAGGGAAGGAGCGCCAATTGGCTTTTGGAAGCTGGATTTCACTGGAATGGATTTCAAGGGCCATGTCGCATTTCCAAAGCCCTCGTGCTGCCAAAACACTGGAAACCCCCCACAAGTGACCCCATTCTGGAAACTACACCCCTCAAGGAATGTAACAAGGGGGCAGTGAGTATATGGACACCACTGGTGATGGGCACAAATGTGGAATAATGTGACGTGAAAGTGAAAATTTTCATTTTTTCACTTTCATGGCACAAATGTGCCCATCATCAAGGGGTCCATATCCTCACTGCACCCCTTGTTAGATTCCTTGAGGGGTGTAGTTTCCAGAATGGGGTCACTTGTGGGGGGTTTACAGTGTTTTGGCAGCATGAGGGCTCTGTAAATGCGACATGGCGTTCATCATCCATTCTAGCCAAATCCAACCTCCAAAATCCAAATGGCGCTCCTTCCCTTCGTAGGCTTGCCCTGCACCCACATTGCGGTTTATGTCCACATGTGGGGTATTTACGGACTCGGGGGAAATTGCTCTACACATTTTGTTTTTTTTCTCTTTTAACCCCTTGGGAAAATGATAAATTCAAGGCTAGACCAACATTATAGTGTAAAAAATGTAATATTTCATTTTCACGCCATTTTGTTCCACATTTGTGCCCGTCACCAGTGGGGTCCATATGCTCACAACACCCCTTGTTACATTCCTTGAGGGGTGTAGTTTCCATAATCGGGTCACTTTTGGGGGGTTTCAACTTTCTTGACAACACAGGGGCCTTTTGAATGCAACATGGCCCCTCGAAATCCATTCCATCCAAATCCAGCCTTCAAAAACCAAATGGTGCTCCTTCCCTTTGGAGGCTTACCCTGCTTCCACATGGCGCTTTATGTCCACATGTGGGGTATTTCCGTACTCAGGGGAAATTTCTCTACACATTTTGTGTTTTTTTTTTTTTATCTTTTAGCCCCTTGTGAAAATGAAAAAATCAACACAAGATCAATGATTTAGAGTAAAAAAAATAAAAAAATTACACTAAAATGTTGGTCTAGCCTTGATTTTTTCCATTTCCTCAAGGGGTTAAAAAAATGGCATAAGCGCAAAAAAATCCCAAAATGCAAAATTGCACATTTTTGGTCGCATCAAATCCAGAAAAATTGTAATAAAAGCGATCAAAAAGTCGCATATGCACAATCAAGGAACCGATATCAAGAACACATCATGGCGCAAAAATTGACACCTCACACAGCCCCATATACCAAAGGATAAAAGCGTTATAGGCCAGGGAATGGAGCGATTTTAAGGAACATATATTTGTTAACAATGGTTTGAATTTTTTACAGGCCATCAGATACAATAAAAGTTATACAGTACATGTTACATATCATTGTAATCGTAACTACTTGAGGAACATATATAACAAGTCAGTTTTACCCCAGGACGAACGGCCTAAAAACTAAAAAAAAAAAAAAAAAAAAAAAAAAAAATGCATTTTTTTCAATTTCACCACACATTTAATTTTTTTCTGGTTTCGCAGTGTACTTTATGAAAAAATGCAGCCTGTCATTGCAAAGTACAATTAGTGGGGCAAAAAATAAGGGCTCATGTGGGTTTCTAGGTGAAAAAAATGCAAGCGCGATGGCCTTTTAAGAGGGAAAAACAAACGCAAAAATTTAAATTGGCTCGGTCCTCTAAGGGTTAATGTATAGACTTTTTACATACCGGTGATCAGTTTTCCTTTGTATTTTTCCCTTTGGCTAAGGAGACATGTTTCAGCTAAAAAAAAAAATGTTATATGCTTACCAGGTGACTTATATGCTTACCGATCCACTTATCCAAGGCAGCAGCTTTAAAAGTCAAGTTCGGACTGTCTCTGGACTTTGCCTATGTCTAACTCATCCAGATTTGCCACCTTGTACTTGTGTCTGACTTTATGTTAAGAAAAAATAAACCTAATTGATGCATTATGTGAAAATGAACATATTTCAAATGTACAAGCAATGGTCACACATGCACAATTCAACTGTAATCTTCTTGTTTATTGGAAGTTAGTCTCCACCGTGCATGTAAGCAAGGGGGGATTGTGAGACATGGTGTGCTCGGTTGCATAACAACATCACAGTTACAGTTCAGAGAGGAAATCAAGGAGTGATCAGATCCATGGAGGAAAAGAACTGTACAGGGATTTAAGTTACTTTACTTGAAGATAGCACAGTTGTAATTATTTACATTTATGTACATGGTACGCATCTGATTTTACCAAGTTTGCTTTGTGGGAAACCCCTTTAAGACAACAATACATAATGTTAGTAGGCTTCCCTTATCCAGGCCCTACTTTCAATAAATGTTTTAAACGACCAGTTGAATGGCCCACTAAATCTTATTCCTCTTTGTCTTTATACAGGCACTACATTATCACGTACATTTGTTTGTGAACTCTCTAGCTTTTCAAACGTACAGTTCATTTTTACAATATAGTAAATTCAAAGAAAAAAAGGTGAAGATTTCAAATGAAATTAGCAGAAACTGTCCAGAACAATAAGCAACTGCTGCATATTTACAGGAAATGCCATCCTCAAATGGAAGGCGAGCAAACCATCTGGTCAGGATGACACATTGGTAGGCAAACTATAATGGTGCATTTACACTGAGAGATTTATCTGACAGATTTTTGAAGTCAAAGCCAGGAACAGACTAAACAGGGAACAGGTCATAAAGGTAAGATTAAGATTTCTCCTCTTTTCAAATCCATTCCTGGCTTTGGCTTCAAAAATCTGTCAGATAAATCTCTCTGTGTAAACGCACCATAAGAAGCAACAATACTCAGCATCATGTGTGACAGTAGAATTGAAACAAAAATATCTGGACATTTAGTAGGCCATGATAGTAAAACATTAAAGAGAACCCATCATTATGAAAATGCTACTTAGGCTATCGTCATAATGTTATAGGGCGGAAGGAGCTGAGCAAAATCTATATATATATATATATATATATATATATATATATATATATATACACATATACATATACACAGTGGTACCTTGGTTCTTGAACTGCTCGGTTCTCAAACTGCTTGGAACTCAAACTGTATTTTCAAGAAAAGTTTGCTTTGGTTCTCAAACTCTGCTTGGTTCTCAAACACTTTTTCGGGCTCCTAGTCTTTAAGTACTCGGTATCTAAACGTTTTTATGTGCGTGGGTGGTGGATTGTAACTGGTGACTTTAGCACTGGTGAGGGTTCACATACAGTACAGTGCTGTATAAGACTGCTGGAGTGCACATACAGTACAGTAGTAGTACAGGCAGTGCACCACCATCTCCCATGCTGGGATGTACTAGGATGGGGGGGACTCTACACAGTAAAGGATGAGTGAGGAGTTAGTGACTACTGTAATATAATTGCCGGTTTTGTTGAATGATTCTTGTGTATAATGTCCTGTACAGTAAAGTGCTGTTCTGTACTGTAAAGATTACACTGGACACTGTACAATGTAATATATGGGTACTATAGGTAATTATTGGTTAGTGCTGGAACCAATTAAACACATTTACATTATTTCCTATGGGAAGACACTGTTGGGTTCTCAACCTGCTCGGTTTTCAAACTGCCTTCCGGAACCAATTAAGTTCGGGAACCGAGGTACCACTGTGTATATGTATATTTACATATATATATATATATATATATATATATATATATATTCATGAGAAAAGATTCAGTATAATTAGTAATTTATTGACTGAAATCTCTGATGTTTCCATACTAAAGAGTCCAGTCCACTAAGTGACACCGCCCACTGGACTCCTTACACAGAATGATCAGGGATTTCTTCTTTATAATCTTTATTAACAAACCTTTTTCGTCATTTTTACACACATTAAAAAACATATATACACATCAATACAACATCACAAAACAATAAATCACATAACACATACTACACGAATAAAGGAAAATTGCATCAATTATTCTTACATTAAATACCAACTGTTATTCCCCTGATTTACACTGTTTTATACATAGCGAAATTATGATCCTTCTCTGCAAGAACTTATTTTCACCCAGAATAACTTATTAGTTTCCCTTAGTCATGTAGAAAAACAGCTTACAAACATAATACCCCCCCCCCCAAAAAAAAAACCCCTCTCGACATATGCCACTTATCAACTCCCCATCGTATCCCCTACTAGGATCCTACGATCACCCCATTAGAGTATGAAAAGCTTGAGAGTTCACAAACTCCTCCCAATAGACCCACGGTCTAGAAGCCTCCCCTGACTCACCCCTTCCTTCGGCCGCTAGTTCCTCCATTCTCCGAATATAGTTAACCTTGTGTGCCCATTCTAATATAGTGGGGGGGATATTGGGTCTTCCATTTCCTAGATACAGTGTAGCTACTTTTGCAGCTACCAGTAAGTGTCTCAAAATCCCTCTCTTAACAGTTGTAATAGCTCCTGGAATGATAGATAAAGCAACCTTCTCGACACAGACGCACAGGCCAGGAAAACCACCTGCCAGAACGGTCGAATCACCGGACAATCCTACCAAATGTGAAGCATCGTGCCCCTCCCAGAACCACAACGCCAACAAACGTCTGGAATAGATGGATAAATATTATGCAGCAATGTGAGACATCTGTACCATCTTGAAACATCTTTAAAATTTTTCTCTTGGGCTGCACTTGCCACTGACAATTTATGAGAGAACAAAAAAGCCTTAGACCACTCTTCCTCCAAGATATTCTCCTGCAATTCCTCCTCCCATTTCTTTGTGAATAATGGATATCCCAAGGTGACTCTATCTAATAAAAGATTATACAACACAGACAGTACATGAGCTAGGGGAGAGGAAAGGAGAAACAAGCTCTCCAATTTAGTAGGTGGAGCAATTAATTCACTTCGTCTACTGGCTGAGTTAACAAAGGATGATACTTGTTTATATTCTAGCCAAGAAATGGGTGAGTCAGGATACATAGTCAAGAAATGTCCCATGGCTGGAGGGGGGACCCCTTCAATATGTGATAGAATCTTGACTCATCCTTCTGTGTCAAACACATAAATCTGTAAACATTCAGCTCTGGAGGGAACACAGGATTTTGGAAGATTGGCGTTAGGGGGCATGATCAGGGATTTCAATCAACAAGTCACTAGTTATATTGAATATTTTCCTACAAAGATATATATCGATCTGCTCAGCTCTTCCTGCTCTATAACATATCTGGCAATAGATTAGATAGCATTGTCTTGGTGACAGGTTTCCTTTGAGCTGTTGTCAAAAACAGACTAAGCAGGTAAAGAACTGGACAGACAGTGAGCACTGACTGGAACCACCCACTGTCCCTACCTACTTGCCTCAAGACAGTCCTGTCCGACTGCGGGCAACCACAGTGGTGGTCCCTACACTGCTAGCAGTGCAAACATAAAACAGAGACAGACGTACAAAACACGATAAGCTAAAGTCAACTATCTGGGTCGGTAACAGCGGGCAGCAGAAGTACAAAATTGCGAGACAGAGGAATAGTCGGGGACAGGCAACAAGGTCAGGTGGGCAGCAAACAACACAGACAGGTATACAGGCAAAGGTCAAGAAAAGATACAGGGCACAGAGGAAAATGCTCAGCATGAACTAGCAAAATAGCCAGCAATCAAGGACTGGCCATGACTACACTTTATACTGGATCAGGAGCCTGGACCAGCTCACTAATGGTCCACCCTCCTGAATCTAACCCTGAGTGTAACCCCATTCAGCTGCATAGGCTGAGAAACTTCTGGCTGTGACGCTGGGCCGCGGCATCCCTGGTTATCAGGGACACCGTCGGGTCTCCGTGACATCACTTGGCTTCAGCAGGAGGCAGAGCTGTGTATCTGCGCTGTCTGTCAGAGCGGGGCTAGTGGAGGACGACGCTGGAGCCAGGGCAGGTAAGTTCCTGACAACTGTGTTCTCCAACCAGTGGATCACAAGTAGCATTCAGGCTGTTGAAACTTGCACATTCTCCTAACAACCAAAAACAATCACTAAGAGAAACAGATCAGTGATCTCAGGGAGACCAGCCAAACGATAACACTGCAAGCTGCCGGTTTAAGTGCTCAGTGCAGTGAAATCCCAGGGAGCAATGCACCTAGGATTTCTCTGCACTCAGCGCTTTAACCGAAAGCTGGTTACTTTACTAGGCATTGCTCCCACCTAGCCAGAATCCTGCTCCATACTGATGAGGGACAACACCCCCAAAACAGCTGTCTGTGGATGGATACCTGGCTTTGTTTTTCTCCCTTGTCATTACATTGACATTGGCCCACCCCAAAACCACTTGTACCTTCAGATAGCTGCTTTTAATCCAAGATCTGTCCTGCGGTCCGTTCGGCAGGTGATGCCGTTATATAAAAATGTATTTTAAAATTGCAGCTCCGTGCCCTACGGGCGTATCTGTGCCCTAGCTTTGCACCACCCCTCTGTCCTTCCTCCCCACCCTCTTCATCATAGGGAATACCACTGGAACATTTAGTTCTGTTTGAACATTGCACAGGTGTCTTAATAATCCAGCCCATGTGCTATGGTAACACAGGTGGGGAATAGGGAACAATCTGCCTGGAGCATTCCTAATGATGAGGAGGGCGGGGAGGAGGGACGGAGGGGTGGTGCAAAGTTAGGGCACAGATGCGCCCGTAGGGCCCGGAGCTTCAATTTTAAAAGTAATGTTTTATGACAATAACTGCATCACCTGCCAAACAGACCCCAGGACAGATCTTGGATTAAAAGCAGCTATCCGAAGGTACAAGTGGTTTGGGGGGTCAGATTGTGGGTACAGAGTCGCTTTAATATAAGGGTTTTGGTGGTTTCCCTACAGGAGCCACCCCTTGGCTAGGTCCTTCCCAGAGGGATATCTGGCTAGTCCTGTGTTTCGAGACTTCAATTTTGCAAAAACAGTCACTGGCTACTAGCTTGACCTCTGATATAGGGAGATGTATGTTTTTTTTTTTTTGTGATACCACAACAAGTATGCAATATATTAAACGGTGTATTTAAACTGGTGTTCTTAGCTTTGGCACTCACCCGGTGCTTTCCTAAATTTGTTTTTATATGACAAGAATAAGCTCTATGACTGTGTACAATGTCCTGTGTGATTAAATTATGTGATGTGCTACAATGCAGCAGCCAAAACGATCCTGAATCTCAACCTTGTGAAGGACATTTTCCAACTTACAATCTAAGATCCATAATTTATGGGGTAAATTGAATAAATAAAGTTTTGTGAGCGATATTTTTTTTCTTTTAAAACTTTTTTTTTTTTTGCATTACCATAATCAGATACATACTGTATATCTGTTTTCATATTATCTTCAACAAAGATGTTCTTTTTTATTTATTTTTTTGTGCAGTAATCCGTAATTTTCATCTGTAACATTCAAGAGTAGATATTACATTCATGCAGCAATAAAAATGTTATTGCTTTTTGTTTATTACATTTTTCTTATTTAAGTACTTCCTGCAGTAGAGACTTTTGTCAACTGCATTTTAGTTCTTTCCCTCTTAAAGCCATATTTCCCCCCCATTAATAGTTAATAAGAAAACATATGATGGTTTGTTTCATTGCAGGCAAGTTTTACTGAAAAAAAAATCTTATGCCATTGGATAAATAGTTGTCATGAAAGGAAAAACCTGTTACTTAAAGGGGAACTCCAGGTAGAGGTAAAAAAAAAATGAAACTTCTGCAGAAGCATGACGCATTACTTACCTGTTTATCCCAGTATTGAAACTACCAAAAATCCATTTGTTTGGGTTTTATTTTGCTCTGTTTTGTGTTTCTGTTCTTCCTGGTTTGGCATTTCCCAGAATGCAATGCTTTCCCTCATGTGATCATTACAGCACCCACCCATTACAATCAGTAAAATTAGTGCAGCCGCTACTTCTGTTCAGTCAGAGATGGTGAATCAGTTAGGGGATTGGGTTATCCAGCCAAGCCTCCTGTGAGATCACGCCCTGCCCCCTGTATGCATAATCAGCAAACACACACAATGTGAGACAGAGGCATGTAAGATTTGTCTCCTGGGGTGGATAGAAGCAGGAGCAAGAGACAATGTGAATTGGCACAGGGCCATTTTTTCCCTTCCTGGATTTCTATCAGCTACCAGTGTGGCAGATCTGTACATATACTGTAATACATTGTATAGACACATCTATATAACTTTTAATAGAAAACAAGTTTTTCTTATCCGTAGTTCCCCTTTAAAGGGAATGTGTTATCAGAAAATGACTTATTGTTTAATGGGGCTCTGTCACCTCCAATACACCCGCTAAACTTAACCCTTTGAGGACCAGGCCCAAAATGACCCAGTGGACCGCGCAAATTTTGATCTTAGTGTTTCCGTTTTTCCCTCCTCCCCGTCTAAGAGCTCTAGCACTTTCAGTTTTTTATCTACAAGGCCATGTAAGGGCTTATTTGTTACAGGAATAGTTGTACTTTGTAATGGCGTCTTTCATTTTACCATAACATGTATGATGGAATTCCAAATATATTATTTATGAAGATATAAATTGGTGAAATCGCAAAAAAGAATGCAATATGGTAACGTTTGGGGGGTTCCTGTGTCTACGTAATGCACTATATGGTAAAAGCGACATGATACAATTATTCTATAGGTCAGCCCGAACACAACCATATGCAGGTTACACAGATTCTCTAATGTTATATATTTTTTTTTTAATGAAATCCTTTTTTTTGGCAATTAATTATAAATAAAATGGGACTATTGTGACGCTTATAACGGTTTTATTTTTTCACCTACGGGACAGTATGGGGTGTCATTTTTTCCGCCATAATCTCTAGTTTTTATTAATACCCTATTTGTGAAGATCGGACGTTTTGATCACTTTTTATTAATTTTTTTTTATATATAATGTAACATAAAATCGGTAATCCGCGCACTTTTTTCCCTCTTTTCGTGTACGCCGTTTACCGTTCGCAATGACGTTTGTTATATTTTATTAGATCGGACAATTACGCATGCTACGGTATATTATATGTTTATTTGTTTATTTATTTTTATATGTTTTATTTATATAATGGGAAAGGGGGGTGATTTCAAATTTTATTGGGGGAGGGGTTTTGGGGTTGTGTGTTAGTGTTTTTAACTTCTTTTTTTTTACACATTTGAAGTCCCTTTCGGGGACTTTTACATCCAGTACTTTGATTTCTACACCATGCCATAGGCATAGCATTGATCAGTGTTATCGGCGATCTGCTCATTGAGCCTGCCTGTGCAGGCTTAGTGCAGCAGATCGCCGATCGGACCGCAGGGAGGCAGGTGAGAGACCTCCGGCGGTCCGTTTTACCGATCGGGACCCCCGCAGTCACACTGCGGGGGTCCCGATCGGTAAGTGACAGGGGACTCCCCCTGTCACTTACACTTAAACGCCGCGGTCGCGTGTCATTACCGGTGAGGTCCCGGCTGCTGATTGCAGCCGACCCTACCTGCTATGAAGCGCACTCCGCTCCGGAGCACGCTTCATAGCGGGAGAAACACCCAGGGCGTACAGTTACGCCCTTGGTCGTCTGGGGACAGACTTCCATGGCGTAACTATACGCCCTGGGTCGTCTAAGGGTTAAAGAGTCACTGTCGTGACATTTTTTTCCGCAGAAATCAATAGTCCAGGCAATTTTAAGAAACTTTGTAATTGGGTTTATTAGGCAAATATGCCATTATCTGCATTTGAAAAGACTTTTCCCAGGCCCCCCTCTCCTTTCTGTCATCCACTGCTCAGAATCAGGAAATCTTAATCGACCGCGTCCTGTCTGTTCTATGAAGAGGGGAGGGGGGAAAAGAGACGGAGGAGAAATGTCAGCAGCAGAAAGCAGAGAACAAAGGATTGCTCAGTGGCGGGGGGGGGGGTCAGATAGGTCAGTGGTTACTGCAGAGGAGAGAGGACAGATGGTAATGTAGCTTTTAATTAACTCTTTGTTGTTTTGTTTTGGTTTCTCTTTTCCCTCTCTCCATGGGAGAACAATGAAGACAGGGGGGAGAGCTTCAAACTGCTAATAAACCCACTTACAAAGTTTCTTGAAATCGTCTGGACTATTGATTTCTGCAAAAAAAAATTCACAACAGTGACTCTTTAAGTTATCAGTAGATTATACATCAGTAGAGTATACAATGCTGATTCTATAGCTGCAATTTTTTTTTATCTTTCTATGTTTTTGAATGAGTCTAAGTAGTTCTCTCCATTATATTCTTGAGCTAAGTAGTCCTCTCTATGCAACAACATGCCAAGTTTGTAGGCTTACAACAGTGAAATACTAAGGAGTAGAAAGCTGCAAATTACAGATTTGAAGTCAGCATCCTTTATCCTACTTAGAGATGACTTTAGTTAAGGGTTTTAAAGAGGGTGAGTTAGAAGCGACAGAGTTCCTTTAAATTATATTTTTATGTTAGACATTTTAAAAAAAACATTTTGGTGACGTTTTTCCCATTTTCTATCTATCTATCTATCTATATTATAAAATAATCCTGAAATCTTGCAGTTTTCATTCTCACCACCGGGGATAAAACTAACCTGAGACTTGTGTCTGAGGTGATAAGAGGAGGCTGCTGTAAAGTGACCTGTACAGCATTGCTGCCACATGTGACACCTGTAGATAGATGAGACAGCAGCTCCCTGTTGAATGACCTCTTTCACAGGACACAGAGAGCACTTAGTAATGTTTCACACTCATCTCAAAGGGAGAGACTCTGTCTATTGTTGTCTATGACATGCTTGCTGTAAAGCATGAAGCTAAATGCTGTTAAAAACAGCTCAGACAAGATTGCAGCCCTCATAACAATGCACAAAGGTGAAATAAAAAAAAAAGTTAGTCAGAAAATAGAAACAGATTCAAATAAAGGAACAAGTTTTAGTATGTGACTCTAATCAGTTAATAAAAATTTAGGTGATACACACCATTTAAATAGACGCTGTCATTACCAATAAATAATGTTAAATCAGTCAGGGAGGTAATACACTACATAGCAATTAGGGATGAGGGAACTTTTGAAAAGTTTGGTTCGGATCGATCTGGCGAACTTTCGTGAAGTTCGGATTCATACGAACCAAACCTAAAACGAACCTTGCAATAACGGCTGAATAATTGCAGCTACAATAGTGGGAGTCTGATAGGGTAAAGTTTCGTTTAGTTGCAGTTACTATTACAATGAAAAAAAGTGGAAAAAAATCTAAGCGCAAAAATAGTGAAAAAAAATTAGCCAAGGTGTAAGTGATTACACGGGACATTGGACACAAACTTCCTTGGACCAAGTAGGGTGAAAAACAGACATTTGACAGTGGAACAAGCAGCAGTAATAGTACTCTATTTGACTCAGTGTGGAGGAGGGGGAGGAGGAGGTAGTAGCACTTGATTGCAAACAGCCCAGTATGGTTGAAAAGGGACTATTGGAGGAGGCGGCACCACTTGATTGCACCAAGCCCAGTATGATTTGGAACAGACTATTTGAGGAGGAGGAGAAGGAGGGAGTATCTGATTGCAAACAGCCCAGTATGATTGCGAACAGACTATTTATGGAGGAGGATGTTAAGCCTTAGAGTGGTGGCCTGGGATTCCTCGCTGATGATGTTGTTCACTGCACTTTTAAGAACACGGATGAGTGGGAAGATGTTGTAGATGCCTGCTCACAGAGTCGCGTCCTCAAAAGGGATCAACAATTGGCACGACATGTTCGAAGAAACCTGTGCACTATGAGGTTTATCACATGTGCAATGCAAAGTGTATGACTCCCTGCTGCACTGCAGAGAAAAGGTGCCCTTTGTGGGCTACAACACTTCCCACCATTAGTTGACCTTGGAAAGTGGTTCGTAACGGTTCGGTTCGCTCATCCCTAATAGCAATATTCTACATTAGTGATGAGCGAGTACTAAAATGCTTGGGTGCTCGTTACTCGAGACGAGTATTTCCCGATACTCGAGTGCTCACTTCAAATAACGAACCCCATTGAAGTCAATGGGAGACTCAAGCATTTTGCAGGAGACTCAAGTTCGGTAGAGAGAAGGTCAAGTGAAAACCTGTCAACCTCAGAAATTAATGGAAACACAATGAAAATGGACAGAAAACAGCAGGGGCAGCATGTATGCATGCATTTAAGGCTGCCTAATGCCACTATTATGCCTAATTCTGTGCAACAGCCTGGTTAAAACAGAGGTAGGCATATGGACCACCCAAAAACTCACCCTGACACAGCATGGCAGTGAGAACATAGGGAACCATTAAAACAGAGGTAGCATATGATGAACCACCCCAAAATTTAGCCTGACACAGCATAGTGGTGAGGACAGAGTGAACAAGGTAGAAGCGGTAGCGGTAGAAGTGAGCCTTCCAAAAATTATACCAGACACAGCATGGCAGTGAGCACACAGAGAACCATTAAAAGTGAGTGAGGAAGCAAGTGAGCCTCCTAAAAATTAGGCCAGACACTGCATGGCATTGAGCACACAGAGAACCATTAAAAGTGAGTCAGGAAGCAAGTGAGCCTCCCCAAAATTAGGCCAGACACTGCATGGCATTGAGCACACAGAGAACCATTAAAAGTGAGTAAGGAAGCAAGTGAGCCTCACAAAGATTAGGCCAGACACTGCATGGCATTTAGCACACAGAGAACCAATAAAAGTGAGTGAGGAAGCAAGTGAGCCTCCCCAAAATTAGGCCAGACACAGCATGGCATTGAGCACACAGAGAACCATTAAAAGTGAGTAAGGAAGCAAGTGAGCCTCACAAAAATTAGGCCAGACACTGCATGGCATTTAGCACACAGAGAACCATTAAAAGTGAGTGAGGAAGCAAGTGAGCCTTCCAAAAATTAGGCCAGACACAGCATGGCATTGGGCACACAGAGAACCCATAAAGTGAATGTGGAAGCAAGTGAGCCTCCTAAAAATTAGGCCAGGCACTGCATGGCATTGAGCACACAGAGAACCATTAAAAGTGAGTGAGGAAGCAAGTGAGCCCACCCAAAAATTGGAGTGAGTCCAGGGGCTGGGATTTTTAGTGGACATGAACCTAGGTGTTGATAGCTAACTGGCTAGGCCAGCTGTCATTCACCAGCAAGGGTACATCAGCTCGCTGGTTGGCGGGGGCACGATCAGCGCGCCCCCGGAAACCAGTCCTGCTCCTCCGGAGACGTAGTGTGACGTCAGAGCATGGCACTGAGGACACAGAGAACCATTAGAAGTGAGTGAGGAAGCAATTGAGCCTCCCAATAATTAGGCCAGAATCAGCATGGCGGAAGAAGACTTGGCTGTTGGCTAAGAATTGAAGGAAGAGGAGGAGGAGGAGAGGAGATACCAAGAATCTTCATGTTGAGCTGCTTTCCCCGGGTGGACAGTTGAATTCGGGTGAAATCCAGGCTTTGTTCATTTTTATAAACGTCAGCCTGTCAGCGCTGTCAGTTGACAGGCGGGTGTGCTTATCAGTGATGATGGCACCAGCTGCACTGAAGACCCGCTCTGACAAGAGGGCAGGGCAGCACAGCCACGTATCCAGCTTTGCAACCCAGTAGTTGTAGATAGCAGAGTGATCGGAAAGGACGTTGGTATGGTAAGCAAGGTACTCCCTCACCATCTTCCTGGAGGCTTCCCCTCTACTCTGTCTAGACTGGGGACGGTTGACATAGTCTTGCTGGGGTGCCATGAAACTGTCAAAGGCCTTGGAGAGTGTTCCCCTGCCCCTTGACAAGCTGCCTGCTCCACCACTCCTCTCCCCCGCTCTTTGGCCCACAGAACTACGTCCTCTGGCGCTAGTGGTGTCAGATGGGAAGTACATTTTCAGCTTCTGCACCAGGGCCTGTTGATATTGATTCACTCTCATACTGCTTTCCTCGGCAGGAATGAGAGTGGAAAAGTTCTGTTTGTAACAAGGGTCCAGGAGTGTGAACACCCAGAAATCTGTGTTGTCAAAAAAACTTTTTTAACCCGAGGGTCACGGGAAAGACAGCCTAACATAAAGTCAGCCATGTGCGCCAGGGTCCCAACACGCAAGAACTCCCTCTCCTCACTAGCCTCAATTTCCTCCTCCTCCTCCACCAATTCCTCCTCTTCAGGCCATACACGCTCAACAACTAAGGATTGAGCATGGGTACCCTCTTCAGTGGCGGCAGTAGTCTGCTCCTCTTCCTCCTCTTCTTCATCCTCCTTATCCTCTACTTAGTGGTGAGAAACTGACGTCAGGGTGGTCTGGCTATCTAGCGGCGGCTTTTCTTCACCCGTCTCCTGAGATGAAGGCAAAGTCTCAGACTTCAGGCTGAGCAGGGAGTTTTGAAGCAGACACAGCAGCAGAATGGTGAGGCTGATGATGGCGGCATCGCCGCTGACCATCTGTGTTGACTCCTCAAAGGAGCCCAGTACCTGACAGATAGCAGACATCCACATCCACTCCTCATTGTAGATTTGAGGTGGCTGACTGACCTGACTACTGCTTCTTACCAAGGTTGACATCTGGCATTCCACAATGGCTCTGCATTGCTGGTAAACCCTGGCTACCATCCAATTCCACCTCGTGGGCACGTCGCACAGCGGTCTGTGAGCCGGCAGTTGCAAGCACTGCCCTAAGGGTGGCAACATCAGTGGTTGACTTGCGAAAATGCACACAGATGCGCCGCACCTTGGTGAGCAAGTCAGCCAAATTGGGGTAGGTCTTAAGGAACTGCTGCACCACTAGGTTGAACACGTGGGCCAAACTTACAAGAAATGAATGATGAGATTTTCTCGAGTATCGCGAGATGCTCGTCCGAGTAACGAGTACCATCGAGTACCCTAATGCTTGATCGAGTACCAAGCTCAGACGAGCATACTCGCTCATCAGATGAGATGAGCGAACCTCGAGCATGCTCGAGTCCATCCGAACCCTAACTTTCGGCATTTGATTAGCGGTGGTTGCTGAAGTTGGATAAAGCCCTAAGGCTATGTGGAAAACATGGATATAGTCATTAGCTGTATCCATGTTCTCCTGACAACCTTAGAGCTTTATCCAAGTTCAGCAGCCACCGCTTATCAAATGCTGAACGATCGGGTTCGAATGGACTCGAACCCGAACCCGGTTCGCTCATCTCTACTCATCACTACTCTACATCTTTGCAATTTACTTACTTATGAAATACAGTGCTATAAATTTGGCCACTAGGTGTCTCACTTACTGAAAAACTTAAGTCAAGGCTCCATCACTAATGCCATTTGGTCTTTAGTAACAGCAAAGAAAGAGACCCATTGCAGGAAGTGATGTCAGTTGTCCCTTTGCTCTGCATAGACGGACCCAGTCTGAATGCTGGATGGCCAGCTGCTGTACACACCACTCTGCACTGCTTCTTAGTGTACTTACTTATCTAAAGCAAATCTCATTTAAAAAAAAGAAACTACCCACCAGCTCACAGTGAAATGCAGAAGCATGAGCAGCACATTGAGGCACTAAACAGATCATACTAAAATGTAAATGGAAAGCATACATAAGGCAAGCATCGAGTGTATATTTGCTAGGGTTTTAATTTTTTATATTCCATCACAGATACACTTTAAATAAGCCCTACTGTCCAAATGTTCATCCACAGGTATCCCTGGAAGTTTGGATAACCCAAGTGTAATCTGGTGTGTAGGTGCACGTGCAGGAAGAATAGACCAGAGTCCAGTGACTTAAACAGAATAAAGTCTGTTTACCTAAAGCGACTCTGTACCCACAATCTCCCCCCCCCCCCCCCCCCAAACCACTTGTACCTTCGGATAGCTGCTTTTAATCCAAGATATGTCCTGGGGTCCGTTCAGCAGGTGATGCAGTTATTGTCCTAAAACTATTTTTAATCCGGCAGCACTGTCTCTAACGGCTGGGGCTTACAGTTGTATACGCATTAGGCTGGCACAACCTCTCCTTCCCTCCTCCCTGCCCTCCTCAGCATTAGGAATGATCCAGGAACATTTACTGCTGTTTGAGCTTTGCACAGGTGTCTTAACAATCCAGCCCATGTTCATAATGCACACAGAAGGGGAATAGGAAGCAATCTGCCTGGAGCATTCCTAATCATGAGGAGGGTGGGGAGGAAGGTCAGAAAGGGTGTGCCAGCCTAATGTATATATCAATGTAAGCCCCGGCCGTTAGACATAGCGCTGCCGGCTTAAAAGTCGTTTTTAAAACAATAACTTCATCACCTGCCGAACGGACCCCAGGACAGATCTTGGATTAAAAGCAGCTATCCGAAGGTACAAGTGGTTTGGGGGGGGACAGATTGTGGGTACAGAGTCGCTTTAAAGTATTTAGTGCAATACAGTAACAACACTTTTGGAATGGTCCAGGCAAGAGGTAGTCATAGAAGCAAAAGTAGAGTGTGGTAGCGGAGCATCTTGAGGGCCCTGTCCAATGTCCTATGTAAGCATAGTAGAAGAGAAGAAGAGAAGATACTCATACTCATGTATAGATCCCGTTTTGATCTTACCGCCTTATGCCCTATAGTGTTGGGTGACCCATCCTGCAAGGGTAGTATGAGGTCCCAGGTCCCTGCACTAGGTTTAGCAGACTTTCCAGGGTTTCCCAGAATAGCTGTGTGTTACAGTAGGATACGTAGGCTTGAAATGCAGATTTGTCCTATTGGGGTCAGTACCTAGCTCAGGTATGCTGCCATGTGTTCTGTGAAGGTAACCCTGGCATGGACAAGGTGATCCTCAGAGGACATCCTTCCTCCTGAGGGGTCTAGCACTGCATGTTAGCCGAGGTTAACGGCACCAAGGAACAAGCTCTGATTCTCTCTGCGTCTCTCTCAAACTTGTGACTAGAGAACTCTTCCCACCAGCAACTAACCTCCATTTTATAGGGGCGACCTAATCTCCCTCGTGATTGGTGGGACTGTGTGTGCAAAAGAGAGAGAAGAGGTGATAGGGCAGGAAAAGATGGAAAACCGACCTGCACCTGTGACAGGATGAGAACAAACATATAACACAAACAAATAACCCATTACTTTCTTCAGCAGATCACAAGACATACAGAAAATACAGTAGTGACACCTAGTGGGAAAAACAAACACTACAACTCTTCTTCATCCCACTGTGAGAACCTGAGTGAGTTACTTTGCCCAGGTGCATAAGAGACCTAGTGGCACACCTGTGCTGGGACACCACACATGTGCCTCATTTTTTGTGGCTGGGGGCCAGACAGTACGCAGCTCTGTAGACTTGCAGCTGTATAGAGAAAGCACTAGCAAGAGTAGCAGAATTGTACATTATAGAAAATAAGTAGAAGAACAAGGGGCAAGATAAGTACTTAAAGGATTTAAGTTTTGTTTTTTTTTTTAAATAATTTACAAATCTGTATAACTTTCTAACTCTACCACATTGGTGATACCTAACTGTGCTCAGACCAGGGCTTCTGAAGCCCTTCCCAACACAACCACTGGTGGCAGCAGAGCTGTGTTACCCCTTAACGCTAACAGTCAATTAAAAAAAAATTCCTTTAAACCACTCTATTGGTATTTATTAAGAAACAGTATGGTGGTATTGTATTCTAATAATAAGTAGGTATTTTTTTATAAGTGTTATTGAGACATTATCGGGTGGTAATATGTGTATGGTCATATTGGCTTTGATGTACATAGTCTTGTACAGTAACAGGGTTGTAATACTTTTAGTCATATTTGCATTACTTTTGGGGTGGGGTGGGGAAGGGGCCATAGAGCCAGTGCAATAAGCTAATAGTGGGGTTGAGGTCCAACACTTGGCCTGGAACCTGTGAGACTAGTTATACCCAACTTGTTTAACAAGTGCTTAGGATTCCTATATGTTTGTAACAGTACTTTAACATTTGTGCAATCACGTATATTGTTTATTGCAGGGGTCCCCAAACTTTTTACACAGGGGGCCAGTTCACTATCCCTAAGAGCGTCGGAGGGCCGGACTATAAAAAAAAAAAAAAAAAAAAAAAACTATAATCAAATCCCAATGCAAAATGCCCCCCACCCCCCCAAAGTAAAAGCATAGGGGATAGGGGTAGATGTTTTGTTCTATCACCTATAAGAGCTGTTCTGGGGTCACTTCCCTACACTGAGCCCCCAAAGAACTCTATTCTGATCTCCCACAACGCCTCCAGTGTATAATGCACCTAGGACCCAACTACTACAACATCTGCATGCACTACAACTCCCAGCATGTACAGATCTGCAGCCCGCAGGATATGCTGGGAGTTGTAGCGTCTGGATCTGTTGTAGTTGGGTCCTAGTTTAAAAGTTTGCTAGTGTACTGTAGTGACCGCGGGGCTGTCAGTACACTACCGCAAACCATACTGACCCATTTAGACCCCAATGGTACACAGGCTCTGCACACTATAGAAGTGATTACAGTGCAGTTACTAAAGACTCATAGGGGATGTCTTCTAGAATTGCAGTCGCTCACTTTTAGCTTTCTTCTCCATCTGGCGCAGCCATCATGAAAACTTCTCTGACCACAACTCGTCTGCAGGGGCAGCTGGGGTGACTGGGGAAGGGAGGCAGCTGGGGGTGGCAGGGGCAGCAGCTGGGGTGGCAGGGGGAGTAGATGGGGGCAGAAGGAGAAGCTGGGGTGACAGGCAGGGGGAGCAGATAGGGGGCAGGGGGCAGCTAGGGTGGCAGGGAGAAGATGGGGCAGCTGGGGTGACAGGGGAGAAGCTGGGGGGGGCAGGGGGAGAAGATGGGGGAAGGGGGAGCAGCTGGGGTGGTAGGGGCAGCAGCTGGGGAGGCAGGGAAAGTAGATGGGGGCAGAAGGAGCAGCTGGGGTGACAGGCAGGGGGAGCAGATGGGGCAGCTGGGGTGGCAGGGGAGAAGCTGGGGTGGCAGAGGAGCAGGTGGGGGGACAAGCAGGGGGAGCAGATGGGGGCAGGGGAGAAGCTGAGGGGCAGGGAGAGCAGCTGGGGGAACAGGCAGGGGGAGCAGATGGGGCAGCTAGGGTGGCAGAGAGAAGATGGGGCAGCTGGGTTGGCAGGGGAGAAGCTGGGGTGGCAGGGGAGCAGCTGGGGGGACATGCAGGGGGAGAAGCTGGGGTGGGGGGCAGGGAGAGCAACTTGGGGGGCAGTGGGAAAAGCTGGGAGGCAGGGAGAGCAGGGGGGGTGCAGGGGGAGCAGATGGGGGCAGGGAAAGAAGCTGGGGGGGGGCAGGGAGAGAGGCTGGGGGGAACAGGGAGCAGCTGGGGAGCATCCGGGAGGCAGAGGCAGGCTGGGCAGGTCCCTCCCAAAGCAGCTTCGGTCCGGGGTGAGATTCTTCCGGCACAGACAGCATGTATCACAGTCCGGAAGCTCGAGGCTGCAGCCCCACGGTCCCGAACTTCTCTCCTGCTCAGCAGCGCATGTGATGTCATCGCCGAACAGGAGAGAAGTTCGGGACCCAGGGGCTGCAGCCGTGAGCTTCCGGACTGTGATACATGCTGTCTGTGCCAGAAGAAGCTCACCCCGGACCCGATGCTGAACCCCAGCACCCAACCCCCCCCCCCCCCTCGGGCACAGACCAGGCAACCGTGGCCGAGTGCCTATAGCAGACCACGGGTGCCTAGTGGCAAATACGGCCCTGGCGGCGGGGTGGGATAAAAACGTTCAGGGGTGCGCATGCGGCCCGCAGGCTGTAGTTTGGGGACCCCTGGTTTATTGTATCTTTTACTAAACACTCTTTATATACTGTACCTTACAGTGGTTTGACGTCAGTATTATCTACAGAAGAACAACCTTACATAAAATAGACATCTAGTCATAACAGAGTCACCATGAAGTAAAGCTAATCTATTTACAATAGAAGCAAATGCTTGTCTCCTATGTATTTTTATTTTAGTAAAGGAGCCCTATACAACATAGAAAATTTATTTGAAAGGATAAGCTTGTGCTCCAAATGACTATGTATGCCTGATACATCAGTGATGAGTGCATAGAAAAGCCACTTATTGATTACTGCCGCTAAGTGTTCTTTTTCATGAGTGTTCTTTGCTTACCCATAAAACAAAAGTAATTATTACTTATACTTTCATCTTGTTACATATGCCAGTCCCTAAATGAGACATTACAATTAGTGCTATCTGCTATATTAGGATACATAAAAGAAGGGTGAAAATTGGGGAGTTAGATAAATTCTCTCTATCTATTTTTTTGTGTTATCACTGTAACATATTGATTTGCTACACATTTTACATTGCTTTTAACTATGTATATTTGCCACCATTTTCTATTCAGTTAAAGGAGAAATGAACAATCTGGTGAAGGCAGGGAGGTGCAGGAACATAATAAAGAATATATACTTACCCGTCCCCCCCACAGCGCTGCATTACTGCATCACTGCTCCTTGACCCCCGCAGGCTCCTGCAGCTCCAGTTCCTGCCACATACACTAAAGTCTATGGGGTCGTATCATTCACATAGACACAAAGTGGGGTAAAAGGCGTGCAACAGTGTGTGGCTCTCCCCTCTTTCTCCTGAAACAAAGTTTTGACCCAGCAGGGTCTTTGTCAAGCCTATGTTAATATCATGAAACATAAACTTGCTCCACTGCCCTGGATGTTGTAATCTAAAATGTCTTGGTATTTAATGTTCATTGCAGCCTTTACCTCCTGAATATGTTCCTGTAGAATATTTTCTAAAAAAATATTCAAAATATCCGGAAGAACAGATAAATTTTATCAGGAATTGCATAGAATTTTTTTTAACGAAAAATTCTTTTTTATATGAAGGAGTTTTTTTATATACAGTCGTGGGGTACCTTGATTGGGATGAGATTCGCCCCGGTTTATTCTAACCTGTATATGAGGAGGTGGGAAGAGGCCACCATATTCCCCACAGGTGAGCCAGTTGCGAACCTTGTCCTCTGGAAGTGTTTTATAGACAATATAGTGTTTATATGGAAAGGGAGTGAAGAAACCCTCCAAGAATTTTTTTAAAAACTTAAAAATTTATTTTATTTGCACTTTACACCTACATTCAGTAAAAATGCCATCAACTTTTTAGATCTCAACATTTTTATTAAAGATGGAAAAATATGCAGTAGAACTGACAATAAACCTACTGACAGTAATAGCTATATTGCATTGGACAGTTGTCATCATGGCTACTGAATATACCTAAGAGCCAATTTTTAAGACTAAGAAGAAATTGCACAGACATTGGGGACTATCAAAATGAAGCTGAGAGAATTGAAAGAAACATTTTTTACAAAAAGGGTATGATGAAAGCTTGTTAAAGGGCACGACAGAGGAAGTCCTACAGTTAAATAGGGAGAACCTTATAAAAGAAAGGGAAAAGCAGGAAGAGAGTGGGGAGAGAAAGGGGAATGAACAATACTTTGAAATCCCCATTATAACCACCTATTCAAACCAGTCGGAAGCCTTTAAAAAAATTATAAAAAAAATAGATAGGAAATCCTTGAACAAGATAAAATTATAGGAAATTTAATCCCACCCAACCCTAAACTAATTAAAAAAAAAAAAACACAAAATATTGGGAACATTATAGCCCCCACAGTTAGGGATATGAAAAATATATATATAGGAAGCACTGATGCTATGGTGGTGTGTAAAGGGGGCTTCTATCCATGTAGATCCTGTAGGCCGTGTAAGAAAATGGGGAACAGAAAGGCAATAATGGAGGTATCAAACCAGGATGGAACACATAGGGGGACATTTATTAAGTCCGATGTTTTCTGCGCCAGACTTAAAAACTTCCCTCAGCTCCGCACTACAGAGATTTAGGTAGAGGCGAACTGCCACTATATAAATCCCGTGCGTGCCGGGGCGCACGGCAGAAAACCTACGCCAGCTGAGAGCTGGAGTAGGTTTTCTGCGTATCTTTAGGCGGAAACAATATCGTGCGGACTCTGAGTCCGCGCCTCCCATTCCACCCCCTCCACACCCCCTCTCCGCCTCCCCGGCATACACGGTGGAAAATGACGATTTGCGAATATTTTATTCGCAAATGGCCGTTTTGCGAATAAAACATTCGCAAATCGACACTTTCCGCAAAAAAGTACGCCTTTTCTTCTTGATACATGTCCCCCATTATGTTAAAATTAAGGAACACATTACCTGCCATTTGAAAGGAGTGATATATTGTATCATTTGTCCATGTCAAAAGATGTACATTGGAAGGACAAAGAAAACTTTACTTATTAGGGCGAACGAGAATATTTATAATATTCAAAGACAATATGAAGGACATCTGTTATCCAAACATTATAAAGAAAAACATGGAGGAAAAATGGATAGCAATGAGCAATTTTATTAAGAAAATGTTGAGATCAGAAAGCAAACATTTTTAATTTTAACACAATAATTCCAGCAGAATTAAATTCAGAGATTGAACTTTTTGCCTTTTTCTGAAGCATTGCAGGGAGGGGGTCTCTCAGAGCCCAAGCTACCTATATAAAGCCACACTAGATGGAAGGGCGGATCTTCTTGACAAAGAGGGGCGTACCCCTCGAAATATGTAGAACGTATTCTAATCCTTCCAGGACTCCGTAGCTAATGTGACGTCACACAGAGCTCTGAGAGACTTACTTTGCAAGTGAAAAGTACCAGATAGTTGAGCAACGTCACCGGCCGGGACGTGCTCCTCCAGCAACAAGTGACTGAGGATAGATATCATACTCCTTGGACATTGGTACAATGAATTCCACTCCACATTGCTTATTCAGCTCTATAAGGACTAAAAGTGCAATCATAGTGAGAGGGTGAGCGAGAACATACCACCTGCATTGCACTAACACTAACAACAGTGACTACACCCACTGAGAGCCTTTTTTCTGATTTACTACTGCTAAGTGAGTGCACCGCTATAAGTTGTGTAAATATATGTGTATATATATATATATATATATATATATATATATATATATATATATATATATATATATATTGTTATAACATAGTAGGAGCGCTATCACATATTGAATAGAGCAGCGCTTCTCAAACTGTGAGGCGCAGCTCGCAGTCTTGTGAGGCGCAGGGTCCCTGTCTGTGTCCGACATCGGCACACAGCAGGGACTCCAGGATTTATGACCTGCTGATTAAATACTTTTGTTTAGGGTGCCGGGACACTGCAATCACTCAGCAATGTCCCGGCACCTATCCCCGCCGCCGCTGCTCTCACAACCTTCCCCCAGCAGCAGCTCACCAGCAATCTGAGGGGTAGGGGACTTGGTGAGGCTGCTGGAGGAAGGATGAAGTCGGCGGATCGGGCTGCCGGATCGGGGGCTCAAGGAGGATATACCGCAGCCTGGGGAGTCCCAGGCAGGCTGGCAGAGGTGACCCGCACTGCCGGAGGGGAGATGCGGAGGCAGCAGGCTGCTATCCCTGCAGTTGGCCGCCGGACCAGCAGGGCCTTCAAGAAAGTCAGTAGCTAAGTGGGGTTGTGGTGCGCGAGGCTCCCCCGCCGGCTCCTGCAGTGGATTGTGGACCGGGGGATGGGGCCCCCCACGTCCTACGGCTGCCGCTGCTGCCGGTGGAAGTGTGGTGCCACATCTGCCGGTCCACGATCCACTGCAGTAGCCAGCGGGGTAGCCTCTCGCACCACAACCCCCCTCGCTGACCTGCTTCCCTTACCGGAAGCTGGCCAGACCCCTCTCAATAATAGCACATCCCCCTGCCCCCAACTCAAAATCCACCCCCTCCACCTCTTCTCTAGCCCCTCTTTACCCCCATCATCTCCTCTCTCCCCCTCCTCTCTACCCCCATCATCTCCTCTCTCCACCTCCTCTCTACCCCCATCATCTCCTGTCTACCCCCATCATCTCCTCTCTCCACCTCCTCTCTACCCCCATCATTTCCTCTCTCCCCCCCATCATCTCCTCTCTCCCCCTCCTCTCTACCCCCATCATCTCCTCTCAACCCCATCATCTTCTCTCTACCCCTATCATCTCCTCTCTCCCCCTCCTCTCTACCCCCATCATCTCCTGTCTACCCCCACCATCTCCTCTCTCCACCTCCTCTCTACCCCATCATCTCTTCTCTCCACCTCCTCTCTACCCCTACCATCTTCTCTCTACCCCATCATCTCCTCTCTCCACCTTCTCTCTACCACCATCATCTCCTCTCTACCCCCATCATCTCCTCTCTCCACCTCCTCTCTATCCCCATCATCTCCTCTCTACCCCCATCATCTCCTCTCTCCCCCTCCTCTCTACCCCTATCATCTCCTCTTTCCACCTCCTCTCTACCCCATCATCTCCTCTCTCCACCTCCTCTCTACCCCATCATATCCTCTCTACCCCCATCATCTCCTCTCTCCCCCTCCACCTCCTCTCTACCCCCATCATCTTCTCTGTACCCCTGTAATCTCCTCTGTACCCCCATCATCTCCTCTCTCCCCCTCCTCTGTACCCCATCATATCCTCTCTACCCCCATCATCTCCTCTCTCCCCCTCCACCTCCTCTCTACCCCCTTTACTTCCTCTCTCCCCATCATCTCTTCTTTCCCTCCTCCCTCCCTCTCACCCCCTTTTTACCTCTATCTCCCCCCTCACCTCCATTACCTTGCCCCCATAATCTCCTCTTTCCCTCCTCCTCACCCCCTCTCTTGTCCTCTCCCCATCACACCCTCTTTCCCTTCTCTGTACCCCACACCCCCTTTACCTCCTCTCTCTTCATCTCCCCCTTTACCTCCTCTCTCCCCCATCACCTCCTCTTTCCATCCTTCTCTCTCCCCCTCACCCCTTTTACCTCCTCTCTCTTCCTCTCCCCCTTCCCCCTCTATCCTCCTCTCCCCCATAACCTCCACTTTCCTCCCCCTTTTACCCCCTTCACCTAATCTACCCCCCTTACCTCCTCTCTCTTCCTCTCCCCCTTCACTTCCTGTGGCTCAGAAGCTGTAGAAGAGAGGAAGACCCGCTCCCTGCCCAGATTAGGTGAGTATGACTTTTTTGTGTTATGGTGGGGGGAGTGGAACGGTGGGTATTGCTATGGGGGCACAGTAGGGCAGGGGGCATTTACTATGGGGCCACAGCAGGAGACATTAGTACTATATGGAGACACAGCATGGGGACATTATTACTATATGGAGGACACAGCAGGAGGTATTATTACTATATGGAGGCACAGCAGGAGACATTATTACTATATGGAGGACACACCAGGGGGACATTATTACTATATGGAGGGCAAAGCAGGAGACATAATTACTATATAAGGGTATAGCAGCGGGCATTATTATTGTATGAGTGTCACAGCCGGGGAATTATTAGTATATGGGGAAAAGCAGGGGATCTTACCCACAGGGGGCAACCCACATACCTAATCTGGGGGATTTACCTGTTAACTGCGGGGCACTACAGGGGAATAAACTATTTGTGGAACACTGATATGTCACTTTTGGGGTAATTAACTATTTGTAGGTCACTAGTGGGGTTATTAACAGTTTGTGGGGCACTAGTGGGGGAATTTACAATTTGTAAGGCACTATTGAAGGTATTAACTACTATGTGGGAGCTATTATGGGAATACCTACTACTTTGACAGTGCCAGGAACACTGCACATGACAAATGTACAGAAATGGAGTAATGAGGGGAAAGGGAGCTACCCGAGAAGAGGAGGTTAAGAGTAGAATCATGCTAGAGTGTGTGTGTGTGTAAGCTGCCAGGTGGGTTATGGAGAAAGAAATGCTGCATTGTGGGGCTGTTATACAGGTGGAGCAGTATGTGGTGATGGGTTACTGCAGGTGGAGCAGTATGTATTTTCTGCACTGTGCTGGTGGTTTACTAAAGGTGAAGCAACATTTATTTCTGCACTTGGTGTTGTTTTGACGCTGCTCTGGGATATTATGTGCACTACGTGGCGGTATCTGGTGCTTCATAGTTGTATATGTTTGTTGGTGAGGCCCCAGCATCAACACGGATTGCCGGGTGAGGCGCAAGAACAAAAAGTTCGAGAAGCACTGGAATAGAGAATAGAGGAGCGCGATCAGACATTATAATATATCTGAGTTTTTAAAATGAGAGAAGATATTTACATAAAGAAAAACATATAAGTAAATATTTTGAGGGTATAGGAGACAGTAAAAAAAATATGCAAATGATCAGAGAAATTCTAAAAAAAATAAGGAATCTGAAGAGGAATATTTATTTATTTAACCCCTTAAGGACAGAGCCTGAAATGGCCTTAAGGACAGAGACAAATTTTATGAATATGACCAGTGTCACTTTATTAATTAATAACTTCGGGATGCTTTTACCTATCCGGCTGATTCTGAGACTGTTTTCTCGTGACATATTGTACTTTACATTTCTGGTAAAATGGAGTTGATACTCATAATAAATCTTTATGAAAAACACCAAAATAACGTGAAAAATTGTGAAAAATTGCATTTTTCAAACTTTGAAACCTTTCTGCTTATACAGAAAATGGTTATGCCACATAAATTATATATTAAATAGCATAAGCAACATGTCTACTTTATGTTGGCGGCATTTATTAAACTATATTTCATTTTTTTTAAACAATAGGAAGCTTAAAACATTAGCAGCAATTTTCCAAATTTTCTGTAAAATTTCAAAATCAGATATTTTTAGGGACCTGTTCAGGTTCAAAGTGTATTTGAGGGGCCTGTATGTTAGAAAGCCCCACAAAGCACCCCATTTCAGAAAATGGACCCCCAAAACTCTGCAAAAGCACATCCAGAAAGTTTTTTAACCCTTTAGGGGAGTCACAGAAATAAAAGTAAAGTGTGTAAGAAATTTGAAAATGTTTATTTTCTGTGCAGAGATTTTATTTTAATCCAATATCTTTCATAATGATAAACCTGTTAGCAGAGAAATGCACCCCAATATTGATTGCCCCGTTTCTGCAGTTTATAGAAATACCCTATATGTGGCCCTATTGCGCTATTTGACGCAACCACAAGCCTCAGATATAAGGGAGCGCCTAGTGAATTTCAATGCCTCCGTTATATTTGGTAATTTTTGACTGTACCACTTCAGGTTTGCAGAGGCTCTGGGGTGCCAAAACCTAAAAAAACACCCCTAAAAGGGACACCATTTAGAAAACTGCACCCCTCAAGGAATGTAACAAGGGGTGCGGTGAGCATTTGGACCCCACAGGTGCTTCGCAGATTTTCAGAACAATGTGGTGTAAAAAAGGAAAAATTCTATTTTTTACACTAAAATGTTGTTCTAGCATTAATTTTTCATTTTTACAAGGGGATAAAAGAAAAAAACCACCAAACATGTAGCGCAGTTTCTCCCGAGTACGGAAATACCCCACATGTGGACATAAAGTGCCAAGCGGGCGCAGGACGAGCCTCCAAAGGGAAGGAGCGCCAATTGGCCTTTGCAAGATGGATTTAACTGGAATGGATTTCAAGGGCCACGTCGCATTCACAGAGCCCTCGTGCTGCCAAAACACTGGGAACCCCACAAGTGACCCTATTCTGGAAACTACACCCCTCAAGGAATCTAACAAGGGGTTCAGTGAGCATATGGACCCCACTGCTGACGGGCACAAATGTGGAACAATGTGACTTGAAAGGGAAAAATTTCATTTTTTCACTTTCACGGCACAAATGTGGCCGTCATCAAGGGGTCCATATCCTCACTGCACCCCTTGTTAGATTCCTTGAGGGGTGTAGTTTCCAGAATGGGGTCACTTGTGGGGGGTTTTCACTGTCTTGGCAGCACGAGGGCTCTGTAAATGCAACATGGTGTTCATCATCCATTCTGGCCAAATCCAGCCTCCAAAATCCAAATGGCGCTCCTTCCCTTCGGAGGCTTGCCCTGCGCCCACATGGCGCTTTATGTCCACATGTGGGGTATTTACGGACTCAGGGGGAATCGCTCTACACATTTTGTGTGTTTTTTTCTCTTTTAACCCCTTGTGAAAATGAAAAATTTAAGGCTAAACCAACATTATAGTGTAAAAAATGTAATATTTCATTTTCACGCCATATTGTTCCACATTTGTGCCCGTCACCAGTGGGGTCCATATGCTCACTACACCTCTTGTTACATTCGCTAAGGGGTGTAGTTTCCATAATGAGGTCACTTGTGGGGGGGTTCAACTGTCTTGGCAACACAGGGGCCTTTTAAATGCAACATGGCCCCTCGAAATCTATTCCAGCCAAATCCAGCCTCAAAAAGCCAAATGGCGCCCTTTTCCACAAGGGGTTAAAAAAGAAAGTGAAAAGAAAACGTGTAGGGTAATTTCCCCTGAGTACGAAAATACCCCACATGTGGATATAATGTGCCATATGGGCAGAGGGCAAGCCACCAAAGGGACAGAGCGCCATTTAGAGGCTTGAATGGAGGATGGAGGCCATGTCGCAATTACAAAGCTCCTGTGCTGCCAGGACAGTAGAAACCCCCCACAAGTGAAACCATTCTGGAAACTACACCCCATAAGGAATCTAACAAGGGATACAGTGAGCATATGGACCCCACTGGTGACGGGCACATAAGTGGAACATGTGCCATGAAAATAAAAAATACAATTTTTTCATTTTCACGACCCAAATGTGCCCGTCACCAGGGGGCCATATCCCCACTGCCCCCTCGTTAGATTCCTTATGGGGTGTAGTTTCCAGAATGGGGTCACTTGTGGGGGGTTTCTACTGCCCTGGCATCACAGAGGGTTTATAATTGCATCATGGCATTCTCTAATGGGAATGGCGACCATACCTATTTAGCTGGGGAAAAGGGACCATTCTTATTTATTTGGGGGTATTAGGCCAATTATTAGTTTATAAGGTTGAAAATGACAGGTGTCCATCAAATTCAACCTGTGTTGATCCAGAGGAAGGCAAAAAAAACCCCTCATAAGGCAGAGGACAGTAGCCTCATCACAGGGGGAAAATTCCTTCCTGACTCCATAATGGCAATCAGAATAATCCCTGAATCAACGTGACCCCTGAAATAGGAATAAGGGACAGAATTTAGAAAAAGTAGAACCCCAATGACGTGTGGTGCGCCTTGAAGCGATCCAGTATGTAGAGGCCGGGGCGATCAGGACAGGTGTCACACTGGAAAATGGTGTCCTTCCTGATACCCCTGTTACACCACACTCTGCACTTCTTCTGGGTCTCCTGTTTTCCAGTGTGGGGGACGTCACCTGGAAAATGTTGTCCTGGTGCGATACGGGGGCCTTCATATCCAGAAGCGCTGGGTCCGCTCCATGGCTGCTAAATATTAGGGCTTTATTACTACTTCTGATATTTATGGATCGTGCCGCAAGCTACAGTAGCTCAGGCAGCGAGGGACCGGAAGAGGGGGCGCTGGTATAAAAGTTATCCCCGTACAGGTGGTAACCTTTATATAGCAATGGGAAGATCAGTTCCCGAACGATCTCCCCACTAACTCGGAGGATGGGGGGGGGGGGGCATCTGGGGGCTGGATTTGGGTGTCTCTTCCTTCATACACTCTAAGGGTACGTGCACACTGCGGAATGGCGAAGGATAACCCTTTGTGCATTCCGCAGCTGGCACCCGCCGGTGGACTGATGGAGGCGCGCGTCTCCGCTCGTGTCACACTCCATTATATGCACTGGCGGATTCTGCCCTCTGTCCAATGTGTTCATTCTTTGGACGGACGACGGAATCTGCCCGTGCATAGAATGGAGTCTATGACACGGGTGGAGACGCTCGCCTCCATTAGTCCGCCGGCGGGTGCCAGCTGCGGAATGCACAAAGGGTTATCCTTCGCCATTCCGCAGTGTGCACGTACCCTGGATCTGTAAGTGTACCCCGAGGTACTCACAGAGTGTGTAGAATTTCACGCCATACCGTGATCTCTTATTGGGACGGTACTGGCGGAAAAGACGTGTCTGGGGGGCAGCGTACGCTACGCTACCCCAGACACGTCACTGGATGATGAGGATGAATGGAGGAAAGAAGGATCCCCCCATTCATCCTCACTGGCTGTTTCGGTGTTGGAGGCAATAATAACGTATGCGTCCGACACCGAAAACACCTTGGGGGCCATCTTTATATGGGGATTGGTATATGGGGTATGTAAATGTGTAGTGGTGTAGTGTAAAACTTTATTTCATGTAGTGTAGTGTTTTTTACGTGTTTTTTTGACAGTAAGAAAAAATATCCCTTTGCTAAGAAAGGAGCTGCTGATAAATGCCGCACTTATGTGCGGCACTTATCAGCAGCCAGTGGCGGTAGGATATAGGGGGGGAAAAACGCCCCTACGCCAAAAAGGAGGAGTTGCTGATCGGCGGCGCACTTACGGGCGATGCTGATCAGCACTCAGCGGCGTTAGGGCGCAAAAAAAGAAAAAAAAAATTGGAAAAAAATAAAAAAATAAAAATCTTTTTAACCCAAAGCAACTCATCAGTGAATGATATTCACTGATCAGCCGCTAGGGGGCGGCAGAGCGACGCTGCCGGAGATTACCGAGGCCCGCCGAACACGAGGACCCGAGCGATTACGAAGATTTCCGAAGCTGGAAGTGACCCGAAGAAGACGCAAGGACGGCGTGGACCGCAGATTGTCGCTCCAGACGCCCAGATCAGGTGAGTATGGTACACCTGCACCACACACACCTGTTCTGCACCCCTCAGCTACCTAGCTGAGGGGTACAGAACGCGACAAAACTGTTTTTTTACAGTTTGATCGCCATGATGGGCCGGCCGGTACTGTCCGGCCTACCACGGCGATCGTGGGGGTGGCATCGGCGCCATCTTTGGTGGGGACACTAATGGCGATTAGTGCTGTCTCGGACAGCACCAATCGCCATTGCTTTCCGAGTCACCGGGTCACCGATGACCCGGAAAGCTGTTTTCAGCTGCTATATGCTGATCTGTATAGATCAGCATATAGCAGCGATCGTCGGCATGGGAGGGGTTAATCACCCCCCGTGCCGACGAGCAGAGATGGCCTGCTATACATTATAGCAGGCCATCTTCCCCGACGGCTGTGTGTGAACACACAGCGATCGGGGAAACATCGGGCGTAAGTATACGCCCGTTTGCGTTAAAGCCCACCCTGCGGGGGCGTATACTTACACCCGATGTCGTTAAGGGGTTAATTATTATTATTATTATCATTTATTTATTTAAAAAGTGCCCTTGATTCCAGAGCGCTGTACAAGTGATAGGGGGTAACAAACAGAATATTGCATAATCAAAACACACTACATGAATAAGGTAAATGGCAGACTGGTACATAGGGACAGAGAGGGCTTACAATCTACGAGGTAAGGGGAGGGAGACAGAAGGTAAAGAGCAGCCAGTGAAAAGAAATAATCAGAGAAAGAAGAAAATGGAAAAGGGTAGTAAGGTTTCATCGAGGGACAGTCTAGGCACTAGTTTACAGTCAGGTACTATACTGTTCATCAACTGGAACCTCGTATGCCTGATATTACAGGAAACCAAAACTTTTTGTTTCTGCGATCAAGCCTTGTGGTATGAGTGTCTGGAAATAAAAAAAAAATAAACTGAGATTCTTGTCTAGAAATTTTATCTACGATGTTCCCTCCACTCCAATCCATATCTATGGTTTAAATCGCTGCAAAAGGGGTACCCTTAATTTTACAGCCACGAACCTCTTTGTACTGCACTGACAAAGAATGTTTCGTATATCCCCTTTGTTTTATAAAAATGTTTGGATATTTTGTTTTTCAGGCTGTTAGAAGCTCTGCCTATGTATTGCTTATTGCAATTATTAAAGGAGAAGTCTGGCAAAAAAATGTTATTAAAGTTTTGTATTGCCCGCTAAAAGTTCTACAAATTCCCAATATACACTTATTATTGGAAATGCTTATAAAGTCCTTTTTTTCCCTGCACCTATTACTGCATCAAGGCTTCACTTCCTGGATAAAATGGTGATGTCACAACCCGACTCCCACAGCTGTGCGGCTGTGTCTGCTGGAGAGGATGATGGCAGGTGGACACAGGGCACTGAAGGGACACTGAACATCCCTCTGCCATCATCTTCTCCAGCAGCCACAGCCCGCACAGCTCTGGGAGTCGGGTTGTGACATCACCCTATTATCCAGGAAGTGAAGCCTTGATGCAGTAGTAAGCGCAGGGAAAAAAGCACTTTATAAGCATTTCCCATAAGTGTATATTGGAGATTTGTGTAACTTTTGGGGGCAATACAATACTTTAATAATAATTTTTACCGCACTCCTTTAACCCTTTCCCGCACGAGGACGTAACTGTACGTTCTCGCGCGGGTGGGGGCGCTCGGAGCGGGGCCGCACGACCACCCCGCTCTGAACCGCCGCAGTTCCGGATGCCGCATGTAGCCCGGGGCCGTGGCTATTAGCGGGCACGGTCCGATCACCGTGCCCGCTAATTAAGTTTTCAGATGCAGCTGTCAAAATTGACAGCTGCATCTGAAGACTTCAGAGCAGCTTATCCCTGGTGTCTAGTGGGGAGATCACTCCCCCGTGACGTTGACCCGGAGGAGCGATCTCCGTGACTGGTGCCGGCCGGGGTCTGCACCGTAATGGCGCTGATCCCGGCTCGGCATTCAGTTAATTCCGGCTGCAGCAGCCGGAAGCAAACGATTGCCGATCTCATCGATCTATGCTGCATATCTATGCAGCATAGATCTGAATGAGAGATCAGTGCACTTATACTAGAAGTCTCCCAGGGGGGCTTCTAGTATAAGTGTAAAAGTTAAAAATAAAGTGTTATTATTAAAGGAGTACTCCAGGCACCCCCTGTAAAATCTAAACTCCTCACACACTGGGGGATGGTTACTGGCTTCCTCTCTGTCACATTTCTTCCCACTCTGGCTGCTCTAGCTGCCCCCTGCACTGCTCTCTGTTGCTGCTGATTACATCTCCAGCTTCCTGTTTGGACCAGTGCCTGTGTGCTGCATATTCCTACAGTCCCCACATTGCCTTGTTTCCCTGGCCTGCCTTTGTAAGCCTCCCACCTCCTCCTCCCACCCACAAACATGGCCACAACCCAGCCCCCCAGCCCTAGCTCCTCTATTCCCCGCCTCCCTCTATCTATTCCCCTCCCACTGCACAGCTTAGTCCCCTACACAAGCAGTAATGGTGAATACTGACAACCCAGCCCCCTTATTTGGGTGTCCAGTGAATAAAAGCTGCAGCCACCATTGTCTACTTTTAATATGGCATGATGCTGAGGGTTGTGGTTGTGCAACCTGGAGTTGCACAGCTTAAAAAATTACTACCAGCATCTTGTCCAAGAGACAATGATGGTGGTAGTAGTTCTGAAAGCTGTGCAACTCCACCATCATGCCATGCTGATACTTGATGATGGTGATTGTGCTTATGCAAGCTGTTGAAATCCAGTTTGCATAAACAGAACCACCATTATCAAGTATCAGCATGGCATGGTGCGGGTGGGTGTACAGTAGCTCTGCAAACTACAGGATTCTCCTCCAGAATGACTGAGAAGCAGAGGAGACCTCGGACACCAGATTCAGCTATAACACATAGTCCAGCAGCTGACAGCAAGCAGCTGCAGATCTCCTCCAGAATGAATGAGAAGCAGAGGAGACCTTGGGCACCAGATTCAGCAATAACTCATAGTCCAGCAGCTGACAGCAAGCAGCAACATCTTTAGGCTATGTTCACACTGCGTATATGTCCGGGCGCAAAAATTTTCGCGGCCGGACATATACACGGTAAACTCCGTCCGGAGATTTTCGCTACTTGCGGCCGGCAACGTACGGACCGCGAACTTACGCCCGTAGTCTACTAATGCTTCCCGAGCCCTACGTGGCGATCTGACAGCGGTCTTTTACTTGGAAAGCTTCGCCTAGCTCCAGACACCCCACAGAACCTTTTGGATCGGCACAAAAAGCTGCAAAAATGAAGAAATCACCACTACGTATGGGACCGCATGTTACGCTACGGGCGTAAGTTACAGCATTTTCGTCCGCAAACAATGGTCTGGTTAATTTTTTACGGCGCCGCGTACGATTCGGGCGTAAGTTCTTCCGTAGTGTGAACTGTGCAGCCATACATCGTATACTTTCCATTGTAAGTCATTCACGGAACGCGCTGCGGCCAGAAACTTACGTAGTGTGAACATAGCCTTAAGGAGCTTGAACTTGGCAAGGATCTTTCAGGGAGCATCAAAACAAACCCTTTCATCTCCAGAAAGATGTTGCTGCTTGCTGTCAGCTGCTGGACTATGAGTTATAGCTGAATCTGGGGAAGTAGGGCGGGCAGAGGAGTAGTGGGACGGGCAGAGGAGAAGTAGGGTGGGCAGAGGAGGTGTGGGGCGGGCAGAGGATGTGTTGAGGGGCGGGTTTCCCTGTGACAGAGGAAATACATCACGTCTCAATATGGCACCTGTGGAACAGCATTGAGACGTGATGTGTTTCCTTCTTCCTTAACTACAGAACTTCCTGTGGGACTTTCATTCTTTGAAAAACGGGTAACATTACAGCTGTCCTACTGAGTGTAAATGGCAATGTTATATAACTTTCCTTTGTAAGCGCAGTGTTAAATTATGTAATTTGCCTGGAGTACCCCTTTAATAAAAAGCCCCCTCCCCTGATAAAAGTCAGAATCACCCCCCTTTCCCCATTTTCTAAATAAAAATAAATAAATAAGGTAAATGGCGTAAGCACAAAAAAATCCCAAAGTGCAAAATTGCGCATTTTTGATCGCATTAAATCCAGAAAAATTGTAATAAAAAGCGATCAAAAAGTGGCATATGCGCAAACAAGGTACCGATAGAAAGAACACATTATGGCGCAAAAATTGACACCTTACACAGCCCCATAGACCAAAGGATAAAAGCGTTATAAGCCTAGGAATGGAGCGAATTTAGGGAACATATATTTGTTAACAATGGTTTGAATTTTTTATTGGCCATCAGATACAATAAAAGTTATACATGTCGTACATATTGTTGTAATCGTAACGACTTGAGGAACTAACATAACATGTCAGTTTTTCGATAGGACACACGGCCCAAAGAAAAAGAATTGTGTTTTTTTTTTTTTTTTTCAATTTCACTGTGCATATAATTTTTTTCTGATTTCGCAGCATATTTTATGCAAAAATTCAGCCTGTCATTGCAAAGTACAATTAGTGACGCAAAAAATAAGGGCTCATGTGGGTCTGTAGGTATAAAAATGCAAGTTCTATGGCCTTTTAAGCACAAGGAGGAAAAAAAACGAAAACGCAAAAACGAAAATTAGCCCGGTCCAGAAGGGGTTAAGCCTCTGTTTAAAACCACTGGAGGTTGATAACACACTTTTGGTATGTCTTCGAAAATTTTAACTGAGATTTGAAGCCCTAGAATGGCTGTTTGGATGGAACTGTTGGGCCAATCAGTTTGTCTCCGAAAGTGCCAATGCTTCATTTACCCTCTAAAGACAAAAGGCGTACATGTATGCTTCTTTGCTGTTAAAGAGGACCAATCACCTAAAAATCACTATCCCTATTATCAAAGGAAATCTCTCCCTAAGTCTATCTAAGAAGATACAGACTGCCTGTGCAGTCTGTATCTTATCCCTTTACCCAATTCTCTTGCTTGCTGAACGAAGGCCGGGCGCCGCCATCTTGATGACGTCACTTTGCGTTTCACCGCTGGAACGCAAGTGACGTATTCAAGATGGCGTCGCCCGGCCTTCCAGCACCGAACAAGAGGATCAGGTAAAGTATAAGCTACAGACTGTAAAGGCAGTCTATTTATGAAGATACAGACTGCCTTTGCAGTCTGTATCTTATACTTTACCTGTTCCTCTTGTTTGCTGCAGCAAGGCCGGCGCCGCCATCTTGATTACGTCGCTTGCGTTCCACCGCTGGAACGCAAGTGACTTATTCAAGATGGCGGCGCCCGGCATCAGACTGCAACGGACAAGAGGATCAGGTAAAGTAATCAAGATGGCGGCGGCCGGCATTGCTGCCGCTGTGGATGACGGGAGCTTCCTGTCTCGAGCCGGCTCTTTTGAAAAGGGCCGGCGCGAGACAGTGAATTAAAAAGTGAATAAAACAAAAACGCGGCCGAAAAAATAAATAAAAGTATTTACAAATGTTAATTAAATAAATAATTACATTGAATTAGAAAATAAAATTTTTTTAAATTTCTTCCGTGATTGGTTCTCTTTAAAGAGGCATAGAAAGGGCTTACAACGTGACCCATTAATATATCAGGCAGGCAGACGCACAAAGCTATTTAACCATTTAGATGCCACTGTCATGTCATGCCACTGGTTAATATATTTAATTAACAAAACAAAGTTTCGTTCTAAAAAAGTTATTTTCGTTGTTCAATAGTTTAATTAAAACGAATCCATACTTGTGTAGTTAAATATACTGTTAAAATAGATATATATATATAAATAAATGTATATTTATATATATTTATTTATTTACAGTATATTTAATTGCAAAAGTATGGATTCATTTTAATTAAACTATTGAACGAAAATAACTTTTTTAGAACGAAAATGTGTTTTATTAATTAATTATATTAACTATTACAGGAAGCTCTATTAAAGCCGGTTCATATTGCTGGTAATAGAGCTCACTGTAATAATTAATACTTTACTTTAATTAAAACATCAAATGTTTCTTCTAATTATGCTATCACAATAGCATTATTAGAAGAAACATTTTGATTCATATGTGCGCTCAGCTGATTGGCTGAGCGCACATATAAAGAGCGGGTCCTGGCACAGTGACTTTGATGACCAGCGGTTGTATGGATTTTTTTTTTTAATAAAATGGTCAATGAGGGGTGTGGGGGTGTCTTTATTTGAATTTAAAAAAATGTCACTTGTGTCTTGTCTTTATTTCTTTACTTTTTTATAGACTAAGTAGTGGAAGCCGTCTAATAGACGGAATCCATTACTAAGTTGGGGCTTAGTGTTAGCCGGTATAAAATGGCTAACACTAACTCCCCAATTATTACCCCAGTACCCAATGCCACCAGGGGTACTGGGAAGAGCTGGGTGCTAGTGGTCCCGGAGCGTCAAAATTGGCGCTCCTGGATTGGGCGGCAGCAGGCTGGTAATATTTAGGCTGGGGAGGGCCTAAACCAACGGCCCTTCCCACCCTGGTGTTACCAGGCTGCTGTTGCTTAGTTTTTAACCCGGCTGGTTATGAAAATAGGGGGCACCCTACAGTTTTATTTTTTTTTTTTTTTATAAATAATAAAAAAAAAAAACGCATAGGGTCCCCCCTATTTTCAGAACCAGCCGGGTTAAAAACCAAGCAACAGCAGCCTGGTAACACCAGGGTGGGAAGAGCCATTGGTTTAGGCCCTCCCCAGCCTAAATATTACCAGCCTGCTGCCGTACTAAGCCCCGACTTAGTAATGGATTCCGTTTATTAGACGGCTTCCACTACTAAGACTATAAAGTAAAGAAATAAAGACAAGACACAAGTGAAATTTTTTTTTATTCAAGTAAAAACAACCCCACACCCCTCATTGACCTTTTTTTTTTTTTTTTTAAATCCAAATAATCGCTGGTCATCGACGTAGTCCAGCGAATCCGACGTAATCCACAGGACACGGATATCTGAAAAACAAAAAGGGAGAAACACACAAAAACACACAAACAGGAGCACAATACCCATCATTGTGAGCGGCGTTGTGCACCTTACAGTATGCAGAATCTTTACAGATTGCTTCTTACAGTCTGGCACCCAAGGGGTTAAGGGAGGATGCATTACATCCCCCTTAACCCCTTGGGGGCCAGACTGATGTCAGACTGCACCCATACCAGCAAGGAAGGGGTTAAGTGCCCCCCCTTCCTTGCTGGGATGGGTGCAGTGCAGGGGAGGGGGTGGGGACAGCTTTATACTCACCCTCCAATGTCTGGATGTTGTCTCTTCGCCACTCTATGGCACAATGAAGTCACTGTGTCGGGACCCGCTCTTTATATGTGGGCTCAGCCAATCAGCTGAGCACACATATGAATCTAAATATTTCTGCTAATAATGCTATTGTGATAGCATTATTAGAAGAAACATTTGATGTTTTAATTAAAGTAAAGTATTAATTATTACAGTGAGCTCTATTACGGCAATATGAACCGGCTTTAATAGAGCTTCCTGTAATAGTTAATATAATTAATTAATAAAACACATTTTCGTTCTAAAAAAGTTATTTTTGTTGTTCAATAGTTTAATTAAAACAAATCCATACTTTTGCAATTAAATATACAGTAAATATATATATATATATATATATATATATATATATATATACACACACACATTTATTTATATATATATATTTATTTTAACAGTATATTTAATTGCACAAGTATGGATTTGTTTTAATTAAACTATTGAAAAACGAAAATAACTTTTTTAAATGAAACTTTGTTTTATTAATTAAATATATTAACCAATACAGGGATTGGCATTATTGCAGAGGATCGCTAATCCCGGTAATGCTGATCCCTGTATTACTGATTTCCTACTTTCCCAGGGAGCTGAAACTTTATTAAAACAGCTAAACAAACAATTGTTTAGCTGTTTTATCGAACTCGAACCCGAATCTTTGCAAGATGCTCGCTCATCACTACAAGGTAGTGAATAGTGATAAGTTGCAGCCATAGAATTTTCTTGTTCTAAGTAAACAGGTTAAAATGTTTCCACTGGTGGGCATAAAAGAGTTCAGTGAGAGAGACTGGTGTAGGAAGTCAGCAAATACACATAAACTGGGAAGTCACATTTGCCCCACTCTGTCAAGGTGTATACCTGGTGCTGTGTTATTCATAGCATGGTAAACAATATTTCAACTTTTACATAAACTCCAGGATATAGCAACTGAGGTCTGACTATTAGATTAACACACACTGAACTCATTCTGACCTTGACCCTTATCTGGGAGACTAAGATTAGCTTCACGCATACCGCATCGCAACGGATTTTCACAGCAGATTTGACTAAATGAATGAACACAGCATCAAATCTGCATCATCAAATCTGCTGCGGACCTGCAGCAGATCTGAAGCAGATTTGCCAGTGCTGATTTAATGCTGTGTTCATTCATTTAGTTAAATCTGCTACGCATACGCTGCAGAAAATCCGCTACGATACGGTACGCATGAAGCTACCCTAAAGGGGTGGGTCTGATTTGACTTTCAGTGCTGCGATTAGTTTGGACCCCTTTGTGTATATGCAAAATTACATTTTATCTATATTACCTCTGTAGTCCACAGTCATCCATGATCTTCCTAGCAAGGCCATTAGCAGCAATATTCAGAAAATAAAACTTCATGCCACTGTTATATAAGCATAGCCATATACTCTCTTAAGGTTACATTTGCTTTTGTCATGCAGATTATGTCATGGTTAGAAAAGTGGTGCTCTAATGGTCCTTGTAAAGGTTTTACCGTCATATTGAATTTGTTTTCCAAACATGCATGCTGTGTCTGTTAAAACATATTTGTACTTTGTTGCCAAGTCTTACTTGAAAGAAAAATACTTGAGAAGAGAAGCCTTTTAGTTTCAAGGGGCCCACTTCTTGCTTTAGTGTCGTATTCTTTCAATGATAATGATGGAGTAGACCTGCTAAGCAATTCACAATACACTTATTTCATGGGATTCAGCTACCTCTTCTTTTCTTTTCGTACTAAAAATCCAATTTCCCTCTCTGGGTATCAATTAATGCCTAAAGAATGTCTAAATGTAACTAATTGGAGGGTATCCTTGACAACAACCATATTCACTGGTCAGATGAAGGTAACTCTTTGGACATTTAAGATGTTTTACCTTGGAAGGTTTTGAGCTTCTGCAGAAAGTAACTTATTTTAAAGTGATGAAAGAATCCAACTTGTTTTTCTTCTCGTACTGCTTGTTTACAACACAAGAGGTCAGGAACAAGACGGCTCAGAGGTTGTCTTGGAAACAAATGGATTTCTGTACCATCTTCTCATTTTCGTCATGCATTTTTGAGCCATTCTTTTTATGCACCTGGTTCTGTCTGGAAATATATAGTATTTTAATTTTCCTATCCACTGGTTTCTGCTTTTTTTATCTTCACATCTATACAACAAACCTGTGTTTGCAATTTGAAGCTATGTTTACACGCATTTGTGTGTTTGCCAATTTTAGGGACATCAAAAGCCAGCAAAAAAATCCTCCTATGGCTATATTTTGGCGTCTTTTTTTTTTTGGGCGTCATCATTTTGAAGATGTAAATACAGCCATAGTATGCATAATATGATCATAATTTGCATAATACTTAAGTATTATGGGGAGATTTGCGAAAGGGTGTAAATATACACCTGGTGTAAACTGCCCACAGCAACCAATCACAACTCCTCTTTTATTCTACCAGAGCTGAAAGCTGAGCTGTGATTGGTTGCTGTGGGCAGTTTACACCAGGTGTATATTTACACCCTTTCATAAATCTCCCCCTTTGTCTTCAAAATGATGAATGTCCAAAATACGGCCATAAAAAAGACATTGTATGAACCTAGCCTAAAATGAAAGATTGAGTACTGTTGAACTAAATAGATTTGTTCACTTTCATGTTACAGCTTGGGCTGGGTTCACACTACGTATATTTCAGTCAGTATTGTGGTCCTCATATTGCAACCAAAACTAGGAGTGGATTAAAAACAAAGAAAGGCTCTGTTCACACAATGTTGAAATTGAGTGGATGGCCGCCATATAACAGTAAATAACGGCCATTATTTCAATATAAGCTTTGGCTGTGGTCCCAAGAACACCTACAGATACAGTAAGAATGGCTGCAAGAACTGTTAAAAAATGGCCTCGTAGCATAAGGCCAGGTTTACACACACAGTATAAGTGGAGATTTAAATGTTCTTTTTACGGTTTTTAAAAAATCTGTTAGGAATCAGATAATTTTCTTATAATGATGTTCTCTTATTGTTGTCACTAGAAGATCGGCCATTAGTGCACAAGTAAAGAAAAAAAAAAGCAGACATAAGTTCAAAATGCCAATAAAAACATAACTTGTTATTTATTGGTTGCTAGATTTCGGTAAAAATTTTAAAAAAATGGTTGCTTAATGTAAAAAGTTAGCAAAAAAAATTGTTAAAGAAAACCTTAGTTTGTAAAACAGCTTTTTACAAAAACAGCTTTTTACAAAAACAGCTACAATAAAACTGAAATTAAAAAAAAGAAAAAAAAAGAAAAAAAAAGAAAAAAAAAAAAGGTCTCTCAACGTAAAAAAGTTTTTAAACCTTAAAGGGAACCTGTCACCCCCCGTGCCGGGGTGACAGGCCCCCGACCCCCCGCTACAGCCCCCTATACTGACCTGATCCTGCCGGGTCCCGCTTCTGGATCTGGTTGGGTCACAGAGATCTCAGCCGCTGCAGTCCAGCGCTCCGTCATTCTCTATGAGCGTTGGACATCTCTCAGCGCGTGCGCTGGGCTGCAGCGGCTGAGATCTCCGTGACCCGACCGGATCCAGAAGCGGGACCCGGCGGGATCAGGTGAGTATAGGGGGCTGTAGCGGGGGGTCGGGAGCCTGTCACTCAGGCACGGGGGGTGACAGGTTCCCTTTAATAATAAGGATCATAATCAGTTTAGGAACACAAGTGGAGTTATAAAGGTGTCTCATACCAATCAGAGCTCAGCTTTCACTGTACCACTGTATAATATGGCTTACAAAACCATTGCTGAATAACCCCTGTAAATTTTCCTTATAGTCGTAGAACTTTCATAAGATTACTAGTCTACTTTTTAAAGATATGGATGCAGGCACAACACACTAAATGTGTTTTATTTCAGCAAGTACTGCTGAGATAAAACACAAAAATCACTGTGCTCAGGGAGATCAGCAATAACAATCAATGGAGTACTAGTTGAAGAGTCTCCATTGATACACTGCCCCCTTAAAATTTGAATATGCAAAGAAGAGGTCCATGGAGTCTCAGACATTAGTTTCAAAACAGGAATAGCCACGTAGCCCTCCTGAGAAGGAAACCCATTTCTCAGGAGTGCCTCCTAGTGAGGAGGTCACCAAACCACCCTGATATGTAGCCCCTTTAAGTCCCACTCAGCTGGAAATATTGGGACACAAATAGAGATATACCAGGGTGGCCCCTTTTACGTCAAAGTCTAGCTCAGTTGTGAGTATTGTGACATGACAAGGGATTACCGAAGCCAGACATCAATCCACAGACAGCTGTTTCGGGGTCTTGCTCCTTATCAGTGTAGAGCAGGATTTGGGGGCAAGAATAGTAGACCAACAAAACACAACAATCACTGAGCTTAGGGAGATCAACAAAAACAATCAATGGAGTACTTATTGAAAAGTCTCCATTAATACATTGCCCCCTAAATTTTCCATTGCCCCCAATTTTTTCATGCTGATATAAAGGCTGTGTGAAAGTGGATTTATAACTACAGACAATACTTGAGATATCCAAAAAGTAAAACAATATTGTTATGCAAATGCTTTTTGATGCAAAAAGGTTTTATCATTATCACATTTGCACAAAACCTTTTCTCATCATGTATTAATGACCTTCCTGAGATGTTACCCTTTTGTTGTCAATGACTTCAGACAGTTCTTAATAATGGGGTGCACTTTTAGCAGGATCCCCTTTACCTTAACAGATATGTTCATGATTTTTTGGAAAATGGAAAAAATGCCCTTTTGTATAAGTATGCTGTTTAGCTTGTAGATCTTACAATACATAAACAGACCTGCAACCCTAGGGTTGCTAACTAATGAACAACTAGTAGGGTGCCACCAGACAAAAGAATGCCTCCAAAAAACTGGTTCCCAAAAAAAAAAAAAAAAAAAAGCCAGAAAAACTGGCAAAAACTATCTTGGCGTATCTTATGGCATTTTTGGAGTTTTTGAGATGATCAGAAGAAATTCTATTGAACTCTATGAAAGAGAAACACAGCCGTTTGAAGGACATAACACCAAACCCTCACCATGCAATTCCATTACTTACAGCTATTTGCACAAAAAAGAAGAAAATGGAGAGTGGATACTAGTATCATAAATAACAATCAATGACCTTAGCTTCTCAAATATATTACTCACTTGGAGGGGAGTAGTAGCCAGACTACTGTTTGGGCCAAGAAACAACTGGGTTACAGCTCAAAAAAGAACAAAAAGACCTCCATGTTTTTCTTTGTGTCAGGAACTGCAGGGCTCATCCCTACCAGACACCAGAAAAACATGAAAAAAAAAAATGAAATTAAAAACAAAAAGGCGGAATTATGACTTACCGATAATTCACTTTTCATTAATCCTCATGACAGCACCTACACATGGAGGATGTCACCTTTGACCCTATCAGGAACAGGAAACACAAAGAGGTTAAAAGGGCACTTCCCATCGTTCCCCTCAGTGTAATTATAACGAACCCATACAGGATTATACACAAAAAGGGAGGGAAATATAAGGGTGCTGTCATGAGGATTAATGAAAAGTGAATTATCGGTAAGTCATAATTCCGCCTTTTCAGTGCATCCTCATGACAGCACCTACACATGGAGACATACCAACTTAGCCTCTTAGGGAGGGACCACTGCTTGGAGCACCTTTCTCCCGAAAGCCAGATCTTGAGAAGTGCCAACGTGCAACCGATAGTGCCTGTAGAAAGTGTGAGGCGAGGACCAGGTTGCTGCTTTACAAATTTGTTCGAGGGAGGCTGCTGATCTTGCTGCCCATGAAGCTGCCGTAGCTCTTGTAGAGTGTGCTTTAATACCTGTAGGGGGATCCTTCCCCATAGAAGTGTAGGCTTCACAGATTGCCATTTTAATCCATCGAGCAATAGAAGATTTTGACGCTTTCTTGCCCTTGTTTGGGCCTTGGAACTGTATAAGAAGGTTTTCATCCTTTCTCCAGGCTTTTGTAGTATCTAGGTACTGTAAGATAGCTTGTTTAACATCAAGACGGTGAAAGGCTTCTTCTTTCTCATTCTTTGGGTTATCACAGAAGGATGGTATCACAATATCTTGCGATCTGTGAAAATCTGTAACCACTTTAGGAAGAAAAATTGGGTTAAGTTTAAATACAATCCTATCATCTAAGATGGTACAGAAAGGTTCCATGATTGTTAAGGCTTGAATCTCTCCCACCCTACGTGCTGTGGTAATGGCTACCAAAAAAGCTGTTTTAAGTGTGAGATATTTTAATGAGACTTCATTTAGGGGTTCAAAAGGTAACTTTGATAATCCAGATAAGACTATATTTAAGTCCCATGGGGGAGAGAGATTTTTAATGTTTGGTTTAATTCTTGCCACCGCTTTAAAGAACCTTCTGACCCATCTATGATCTGCGATTTGAGTATCATAAATGCAACCTAATGCTGAAACCTGTACTTTTAGCGTGTTGATAGAAAAGCCTTTATCCAGCCCGTCTTGAAGAAAATCAAGGATCCTGGGGATATCTGGATGTAGCATGTCCGGAGGAAAGTCACCACACCATGATTGGTATTTTTTCCATTGTTTTAGGTAGATGGAGGAGGTGACTTCTTTTTTGTTTTTTAGAAGAGTCTCTACCACTCTTGGCGAGAGGCCTTTGGCTGACAGGAGGGACTTTTCAAAAGCCAAGCCGCTAGATGTAGATTTTCCAGATTCTGATGACGTAGAGGGCCCTGGGTCAGGAGATCTTTCTGAAGAGGAAGCAGGATTGGATCTTGAACCGCCAGTGACTTTAACAGGCTGTACCATGCTCTTTTGGGCCACAGTGGAGCTATGAAGATTACTGTGGTCTGACCTGACCGTATCTTCTGTAACGCTTTTGGAATGAGCGGTAGAGGGGGAAACGCATACGCAAGTTTGAAAATCCATTCTTGTTGAAGTGCGTCCAGGGCCATCGGCCGATCTAGCCGATTCAAAGAGCAGAATGTTTCTACTTTCCTGTTTGCTTTGGAGGCAAATAGGTCGACCTCTGGATAGCCCCACCTGTCTACTAACATGGAGAATATCTGGGAATTCAATTCCCATTCTCCTGGAAGAACCTGGTGGCGACTTAAGTAGTCTGCCACCACGTTCTCTGTCCCTTTGAGGTGCACCGCAGAGATGGATGACACCTTCTTTTCTGCCCAGGAGAAAATTTGTTCTGCTAGGGATTGGAGTTGAGATGATCTGGTGCCTTCTTGATGTCTCAGGTATGCCACCACAGTTGCATTGTCTGTAAATATTTTGATGTTTTTCTGGATAAGGAATGATTCGGCACTCTTCAGCGCCTCTAGTACAGCTCTCAATTCCCTGTAGTTTGATGATTGATGTTTGTGGCTCTCTTTCCACTGACCCTGAAAATAGAGGCCCATGAGATGTGCTCCCCAACCCCATAGGCTGGCATCCGTGGTAATCTGAATGGTTGGTTCTTGATTCCACCGAATTCCTATTACAAGGTTCTTCTCTGTCATCCACCAGATGAGAGAGGATTTCACCTTTTGCGAGATCGTCATCTTTTTGTCTAGAGACAACGGAGACCTGTCCCAACATTGTAGAATGCTCTTTTGTAGAGTTCGGGAGTGATGTTGACACCAGGGCACTGCAGGGATGCAGGATGTCATCAGCCCTAAGAGGGACATTGCGTTTCTGATTGATGTCATGGTTTTCTTCCTGAAATCTCTTACCTTTGATGTTAGAGAGCATACTTTCTCTTCTGGAAGAAATGTCATTTGGACCCGTGAGTCTAGGATCATTCCTAAGAATTTCTTCCTGGGAGATGGAATCAAATCTGACTTGGCAAAATTTACTATCCACCCCAGGTCCTGAAGGCATTCTATCACCACCTGAATGTGTGCGTTTAGAATTAGGGGAGAGGGGGCAGTAATAAGTAGATCGTCCAAGTAGGGGATTATGGTTATATCCCGTTGTCTCAGATGTGCCACTACCTCCAGCATAATCTTGGTAAATAACCATGGGGCGGATGAGATTCCGAATGGAAGGCACCTGAATTGGTAATGTAGGGTCTGGTTTTCTGTTTTCATTGCAAATCTGAGGAATTTCTGGTGAGAGGTATGGATCGGGACGTGGAAGTATGCGTCCTTCAAGTCTATTGTTACTAGGGCTGCGTTCTGATGTATCAGAGGGATAGTTGTTTTTATCGTCTCCATTTTGAATTTTTTGGGCCTCAGGAATCTGTTCAGGTATTTTAAGTTTATAATTGTCCTGAAAGTCCCATGGGTTTAGGGACTAAGAATAGATTGGAATAATGCCCCAACCCAATTTCCTCCTGAGGTACTGGAACAACTGCGCCTAGATGAATTAGATCTTCTACCCCTTCCATTAAGCGATTCCTCAGAGTGCGGGATTGACATGGGGTAACCTGGAATTTTGGGGGGGGGGGACGAGTCGAGAAATCTATGAGATACCCCTCTTTCAAGATGTTTAAAATGAATAGATTTTTTGTTATTTTCTCCCAATTGGTGGTGAAGAGAGAAAGTCGTCCCCCCACCTGAACACAGTCATTTATCTTTATTTTCGGAGGAGGGGTTGAGGAGGAAACCTCTTCCCTTACCTCCTTTAGGGTAGGACCATCTGCCACTTTTACCTTTCCCTTTGTACTCCTGCTTTTTCTGGGTATAGGGACGAAAAGGTTTCTTATCCTTTTGTGCCTTTTTGTATGGAAAGTCTTTCTTTCTGTCAGCCGCCTTTTCTAGGATGTCCTCCAGTACAGGTCCAAACAAAAGGTTTCCCTGGAATGGAATTTGGCAGACTTTATTTTTAGATGCAATATCCCCATGCCAATGTTTCACCCATAATGCTCTTCTTGTGGCATTGGATAAGGCCGCTGATTTAGCTGCCATTCTCACGGATTCTGCCGAAGCATCAGCCAAGAATCCTGCAGCCATTTTAAGTAAAGGCATGGTAGCTAACAGTTCTTCTTTCGACGTTTTGCCTGCCATATGATTTTTTAACTGTTCCAACCATATATATAGTGATCTAGCCACACTAGTGGCAGCGATATTAGGGTTTAGAATGGCCGTGGAGGCTTCCCAGGACTTGCGTAGAAGACCCTCCATCTTTCTGTCCATAGAATCTTTTAACTGAGTAGCATCCTCAAAGGGTAAATCAGTTTTTTTGACAACTTTGGCCACCTGTACATCAATTTTAGGTATATTAGTCCATGACTCAGAATCAGCTTCATCAAAAACAAATCTCGATCTAAATTCTTTAGAAATTTGAAGTCGTTTCTCAGGTTCCTTCCATTCAGAAAAAATTAGATCTTTAATGTTTTGATGTATTGGAAAAACCTTTCTCTTTTTTGGTTTTAAACCGGCAAACATTGCGTCTTGCGCAGAAAGGGTTTGTTCAATATCATCTAATTCCATGAGAGATCTGACCGCCTTAATTAAAGTGTCAGTATCCTCAGAAGAGAAACAGAATTTCCCTGGTTCCTTCTGGGAAGTACCCCGAGATGACTCCATAACCACATCATCAACATTATCATCATTATTAACATCATCATCTTTGTTTTCAGTTATGCATTCTGATTCTGAGTCTGAAATATCCCATGATTTACGTTTTTTTAGCAGGTGGAGCTTTATCTGAAACAGTGGGGGACCCCGGCTGGGCCAGAGGTGTAACAGCTGGGTTATTAGGAATCAGTCTGGCCATAGAGGCCTGGATTTCCCGGCGTATTATGGCCTTCAATTCTTCTGAGACAGATACTTGTGCAGGAGGGTTCAGTTTTGCAAGACAGATTTTACATAGCATTTTAGTATATACTTCAGGTAGTACAGCAGCGCATCCAACACAGCATTTCTCTTTGCCCCTTGATTTTTTTGGAGCCTCCATATCTCCCTATAAAGAGAAGGAGAAACCAATATGATAGGAATCACCCTGGAGGACTAACTATCACAACGCCCTTAAATGAGTATTTTGTATCTCTACTCACTGAACCAGCTGGTGGGCTTCTCTCTGCAGCCTCCCCACACTCCTCTGCAGCGTCCATCACACAACACAGCAGGACACAGTGGGTTACTCACCAGTCTTGTAGCTGCAGAGATTCAAATTTGGCGCCGAAATCTCGGGGCCGCGCCGCCTCCTCACTTCCGGGTAGCTGAGGACTTCTCCCGGCGTCCGCATGACGTCATCAACGTGCGCCCGTACCACGTGCACGCATCGGCGTCCGCATGCGCAGACGTATCTACTACCGCCAGGGGGAACGCCACAGGGGAGCCGCAATGGGCTCTGCGGCGTCTTGAAGCTCCCCCGCATAAACTCCCGGAGCGCCGCAGGGGGAGCGGGGACCGGAGGCACCCAGATGATGCGACCGACACAGGCTGATACAGGGAAGGACCCTTAGGCCCTTCCACAAGCCCCGTCCCAGGACCCGTGACCACACAGGATCACAGGTAACCTATGTGTTCCTTGATCCTGTCAGGAACAGGAAAAACACTGAGGGGAACGATGGGAAGTGCCCTTTTAACCTCTTTGTGTTTCCTGTTCCTGATAGGGTCAAAGGTGACATCCTCCATGTGTAGGTGCTGTCATGAGGATGCACTGAAAATATACTTTTTTTTTTATAAAGTTACTTTACAATGTAATATAACTTTATTAAAGCAGTGTGTTAGCAAAAAAAGAAAAAAGTAAACAGTCTCCAGAGTACCCATTTAAAAGTTTTACCTGTATCTTTTACCTACAGTACAATTTTTATGTAAAGCTGTACAGCTAGAGTCATGAATTGTACAAGCTTAGGCTGGGTTCACACACAGTATATTTCAGGCAGTATTTGGTCCTCATGTTAGGTCCTCATTGCAACCAAAACCAGGAGTGGATTGAAAGCACAGAACGGTTCTGTTCACACAATGTTGAAATTGAGTGGATGGCCGCCATATAACAGTAAATTACTGCCATTATTTCAATATAACAGCCATTGTTTTAAAATAACAGCAAATATTTGCCATTAAATGTCGGCCATCCACTCAATTACAACATTATGTGAACAGATCCTTTCTGGGTTTTTAATCCACTCCTGGTTTTGGTTGCTATGAGGACCTGACATGAGGACCAAATACTGCCTGAAATATACTGTGTGTGAACCCAGCCTTAAAGTGTTTTTTTTTTTTTTAAGTTTGAAAAAAGTTAGGACTTGTTACATATTGGTGCAGCATATAAACAATTCAACAGTAGAAATCTGAGGTTCTGCTTCTGGTTTCTACTGCAGATTTCCTTGCACGTCTGCATCTAGTTTTCTTTTCTGGCAAAGTCTGTCATGCGAACATAGGCTAAGATTAGCTGTTACATTGTATTATGCCTGCATCATACAGTGCATCAACGTCAATATACTAATCCACAAAGTTCTTAGAAACAGCACTGACATGGATATAAACCTCCATAGCCTGTGTTAATGCTAGCAGTCAAGAGTTGTTTCTAGGGAACACTTTCTAACACAAAGTAATAATATGTTACAAAGTCAGGGCACTGTGTTTTATAAGTTTTCTTGGAGAAAGCTCTGAGTGCCCACTTTTCCTTTCTATGGTTGCGGAATAAGTTTTATTGGATTTCTTAGAAAGTGCAGAACATACAAAGCAATGCAACTATAACAAATTACGGCTGTTCACGCGTACAAGATCGGCAGCAGATATGATTGCACAGATTTGAAGTTGCAGATTCAAAACAAATTTGCAGCTTCAAATCTGTTGCAGATCCTGTACATGTGAACCCACCCTAAGGCTATGTTCACACTGCGTATGATTCCGGCCGTAGTGCTAACCGCGAATATACGCACGTAGTTTTGAGGTTGATGCATTCGCTTGAAAGTATACGATATACGGCCGCACAATGGATTGAAAACACAAAGCAGGTGGCTCTACCAAAAAATAAATAGGAAAACGGGGTGCCACTAAATATCTAGATAAGAACCATAGTAGACCAAAAAAAAGAACAAAGGACTACACATAAATTAAAAGTGCACTCCACTGGTAAATTATAAAAATCACAGGAAAAAGTTTATTAATTGCAAATCACATAGAACACTACAAAACATGGTTAAAAACAATTAAAATTTCCTATCAGGAACACACAAATTCATGGTCCACCCACACAATAAACATTGGGTATAAGACCTACAGGGGGTTGCATGCAAGTAATATTGCTACCATGACCCAAACAAACGAATAGATCGTAATAGATGTAATAAGAATACTTAATCAATTACCCAGGCACTGCGTGCAGCAGTCTCAAATAACTGATAATACCAATATTGTGCAATACAAAACCTCACCTAAAATAGGTTAGCAAAATAGTATATTTAAATCAGAATAGTGGTAAACCCAAATACATAAGACATATAAATCCATGTGTCAAATAATCAAGGAAAGAAAAACAAAACTGCACTGAAAAGAACCATATCAATCATATCACCCGATCACAAAATAAATACCAATGCCTGGGTAAAGAAGGGGTCATGGGGCTAACACCCCTGGGAGAAAAACTCCACGCGTTTAGTCACCCTCCAGTGACTTCGTCAGGAGTGAAGACCATGTATTGCGGTGTCCTTAAATATTAGAGTAAAGCAGAATACAAATAACTTAATTTATAATAGCTATTACCTGGTGGCATTACACTGTGTTTTGTCAAAACATGGCCGCCCCCGGGGTCCTCAGACACCCTGTGCGCTTGTCCCTCCGCTCGGTGTCATGTGATCATGACGTAACCCGGCATTCGGAATCATGTGACTGCCACGTCACGCGCTATTCGCGCATGCGACAGGACTTAGGGTTCCTTGGAAACAGCTCCCAATATGCCTTCTGCATAATGACAAAAAACTCAGAAAGCACCAATAACTGACACAAGGGGCAATAAAGGAACCTTGTTCCCCAACAGTACAAAAAAAATAAAATAATAATAGATGTGTGAAAATCAGAGGATAGATAGAACAAGAAGCATAATGGCATGATGTAGGGAAAATGATATAATAAAATGAAATAAACCAAAATAGGACCCGAAGGTAACACAAGATGAACTCAAAATAAACAAAACCAAAATAAAACAAGCAATAATTGTTAGGAACCAGACAGCAAGACAAGACAGTGAGCCCTAAGCTCAGCCCCACCCACTGTTCTCTACCTACTTGCCACTATCCGCCCTAACATGGCGGCGAGCAACTGGGCGGCGGTCCCTGCACTGGCTAGGTGGAACACAAATACAAGACAGAAAGACAAAACACAATGAAGAATAGTCCACAATCCGGGTCACAACAGTCGGGCAGCAAAAGTACAAAATCAGGATCCAAAGGCGTAATCAGAAAACAGGCAATATGGTCAGGGGCAGGCAGCAAGCAAGGGAGGTCAGAGATACAATGCAGTAGTCAAGAGATGCAAAGAAACAGAATCTACAAGCAGGCAGAGACTAAGTCAATAACCAGCAATGAGTGCAGAGACTGAGGTAGTTATATAGGAGGCCAGGGTTGTGATGCAGAACATAATTGGACCATCCCCCTGATCTCCAAGCACAGACACCTGAGAACAAAACAGATCCACTGGCAGGAAGACCTGTCAGTCACAGCAGAACCAAAACACAGATTAACCCAGACATGGCCAGACAGAACTCAGCAGGTGAAGTCGGGTGTGTCTCCCAACATATAAACCAGTGTTCACACACTGAAAACAAAAACACAGAAACAGAAGACAAGAATATCAGCGCCTTCTCGGCCGCACAGCACAAGCCGAGGGGCGCATAATGCTCTGCAAAGATACCATCCTGACAGTATCCCCCCTTTTACGAGGGGCCTCAGGAGCCTCACAGGACTCAACTTCACTTAGAAGATTGCCATCTGACTCCCATTCGTCAGAAGAAGAGTCCATGGCATGGAGAACAGGTTTACTGACAGGACGAGCAGAAGAACATGATAAATTCACATCAGATATGGGCAAATCAGTTACAGTAGGACTTGAAATATTAATTTCACATGAGGGTACCTGTGCGCCCAAGTGACCTTCCTGGGAGTCACCTGAACGCCGATGATCCGGGAGCCAGTTAGCTTGCCGCTTGGGACGCTTGTGGCAGAAACTGATGTAATGGCCATTGTCACCACAGTAGTAACATAGACCGTTGTGTCTCCGGTATTCTTGCCTAGTCCTGGCGTCCAATAGTCCCAGCTGCATGGGCTCGTCCTCATGAATATCAACAGAGTTTTTGACAGAGCAGGGGACAGAGGTCTTAGAAGGGTCAGAGCCTACTTTCTCCCTATGTCTGTCACGGAGCCTACGGTCTATGCGAATAGCCAAATTCATGGCCTGTTTTAGGGTGGAAGGATCTGGATGTCCTGTCCAGGCATCCTTAATGCCATCAGACAACCCCTGCTTAAACTTGCACCTAAGCGCAGGATCATTCCATCTGGATGGAACGCACCACTGGCGGAACTCAGCACAATAATCCTCCACCGGTCGCTTGCCCTGCCTCAAAACTGTCAACTGTCTCTCAGCTGCTGCTGCCCTGTCAGGGTCATCATACAGTAATTCCAATGCAGAGAAAAACTGATCCATAGAAGACAATTCCATGGCATCTGGAGGCAAAGAAAAGGCCCACTTCTGCGGAGGTCCTTGTAAGAGTGACATAATAATGCCCACTCTCTGGCTCTGATCCCCAGAGGACCGGGGACAAAGTCTAAAAAACAACTTACATCCCTCTCTGAAGATTCGAAAGGCCCTTCTCTCGCCTTTGAACCTATCAGGAAGCTGCACTGGAGGTTCTGGGGGAGCAGCAGCAGATAGCATAGCATTTTGGCCCAGGAAAGACTCTACCTGCTGCACCCATTGCGTAAGGTCCAGAACAAACTGGTTGAGACTTTGCATTTGCTCAACCAGAGCTTCCATAGGGGCCCAAGGCAAGGTGGAGAGAAAAAAAAAAATAAAAAAAGTATGGCTGGTTATTCTGTTAGGAACCAGACAGCAGGACAAGACAAGACAGTGAGCCCTAAGCTCAGCCCCGCCCACTGTCCTCTACCTACTTGCCACTATCCGCCCTAAGATGGCGGCGAGCAACTGGGCGGCAGTCCCTGCACTGGCTAGGTGGAACACAAATACAAGACAGACAGACAGACAAAACACAATGAAGAATAGTCCACAATCCGGGTCACAACAGTCGGGCAGCAAAAGTACAAAATCAGGATCCAAAGGCGTAATCAGAAAACAGGCAATATGGTCAGGGGCAGGCAGCAAGCAAGGGAGGTCAGAAATACAATGCAGTAGTCAGGAGATGCAAAGAAACAGAATCCACAAGCAGGCAGAGACTAAGTCAATAACCAGCAATAAGTGCAGAGACTGAGGTAGTTATATAGGAGGCCAGGGTTCTGATCAAGAACATAATTGGACCATCCCCCTGATCTCCAAGCCCAGACACCTGAGAACAAAACAGATCCACTGGCAGGAAGACCTGTCAGTCACAGCAGAACCAAAACACAGATTAACCCAGACATGGCCAGACAGAACTCAGCAGCCTAAGTCGGGTGTGTCTCCCAACATATAAACCAGTGTTCACACACTGAAAGCAAAAACACAGAAACAGAAGACAAGAATATCAGCGCCTTCTCGGCCGCACAGCACGAGCCGAAGGGCGCATAATGCTCTGCAAAGATACCATCCTGACAATAATGATAAATAACTATAATGAAAAAATAATGAAATAAAAAATGAGAAATAAAAAGTAAAGAAAAAGAAAACAAAAAATAATTAAAAAGAAAAAGAAAAACACATACTAACAACTCAGCGGCCAAGTGCATACCTGGTTCTAATCAGTTTGAATACTAGTTTAGACAACCCATGATTGTATACTTGCATGTAGTATGTCATGGTTATATCGTTATTTATTTGTTATTTTAGTTTGTTAAATCATTAATTGTGTCATCATTTATTTGATAAGTCATTTTTGAATTATTCGTGAGTTTATCCCTTTTTATTGTCCCTTATTAAATTTAATCAAAAGATATTTTATTTCATTTTTATATTTATATTATTTGTTGTTTCCTTTTTTTTGTATACAGTCCCTAATTATCATATCATGCTAACCCATGATGGTAGCATGACCTGCCTCAGATCGCTTCGAAACAAGCTAGGGAAGCATAACTGTACTACGGGCGTATGTTCGCGGTTCGTACGCATCCGGCCGCATTTTGATTTTTCCCACGCCCGTAGTTTCAGCCGCACATGTACGGCGGCGTATGAAATGCGGCCGGAATTATACGCAGTGTGAACATAGCCTAAGGGTGGGTTCAAACATAAAGGAATCACTGTGTAATTCATGCTGCGAGTTCACAGCGAAATCTGCTACCATTCCCGTACTGTTAGTTTAAATAGGATTACATAGTCGCAGCTGAATTTTCATCCTGCTCTGAGTATGTAGACGCCCCCTTAACCCACAGCTGCCTGGTGCATACCCCTGATGTAGCACTGATACCAGTCCAGAGTTACTGAAGAAAGTGCCCTGATGATGTCACTGTGAACATTACGCTGCAGCTAACCACTGACATCAGCAGCCACATATGCTTTGTTGTGAGCGAATGAAAGGGTGAGTAGAAGTTTTTATTATTTCTACCACTATCCCCTAACTTATAATGCTGGAAACCCCTTTAATAATGAAAAAGAGTAGCTAAAGAGTTGTTCACATGATATGTGTTACAGCATATGAAGCTAATAGAAAGCCTATTGCTAATTTACACTCACCGGCCACTTTATTAGGTACACCTGTCCAACTGCACGTTACCACTTAATTTCTTATCAGCCAATCACATGGTGGCAACTCAGTGCATTTAGGCATGTAGACATGGTCAAGACAATCTCCTGCAGTTCAAACCGAGCATCAGTATGGGGAAGAAAGGTGATTTGAGTGCCTTTGAATGTGGCATGGTTGTTGGTGCCAGAAGGGCTGGTCTGGGTATTTCAGAAACTGCTGATCTACTGGGATTTTCACGCACACAACCATCTCTAGGGTTTACAGAGAATGGTCCGAAAAAGAAAAAACATCCAGTGAGCGGCAGTTCTGTGGGCGGAAATGCCTTGTTGATGCCAGAGGTCAGAGGAGAATGGGCAGACTGGTTCGAGCTGATAGAAAGGCAACAGTGACTCAAATAGCCAACCGTTACAACCAAGGTAGGCAGAAGAGTATCTCTGAACGCACAGTACGTCGAACTTTGAGGCAGATGGGCTACAGCAGCAGAAGACACCCGTTACTAGCATGGTGTACCTAATAAAGTGGCCGGTGAGTGTATATGTTAAATGGATGTTAGGTGAATGGCAGCGGAAAACTGTATATGCATTCAAAGAAAACAGATGGGTTATTATACATAACTAGTATATTCATATGCAGAGGTGGTAATGGAAGGGAGGAAAATTGGGTGGGGTCCCTTGGACATCCATATCATGTCACAAGTATCTTCCATTTTGTAGCATGCTTACAAACTTTGACCCGACAGAACAAGGAACAAGGAATAGGATTGCCAATAACAGGGATAGTGCAGAAAAGGAGGAGGTCCACAGCTCCATGTAAAACTTCAATGGTTTATTGCTTGTCCATAAAAAAAAATACATTGTGACGAGGAAGGAAGTTGATGAGGAGGGAAGTGGTTACAGGGCTGGCCGGGGGGGGGGGATATATAAGATATTAAAACACTGGTCTACTGTTTATTCTAAGAGAGTTTCTGGCTCATTATATAGGGGTTACCCAGAATGGAACAGAACTGAGTGGAACAACCACAGACAGAGTGAGAGCAAGAGTGGCACTTTTTCTTGAGGAAAGCAGTAATGTTTTTTCTAATCCTGAATAGCTTCTTTAAGACCCTTTAATATGAAAGCTTAGAAAGTTCATCTTCATGAGAAGATAGTGGTTAGAACACTGACTTGAAGGAAAGCTGCCTATAGTAGGTGAAAATGTAGATCAAATTCTTTCAGGAGCAGTGTCGGACTGGGGTATCTAGGGGCCACCAGAGGAAATGATCCTTGGGGGAGCCCACTAATTAAGAAACAATGAGAAACAACATATCAGTCAGTGTTTGTGAAGATCCTAAAGCTGGGGGCCCACCGGAGTATCCTCCAGTCCTCTGGTGGGCCAGTCAAACACTGTGGAGGAGAGCTACTTTGTATACATTTTCCCCATGGATAGCTGCATGACTTGTAAGGCTTCACATGCCAGTTTGGCAGTCTCCTCAGGGAAACATACTAACCTCTTAGTTTCCAGGGAAAACAAAGGTGTTGGGCTTTAAAATTCAGCATTCCCAATCCTTCTAACACCATCTGTAGAGTAAGATTCAAGACACCCCTATACACATAGAGAAGTTATAGTAAGTAACCTAAAAGACAGCATGGTAAAAAGTCACACAGTAGGATGCCAGATTATAGGACCAGATAGTACTACAGTAAAAAGACAATAGTATAATATGTACAATAGTATATACGTACATGGACAAGAATGAAGAAGCACTGTATATAAAAAGGCTTTAATTTGGCTCCCCCTTGTGGAACACAAAGTAATTCAACTCTTACTTAAGTTTTGTTTCAAGCTGAAAGATTTATTATCAGCAAGATGATACTAAAAGGGCTAGAAAACTAATAATGAGCAATAGGACTGGGTGAGCAGGTACATAACATTTCTTTAAAAAAATGTTTGCACTAAAACTGGAAAACCCCATTTAGAGCCATTAGGTGATATATATTATAAATGTAACTTCCAATAGTTTCAATTTGCTAATTGCTGCTCTCATTTGGTTTCAGCAATATTCCAGGAAGTGCCATAGATTGTTTATTAGGATGTACTGTACTGATGACTATCACTTCTATAACAAAATCAGAATTATAGATTGCATTTTCTACAACAGAGATGTAGGTTAGGAAAGTAAACTTGATTGATGCCCAATAGAGATGAGCGAATCTAATGCTGCGTTTACACGAAGCGATAATTCGCCAAATCGATCGATTTTAAAGCAACGATTTGGTTTTTATAACGATCAGCATTTAGATGGATAAATCGTTAGAAAAATCATAAGAAAATTCATAAGAAAAATCGTTAATGCGATCATTTTTAAGATCGCTTAAGTCCATCTTTTACATAGGGTGAATCTTTGAAAGACTGTTTATAAAAACGATCTGCAAATTTTTAGCGAACGATGAACGACGATTTGAGAACATGTTGAAAGATGAACAATTTTTCGCTCATTGCTTGATCGTTTGCTGTGTTTACACGGAACGATTATCACCCAAATGCGATCGTTATTGCGAAAATTTGAACGATAATCGTTCCATGTAAACGCAGCAAAAGGTATTAATGAAGCAAATCGCTTTGTTATGTATGGCCATCAGGTTGTCAGCTGGCTGCCTTTGAACTCCACTTCAGGTGCCTGGAAAAGCTGGATGCAGTCCTAGGAGAAGTTTCCGTCCGGGCATAACAAAGTGCTTTGCTTTGTTAATACTGTAGAATCACATATCTCTAGTGTTTGACTACAGTTCTCTCTTCTGTTACAGATTCTAAAAAAGGCATTTTTTTATTAACTTATTTAAGCCCGGGACAATTTTGGTCTTACATACCAAGGCCCAATTTAAAAAGAATTTTCTCAGATTGGCAAGGAAATTTGGCAAGGAGCCCACTAATTAAGAAACAATGAGAAACAACATGTCAGTCAGTGTTTGTGAAGATCCTAAAGCTGGGGGCCCACCGGAGTATCCTCCAGTCCTCTGGTGGGCCAGTCAAACACTGTGGAGGAGAGCTACTTTGTATACATTTTCCCCATGGATAGCTGCATGACTTGTAAGGCTTCACATGCCAGTTTGGCAGTCTCCTCAGGGAAACATACTAACCTCTTAGTTTCCAGGGAAAACAAAGGTGTTGGGCTTTAAAATTCAGCTTCTAACACCATCTGTAGAGTAAGATTCAAGACACCCCTATACACATAGAGAAGTTATAGTAAGTAACCTAAAAGACAGCATGGTAAAAAGTCACACAGTAGGATGCCAGATTATAGGACCAGATAGTACTACAGTAAAAAGACAATAGTGTAATATGTACAATAGTATATACGTACATGGACAAGAATGAAGAAGCACTGTATATAAAAAGGCTTTAATTTGGCTCCCCCTTGTGGAACACAAAGTAATTCAACTCTTACTTAAGTTTTGTTTCAAGCTGAAAGATTTATTATCAGCAAGATGATACTAAAAGGGCTAGAAAACTAATAATGAGCAATAGGACTGGGTGAGCAGGTACATAACATTTCTTTAAAAAAATGTTTGCACTAAAACTGGAAAACCCCATTTAGAGCCATTAGGTGATATATATTATAAATGTAACTTCCAATAGTTTCAATTTGCTAATTGCTGCTCTCATTTGGTTTCAGCAATATTCCAGGAAGTGCCATAGATTGTTTATTAGGATGTACTGTACTGATGACTATCACTTCTATAACAAAATCAGAATTATAGATTGCATTTTCTACAACAGAGATGTAGGTTAGGAAAGTAAACTTGATTGATGCCCAATAGAGATGAGCGAATCTAATGCTGCGTTTACACGAAGCGATAATTCGCCAAATCGATCGATTTTAAAGCAACGATTTGGTTTTTATAACGATCAGCATTTAGATGGATAAATCGTTAGAAAAATCATAAGAAAATTCATAAGAAAAATCGTTAATGCGATCATTTTTAAGATCGCTTAAGTCCATCTTTTACATAGGGTGAATCTTTGAAAGACTGTTTATAAAAACGATCTGCAAATTTTTAGCGAACGATGAACGACGATTTGAGAACATGTTGAAAGATCAAAATGAACAATTTTTCGCTCATTGCTTGATCGTTTGCTGTGTTTACACGGAACGATTATCACCCAAATGCGATCGTTATTGCGAAAATTTTAACGATAATCGTTCCATGTAAACGCAGCAAAAGGTATTAATGAAGCAAATCGCTTTGTTATGTATGGCCATCAGGTTGTCAGCTGGCTGCCTTTGAACTCCACTTCAGGTGCCTGGAAAAGCTGGATGCAGTCCTAGGAGAAGTTTCCGTCCGGGCATAACAAAGTGCTTTGCTTTGTTAATACTGTAGAATCACATATCTCTAGTGTTTGACTACAGTTCTCTCTTCTGTTACAGATTCTAAAAAAGGCATTTTTTTATTAACTTATTTAAGCCCGGGACAATTTTGGTCTTACATACCAAGGCCCAATTTAAAAAGAATTTTCTCAGATTGGCAAGGAAATTTCAAAATCAGATTGTTTCAAGAACCAGTTTAATGGTGCGTTCACACCTACAGGATCTGCAGCTGATTTTCTGCAGCAAATTTCATTTAAATAACTGAACACAGCATCAAATCTGCTGCAGATCTGCTGCAGATCCTGTAGGTGTGAACGCACCCTAAGAGGTTATTCAGCAAAAAAAAATTCTTTCAAATTAACTGATGCCAGAAAGTGCCAGAGATTTGTAATTTGCTTCTATTAAAAAATCTCAAGTCTTCCAGTAATTATTAGCTACTATATGTCCTGCAGGAAATGGTGCATTCTATCCAGTTTGACACAGTGCCCTCTGCTGCCACCTCTGACCATGTCAGGAACTGTCCAGAGCAGTAGCAAATCCCCATTTAAAAACCTCTCCTGCTCTCCAGACTGGAAAGAATACACCACTTCCTGCAGGACATACAGCAGTTGATAAGCACTGGAGATTTTTTTTTAAAACAAAAGTAACTTACAAGTCTCTGCCACTAGTTGATTTAAGAGAAATTTTTTGCTAAACTACCCCTTTAAGTGAATTTGAGGGGCCTGTACATAAGAAACCCCCATACAGTATTCAAAATTACATTTAGGACATTTTTAAACCTTTAGGTGTTTCACAGAAGTTAAAACAAAGCCGTAATTAATATTTAAGTCGTAATTAATATTTTTACAGATATTTTGTTCGACGATTTAAATTTTTTTTCAAACAGCCGGGGCATGGAGGAACATACTAAACAACTGTTACTCACTTCTCCCTGTGCCTTTGCAGTGTTGACTTGCTGCTCTGGTACCTCCATCCGGCTCCGGGATCTCCACTGCAGCCGATGTCACAACCTGGCCGATGGATTGTCCACTCAGCCAGTCAGTGATTGGGACACTGCAGTCACTGATTGGCTGAGCAGGCAATCCATCAGTTAGGTCAGGCATTTCCCCCCGAGTTGTGATGTCATCGGAACTCGGGCAAAAATGCCTTCCATTGGGGGGTTCCCGAGCCTGTCACAGGGGGCAGAAGTATTATCTTCCCCCCTGCTGGCTGTCAATTTTTTTAAATCACCAAACCTCTGCTTTTTTTTTTTTTTTTACAGATCCTCTCCTGACAGTTGCGGCAAGTGTTTGCAGTACTGGGTTTTATATGTATAAAAAAAATTCCTGACATTAATTTACGGACGTTATTTAGTGAACAGCAGCCATTATCCATTGTTTGCACACAGATTTTTTTTCACTGTTCTATCACTGTAGTTTGCACAATTTTGAATGGAACTTTAAAATAGCCACACGCAAAAGGGTGTGAAAAAGCCACAGAGAGAGCATACTGCCCGGGGACCGCCTGGAAAACAGCTGTATCCATGCTTCCAGTCAGTCCACAGGCAGTATCCTCGCTCAGCTCGGAGCCGGCAGCCTGAGGGAGATGAGCGCACATCAGTTTTGCTTCATTCAAAGCAAATGAATCTGATTCGCTCCTCTCTAACTGTAATAAAGGCCGCTGTAGTATGTAAACCAACAGACGGTATTTGATATTCAAAGTAAGAAGCATGGGTTTTGAGTATCAAATATTGGCTGTTGAAAATCACTGTGTGAATATAGCCTTTATCTGATATAAATTCCCCCCATATGCGAATATTAGTCCAACCACTCTTTCCTTTATGACCTGTACTTTGTTCATAGCCTGATCCTGGCTTTGGCTTCAAAAATCTGTCAGATAAATCTCTCTGTGTAAAGGCACCCTTAAGGTCCATTTACACAGTAAGATTATCTGACAGATTATTTGCTAAAGATTTGAAGCCAAAGCCAGGAATGGATTTGAAAAGAGAAGAAATCTCAGGCTTTCCTTTATGACCTGATTTATGTTTATAGTCTGTTTCTGGCCTTGGCTTTAAATCTTTGGCAGATAATCTGTCAGATAATCTTTCTGTGTAAATGGACCCTTATGCTAAGTTTACACGAGGCGATTATTGGCCCGATCGTACAATTAACGATTTCGAAGTAACGTTTTTTTTTTTATAACGATCAGCGTTTAGACGGTACGATATATCGTACGGAAAAATAGTTTTGCCATTGTTTTGCACCGCTCCGATCGCCACTTCCGCTGCCGCCGCTCCGATTGCCGCCCCCGCCGCTCCGATCACCCCCAGCTGCCGCTCCGATCGCCCCCCCCGCTGCCGCTCCGATCGCCACCCCAGCCGCCGCCGCTTCGATCACCACCCCCACCGCTCCGATCGCCGCCGCTCCGATCGCCACCCCAGCGGCTCCGATCCCCCCCCCCCCCCGCTGCCGCTCCGATCGCCCCCCCGCCGCCACCACTCCAATCGCCCCCGGCGCCCTGGCCACGAGCATTTGTTACCTGCTCCGCGTAGCAGGTCTTTGAAATCCCCGACTCCCCTCTTCAGCGCATTGATTGGCTGAAGAGATAAGCCGGGAATTTCAAACGGCTCCTCTTCAGCCAATCAGTGCTCCTCTTCAGCACTGATTGGCTGAAGAGGAGACGTTTGAAATTCCCGGCTCCCCTCTTCAGCCAATCAATGCACGGCAGCACTGATTGGCTGAAGAGGGGATCCGGGAATTTTAAACGGCTCCTCTTCAGCTAATCAGTGCTGCCGTGTATTGATTGGGTGAAGAGGGGAGCCGGGAATTTCAAACGACTCCTCTTCAGCCAATCAGTGCTGAAGAGGAGCAGCGGCGGTGGTGGCGATCGACCCGGTGCAGGGGACTGCGGATGAGCGGGGGGCCGGGCTGCGAGCGGGGGGGTCGGGCAGCGGGCGGGGCAGTGGGCGGCCGGACTATCGCGCGACGACTGTTTATACGGAACGATCGACGAATTTTTTGCAAACGACGATTTAAGAACATGTTAAAAGATCAAAATGAACGATTTCTCGCTCGTCGTTTGATCGTTCGCCGCATTTACACGTACGATTATCGTTCGAATGCGATCGTTATCACGAAAATTCGCCCGATAATCATTCCATGTAAACGTAGCATTAGAGAAGAGGTGGTCGGTAGACTAGACAAGGAGCTCTCATCAATGGCAGGGAATGAGGGAAAGGGCAGCACATTAGAAGAAGTGTTTTAATATCCCTTTAACCTCTTCCTGTTCATTGTAAAAGGACACACAAAAGGCAAATTTGTGTACTCTTTTTGATGCACTACACATACAGTGACTATGTACTACAATAGAAAAATCCTGTTCGTTCCATCTGTGAAAAACATATTGAATGTAAAATCCCCTGTATAAAGGTTAAGGGTGTTACTAGAGCAAACTATTACATCATTGCTGAGGTTACTGGTATTTCCTATGACAGAAAGAGCTTGAGGGCACGCATGTTCTGTATGTTCCTGTATTCAGATAACTGGTAAGAGTTAACCAATATGCTGTTACAATTATACCACTGATATTGGTGATATGTGTTCTCTACAGCATCGTGCCCTATCTTCAAAAAAATAAACTAGGGTGGGTTTACACATAACGAAATTGCAGCGGATTTTACGTTGCGAGTTCTCAGAGAAATCCGCTGTGATTCCCGTACTGTAAGTTTGAGAAGGATTACATACTCTCAGTGATTCCTTTATGTGTGAACCCACCCTTAAAGGCATTGTCCGGCAGTCCCCTGCTGACTGCAGTGCTAACTTACCCATAATATGTAGGTATGAACGGCACCCCACCCCAACGCGCGTTTTGCGTACAAGATGCTTCCTTAGTGGGTATTGGGGTTTAATTAGTTTGGAGATTTATGAACATGTTTCCTTTGGTATACACCATTAAATTTTTTTGGCCATATCGCCCAGCCCTGGCTATAGTATACATATTTATATACCCATACCATACAGTATAAATACACTATGGGGGGATTCATCATGCCTGTGCCAAGCGTACATCAGCAAAAGGTTGCAGCGTATTGCGCACAAACTAAAGGGCGTTGCGCCGATGTACACCCTGTTCGCCTAAAGGCAGAAATAATCCAATACATACATACTGTAGTTATCTTAACACTGTTACCAGCGTACAGTGATTACATATCACCTCCAAACTGCTCTGAACAAAACAGAATATTACCAATGATACCACCACACCATGAACACTATCACTACCACTACAGACCCTATAACAGAGTGCAGTTACATCCAGTGTCAAACTCTGGCCCTCAAGCTATTTCAAAACTACAACTCCCATTATGCCTGGACAGCCAAGGCCAAAGCTTTAGCTGTCCAGGCATGATGGGAATTGTAATTTTGAACCACCTTGTTGGCTGAGTTTGACAACCCTAGAGTAAACACTTAGGGCAGGGGCGTAACTAGAAATGGCTGGGCCCCATAGCAAACTTTTGATTGGGCCACCCCCCCCCCCCACCCCCCCTCAATCGACCACTATGCCATCAGCCCACTCAGCTCTACACAGGTTCTGTACACCATATAAATTATAGTACAGTTATATTAAGTGACTCACAGGGGGCGTCTTCTCTGATTGGAGTTGTTTCCTTTTCATTTTCTTCTCCATCCGTCCTGGGTCATTATGAGAACTTCTCCGAGCCACGAATCCACAGAATCTGCCAGACAGACATAGTCTCCTCACTCTGGCCCCATCCTCATCTCTCTACAAACTGCACATCTGTATTGGCCCCTTTACACCCTCGTTTAGTGGATAGCCCTGACACTACGTGACCCCCTTATAGTATATGCCCCTATGTGTATTCCCCCTTACTGATGCCACCTGTATTGGCCCCTTATAAATTACCCCCGTGTCTTGTCCATCCCCCTTGATCCATGGCCCCCCTGTATATCCCCCATAGATGCTCCCCCTGTATTATCCCCCATAGATGGCTCCCTGTATATCCCCCATAGATGGCCCCCTGTATATCCCCCATAGATGCCCCCCGTATATCTCCCATAGATTCCCCCCTTGTATATCCCCCATAGATGGCCCCCCTGTATATCCCCCATAGATGGCCCCTCTGTATTATCCCCATAAATGGCCCCCTGTATATTCCCAATAGATGCCCCCCCCGTATATCTCCCATAGATGCTCCCCCTGTATTATCCCCCATAGATGCCCCCCGTATTATCGCCCATAGATGCTCCCCCCCGTGCTGCAGGCTATGTGAGCTCCGGGGGCCTGTGCCACGGGACCCCGTAGCAGCTGCTACGGCGGTAGTTCCGCCCCTGACTTAGGGGCAGATGCATCAAGCTCTGTGCCTAGCGCAAACTGGAAAACAAATGCAAATGTTTGCACAAGGACCCCCCAGCACAAAAAAAGTTGTGCAGCTTTTTGCCAGTTTGCTCCCAGTTCACCTGGAGGGTCAGAGTTTGACACCTGCAGATCAGAGTATTTCACTTTTCCTTTTTCTCTCCATCTAGTCTGGGCCAGCTTTTAGTATTACCCTGGCTGTGAATTCTCTCTCCAGAATCTGCTAGAGAATCATTTTAGGCTCATTGCCCTAGCACTTACAGTAGTCATGTCCCCATATAGTTTTATGGTATGCTCTCTGCCCCAATATAGTAGTAACTCCCAATATATATAGTATAAACCCCTCTGTGCAGGCCCCATATAGTATCAGGACCCTGTGTGCAGCCCCAATGTAGTAAAGACCCCTATGTGCTGCCCAATTAGTATAGACCACTTGTGTGCTGACCCAGTCGTTTAGACCGCTTGTGTGATGCCCCATTAGTATATAGACCCCTAGTGTGCTGCCCCAGTAGTATTTAGACCCCCTGTGTGCTGCCCCCAGTAGTGTATAGACCCCCTGTTTGCTACCCCAGTAGTATATAGACCCCCTGGGTGCTGCCCCCAGTAGTATATAGACCCCTTGTGTGTTGCCCCAGTAGTATAGACCCCTTTTGTGCTGCCCCAGTAGTATAGAGCCCTTGTTTGTTGGCTGAATAGTAAAAAAAACCTTTGTTCCTTGGCCCATTAGAATAGAGCCCTTGTGTGCTACCCTAGTAGTATAGACCCTTTGTGTGGTGCTCCAATAGTATATACCCCTTGTTTGCTGCCCCAGTAGTATAGAGCCCTTTTGTGGTGCCCTAGTAATATAGACCTCTTGTGTGCTGCCCCAGTAGTATAGGCCCCTTGTTTGCTGCCCAAGTAGTATAGAGCCCTTGTGTGTTGCTCCAGTAATATAGAGCCCTTGTGTACTTTACTGCACAAGAACACTAGGTAGAGAGCAGCCTTTTGTGACTGCAGGCAAAGGGAGGGAGCAAATGGCTGCAGCTCTGTCAGTGTTGCTGCATTTAACTATGTTTCGAGTGCTCATAGTTATGGAGGTGAGGCAACAGTGGGGGACACTGACGTCGACAGTTAAGGGGACAGCATGGATGGACATGCAGATCAATCACTTACCCATCCCGATGGCATCCCCCCCCCCCCCCGACAATCTGGCAAACGGATAAGATTTGCCCTTCTCCCAAGCCAAAACATTGCAAGACCTCACAGGAGGATATGCAGTCTATAAATCTACAGTAGAATCCCTGTTGCCACATTTTGTCAAAACTCTTTGGGTGTTTCCTTTTGGGGAAAAAACAAAACCATATAGACGGGGGGGGGGGGGGGGGCGTTTAAGCATCCTAAGTCATAGTGACTACTTTCCCCAGACAAAATAGGAGAAATCCAACCAGTGATTTATTATTAAAGAATCACTGACGTTAAAATTTTGTTTGCAAAAATCAATAGTACAGGCGACTTTAAGAAACTTTGTAATTGGGTTTATAGGGCAAACATGCCATTATCTGCATTCAAAAAGGCTTTTCCCAGGTCCCCCCCCTCCCTCCTCTCTCTCATCCACTGCTCATTATCAGGAAATCTCGACTGTTTTACATCAGTCGGATCCTGTCTGTGCTATGGAGAGGGGAGGGGGGAGGAGGGAGATTAGTCGGCAGCAGAGAGCAAAGGATTACACCACAGGAAGCCGCTGAAAGCTCCTATTCGGAGGTCATAGAGGTCAGTGCTGATGTCAGAGGAGATAGCCTGTTGATGTAGCTGTAAATTAACTCTTTGTTGTCCTGTTTTGGTGCCTCATCTCTCCCCACTCCATAGAGAACAATAAAGACAGGGGGGAGAGCTTCAAACTGCTTATTCATGATAAAAATGCATTTTTCGGCTAATAAACCCAATCTTAAAATCGCCTGTACTATTGATTTCTGCAAAAAAAAAAAAAAAAAGTAATGACAGTAACACTTTAAGGCTAAGGGTCCATTTAAACAGAAAGATTATCTGACAGATTATCTGCCAAAGATTTGAAGCCAAAGCCAGAAACAGACTATAGACAGAGATCAGGTCATAAAGGAAAGCCTGAGATTTCTCCACTTTTCATATCCATTCCTGGCTTTGGCTTTAAATCTTTGGCAGATAATATCTCAGATAATCTTTCTGTGTAAATGGACCCTAAGGGTCCTTTTTCACGGAGCGATTTTTAACGACTAACGATAAACGATCGCAAACGATCTGTCAGATAATCTTTCTGTGTAAATGGACCCTAAGAACCAACTGGTAATAATGCCCAAGAGTGATAGACACAAATACTAGCTAAAGTTCTGTGTGAAGAAGACAAGGCTAAATTTGGTTTCTTATTCGGCCAGTTTCTCATTCAGAGGATTTTTTCTTTTTCCTGTTTTAGCTATTATTCTTACAGAAAATTGATAATTTTCATAACCTGCTGTAAGTGGGCTGCCCTGAGGGAACTGGTGATAAACATGGCCAAAATGACCCCACGGTTGGCATAAACTGTGGGCATCAAACTACAAACACAAAATTATGATTTAAAAATAAAATTGACTTTGGGCCACTGATCTCACACTGACAACACACAGACAGGGATGCCCCACATCAAATCCAAGGGAATCCAGACTGGCCCAAAGTGGTTCTGGGTTTAAAAGCTGGCTTCAAAGCAGGCAGATGGGCATTTTTTCCTAATTTGAATAAGTAACAGGTGTTTTCAAAGGGTTAAATTAGTTGGGGCACTGATCTCACACTGATAATATGGAGAAAGGAATGTCCCTCATCACATCAAGAGAGACAAGAGAGTCCAGCCTGGCCCAAAGTGGTTCTGGGTATAAAAACTGGCATTAAAGAGGGGAGACGGGCATTTTTCATGATTTGAATAAGTATCAGGTGTTTTCAAAGGGTTAAATGATTTCGGCCACTGATCTCACACTGATAGAAGCTCCAGTGCTCCTGAAGCGTCTTACCGTACAGTGGAGCAAATGCCAAACTGCAGCATAACAGCATCGAGGATGAAGATAAGAGAAATACCTTCATCTATGGTGTCTCCCCTGCAATAGAGACATATCAGCAGGTTAGATTACTCTCAACTCCAGATAGTTCCCCTTTAAGGCCAGTTCACAAGGAGTAAAATGGGCAGAATTCTGCGTCGGAACTCTCCGCTGCGGAATACCACCTGCCTCAGTGACATACAGTCTGTCTATGGGAGGGATTAAGCACCTCTGCTCTCTGTGTCTCTCTGCTCAAAGATTCTTTGAACTGAGAGATGCTGAGAACGGAGGTGCTCGATCCCTCCCCGAGAGTTCCGACGCAGAATTCTGCCGATTGGAACTGGCCTTAAAGGGGAACTATCTGGAGGTGAGAGAAATCTAACTCGCTGATATGTCTCTATTGCAGCGGAGTCGCCATAGATGAAGGTGTGTCTCTTATCTTCAACCTCCATGCTGTTGTGCTGCAGTTTGGCATTTGCTCCACTGTACGGTAAGACCTTTAGGAGCACTGGAGCTACTCTCTGTGTATTATCAGTGTGAGATCAGTGGCCCCAACTCATTTAACCTTTTAAAAACACCTGTTACTTATTCAAATCATGAAAAATGCTCACCTGCCTACTTTGATGCCAGTTTTTATACCCCAAACCACTTTGGGCCAGGCTGGACTCTCTTTGATGTGATGCGGGGCATCCCTTTCTCCGTATTACCAGTGTGAGATCAGTGGCCCAAACTCATTTAACCCTTTGAAAACACCTGTTACTTATTCCAATCATGAAAAAATGCCCGTCTGCCCACTTTGATGCCAGTTTTTATACCCAGAACCACTTTGGGCCAGGCTGGACTCTCTTGGATGTGATGCGGGGCATCCCTCTCTGTGTAGTATCAGTGTGAGATCAGTGGCCCAAAGTCAATTTTATTTTTAACCTTTTAAGGACGGAGCCCAAAATGGCCTTAAGGACCGGAGCAAATTTCAGGAATATGACCTGTGTCACTTTATTCATTAATAACTTCGGGATGCTTTTACCTATCTGGCTGATTCTGGGAATGTTTTCTCGTGACATGTTATACTTTATATTTCTGGAAAAATTGAGTCGATACTTACAGCCTATCTTTATGAAAAACCCCAAAATAATGTGAAAAATGTAGAAAAATTGCATTTATCTGTGCTTGTAAGGAAAATGGTTATGCCACATAAATTATATATGAAATAGCATTAGCAACATGTCTACTTTATGTAGGCAGCATTTATTAAACTTTCGTTCAATTGTTTAAGACAATAGAAAGCTTCAAAGTTTAGCAGCATTTTTTCAAATTTTCACAAGAATTTAAAAATCTGATTTTTCAAGGGACCAGTTCACGTTTGAAGTGTATTTGAGGGGGCTGTATATTATGAAGTCCCACAAAGCACCCCATTTCAGAAACTGCACCCCCAAACTGTTCAAAATCAATTCCAGAAAGTTTTTAACCCTTTAGGCGAGTCACAGAAATAAAAGCTAAGAGTGTGAGAAAATTGAAAATTTCAATTTTCTTTGTAGAAATTATATTGTGATCCAATATCTCTCATAATAGAAAACCTATTTCCAGAGAAATGCACCCCAATTTTTATTGCCCCATTTCTGCAGTTTATAGAAATCTATATGTGGCCCTATTGCGCTATTTGACGCAACCACAAGCCACAGATGTAAAGGAGTGCCTAGTGAATTTTGAAGCCTCCTTACAATTGGCCAATTTTCAAAGTACCACTTCTGGTTGGCAGAGTCTCAGGGGTGCCAAAACCTAACAAACACCCCTAAAGGGATACCATTTAGGAAACTAAACCCCTTAAGGAATGTAACAAGGGGTATAGTGAGCACATGGACCCCACTGGTGACAGACACATTGTGCCGTGAAATTTAAAAAATATATTTTTTTACACTAAAACTTGGTCTAGCCTTAAATTTTTCAGGTTCACAAGGGGTTAAAAGAAAAAAAAACATCAAACTTGTAGAGAAGTTTCCCCCGAGTACAAAAATACCCCACATGGGGACATAATGTATCATGCGGGTGCAAGACACGCCTCCAAAAGGAAGGAGCACCATTTGGCTTTTAGAAGCTGAATTTGGCCAGAAAGGAGGATGGAGGCCATGTCGGGTTTACAAAGCCTCCGTGCTGCCAAAGCAGTGGAAACCCCCCACAAAAGACCCCATTATGGAAACTACACCCCTCAAGGAATGTAAGAAGAAGTATATTGGGCATATGGACCCCAATGGTGACAGACACTAATGTGGAACAATGTGCCGTGAAAATGAAAAATTTTATTTTTTACACTAAAACAGTGGTGTAACTTTGTATTTTTTATGTTCACAAGGGGTTAAAAGAAAAAATAAACCACTAATCATGTAAAGCAATCTCCCCCGATAACAGAAATACCCCACATGTGGACACATAGTGCAAAGCCGGCGCACAGAAAGCCTCCAAAGGGAAGGAGCGCAATTTGGATTTTGGAAGCTGGATTTGGCCAGAATGGAGGACGAAGGCCATGTCGGGTTCGCAGAGCCCCTGTGCTGTCAAAACAGTGGAAACACCCCACAAGTGATCCCATTATGGAAACTACACCCCTCAAAGAATGTAACAAGGTGTATAGTGGGCACATGGACCCCACTGGTGACAGACACAAATGTGGAACAATGTGTGGTGAAAATGAAAAATTAAATTTTTTACACTAAAACGTTGGTGTAACTTTGAATTTTTCATGTTCACAAGGGGTTAAAAGAAAAAATAAACCACTAATCATGTAAAGCAATCTCCCCCGATAACAGAAATACCCCACATGTGGACACAAAGTGCAAAGCCGGCGCACAGAAAGCCTCCAAAGGGAAGGAGCGCAATTTGGATTTTGGAAGCTGGATTTGGCCAGAATAAAGGAATAAAGCCCCCGTGCTGCCAAAACATTGGAAACCCCCCACAAGTGACCCCACCAAACTCAGGAATCTGTGGTTCATACGGGGTGGGGTCACTTGAGGAAGCTTGTGGGGCTTCCTGGGGCGGCGCCTTAAGGGGTTATCATCACTAAATGATGACGACGATAAGGAAGAAGAGGGAACGAGGGATCTATCTCTTCTCCCTCACTGGTTTTCTCAGTATCGGAGGCAATCCAGGCGAATGCCTCTTCAGCTGAGAACAACCTGTGGGCCATTTTTTAGTTTTTTTTCTTTAGGATGCCTTCACACACACCAGATCCGCACACTGGGGATCCAGCGTCAGTGAATCCCTATGATTGACATCCCGCTGCGTATATGTAAGTTACCAACTGCTGACTGGAGCATACTTTACCTCCTCCCCGCTCCGGCTTGCTTTGGGGCTTCCGGCGTCTGCTCATCCCGCGCAGTCAATTAGTGTGCTGCCCTGCCGCAGCCACTGATTGGCTAAGCTGGACGTCCTGCTGAGAACCCCCGAAGCAAACCAGAGCGGGAAGGAGGTGAGGTATGCTCCAGCCAGCAGGGGGTTAACTTACACGCAGTGGGATGTCATTCCCGCTGCGTGTATGTATTGTCATAGGGATGCACTGGCGCTGCACATGCAGCGGATTTCGCTGCGAATCCGCAGCGTGAAATCCCCTGCAGATCCGATGTGTGTGAAGCCATCGTTAGAGGGGGGTGTAAGTGTTATGCTTTTACACGAGTGTTAGTGTTTTATGTACAGTTTTTACATTTTATTCGTGTGTGTTTTTTAAGAGGGGAGGGTGGCAGTGGAGAGGGTAAGAGGAGAGAGTGGCAGGACAGAGGGGAGATTGTAAGAGGAGAGGGTGGCAGGGGAGGGGAGAGGGGCGGCAGGACGGAGGGGAGAGGAGAGAGGGTAAGAGGAAAGGGTGGCAGGGGAGAGAGGGTAAGAGGGGAGGGTGGCAGGACGGAGGGGAGAGGAGAGAGGTTAAGAGGAGAGGGTGGCAGGACGGAGGGGTGAGGGTAAGAGGAGAGGGTGGGAGGAGAGAGGGGGTGGCAGGATCGAAGGAGGGTGGCAGGATGGAAGGAAGAGGGTAAGAGGAGAGGGTGGCAGGACGGAGGGTGGTGGGCTGGCAGGACGGAGGGGGGGGGGGCTGGCAGGATGAAGGGGGGGTGGGCTGACAGGACGGAGGGGGGTGGCAGGACAGAGGGGGAGGAGGACGCCAGAGCAGGAGGTATCCCAAGGGGGGGATTGGGGGAGGCGATGCAGCACGGGGGGAGGAGGAAGCACCCGGTGCGGTCCTGGAGTGTGCCGGGTGCCTCCTCCCCCCGAGCTGCCTCCTCCTCCGGTAACAGGGAGATAGATGATTATCTCCCTGTTACTGGAGGAGGAGGCAGCAAGAGGGAAGGAGGCACCCGGCGCCCGGCACACTCCAGAACCGCACCGGGCACAGGACTCACCACCCCCATCATCACCTTCTCTGCTGCAGATTCTTAGCAAGCAGAGAAGGTGATGATGAGAGTAGTAGTATGGATTGCCAGTGATTGGCCGGCTGGCGGCAGCTGGCCAATCACGGGCGATCAGGGGCCGGCACCCACGGGCAGGTGATGCCCGGGCACTGCTGTGGTTGGTGCTGTCTCGGACACAACCAATCAAAGCTCTGTGCCGGGATCCAGTCCTGGAAACACAGCAAATCGCTGTGATTGGCCGATGACAAGTCATCGGCCAATCACGGAGATCGTCGTCAGGGCCTGCGTACAGTTACGTCATGGGTCCATAAGAGCTTAAATCATAATTTTGTGTTTTTACTTTGATGCCCATTTTTATGCCAACCGTGGGGTCCTTTTGGCCATTTTATCACCAGTCCCCTCAGGGCTCCTCATTTACAGCAGGTTATGAATATTATTAATTTTTTGTAAGAATAATAGCTAAAACAGGAAAAAGAAAAATCCTCTGAATAAGAAACCAACTTCAGCCCCGAATAAGAAACCAACTTCAACCTGGTGTGAAGAAGCCCATTCTTCTGGGGTCAGCTGGGAATACAAGTGCAGTGAGAAGTTTTACTGCAGTCACACTATCAGCACTTCACTGAAATGGAGTCACACTATCAGCACTAGGAATTGCAGTGCTCCTATATACCATGTTTTACGATAATAGCCAGGACTAGTTAGTTCCAGGCTTCAGAATGTGCCAGGAAGATCATAGGGTGACACCTACATGTAAGACTAAAGAATGTCAACTCTTAACCCCTTCAGGTCCATTCACCCACTGTTAACCCCTTCAGATCCACAACTGTTTAATTCCCCCACTGTTATCCCCTTCACATCCACTACAATCTAATTCATCCACTGTTAACCCCTTTAGATCCACAACACTTCAATTCATCCACTTTTAACCCCTACACATCCACCACAGTTTAATTCATATATTGTTAACCCCTTCAGCTCCAGGAATATTTAATTTTTTTCTAACTATATGTAATTTTTAACACCTGAAAACCAGACTCATTTAAATTTATTTCTCTTATTTGTCTTAGATATAGAAGAATCATTTTTACTGTAGGGATTTGGAGTAATGTGATGGTAAAGTGTCTATTTGGGGCTATATGTCGCACTATTTGAAGTCCAATAAAACCAAAGAATCAAGTTGTTATCCAATCACACTACCATATCCTAAAAGAGCGCTTACTCTTGTACAGATTCTGTGATTTTCAGACATTTTTTACTGTATGGATTCGGAGTGATGTGATGGTAAAGTGTCTATTTGGGGCTATATGTCGCCTATTTAAAGTCCAATAAAATCACGAAATCAAATTGTTATCCAATCTCCCTACCATATCCTACAAGAGCGCTTACTCTCGTACAGGTTCTGTGATTTTCAGACATTTTTACTGTAGGGATTCGGAGTAATGTGATGGGAAAATGTCTATTTGGGGCTATATGTCCCACTATTTGAAGTCCAATAAAATCACGAAATCAAATTGTTATCCAATCTAGCTACCATATCCTAGAAGAGCGCTTACTCTTGTACAGGTTCTGTGATTTTCAGACATTTTTACTGTACGGATTCGGAGTAATATGATGGTAAATTGTCTTTTTGGGGCTATATGTCCCACTATTTGAAGTCCAATAAAATCACAAAATCAAATTGTTATCCAATCACTTTACCATATCCTAGAAGAGCGCTTACTCTCGTACAGGTTCTGTGATTTTCAGACATTTTTACTGTAGGGATTCAGAGTAATGTGATGGTAAACTGTCTATTTGGGGCTATATGTCGCACTATTTGAAGTCCAATAAAATCACGAAATCAAGTTGTTATCCAATCACTTTACCATATCCTAGAAGAGCGCTTACTCTCGTACAGGTTCTGTGTTTTTCAGACATTTTTACTGTACGGATTCGGAGTAAGGTGATGGTAAAGTGTCTATTTGGGGCTACATGTCCCACTATTTTGAAGTCCAATAAAATCACGAAATCAAATTGTTATCCAATCTCGCTACCTTATCCTAGAAGAGAGCTTACTCTCGTACAGGTTCAGTGATTTTCAGACATTTTTACTGTAGGGATTTGGAGTAATGTGATGGGAAAATGTCTATTTGGGGCTATATGTCCCACTAATTGAAGTCCAATAAAATCACAAAATCAAATTGTTATCCAATCACTTTACCATATCCTAGAAGAGCGCTTACTCTCGTCCAGTTTCTGTGATTTTCAGACATTTTTACTGTAGGGATTCGGAGTAATGTAATGCTAAAGTGTCTATTTGGGGCTATATGTCCCACTATTTGAAGTCCAATAAAATCACGAAATCAAATTGTTATCCAATCACACTACCATATCCTAGAAGAGCGCTTACTCTCTTACAGGTTCTGTGATTTTCAGACATTTTTACTGTAGGGATTCGGAGTAATGTGATGGTAAAGTGTCTATTTGGGGCTATATGTCCCACTATTTGAAGTCCAATAAAACCAAAGAATCAAATTGTTATCCAATCACACTACCAAATCTTAGAAGAGCGCTTACTTTTGTACAGGTTCTGATATTTTTAGACATTTTTACTTTAGGGATTTAGAGTAATTTGATGGTAAAGTGTGAATTTGGGGCTATATGTCGCACTATTTGAAGTCCAATAAAATCATGAAATCAAATTGTTATCAAATCACGTTACCATATCCTAGAAGAGCGCTTACTCTTGTACAGGTTCTGTCATTTTCAGACATTTTTACTGTAGGGAATTGGAGTAATGTGATGGTAAAGTGTCTATTTGGGGCTATGCACCTGATAATTTGAAGTCCAATAAAATTACGAAATCAAATAGTTCTCCATATTGTTATTGTTGTTGGAGTGCTCTTGGTAGACTACTTCCAATCCCAGGAGGGACCAGTTTCATGGCTGATGGAGGATAACCATTAAGAGACTTTTTTCAGGACTGTTCTTCTATTCTAGTTTAATAAGTTTATGTTCCTTTTTTTAGGTTAGGGACTCGCAAGAGAATGAGGACCCTTGATGTGGGTTGCAAGCTTACGATATTTCTTGTATCCCTCAGTGTCCCCCTGCCATCATCCTCTCCGGCAGCCACAGCACGCACAGCTCTGGGAGTCGGGTCGTGACATCACCATGTTATCCAGGAAGTGACATCACCATATTATCCAGGAAGTGACATCACCATGTTACCCAGGAAGGGACATCACCTTGTTATCCAGGAAGTGACCTCACCTTGTTATTCAGGAAGTGAAGCCTTGATGCAGTAGTAAGTGCAGAGAAAAAAGCGCTTTATAAGCATTTCCCGTAATAGGTGTATATTGGGGATTTGTATAACTTTTGGGTGACAATACAATAACAATACAAAAATGTTTTAGCCAGACTTCTTCTATAAAAGCATAGAAGTCGGCACGGGGGAGGGGCATCAGCAGGCGCCAGAAGCTCACACAGGCCCCTCAGCACTCTTTATTAGGTGGCAGAGACAAGACCGCTAGGGCGGTAAGTAGCTGTCAGTCAGTGGCAGCTGCATGGCCCTATAATGCACTGGGGAAGATTTGCAGAAAAGTAAGGGTGCTTTCACACATTGCGGATTTGATGCAGATTTTCTACAGCAGATTTGAAACTTCAGGTTGACTTTGGTTTGGCAACAGACAATCTGCTGCAGAAAATCTGCCTAAAATCTGCAGCATGTGAAAGCAGCTTTAGTCTAGTGGGGCTCCTTGATGGCTCGATGTCCAATCTTCAATGAGGTATTAGTAGATATCTTTTACCGTTGAAAACTAGAAGAAAAAAATAGGCAAGAAATATCGTAAGCTCACAACCCACATCAAGGGTCCTCATTCTCTTGCGAGTCCTTAACCTAAACTTAAAAGGAACATAGACATTAAACTAGAATAGAAGAACAGTCCTGAAAAAAGTCTCTTAATGGTTATCCTCCATCAGCCATGAAACTGGTCCCTCCTGGGATTGGAAGTAGTCTACCAAGAGCGTCCAACAACAAGAACAATATGGAGAACTATTTGATTTCGTAATTTTATTGGACTTCAAAGTATCAGGTGTATAGCCCCAAATAGACACTTTACCATCACATTACTCCGAATCCCTACAGTAAAAAGGTCTGAAAATCACAGAAACTGTACGACAGTAAGCGCTCTTCTAGGATATGGTAAAGTGATTGGATAACAATTTGATTTCGTGATTTTATTGGACTTCAAATAGTGTGACATATAGCCCCAAATACACACTTTACCATCACATTACTAGAAGCGCTCTTCTAGGATAAGGTAGCGTGATTGGATAACAATTTGATTTCGTGATTTTATTGGACTACAAAATGTGCGACATATAGCCCCAAATAGACATTTTCCCATCACATTAATCCAAATCCCTATAGTAAAATTGTCTGAAAATCACAGAACCTGTACAAGAGTAAGCGCTCTTCTAGGATATGGTAGCGAGATTGGATAACAATTTGATTTCGTGATTTTATTGGACTTCAAAATGTGCGACATATAGCCCCAAATAGACACTTTACCATCACATTACTCCAAATCCGTACAGTAAAAATGTCTGAAAATCACAGAATCTGTACAAGAGTAAGCGCTCTTCTAGGATATGGTAGTGTGATTGGATAACAACTTGATTCTTTGGTTTTATTGGACTTCAAATAGTGCGACATATAGCCCCAAATAGACACTTTACCATCACATTACTCCAAATCCCTACAGTAAAAATGATTCTTCTATATCTAAGACAAATAAGAGAAATAAATTTAAATGAGCCTGGTTTTCAAGTGTTAAAAATTACACTCACCGGCCACTTTATTAGGTACACCTGTCCAACTGCACGTTACCACTTAATTTCTAATCAGCCAATCATATGGCGGCAACTCAGTGCATTTAGGCATGTAGACATGGTCAAGACAATCTTCTGCAGTTCAAACCAAGCATCAGTATGGGGAAGAAAGGTGATTTGAGTGCCTTTGAACGTGGCATGGTTGTTGGTGCCAGAAGGGCTGGTCTGAGTATTTCAGAAACTGCTGATCTAATGGGATTTTCACGCACAACCATCTCTAGGGTTTACAGAGAATGGTCCGAAAAAGAAAAAACATCCAGTGAGCGGCAGTTCTGTGGGCGGAAATGCCTTGTTGATGCCAGAGGTCAGAGGAGAATGGGCAGACTGGTCTGAGCTGATAGAAAGGCAACAGTGACTCAAATAGCCAACCGTTACAACCAAGGTAGGCAGAAGAGCATCTCTGAACGCACAGTACGTCCAACTTTGAGGCAGATGGGCTACAGCAGCAGAAGACCACCCGTTACTAGCATGGTGTACCTAATAAAGTGGCCGGTGAGTGTACATATAGTTAGAAAAAAATAAAATATTCCTGGAGCTGAAGGGGTTAACAGTATATGAATTAAACTGTGGTGGATGTGTAGGGGTTAAAAGTGGATGAATTGAAGTGTTGTGGATCTAAAGGGGTTAACAGTGGATTAATTAGATTGTAGTGGATGTGTAGGGGTTAACAGTGGGGGAATTGAACAGTTGTGGATCTGAAGGGGTTAACAGTGGGTGAATGGACCTGAAGGGGTTAAGAGTTGACCTTCTTTAGTTAGTCTTACATGTAGATGTCACCCTATGATCTTCCTGGCACATTCTGAAGCCTGGAACTAACTAGTCCTGGCTATTACCGTAAAACATGGTATATAGGAGCACTGTAATTCCTAGTGCGGATAGTGTGACTCCATTTCAGTGAAGTGCTGATAGCAGTGAAATATTGCCCTAACAGGTGCCCCACCTTGTACTGTAAAGAGCAATCCCTCAAACAGCTGAATAAACAAAAAAAAAAAAAAAAGTAGTAAAAACTGTGGGGAAAAGTAGAAATACCCATATAAACTTACTAAGAAAACCTCTTTAACCACCCTTGTACAGTAATGTTCATAGCATTACAGCATACAGCATGCACACTGCACATGGATTTAGTGGGTTCACATTACACACACCTCTACTGTTTGCTCCCCTCAGTGTACATGACAACCACACCTCTACTGTGCACACACAACCCTGCTGCACGCTTCCTGTACAGTCACCAATGTTATAAACAAACACACCCCACAGGCTGACACCTCCCACACGTGACTAATCACATGATCGTGACATAATCAAAGGTCCTGGTAGCTCGCTGGTGTGTGGATCTTCCCGTGTTGTGCCTGTAGCTTCTGCTCCCAGCCTTCCCTGTAAGGGAACATCCGGCGTCCTCGCTGCTGCCGCCGTTCGGCAGGTGAGTGTCCCTCTACTGCTGTACATGTCATGTGACCACTGGCTGCCTGGTAGCTGTAGCGCCGGGCTGTATAGAGCGCCCCTTTAATTCTGCCCATATCCCTGAGCATCGCCTGCACTGTGGAGAGCGTGCCTGGTGTACGGGGCTGTTTTATGTGTCTGCTGTTATAGGAATTGTTATCTATTGAAGAAGACTAGTTTATATTACACGAAGGGTTAATTTAAAGTGGCAGCCTATAGCTCTGTGCAGGCTGGATTTCACTGAAGTGACTTATACTGTTGACCTGTGACCTTCAGCTGCTGCAGAACTACAACTCCCAGCATGTTCTATCTGCTCCATCCGTCCAAATATAGCCTGAGACAGGCCAGGCATGAGCAGTGCTGCATCTGGGAGCCACAGCTGTCAGACATACCCTGTGTATAGGAGATAGATGGCAGTGGAGACTGTATATGTCACCCAAAAAAAATTTCATGTGTTTTTTTTTTTTTTTTTTCCTTTTTTTTTTTTCCTTTTTTTTTTTTATCAGTTATGATCTGTGTGTTCAGACTGCGCCTGATCAGGAGAATGAGCTGGGTGAGATACGGCTTGCCACATGCCTCTGTCCCTGCTCTGTGCCTATGGGAGATAGATGGCCCCATAGACATTATAGGGCCTTCTTGGTTACATTACACAGAGCTGAGAGAGGGGGTGACGCACATGGACATCTCCCTGCTTGTTCTCCTCATTGGTCATAGTCTAAACTACAGGTGTCAAACTGCGCTTCTTCAGCTGTTGAAAACTACAATTCTCATCATGCCTGAACAGCCAAAGCTACAGCTGGAGGGCTGTCAGTTTGATATCCCCTAGTCTAAACACTTAGCATCAAGAACATCAAGCTCTGCGCCTAGTGCAAACCAGAAAGAAGTTGCACATTTTTGCACAAGGATCCCCCCCCCCCCCTTGCACTAAAAAGTTGCGCAACTTTTTGCTGGTTTGTCACGTGGGTGGAGAGGGGGCATGGCATTTAGCAACATTTTGGCCGGCGGTAGGCAAAAATTGGGCTACAGACATTGTAGCCTGCTGCACAGAAGCCTCTGATGTGCTGGATTTATTAGGAGGCGTGCGCTTCTTGATAAATCCAGCCACACAAACCTAGAGAAAACGAAAATTAGGATGGTGGCCCCATAGACCCTAATCAAAATGTTTGGTATATATCTATTACTCCAAACTGTTTCTAATGTGACAGAGGCCATTTACAGCTTTGTTCCCACATTGCAGTACTATGGCGGTACTGCATTATTTCAGTGACACCACTGTAGTACTGCAACATGTGACAACACAGCTTGAAGTCAAGCAAGGAATATTCGGCTTATTGCACTGTTTTGTGTCTTGTGTTTTTTTCTTCCCTTTTGTGATCCGTCTGGTTCACAATCTGCACAACACCACAGCCTTATGCTGCGTTTTTTAAAATGATCGGCGTTTAGACGGAACAATATTTCATTTGGAAAAATCGTTATTGCGATTGTCTTAAGATCGCTTAAAGTGACTGTACCACCAGGCTGAAGCACTGGAGGCGGGCCGACCCACCCTTAGTGGGAAGAAACCCCCGCCCCTCTATGATAGGGTTCCATTGATTCTAATGAGTGAAGTCATGGAGGGGCTGGGGTTTCTTCCCACTGAGGGTGGGTCGCCCACCTCCAGTGCTTCAGCCTGGGCCTGGTGGTACAGTCACTTTAAGCCCATCTCACACATAGGGTGAATCTTTGAAAGACTGTTTACACGAAGCAATCTGCGAATTTTTAACGAACGACCACGACAATTGGAGAACTTGTTGAAAGATCAAAATGAACGATTTCTCGCTCGTCACTATTTACACGAGCTCAAATTGCTCAAATGCGATCGTTATTGCGAAAATTCGAACAATAATCGTTCTGTGTAAATGCAGCATGAGTCATGTGACTTGACGTTGGACACCATTAAAGGGAACCTGTCACCCCTCCCCCCCCCCCGTGCCGGGGTGACAGGCTCCCGACCCCCCTTTAGAGCACCCTATACTCACCTAATCCCGCCCGGTCCCGCTTCTGGAGATGGTCGGGTCACGGAGATATCGGCGCCCGGCGCGCGCGCTCCTCAGATGAGTCCAACGCTCATAGAGAATGACGGAGCGCTGAGGAGCGCGCCGGGCTTCGGGCACCGATATCTCTGTGACCCGACCATCTCCAGAAGCGGGACCCGGCGGGATTAGTATAGGGTGCTCTAACGGGATCGGGAGCCTGTCACCCCGTCACCGGGGGGGACAGGTCCTCTTTAAGTACAATCTGCAAACTAGAAGCTTATAATCAATATGGTTAGTATATAGCAGCTTATGCTCCTCCAACTCTGTATATTGTTTTGTATAAAGTTGTGTGTTTGTCTGCCATAAAATTTAGTGTAAGATATGAGAACGAGTATCTTGGAGCGCTTCCCTCACTTGTACAGTGGAGGCATGTGCCCCCTTATTGTGCTTTGTTTTGTCATTGTGTTAGATGTGCTGACTCGGCATAGCACGCACAGTCCTCAGTCTGTCTATTCATGCGGGGCTTCTGTGCCCTGACACTGGTAGGGAGGGGGGATTGTTAGGCCTTTAGCTGTCAAAGATTGCCCCCCCCCCCCCCCCCCCCCCCATCTAAGGGTTACTTTCTTCATTTAAAACATCAGAGGCGCCATCCAGAGTGTTTGACCCCATTGTAAGTGTGAACAAAGCAAGTAAGGATGGTGTGAATGTGCCTTCTGGATAATCCATCAGTATTAGATCAGTGGAGAGTCTAATGCTACGTTTACACGGAACGATTATCGGGCGAATTTTCGCGATAATGATCAAATTCGAACGATAATCGTACGTGTAAACACGGCGAACGATCAATCAATCGTTCATTTTGATCTTTTAACATGTTCTTAAATCGTCGTTCGCAAAAAATTTGCCGATCGTTCCGTGTAAACAGTCGTTCACTGATTTTACCTATGTGTGAGATAGGCTTAACCCTTAGACGACCCAGGGCGTATAGTTACGCCATGAAAGTCTGTCCCCAGACGACCTAGGGCGTAACTATATGTCCTGGGTGTTTCTCCGGCGGAGCGCGCTTCATAGCAGGTGGGGGCCGGCTGCAATCAGCAGCCGGGACCTCACCGGTAATGACACGCTGCAGCGATCGCGCTGCCGCGTGTCGTTAACTCCTTAAACGCCACGACCGCGGCATTTAAGTGTAAGTGACAGGGGGAGTCCCCTGTCACTTACCGATTGGGACCCCCACAGTGTGGCTGCTGGGGTCCCGATCGTTAAAACGGACCGCCGGAGGTCTCTCACCTGCCTCCCTGCGGTCCGATCGGCGATCTGCTGCACTGAGCCTGCACAGGCAGGCTAAATGAGCAGAGCGCCGATAACACTGATCAATGCTATGCCTATGGCGGAGCAATGATCAGTGTAAAAATCAAAGTACTGTATGTAAAAGTCCCCCAAAGGGACTTCAAATGTGTAAAAAAAAGTTAAAAACACCAATACACTACCCCAAAACCCCTCCACCAATAAGTCTAAATCACCCCCCTTTCCCATTATATAAATAAAACATATAAAAATAAATAAACATATAATATACCGTAGCGTGCGTAATTGTCCAATCTATTAAAATATAACAAGCGTCATTGCGAAAGGTGAACGGCGTACACAAAAAGAGGGAAAAAAGTGCGCGGATTACCGATTTAATGTTACATTATATATTAAAAAAAACTAATAAAGTGATCAAAACGTCCGATCTTCACAAATATGGTATTAATAAAAACTAGAGATCATGGCGGAAAAAATGACACCCCATACAGCCTCATAGGTGAAAAAATAAAACTGTTATAAGTGTCACAATAGGGTTATTTTATTTATAATTAATTGCCAAAAAAAAAGGATTTCATTAAAAAAAAATATATATAACATTAGAGAATCTGTGTAAACCTGCATGTGGTTGTGTTGGGACTGACCTATAGAATAATTGTATCATGTCGCTTTTACCATATAGTGCATTACGTAGACACAGGAACCCCCCAAACGTTACCATATTGCATTCTTTTTTACGATTTCACCTATTTATATCTTCATAAATAATATATTTGGGATTCCATCATACATGTGATGGTAAAATAAAAAGACGCCATTACACAGTACAACTACACTTACATGGCTTGTAGATAGAAAACTGAGAGTGCTAGAGCTCTTAGAAAGGGGGGAGGGAAAAACGAAAGCACTAAGATCAAAATTTGCGCGGTCCACTGGTACATTTTGGGCCTGGTCCTCAAAGGGTTAAGCGATCGCAAAACAAATTTTCTGTACGATGTATCGTTCCATCTAAACGCTGATCATTATGAAAAAAAAAACCTTCCTTCTAAATCATTAATCGTACGATCGGGCCAATTATCGCTCCGTGTAAACTTAGCATTAGGGACCTTTTACACAGAAAGATTATCTGCCAAAGATTTGAAGCCAAAGCCAGGAATGGATTTCAAAAGAGGAAAAATCTCAGGCTTTTCTCTATGACTTGATCTCTGTTTATAGTCCGTTCCTGGCTTTGGCTTCAAATCTTTGGCAGATGATCTGTCAGATAATCTTTCTGTGTAAACGGACCCTTAGCGCTGATCGTTATCAAAAACAAATAGTTATTTCGAAATCATTAATCGTACGATCGGGCGATGTATCACTCTGTGTAAACGCAGCATTACACAAAACTATTATCGACCAAACTGGCTGGTAATCGTGTTAGTGCTTCTCATGCACACTCAATATGGCCTCCATCCCATCCAACTTTGTAGCTGCTTCCTCAGGTTTTTCTTGTCACATAATTTTTTTTTTTTCTGCGGAAGGGTATTTTTCTATAGTAATTCTGGTTTCAGTTCTTTCTATACATTATTAGACTCCTGTGAATGTATGACAGGTTGTGTAATAAAGCATGGCTTCTGCCCTGTTCAGGGGAGAGGTCAATGACTGTCAGCTGGTGTTCCTATCTATGTCACACTCTGTTCCTTACAGATTGTCTAGATATATGAAGTCTGTCACTTATTTATGAAAAAGAACTGTAATCTTTATGACCCTATCCCCTTATTAGTACATTTCCTCTCATTCAGTGGTGTTATTCTACACTTCTTAACTAACTTAAACAATTACTTAACTAACTGATAGTTTAGAGTATGTCCACATGTATTCTGGCACTCCTCTGTCAGCAAGCCAGCAGAATGGAGTACCTGCATACGCCATAGCACACCTGTACCACAACCTGTGCATTTCATGGCAAACTAAGGGCCCTTTTACACAGAAAGATTATCTGACAGATTATCTGCCAAAGATTTGAAGCCAAAGCCAGGACTGGATTTGAAAAGGGGAGAAATCTCAGGCTTTAATGTATGACCTATTCTCTGTTTATAGTCTGTTCCTGGTTTTGGCTTCAAATCTTTGGCAGATAATCTGTCAGATAATCTTTCTGTGTAAAAGGGCCCTTAGTGCCCCAATCCTTCTGGATCTATGAGCATTCTTCCATAGTAGACTGTGAGCTCCATGCTGTGAATATGAGCGATTACAGGGGTTAGCATGGACAGTCAGCATGAATGCCATCATATACCCAGCAAGCTGCAATACACTCAGACCTCAGACTTCTTTCTGTAATAGCCAATATTAACCTTTTTAGCAGTTTGTTCTGTGGGTTTAAACCAGATGGACTAACCTGTGCTCCTCTCGTGCATTACCGAGTGTTGGCACTTGCCACCAGTTGCGCTATACAAACAATAGATACATATATAATGCATATCTTATTTCCTACTTTGCTATTTTTAACCATTTATAGTAAAACTATATTTTAATATTTTTTTGTAACAGATGCTGAACACAGAAGATGGGGTCCATAGTGTCTGCCTATACCAGCCATGTGACCTCCTCGAAGCCGGCTAGCAGCACACATGTAGAAGATGATGATGATTTGTTGGATGGGAAGGTTAGAGAAGAAGATATTGCTCAGTTTCCTTATGTTGAGTTTACAGGACGTGACAGTATTACCTGCCCATCTTGCCAGGGAACTGGATGCATTCCAACAGGTGACGCCTAATCTCTGCACATTCTTTCATGTCAAATTTACCTTTTAATTGTTATGAGAGCTGAATCTTTAACCCATTTGTGATGATTAAAGGGGTACTCCAGCAAATTTCTTTTATTTCAAATCAACTGGTGTCATAAAGTGAGATGCTGTATGTCCTGCAAGAATTGATATATTCTGCCCAGTCTGACACAGTGCTCTTTGCTGCCACCTCTGCCCATGATGGGAACTGTCCAGAGCTGTAGCAAATCTCAATAGTAAACCTCTCCTGCTCCCCAGACGTGAAAAAATACACCTACACCTGCAGGACGTACAGGAGCTCATAAGTACTTTCTGGCACCATCTGGTTTGAAAGAATTTTTGTTTTTGCTGGAGTACACCTTTTTTATCTATAAAAAAAAAATATATATATATATATATATATATATAATATTATTTTATTTATTTATTTTTTTTATGCACCCTTGATTCATTTGAGCTGTACATACAATTTGTATGCTAACCCCTTATCGTAACGTGAAATCAAGTCTGAACATCAGTAAAGTAAGTGGCATATTTGTACATAGGGTGGGAGGACCCTGCCCACAAAGGGCTACAGTCTACAAGGTAAAAAATACAATCAGCCATAACATTAAAACCACCTAGCTATGTAGATCTCCTTTGTGTTGTCAAAACAGCTATGACCCATCAAGGCAGGGACCAGATCACTGTAGGTGTCTTGTTGTATCTCACAAGAGGATAGCAGCAGATCTTTTAAAAAAACATGGCATGCTTTCTGTCATAAACAGCACCTTTCCTGTTATCAGTTTGGATATGATTATGCTGCTCTGTTCCAATGTAGTGAATAGAGCTTAATTGCAATTCCGCATATAACCTGAGAACAGGTGCGGTGCTGGTTTTGCAAGGAAATTCTGTTATGGTACTTTTACACGGTGCGATAATTCGCCCGATCGCACGATTAATTTTGAATGAACAATGTTTTTTTTTTTATAACGATCAGCGTTTACACGGAACGAAACATTGTACGGAAAATTCGCTATGCGATCGTTTTGCGATCGTTTAAGCCTATCTCACACATAGGGGAAATCGTTGAAAGACTGTTTACACTGAACGATCTGCGAATTTTTTGCGAACGATCAACGATGATTTGTGAACATGTTGAAAGATCAAAATGAACGATTTTGTGCTCGTCGTTTGATCGTTTGCTGCGTTTACACGTACGATTATCGTGCGAATTCGACCGCTATCGTGCAAAAACGAACGATCAATCGTTCTGTATAAAAGGACCATAAGTTTTGATGTGAGGTTGAATTTCCGAGAGATGATTTATCAGACTGAGATCTAGAAACATTAGATGCCACTTCAACACCTTAAACTCTTTGCCATGTTTCTGTGGACAGGCCATCAATAGTTTTAAACCACAAAAACCCCTTTGATATCGGGACCTATGGTTTCCCACAGAACATTACCCGCAACATCAAACTGACCTGGCCTGCTTGCCTTCTTCTCGGAGTACATTCTAGTGCCATCCCAGACCAGGCCACCTTTCTCCATAGTTCAGTTCTGATGCTGGTGGTAGATTACAGTGCATTGCTGCTTGCTATCATAGTCAACATTTGTTTTTTTGGAGGTTTTGCTACAGTTGCATTTTTGTGGGATCCTTTGTCGCCCACATGCATCAATGAGGCAATCAATGATGCCCATAACAATTTGGCCTTTATCACTCAGTTACATTTGCTAATTTTTCCTGCTTCTAAGACATTAACTTCAAGGGTTGATTGTTCAGATTGCCTAATATATCCCACCCTGTGACAACCGCCACTATAGCTAGATAGTGTTCTTCAGTTCAGCTGTCAGTGAATGTTATTGCTTATCAGTGTATATGCCGAGATGAGATCTCATAATTAAGGGGGTATTCCAGGCATGAGGCGTTTTTCAACTAAGGCAGGGGAGGGGGTAGATAAAAACAATGATGTCTACTTACCTCCATGACTCCAGCACTGAGGCCAACATCTATCCTACTGTTCTGGTCCCCAGTCCCCCCGCCAGTTTCTGACACTGGAATTGAGATGTGATGTTTCAGGTCCGCTCGGCCATTCAGTGCCAGAGGCGGCGCCCTACTACAGCCACTGACTGGATGAGCGGGCCTGAACTGTCATATATTAAGCTCCGTCTCAAACCAGGAAGGGATCAGGGACCGGAGAAGTTAGATGTCAGCCTTGGTACTGGAGTCGGGGAGGTGAGCGGACGTCATTATTGTTTATCCACCCGCTCCTCAGCCATAGTTAAAAAAAACCTCTCATGCCCAGCATACCCCTTTAAGCTTTTCACGCAGTTACAGTAGCGGGTAGTGCAGCATGTAAGGGCACCCAAAATACTTGCAAGAAAAAAATTGCTGTCTTCAGACAGATTATTGTAAATTGCAAGAAAACACTGTTCTAATTGTAAAAGCATAGGTACTTAGCACAGAAGCCTGTAATGCAGTCATATGGTTTCTGCTGCCAAGAAGTGTGTGTGTGTGTGTGTGTTGCAATGCCAGGGACACTCACCATGGGCCACTAAACATTAGATCGTTGTGACACACATAGGTTTTACAAGTATTTATTCTTGTATTTTTTTTGTAATTATTTATTTTATTTGAGTTCTGCATTTATTATTTTCTGCAATAACTGTGTGATGTCTGTGGCACTTATTGGTAATTGGGTGGAAGGGGGGAGATTGGAGTGGGCAATAAATGCTGTACTTTTAATCGATCTTTAACAATTAATCGATCTTTAACAATTAATCGATCTTTAACAATCAAGTCGATCTTTAAATGACTTTTCTTTCAGTAAAAAAATTAATTTTCAATAAAGCATTTTATTTTTAAAAATTACCGTTAATTTGATGTTGACAGAGAAACCTAAAAACACAAGCCATGTCCTCAAATGAAGAACAAAACCAAATGTTCTTCATCCCCTTCTACTCCATGCTTTCATACATGATCTCATTGAACCTGACACTAATACAACCTGCAGTGTTCTCAGCATGGTCCTTCATAGAAGATACTTTTTACTGCTTTTTACTTTTTTACTACTCTTATACTGGTAGTGCTCCACAAAATATTCCTTTATAATGCACTCACAAGGGCCCTAGTAATATGGGAGATGGAATGTTGAAGGAGATTGAAGCTCAGCATAAACTGTATCCGCTGCCCACTAGACTTAAAGGACAACTCCTGTAAAAAGCTTTTTCCCAGTAATTGAAACACATTATACACAACAAAGTTATATAACTTAGTAATATGCTTTAATCACCTATCTGCCCCCCTTCCCTATTTTCCCCCCTCAACCCCCACTAGGAAGTGAAGTAAACTCATTCTTACCTAATGACTGTTGACCCCAGGCTTTTCCGTGGCAGCCATTTTGTGACAATGACATAATCAAGAGGGAGGTGGGTCTAAGCCCTGTTAGGCCAGCCTCCCTTTGTCAGATGGCTGAGCAAGCTGTAAGCCGTCTAGTTCTACAAGTTAGTTAGGCATCACAGGAGACAAAGTGCATCATGGGAAAGCCCAAACCAGGAAGTGAAGAAAAAATGAAGCCACCAACTGGAGCTTCAGTTCAGTTTTTCTTTTTTATTAGCGCTGGAGTTGTCCTTTAAAGGAAATTTGTCACCTTTGAAAATGTGTGGTGTACTGTAATATACAGAGGGTATACATGCTGGTTGGTGTAGTGCAAGTGTGCAACCTTAGGGCTCACCTTTTGTAACCTTCCTGTCACGGTGGGGTCAGAGGGTGCCAGGGCCCTTCTCCTTTCAGCATATTCACAGGGGAATATCTTTACTAAAAATATATATATATATATATCTATCTGCTCAATTCTTCCTGCTCTATAACACAATGTCAATAGATTACATAGCATTGTCTTGGTGACAGATTCTCTTTTAAAAGAAATCTGTCAGCAGTTGTACTGCTATTAAATGCTGTTAAGTTATGGTGGAGTCATGCTTGTTTCTACTACTTCAGAATGCAATTTCTGTTTTCTTTTTTCCATTTTCCTTTCTTTGCTTTGTTTTAGAGCAAGTAAATGAGTTGGTTGCACTAATACCATACAGTGACCAAAGGCTACAGCCCCAGAGAACGTAAGTGACATGGTTGCTCTTCTCTTGACGCTATGTGTTAATGATTGAGTAATAACCTAGTATCAACACATGAAATAATGAATTTTAAAATTTACTAATTTAAAATAAATTTACTTTAAAGTTTAGAGTATATGTCTTGTGGGTAGACAAATTTCATAGGGTGTAAATGATGATGGTTAGTGTGTCATAAGTGGTTGGTAATCTCCTCTATTATAATGGCATATTTATTGAACCAGTCCTTTCGAATAAATGTCTGAATGTGAAGTACTGTAATTGTGCAAAGGTCGGCTGAATGCTTTCAGTAATGTTCCTCCACCCTGGTTTATATAATCCTGGACAACTCCCTAGTGCTGTCAGAGACGCCATTAGTACCAGGAGTGTGGGGAAAAGAGTTGCTGCCAAATTCCGCACTCTTTACATTCTTGTCCTCTTCCTTTGAATAGGCCCAGTGTAAAAAAAAAATTAAAAATAGCATAAAACATGCTCACTGTATGTACATTTTTTTTATGTGGGTTGGTTTACTTTTTTAAAAACTGATAGCTTTCACATTGCTTTATATACACCAATGTAAAATACAGTACTTGCCTATATATCACTTCAAAATCTGCTCTTTTGTTTTGCTTTTACCAGGAAACTCTATGTTGTCCTCTCAGTTGTGCTTTGCCTCTTAATCTGTGGCTTTGTGGTGTTTTTCCTGTTTCCACGCACTGTTCTTGTTGAAGATGGTGGCATCAGGATGGTACAAGTGTGGTTCGATAAGGAAAATAACGTTGTGAACATTGCCATGACGGTATGTCCAGTAAAAGGTGTGATGCCCTTTGACCATCTGAAGATTGTACTGTGACATTCTGATATATTGTGTTTTCTCTTTCTCCATTACAGAGCACCCTACAGATCACCAATTCCAACTTCTATTCAATATCTGTAGACAGTCTTATAAGCCAAGTACAGTACATGAACACAGTCATTGGAACCCAGCAGCAGACCAATGTGTCTGTCATTCAGTCGCTCAGTGAGAAACTGGTACTGTTAGCACATTATTCTATTATCTGGTTGAATTGTTAATTCTGCCTTTTATATATGTGCATAAGTATGACAACTAGTCGCATGTACTTTATGTTCAGTGCTTTGTGTGGTTTGAGAAGCGCTGCTCTAGAGGATTTGAACATGTGGTCCTTTGTACAATACTTCAACACTTCTGTTTTTCTCATAGATCTCACAGAGATAAAAGAGTAGCGTCACTCACCCAGCGGTGCTTGTATTTCCAGCCCCAAAATATAAGCTTATTCCCTGGGCTGCAAAAACCCAACAACGTTCTGCCTGCCAGTCTAAATAGAGTGAGACTTTGCATAAAGGCATAGTGATGTTGGCTAGGAGAGATGGATCTGAATATTTCAGGGCCTTTCCTGCCCAAAGGAATGCTCTGTGAGCTATATCTCCCTGTGAGCTTTATCTCCTTCACTTTAATCAGTAAAAAGCTGCAGACAGGTCCACTGTAATATGACGTATTCCATGTACTAATTCAGCCATGTATCGTATACCTCTAAATGCATGATGAACTCACAGATGTATACATCCCAGAAGACATTATTTTACTGTGTACAGTGTTAAACGTGACTGTGGAGTAAATACAAATAACTTGCGTTTTAGGTGAATTTCACAGTCAAGTTGGAGTTGGGCGGAATCCTATCTTATTTATAGTAAGTATGTGATTTCTTAAAAATCTTTATATAGAAAACAGAACAGGTAATCTCTATAATATAAAATATAATGTGGAGGTAACAACACAGTGGATTGTGTTCTTTCTTAGAATTTGTTGCCTGCATGTCTTAATTGGGTGGCTGCACAGGTAACTTGTCCCTACATCCTGATTTCTACTGTATCAGCTTACAGTCTGAAGTACCTGGGGTCTCCAGACTGTGAATTGATGGGAGATGTTTTAAGGGATTTTCCTTTCTTTAGGTTAGTGCAGCTCAGCTCCCATTTACTTCTGTGGAAGCTGTGCTGAAGTGACCTGGCACAGCCACTACACCAGAGATGTCAAACTATGTCCCATGATGCAGTTAGTTTTGGCCTGAAAAAAAAATATCTGTTACAGCTGGCCTGTCAATACAGCAGCCGCTTTCCATCTTATCCTGCTATGTTCTCTATTGGCTGCCCTCCTAAATGTCACCTGGTTGCTATTCTTCTTTTGCCTGCCTCCTACATTCCATTAGACTGTTTTGATGCATTGCTCCACCCTCCGCTCCCATACACCTAGTAATGTAACTGTACTGCACTATGCCACTATTTTTAGGGATCGAGACATTGTTCTCTTCATACAGTGGGTTGTGACATCCAGGTATTTTCAGAAGCCAGTAGCCATGCTCCAGTACTTAATATTTTATATTGAGAAATGCCACTCCAGCCTGCATACACCACCCCTGCTGGAGGGGTTCACCTTCAGCGGCCATGATGCACACAGGCCACAGGGGGACAGGGAGCCTCCGATGCTAAAATAGGTGTGGAACCCACATCTAGGAGACACTTATGGCATATACCCCTTTAACTTTTTAGATGCTGCAATCAAAACTGTCAGCTGAATTTATATGGCACTGCCACATATTATTAGTTGTCCAGTGGTTCACATCTGGTCACTGAGAGCCGTTCCAATGTCTGTGCAGCCTGAGGCCCCTTCTGTGCCCCTGTGGCTGCCTGACTCTGAAGTTGATTCAGCCTGCCTCCAGCAGGCTGTACTAATAGAGCACCGAGGTAATGGATTAATGACGTAAATAAGTTATTGCTCATAGAAGGAGGACTACATCTATCTATTGAATTGTATCACCGCATGCGGAATTGCTCTGACAGAAAGAAATTCTTAATTATAACAGAATATTAAAGCATATGTTTGTGTTTGGCAACCACGGCCCTGTTATATGGTACCCCCAAATAATGTAGGCAGTCTGACAGATTGCATTTACAGTTCTGTGCATTGATCACTTCCCTATAAATTTTGCTGTGTATACTTCATATGTTGTTATCATTGTAGCAAGGACCTTAAAATGTCCTGCTTTGCCTTTCGTATTGTCCAAGAAAAAGAATAAAGCCCTGTAGACTTTACTTTTCTTTTAGGTCTTCTTGCAGGATCTGCCATTGCTTTAAAGAGGATGTACCACCTGGTACATCCTCTTTAACCTGAACCCACCTATCGAACAGCGCCGGCAAGGGGAAGCCGGTGCCGCAGTCCGTTTTTCGGACCGAGGCCCCGTTCCCGTGCACTGCGCCGCTTTATGCACGGGAACCGGCCGGTGCTCAAGCAAGAGAATTCTCAAGGAAGAGAATTCCCTCCCCTGTATGACACGGCTCCGTTCATTCTAAGGGACCCGCTTCATACAGGGGAGGGAATTCCCTCCCACTGGGGGCGGACGGGCCGGCCTCCAGTGCTCGAGCACCGGACAGTTCCCGTGCATAGAACGGCGCCGTGCATGGGAACGGGGCCTCGGTCCGAAAAACGGGTTCAGGTTAAAGAGGATGTACCAGGTGGTACATCCTCTTTAATGCGGAGATGGAAAAGTTGGGCTTACTGGCCTCCTCTTTTTGCATAACCAGCATTTAAGGGACTTGTTTCTCCTAAATAAAGCTGTTTTCAAGTCCTCTTGTGAGGAAGTAATGTACTTTTTTACTTTAAGACAATTTCTTAAAGGATTGCACTCAGGTAAAGTGGCTTAGTGGAAAAGGAGCTTGTTGTTCAGTCAACATCCACTTAGTAGGCCCAAAATGAGTACATAAGACTCTTGTACAATTTTCAAGAGGTTTTGTGCATATTTCTTGACAGGTACTTGAGTTACAGACCATACGTTTTCCTGACGTTTCGGTATTTAAACCTTTGTTAAGGAGTCTGACAGAATGAATGAGAACAAAATGACTTATCCTGGCTATATGTGAAGATCAGAGAATAACATCACTAGGATCACAGGATCTAAAACTGGAACTAATACTTTTTAGTATAGCTCTGAAAAGTAGCTGTTTTCCAAAAGGAAAGGAACTTACTCTCTGGTACAGCCTTTAAATGTGGTAAAGGATACATCACTTTTACAGTAGGGAAGTCAGTAAACCTATGGGAGCAGGATTAGAGCACTAGACAAGAATTAGATTTCTTTGCCGGTCCTTACAGCAATCTCCTTTGGTTCCCAAGGAGTGTAACTGTTTTGGAGGCAGCTGAGGCTACTGTACATTGTATGATATGGCTAAAATAGTAAAATAGCAGAAGTACTGACTCCTGTCTCCCACACATGATCACTTTCTTCAGCTGTACCTGATCACAGTGGATTTTACATTATTTTTTTTTAGATTTTTGCCTGTAGTGTACAATATAGTAATGTATGGTGAATAATGAAATTTCCATTCCTTTTTTTATTACAGTAATTTCTGCACACTGACCACAGTTAAAGTGCACAACATTGTTGTTTTTGTGAGGTAGGTACAGCTCTTTTGTGTTGTTTATTTTTCATAAGGGTATGTTCACACTGAGGAATTGGCGAGGAAATTAAAGCGGAATCCTTGCCTAATTTTTATTCGGATTCCGCTTAAAATTCCACCAGTGAAATATGTACAGAGCAATGTCCTATTGTGTTCAATCGTATTTCCGCTTGTTCACACAGCGGAATTTAGTGCGGAGCGTTCCGCAATGGAGCCACTTCCTGCCTGAAGAACTGACATGTCTATACTTTGGGGGGATTCCGCTAGAGAAATCCCGTAGAGGTAATTGGGGCTTTTAATTTCCGCATTCCGCTCAAATTTCGTGCCTATTTGGCCAGAGCTAAAAATGAGGAAATTTTTAAATATCAAGCAGAAAGCTTTCCTCTTCAAATCCTTGCCTATTCCTTGGTTTGAACGTACTCTAATAAAGGTATCTGAAGTGAAGCAAGCATTATCCCCCCCATACCTGAGCCTGATTGGGACTCAGATTCCAGGTCTTGATCAAGCACAGTGTGGTGGTGGTGGGGGGGGGGGGTATTGGAGTAAAGATAGGATTCCAGCTTGTAGCTATTCAGAAGCTTGGAAAAGCCTCTTTGACTCTTCGTGCCAGAGAATAAAAGCATGTCTCTACATCCTGGAAGTACAGACAGATATATCAAAGGTACCATGTGTGTCTCTTACCTAACAGCTATATAACAGATTCAGCAGTTTGCAACATGAATTACAGCTGAACGTTTTCTTTTAAGCAACCCTTCCTTTTCATACACGAGGAAAGGAAAGTGAAGACAGCAGATATTTTGGAAATGGTATTCATGTCTCCTATAGTATAGGGATTTTTGGAGCAGATTAAAATTATTTTTTATATAAATATAAAAAAAAATAGTTGGCGTTCAAACATCTTGAAAAGTGCTGCACCTGTCATCAGGTTATGTGTGGTATTACAACTTGTTTCCAGTGACTTCAGTAGTACAGTAGCACTGAGAACAAAGGTCTTGCTGTTTTTTTCTAGTTATAGAAAACCCTTTAATAAAGTTTTTAATTTGTTACTAACTTGTCCTCTCCTTCTTACAGAACATCGGTGAAGTTTTCTTATATTGGACACACCTCACAGAGCTCCCTGGAGACTTACCAATATATTGATTGCGGAGCAAATTCAACAATACTTACCGACCACTATGCTTTATAGACTAGCATAAGGCGTCACCCGCAATATGCTGTCTTGTCCCTATGTGTCACCCACAGAAATAATGAAGTTGCACCAGCTGAGCACACGTGTTTACATGACAAAGTACTGGATTTTGCACTGGCGCTTTCTTTTGAGCATGCAGTGTTTGCATGATCACCGAATATTGAAGAGAACCGATCACTGTTTTCGAGTGGCATTATTTTTATTGCACTGGTGCTTCCCATCCCTTCTCTGTACTATATTTTAACCATTGAGATGTTTTCTAGTCATTAAAGACTGGTATATTCACACCTTTTAAATATTATTAAATTGTACAGTGTATAGCACAATAAATGGCAAGAGGTGCCCCAAGCAGAAAAACAAAATGGCATTAATGGCTGAAGTACTTGTCAGGCAAGGCTACAGGTACTTATTACTGGTACTTGGCTTTGTTTTCATAAGGTTTTGAGTATCTTTTATTTCCGTTATGTTGTGCTGCAGTATTAAATGTTACATTCTTGCTGTAAGTGGAATTAACTGAATCTTCAACATAATAGGAGCGGAAAACACAAAGTACAAATGCAGATTTATGTATTATTTATTAGTTGTTCATTTTATTCTGCAAATATAGGAAATAAGTTTGCAAAACCTAGAATTTAGACTGTAAATGTAAAGAGTTATAAGATTGGGTAAATACCAAGAAAGAATGGCAGTCATTGTATAGTCGAGGCATTTAAAGAGGTACTCCAGCAAATGTTTTTTTTTTTTTTTTGTTTTTGGAAGATTCTTAAATTAAAAGTAAATTACAAATCTATATACCTTTCTGACACTAGTTGGTTTTAAAAGATATTTTTTTCTTTGGAGTACCCCTTTAATTAAATACTTTGTAAAAAAAAAAAAAAAAAAATCTGCTTTTACAACCATACTTTTTATTTTTATTGTTGCATTGCTTACAAAATACAAAAAATTAAAAACTTTACAAAAATCCCTGATTAAATATTTGCTACCATTGTGTCTGTTAATTCACTGGGAGGATCTCTCCCCAATGCTTATACCTAGTTGTTTCCCAATAGCATTAAAAAGAAGCTTTTATTATACCTTATTAAATTATTAAAATATTTGTAACAGAAATCCCAATTGTAGAAAAAAAGGCTATCACAATGTCACCTATTATGTGGCTGATTCGGCAGATCATCACTCTGTGTAATAAAAACAGAGCTCTATATAGTCCTCTAGATCCTGTGCATCTAAATTTCTAGAAACCAGTATTGGACATAATTTCAATTTATAATCAAAAATTAATGCAATTTAATGATAAAAATGAAAATAATTTGTGATTATAATTGAAATGATGTCCAATATTGATTTCCAGTGTGTTAGAAGTACAGGATCTAGAGTATCTATAGTGCGTTGTTTGATATTCTTCGTAATTGTCCTTTTAAAGTTGGGACTATCCCTAGTTAACCTCCGCCCTGTACTTCACCTACTGGGAGCTGCACCAATTTACTAATTTTCAAGGTAAAATGTTACTTTTTAATGCCAGTGGGGAAAAAGGTATAAGTATTGGGGAGAGATCCTCACAGTGAATTAGTCTGAATCAATACCTCCCAGCCACAGTCTGGGATCGATCATCATAACCTTTTTGTGTCTACGGCTTCTTTACAGATCTGTGTTTCCATGGTTACAGGGTACGAACACAGTCATATGGTACGTTTACACGGAGCGATTATTGTTATAACTTTTGCGAATATAACGATCGCATTTCAGCGATAATTGGCTCATGTAAACACTGCGAACGATAAATCGACGAGCGAGAAATCAATCATGATCTTTTAACATGTTCTCAAATCTTCGTTGGTCGTTCGCAAATCTTTGTGTTAACAGTTTGGTACAGATTCATTCTAATGTGTGAGATGGGCTTAAGTGATCTTAAAACGATTGCAATAATGATTTTTTCAAACGATTTATCTCTTTGTCTAAAGGCCAATCGTTATATAAATCCAATCGTGGCTTTAAAATCGATAAACGATCGATTGGGCAAATTATCGCTCCGTGTAAACGTACCAATGCTATATTCCACCTGACACCCCTTTCTTGTTGGCATACATCTGGTGGGCAAAATGATCCAGACTAAGTAAATGGGGGCCAGTCCATGCATGTATACATAATCATTCCATTTTGACAGGTTGTTGATGTATATGTGCATTAGAAGGCACAGTCGCAGTGCCCTCATCTACCCAGGCGTAGCAGTTGTTGGTTACAGACTACAAGAAAGATACATTGAGTTCATAGGAGCTGTAGACACAAAACTGTAGAAAATATTTAACCAAAAATATTAGCAAAATGCACATGGAGCAAATACATAACTTATTTATGATGGTTTAAGAAGTTAAGTTCAAGAAGTGCAGATGAAATGTACCATTATATGTATGAATAAATATGGGTATGTGGGGGAATCTATCAGGGATTCCTGCTCTAGTTATGACAAGTTCAGAACCTTGACAGTTTGGTTAGGGTTGTGGATGCTGTATTCTTTACTTGCTGGTCGCTGGACATGCGTGCTAGTCCTTCTATAAGAACATCTTGGATAGAAATGCTCTCTAGGGCACACAGAGGTAGCATGAAGGAGTTGCTGTCTCTAAATTGTGAATAAAGAATCTATTGCTTTTAACCACTATACAGATTGCTGCCAATGTCTCTTCTATTGTGTTATATTAAAATGCATACAACAATCACTTTTCAGCTGCCTTTAGCTTGAAGGAAACAATACCTGTACTATGCACAAAGCATATCATAGTGTCCACCCCTCTGATGTTTTGTCCTTAGGCCCTGTTTGCGCGTCTGTAATATTTGGTCTGTACCACAGACTCTATACTATGGAGTGGGCATCGGAACTCCTGACATCACTCTTTATGATGCAGTGAACTAAGAAATGCTTAATTCTCCATGCTGCTGTACGGACATGGCTGTGACAGTAGCGCAAGGATTTAATAATAAAGCTCCGGTCTGTAATATACAGTCTGCATGGGACCGTATATTACGGATGTGTGAATAGGGCCTTACTTCCTTTGTTTTGAAGCCACGTGAAATTCTGGTGGTGTTATCAATAGGTCAGTCAATATACCCTATTTTCCGGTGAATAAGATGACTTTTTAACCCTGAAAAATCTGCTGTAAAGTTGGGGGTTATCTTATAAACTGGAGTCGTCTAATGTGCGGATGCCTCATATGGTGGGGAGAGCTCAAGTATGGCCGCAGCCGCATCCCCGCTGTATGCGACGACCATGTGATAGCAGCTCCCGGCTCCTGCCTGCTATCAGCCAGTGTTCAGCTCTGTGGCTAATAATCCATTAAGATGCAGCTGACAGCTGCATTTAAACAGCTATAAAACAAGCCATCCCTGCTTCTTACCCGGCTGGGCCTCATTCTCAAAATGACACTGATCCCAGCTCAGTGATTGATTGCTTCAGGCTCCACAGCCCAGAGCAATCCAGCAATGATCTCATTGATCATAGAAATATGTGTACATTAATTATCTATTTGAGAAATCAGTAAAGTGTATGTTGGCACCCCCTATTGGAGATATCGGAGCTATACAGTAAAAAAAAAAAAGTCTTTTTAATAAAAAAATGCCCTCCCATATTAAAAGTGTAAATCTCCCCCCCCCCTTTCCCATTTTATAAATATGAATAAAAAAAAAAAACATACTTGATACTGCCGCGTGCGGAATCCCCAGAACTATTAAATTATGGCACTCCTGATCTTGCTCGGTAAATGACATAAGCGCGAAAATTGCACTTTTTTTGGTCACAAAAAAAAGCTGAAAAATTGTACTAAAAGGTCGCATATACACAAGCAAGCTACTGATAGAAAGTGTAGAGAGGGGTGGTCTTATACAGCAAGTATATCACAAACTCAATATTTTAATTGGAAAAGCTGGGGGGTGGCATCTTATACACTTGAAAATACAGTAAATCAGATCCAACCTCTTTGCCTTTTTTTTAATTTACATTTATTTTTTTGGTTTTTCAGCTCAGACCTATTTACTTGTATGGGAATTAACTACAATGCCAAAACAACCCATGTTTAGAAAAAAATAATTCCAATGGTCAGCAATTTTTTCAAATATAATATTAGTAAATCAGAGAGGTTGTTGGTGTCCATAATTAAGATGACCCATTTTTATGTGATCTATTGTTTTTTTTGCATTTTAACCCTTTGAGGACCAGGCCCAAAATGACCCAGTGGACCGCGCAAATTTTGATCTTAGTGTTTCTGTTTTTCCCTCCTCCACTTCTAAGAGCTCTAGCACTTTCAGTTTTTTATCTACAAGCCATGTAAGGGCTTATTTGTTACAGGAATAGTTGTACTGTGTAATGGCGTCATTCATTTTACCATAACATGTATAATGGAATTCCAAATATATTATTTATGAAGATATAAATTGGTGAAATCGCAAAAAAGGATGCAATATGGTAACGTTTGGGGGGTTCCTGTATCTACGTAATGCACTATATGGTAACAGCGACATGATACTATTATTCTATAGGTCAGCCCGAACACAACCATATGCAGGTTTACACAGATTCTCTAATGTTATATATTTTTTTTTTATGAAATCCTTTTTTTTGGCAATTAATTATAAATAAAATGGGCCTATTGTGACGCTTATAACGGTTTTATTTTTTCACCTATGGGGCTGTATGGGGTGTCATTTTTTCCGCCATGATCTCTAGTTTTTATTAATACCATATTTGTGAAGATCGGACGTTTTTGATCACTTTTTATTAATTTTTTTTTATATATAATGTAACATAAAATCGGTAATCCGCGCACTTTTTTCCCTCTTTTCGTGTACGCCGTTTACCGTTCGCAATGACGCTTGTTATATTTTAATAGATCGCTACGGTATATTATATGTTTATTTGTTTATTTATTTTTATATGTTTTATTTATATAATGGGAAAGGGGGGTGATTTCAAATTTTATTGGGGGAGGGGTTTTGGGGTAGTGTGTTAGTGTTTTTAACTTTTTTTTTTTTTTTTTACACATTTGAAGTCCCTTTGGGGGACTTTTACATAGATTAGTTTGATTTCTACACTGATGAATGCTATGCCATAGGCATAGCATTGATCAGTGTTATCGGCGATCTGCTCATTGAGCCTGCCTGTGCAGGCTTAGTGTAGCAAATCGCCGATCGGACCGCACGGAGGCAGGTGAGAGACCTCCGGCGGCCCGTTTTACCGATCGGGACTGCGGGGGTCCCGATCGGTAAGTGACAGGGGACTCCCCCTGTCACTTACACTTAAACACCGCGGCGTTTAAGGAGTTAATGACACGCGGCAGCGCGATCGCTGCAGCGTGTCATTGCCGGTGAGGTCCCGGCTGCTGATTGCAGCCGGCCCCCACCTGCTGTGAAGCGTGCTCCGCTCCGGAGCACACTTCATAGCGGGAGAAACACCCAGGGCGTACAGTTACGCCCTAGGTCGTCTGGGGACAGACTTCCATGGCGTAACTATACGCCCTGGGTCGTCTAGGGGTTAATGATATTGAATGCCCTCCCAGCTTTTACTCATAAAATGTATTCTCATTTTCTGGCTATACTGTGTCCTTTAATAGCAAATAAAACCCTTTTAGTTTTAAGTGTTGCTTTGGCAACCCTGCTAAGCAAATATAGGTACTATTGTATACAGTTTACTTAGACTAGCACAAGTTTAATGCTGGTGGTACAAAAGGCAGACAAGCCATCATATTAACAAAAATGTTTTTCAAATATTTCCACCTTAATGTGCACTCCATTAGGCGTTCCTGCACAGCGCTAGATCCATTAGATGTTTTCCTCTTGCAATAGCATTAATAAAATGATGCAGTAGCCTTTGAGAGGTCTCAGTGAGCAGTTGGTGGACTACATCAGTAAAACTTAATGTTTTTTGTGTATATGTGCGATATGTGATTCTCGCAAGGAAAAGAGAACTCAACTTTATTTAGGAGTAGTTTTGTTTTTCAGCCCTTCTTCTTTAAAGGGGTTGGCCACTTTATAGTAAAATAGATCAGTGTATAGTATTAGTAAGTGTACTCCCTGTATATACTGACAGCAGCTCCCTGTGTACCTTAAAGAGCTAAAATCAGACTCTCCATCCTCCAGACTGTGCAGCCCTGCTCTGTGGTGTTTTGGTCCATAAGATTGCTTACATGGAGGAGCATGTGACCATGCCCCGCCCCCCAGTGTCCACCACTGAGCCTGTATATGCCTATGGAGGACACAGGGGACAGGGCATGGTCACATGCTCCTCCATGTCAGCCATTTTGTGGACTGAAACAAAACAGAGCAGGGCAGCCCAGCCTGGAGGAGTGGGGTCTGATTTTAGCTCTATGAGGTACACAGGGAGCTGCTGTCAGTATATACATTGAGTACACTTACTAATACTTTGTACTGACCTATTTTACTATAAAGTGGCCAACCCCTTTAATGGGTTATTTGGACGTATGCTTGAGTGTATGCTAAAGGGAACTTGTTCAAATAAAAATGCAGTCCAGTCTGATGGCATCGTAGAGCAGGAAGAGCAGAGCAGATTGATGTTTAGTTTCATAGGATAAGTTCCAGGATAACTTGTTATATTCATGCAAATCTCTATTCACTCTATTCTCAAGGCTTCCATTCTTATTAGAGCGATGAACGGTATGAAGGGTTAGTTTTAAAATAGCTCTTAATGGAAAACTGACAGCACAGATATCCATATATTCGTGCTGCCATTTTCCAGATGCCTAGCACATGAGCATCGCATACAGACGTTTAGCTGTGTTATGTGATCCGGCATCTTAACTAAAATCAGTGACACGTTCAGCTCCTACTTCACTCTCCTCGGCTACTGCTGTGTCTTCAGGTTGTTCTGCGCCTCCTCCAGAATGATTGACAGCTGGGTTAACTTTGGTTGTGCTCAATTTCAATGTGAGCTGGAATTGAATCATACTGGAGAAGGCGGAGTGGCGGCCTGAAGATATAACACCACCCAGAGAGCAGACTGGTTGCTGACAGTGTCAGCCCCGAATAAAGATAATTTTTACAGAACATGCTGGATTCCACAGCATCACTAAGGGCCCTAATACACTGAAAGATTACTGGGCAAAAAATTGTTATATTCTAACTAACTAACGACTATTTTTCCGTACGTTATGGTGAACAGTGATGATGCTGTTGATAAAGACCAGTTTGGTCGATACACGTGCAGCGTTGATGTAATAAACATCCTTTGAAGCAGTTCCGATGCATCAGTGCGGACACCAGGATGCATCGGGAGCCGGTATAAGAGAGCGGCGGCCAGGCGGGGAGTCAGCAGTGGTATAGGTGTAAAAGGTGTCCCGGAAGAAGGAGGAGGAGGAGGGGGGCGCTCCTATGTACTGAGCGGCTCCCCCCTGCACCCGGCGGCATAAGCAGTGGCATCAGCGGCGGCAGGCAAGTCAGCCATAACCCAGCTACAGCTGTAGTTCAGTGTATATAGTCCGGATCGGTGGGAATGCGGCAGATCGGCAGGCTTACTGTGATATCCTAATATATTGAATGAATACATTTATGCAATACTTTAGGGAGCAAGTACCCTTGCTCCCCAAAGTATTCCATAGATGTATTCATTCAATAAAGCATACTGTACACTACACTACATTACATTACTTTACATAGACATCTATAGACACAATAAAGTCCCATAGACTTCTATATATAGATCGCCCTCTGCTGGACACTCCATAGGAATTACACCTTTGGTCGTGACGTCACTGGATCTGAGAGAATTCTAAGGGGGAGATTTATCAAACATGGCGTAAAGTGAAACTGGCTCAGTTGCCCCTAGCAACCAATCAGATTCCACCTTTCATTCCTCACAGACTCTTTGGAAAATGAAAGGTGAAATCTGATTGGTTGCTAGGGGCAACTGAGCCAGTTTCACTTTACACCATGTTTGATAAATCTCCCCCTAACACTTCCTGATCTACTAAATTAAAGAAGTCTGGCCAAAATTAATTTTTGATATGTTGTTACTTATGAAAAGTTATACAAATTTCTAATGTACATTAATTATGGGAAATGCACATATAGGGCTATTTCCCTTAATTTAGTAGATCAGGAAGTGTTATGGTGCGTTTACACAGACAGATTTATCTGACAGATTTCTAAAGCCAAAACCAGCAACAGACTATAAACAGGGAACAGGTCATTAAGGAAAGACTGATTTCTGCTCTTTTCAGATCCATTCCTGGCTTTGGCTTCAGGAATCTGTTAGATAAATCTGTCTGTGTAAATGCACCATTAGAATTCTCTCAGATCCAGTGACATCACGACGAAAGGTGTAATTCCGATGGAGTGTCCAGCAGGGGGCACTCTCTATATAGAAGTCTATGGGACTTTATTGTTTCTATGGATTTCTATGTAATGTAATGTAGTGTACAGTGCAAGTGTCCCTGCTCCCCAAAGTATTGCATAAATGTATTCATTCAATACATTAGGATATCACAGTAAGCCCGCCGATCCGCGCATTCCCGCCGATTCGCCGCATTCCTGCCGCATTCCCGCCGATCCGGACCATATACACTGAACTACAGCTCCCATCATCTGCTTATAGTATAAACAGGTGATGGGATCTGTAGCTGGGTAATGGATATCACTTGCCTGCGATGCCACTGCTTATGCCGCCAGGCGCAGGGGGGAGCCGCTCAGTACACAGGAGCGCTCCCCCTCCTCCCCCTATAGCACTGCTGACTCCCCGCCTGGCCGTCGCTCTCCGCTCTCATATACTGGATCCCGATGCATCAGCGCGGACACCAGGAAGCACCGGTATATGAGAGCGGCGGCCAGGCGGGGAGTCAGTAGTGCTATAGGGGGAAGGTTCCCAGAAGGAGGAGGAGAGGGGGGAGCGCAGATGATGGGAGCTGTAGTTCAGCATATATGCGGCGGATCGGCGGGCTTACTGTGATATCCTAATGTATTGAATGAATACATTTATGCAATACTTTGGGGAGCAGGGACACTTGCTCCCCAAAGTATTCCATAGATGTATTCATTCAATAAAGCACTGTACACTACACTACATTACATTACATAGAAATCCATAGAAACAATAAAGTTCCATAGACTTCTATATAGAGAGCGCCCCCTGCTGGATACTCCATAGGAATTACACCTTTCGTTGTGATGTCACTGGATCTGAGAGAATTCTAACACTTCCTGATCTACTAAATTAAGGGAAATAGCCCTATATGTGCATTTCCCATAATTAATGTACATTAGAAATTTGTATAACTTTTCATGAGTAACAACATATCAAAAATTAATTTTGGCCGGACTTCTTCTTTAAGGGTACAAACCCACACACCGTATACGCAGCAGATACGCAACAAATACACAGCAGATTTGATGGTGCAGATTTGATGCTGTGTTCAGTTATTCAGATCTAATCTGCTGCGTATTTGCTGCATATCGCACAGTAAATACGCTGCGTTTACGGTGTGTGGGTTTATACCCTAAAAGGCCATAGCACTTGCATTTTTTCACCTAGAGACCCACATGAGCAACTAATTGTACTTTGCAATGACAGGCTTAATGTTTACATAAAGTAAGCTACAAAGCCAAAAAAAATTAAATGTGTGGTGAAATTGAAAAAAAAAATATATATATTTTTTTTCATTTGGGGAGGTTTCGTGTTTATGCCGTTTGCCCTAGGGTAAAACTGACTTGTTATGCATGTTCCTCAAGTTGTTATGATTTCAACGATATTTGTAACTTTAATTTTATTTGATGGCTTTAAAAAAATGAAAACCTTTTTTAAAGAATATATGTTCTTATAGCGCTTTTATCCTTTGGTCTATGGGGCTGTGTGATGTGTAATTTTTTCGCCATGATTTGTTCTTTCTATCGGTACCTTGATTGCGCATATGCAACTTTTTGATCGCTTATTATTACATTTTTTCTGGATTTAATGCGACCAAAAATGCACAATTTTGCACTTTGGATTTTTCTTGCACTTACACCATTTACTGTGAGTGATCAGGAACTAAATAAATTAATAGTTTGGGCGATTATGCACGCTGCAATACCAAACATGTTTATTTATTTATTTATTTATTTATAAAATGGGAAAAAGGTAGGTGATTTAGACTTTTATTAGGGGAGGGGATTTTTTTTTATTAATAAACTTTTTTTTTTTTTAAACACATACTAGAAGTCCCCCTGGGTGACTTCTAGTATTACTACTCTGATCTCTCAGTGAGATCTATACAGTATAGATATACTGCATAGATCCATGAGATCACTGTTCTATTTCTTTCGTCTGCTGCAGCTGAAAGCAATAGAATGCCGAGCCGGGATTCCCCCCGATCACGTTACACTAGAACGCTGGGGACAGGAAAAAAACCTTTTTAAATGCAGCTGTCAATTTTTGACAGCTGCATTTAAAAAGCTAATTAGCGGGCACAGCGATTGGACGCTGCTAATAACTGCGGTCCCTGGCTGCAAAAGCACACAGGATCGCGGTGGTTCAGAGCAGGGTCGCCACACAGCCCCCCTCTGAATGCCCTTAATGACGCATGGGCATACATTTACGTCCTTGGTTGTTATGGGGTTTATGTCTAATATTGATCCATCAGGTATCTATCTGGATCCCCACGTTTTTTTATTGCAAATAGTGCTGCAAACATTGATATTCTTGCCATAAAGCAACACATCAGTGGGAGAGAGGTGTTTATCTGTTGCTTAGTTTTAAGTTTTGATTACACTACTATAATTACTGTCATTATTTACAGTCATAACAGCTATGATTATATCCATTTTCAAACAGTTCCCTTGGAGTTTATGCAATTCCATTGTTTTTAATGTTTTTTTTGTGTGTGTGTTTGAGCTCGGTTACAAAATCTGTTTCAATAGCGGGACCTAAGCAGACAATAAAACCACTGCAAATGTATTTAGTTTTTTCTGTCTGTTCACATCCTGCTGGAAACCGGACAGACCCCATTAAAGGCAATGGGTTCCATTCAGCAAGTCCATTGATACTGTCTGACTCCCCTTTTTCTGCGGTGAATATTCTCTGTCATGGAGGCCCCAAACAGAGTCTCGTAAAATGGGCCAAAAATAACGAACATGCTGGTTCATTTAATATGTGTTAAAAAAAAAAGGAATTGTGAGTTAGTATGCGGCAAAAGTTTATTGGCTGACACCTCCAATCTGTAGTGCTTAGTGAAGGAGGATGACCTTGTTGACGCTCGGTAAATCCTTCCAGTGCCGTGTATCTATATGCTGCCCACGAGACCGACGGACGTTGCTCGGTTATAATGTGCTCTCACACCCTGAGGAGTTGGCAAACCCTAATTTTCATAACAGAAAACTTTGGAACCTATCAAATAGCAAAAGAGATTTTTTGACTTCCTCCATAAGTTAACCACTTGTACATACATCAAGACATCTAAGAGAGCTAAATTAGAGTCACTGCGATGGTCATTGAAAGCGATAAGCACTATCTCCTGATTGAGATTATGAGGCTTAGGTAGGAAACCTGGAATAGTTCTGAGGACCAATGAATGTCCCATTTCCCTTAGGTATGACTCTCGGCTAGAAAGTGCTTGTATTTAACTTACTCTTCTCGCGGAAACAATCGCCACCAGGAAGAGTGTTTTCCAGAATAGGTATTTCACATCTGCACCATCCAAGGGTTCAAATGGTGGTAAGAGGAGATGCTTTAGGACCATGAAGGAATAGACTGATGTACAGTAGGCTGTATGTTTTTGAAAAATCTGGATATCAGATTAAGGGTCTATTCACACGTCAGTATATTTTTCCAATCCGCAAATTTCAGTCAGTATACAATCCGCAAATTCAGTCCGTATTGCATCCGTATTGCATCCGTATTGCATCCGTATTGCTTCAGTAAAATACAGACCCCATAGAGTTGTATTGGATGTGTCAGTTACTGTCCGTACTAGGGTCTGTCCTTTTTTTTTTGCGGAACGGATTGCAGCCCAGTACACAACACGGATGTGTGTATAGGTCCATTGAAATACATTGGTCCTATATTATTGCGGATCCGCAATTAAAGGACATGAACAGGACGTATGAATAGAGCCTAAGGCTGAGTCCTTTTTGAATACCATTTTATAGTACCAAATACTGAATTGTAGTATTTCTTTAAAATAATTTGATAAGGATCCCGATGGGAAGATTTGAATATCCTCCATAATCTTGAGTACATTCTTTTGGTGGAATATTTTCTGGAGTGAGAAACCTCTCTGAAAGGTATCAGTTCATCAACCACACCGTAAGGTGAAGTCTGGCAGGATCCAGATGGTAAAAACCTTTCTGTAACAGGACATGTTGTTGGACAGAGTTAGCAGGAGACTGAACCATGCATGGCGAGGCCAGTATAGTACTATGAGAATGGCCTTGACTTTTCCTCCCTCACTTTTTTGAGAGTCCGATGTTTTAATAGAAAAGGGGGAAAGCATAGACAAATAGAATTTTCCTCTCCTCTCCGCACCATCTGCCTTATGTCCAGAATTGTTAAAGATGAGCCCCCCCAACCCTGAATGGTTTGCGTCCGTGGTTAACACGATTTTCTATTAAACTATCATTGACCTCCCCTTCTCCAGATGAAGTGAAGTAAGCCACCAATGAAGTTCTTGACATGTCTTTTTGAGAGGGAAATATGAGTGTCTAAAAGTCCTTTTAGACGGGTCGATGACGGCCCAATCAATAATGTAGAGGTGCGCCGATCTGCTAGATCAGCTCTCATTTACAGAGCCTATTACACGGCTCGATTATCGTTTAGCAAGGGCTGTACGAACATACTTAGCGATGTCCGTGCAGCCCTTGACCTAAACTGTTATACATCACCTCTCCACACTTCAGGTCTTCTACTGCAGAGGACGTTCACTTCTGGCTCTGTGGCTGCAGCTTCAGAGTGGCCTGTCTGAGCTAATAGGCAACTCAGCCAATCCCTGGCCGGGGCCAGTGCTACACCTGTGGCCCCGAAGGTGAAAGCCCTCTGCAGGAGAAGACCTGGAGCACGAAGAGGTGATGTCTAACAGTTTATTTAATTGTTAGCCATCAGCCGCACATCACTATTACCTACATAGTAACATAGTAAATAAGGTTAAAAGAAGACAAGAGTCCATCAGGTTCAACCTAGGGAAACCCTACTGTGTTAATCCAGGGAAAGACAAAAACCCCTATGAGGCAGACAACAATTGCCCCATAACAGGGAGAAAATTCCTTCCTGACTCCAATGGCAATCAGAATAATGCCTGGATCAACATATCACTGGAAATCTAATGCCCATAACTTGTAATATTATGTTTTTCAAGAAAAGCATCCAGTCCTCCCTTGAACTTATTAATGAATCGCCATGACAACATCATGTGGCAGAGAGTTTCACAGTCTTACCACTCTTACAGTAAAGAACCCGCGTTGATGCTGATGGTGAAATCTTTCCTCTAGATGTAGAGGATGCCCCCTTGTCATGGTTACAGACCTAGGAGTAAAAAGATCACTACAAAGATCTCTGTGCTGTCCATTCATATATTTGTACATTGTTATCAGATCACCCCTAAGATGTCTTTTTTCTACCGTAAATAACTCCAAGCTTGATAACCTGTCCTGGTACTGTAACCCACCCATTCCCTTAATGACCTTTGTTGCCCTCCTCTGCACTCGCTCCAGTTCAGCTGTGTCCTTCTTATATACCGGTGCCCAAAACTGTACACAGTATTCCATATGTGGTCTGACCAGTGATTTATAAAGAGGCAAAACTATGTTCTCATCTTTAGCATCTATACCTCTTTTGATGCATCCCATTATTTTATTAGCCTTGGCAGCTGCTCCCTGGCACTGATCACTAAAGTTGAGTTTACTGTCCACCAATACCCCCAGGTCCTTTTCGGAAGTAATTTTACCCAATGTTTTATTATTTAGCACATAACTGTACTTATTATTTCTATGGCCCAAATGCATAACCTTACATTTATCCACATTAAACTTCATTTGCCATTTCACTGCCCAAGCCTCTAGCTTCTCCAAATCCCTCTGTAATAAGATATTATCCTCCTTTGTGCTGATTACTCTACCCAGTCTAGTATCATCTGCAAAAATGGAGATTCTACTCTGTAGCCCCTCTACAAGATCATTAATAAAAATATTAAAAGAAACCCAACACTGACCCCTGTGGTACCCCACTAGTAACTAAAACCCAATATGAATATGTTCCATCAATAACCACCCTCTGTTTTCTGTCACACAACCAGTTATTTACCCATTTGCATACGTTTTCCCCGAGTCCCAGCATCCTAATTTTTTAGACCAACCTTTTATTACACATAGCGATGCAAGGTTGGCGGATGATGATTTTACATCCGGACCTAAAAACACAATTAGCCGATGACACGATCATCAGCTGAATAATGTCTCTATTACACAGATTAATAATCGGCCGATTCAGCCGACTATCGCTGCGTGTGATAGGGCCCTAAGGAAGAAGTCTTTCTGTTCCAGGCTGTTAAAATCTCCTTTTGTAGAAAGCGAAACCTTGCCCAGGTAGCTGCATCCCCCACGGAGACTAGGCTGCCCAGAACTGTAGAAATAAAATCTCTAAAGCTGCTGTCAGGATGGTATCTTTGTGGAGCGTTATGCGTCCCTCTGCTCGTGCTGTGCGGCCGAGAAGGCGCTGATATTCTCTTATTCTGTTCTGTGTTTTGTTTTGCTGTGTCTGAACACTGGTTTATTTGCTCCCTTTGGGAGACACACCCGACTTCACCTGCTGAGTTCTGTCTGGCCATGTCAGGGTTAATCTGTGTTCTGGTTCTGCTGTGACTGACAGGTCTTCCTGCCAGTGGATCTGTTTTGTTCTCAGCTGTCTGTGCTTGGAGATCAGGGGGATGGTCCAATTACGTTCTGGACCAGAGCCCTGGTCTCCTATATAACAAACCTCAGCCTGTGCACTTATTGCTGGTTATTGACTTAGTCTCTGCCTGCTTGTGGATTCTGTTTCTTTGTATCTCCTGACTACTGCTTTGTACCTCTGACCTCCCTTGCTTGCTGCCTGCCCCTGATCATATTGCCTGTTTTCTGATTACGCCTTTGGATCCTGATTTTGTACTTTTGCTGTCCGACTGTTGTGACCTGGCTTGTAGACTATTCTTCATTGTGTTTGTCTGTCTGTTTTGTATTTGTGTTTCACCTAGCCAGTGCAGGGACTGCCGCCCAGTTGCTCGCCGCCATCTTAGGGCGGATAGTGGCAAGTAGGTAGAGGACAGTGGGTGGGGCTGAGATTAGGGCTCACTGTCTTGTCTTGTCCTGCTGTCCGGTTCCTAACAGAATAACCAGCCCTACTTTTTTTTTTTTTTCCTTCTCTCTCCCCACCTGACTATGGACCCCGTGAAAGCTCTTGTGGAGCAAATGCAAAGTCCCAACCAGCTTGTTCTGGACCTTACGCAACGGGTGCAGCAGGTAGAGTCTTTCCTGGGCCAAAATGCTATGCTATCTGCTGCTGCTCCCCCAGAACCTCCAGTGCAGCTTCCTGATAGGTTCAAAGGTGAGAGAAGGGCCTTTCGAATCTTCAGAGAGGGATGTAAGTTGTTTTTCAGACTTTGTCCCCGGTCCTCTGGGGATGAGAGCCAGAGAGTGGGCATTATTATGTCACTCTTACAAGGACCTCCGCAGGAGTGGGCCTTTTCTTTGCCTCCAGATGCCACTGAGTTATCTTCTGTGGATCAGTTTTTCTCTGCATTGGAGTTACTCTATGATGACCCTGACAGGGCAGCAGCAGCTGAGAGGCAGTTGACAGTTTTGAGACAGGGCAAGCGACCAGTGGAGGAGTATTGTGCTGAGTTCCGCCAGTGGTGCGTTCCATCCGGATGGAATGATCCTGCGCTTAGATGCAAGTTTAAGCAGGGGTTATCTGATGGCATTAAGGATGCCTGGACAGGACACCCAAATCCTTCCACCCTTAAGCAGGCCATGAATTTGGCTATTCGCATAGACCGCAGGCTCCGTGACAGACATAGGGAGAGAGTAGGCTCTGACTCTTCTAAAATATCTGTCTCCTATTCTGTCAAAAACCCTCTTGTTACCCCTACTATTCCTGAGGATGAGCCCATGCAGCTGGGACTATTGGATGCCAGGACCAGGCGAGAACACCGGAGACACAATGGTCTATGTTACTACTGTGGTGACAGTGGCCATTACATCAGTTTCTGCCACAAGCGTCCCAAGCGGCAAGAAAACCTACGCCCAGATCATCAGCGTTCAGGTGACTCCCAGGAAGGTCACTTGGGCGCACAGGTACCCTCCCGCGAAATTAATATTTCTAGTTCTGTTGTACCTAATTTGCCTGTATCTGATGTGAATTTAACATGTTGTTCTGCTCGTCCTGTCAGTAAGCCTGTTCTCCATGCCATGGGCTCTTCTTCTGATGAATGGGAGTCAGATGGCAATCTTCTAAGTGAAGTTGAGTCCTGTGAGGGTCCTGAGGCCCCTCATAAAAGGGGGGGTACTGTCAGGATGGTATCTTTGCGGAGCGTTATGCGCCCCTCTGCTCGTGCTGTGCGGCCAAGAAGGCGCTGATATTCTCTTATTCTGTTCTGTGTTTTGTTTTGCTGTGTCTGAACACTGGTTTATTTGCTCTCTTTGGGAGACACACCCGACTTCACCTGCTGAGTTCTGTCTGGCCATGTCAGGGTTAATCTGTGTTCTGGTTCTGCTGTGACTGACAGGTCTTCCTGCCAGTGGATCTGTTTTGTTCTCAGCTGTCTGTGCTTGGAGATCAGGGGGATGGTCCAATTACGTTCTGGACCAGAGCCCTGGTCTCCTATATAACAAACCTCAGCCTGTGCACTTATTGCTGGTTATTGACTTAGTCTCTGCCTGCTTGTGGATTCTGTTTCTTTGCATCTCCTGACTACTGCTTTGTACCTCTGACCTCCCTTGCTTGCTGCCTGCCCCTGATCATATTGCCTGTTTTCTGATTACGCCTTTGGATCCTGATTTTGTACTTTTGCTGCCCGACTGTTGTGACCCGGCTTGTAGACTATTCTTCATTGTGTTTGTCTGTCTGTTTTGTATTTGTGTTTCACCTAGCCAGTGCAGGGACTGCCGCCCAGTTGCTCGCCGCCATCTTAGGGCGGATAGTGGCAAGTAGGTAGAGGACAGTGGGCGGGGCTGAGCTTAGGGCTCACTGTCTTGTCTTGTCCTGCTGTCCGGTTCCTAACAGCTGCTTTTATTAACCAGTTGTTTAAGTATCCCTTACAGGTGTAGAAAGGCAGCTATGACCACAGCCACTTTGGTGAAACTCCTGGAAGCAGCTGACAGGATGAAGGGGAGACACGTGAATTGGAGATTTGCCAGACTGATGACTCTACTTAAGGAGCTACTCTCAAGAATTTCCTGTGACAAGGAGCAATCGGAATATAGAGATAAGCGTCCATTACAGGTCCATTGATACCATGAAGTCATTGGGCTGTATGACAGAGATCACTGACTTGATATTGTCCATTTTAAATTACTTGTCCTGTAGAAAAGTGTTCAGGTAAGTAAGGCCTAAAGCAAGTCTCCACTTGTTGTCAGGCTTGGGAACTCTAATAATTTTTTAGTATACACCTCGATATCTCTGGGTTACAGGTACTGCTTTTAAGGCCCTTTTTTGAAGAAATTCTTTTACTAAAGGAAGAAGATGAAGGCTTGAGTTGAGAAGAAATTTTTCTTTGGGCCTGTTCAAACTCCAATGTTACCTGAGAACAAGGAGCAAATTCTCTGCCTCAAACTCATGAAAGCTGAGTTCTGGCATCAAATTTCACCTTCAGCATTGTCAGGAAGAGGCTGATGACAGGAATTACACTCTGTAATGCTACGTTTACACGGAGCAATAATCCGCCCGATCATACGATTAACGATTTCAAAGTAACGATTATTTTTTTTTACGATCAGCGTGTAGATGGAACAATATATCGTACAGAAAATTTGTTTTGCGATCGCTTAAGCCTATCTCGCACATAGGTAAAATCGGTGAACGACTGTTTACATGGAACGATCTGCAAATTCTTTGCGATCGACAATTTAATAACATTTTCAAAGATCAAAATGAACGATTTCTCGCTCGTCGTTCGATCGTTTGCTGCGTTTACACGTACGATTATCGTTTGAATTCGATCGCTATCGTGCAAATTTGCAAAATCATTTTGTGTAAACGCAGCATTAGTCTAGATTTTTTGCTCCTTTTACATTTCTCAGGAGACAGGGACATCTGTAAAAGATACACATAATGAATACATGCTTCTGTAAGGATGCTAGAATATAGGCCAAGACAGTTCAATAGACATTAATCAGGATATGATGGCATAATCTTGCAGTCTCCCTCTGGACAGACACTTACTTTGTGTCGGGTATACTGTAGTTCTGCTGCCTGGCAGAGTGCGCAGGGAGATTGAAACTGGTGCACGCTTTAGATAACACCAAGTGCGTCATCTCTGGAGTGCAAGCCGGAAGCATGTCCTGCTCAGCCACATGTCATTTCCAGTGATAACAAGAAGAAGGAGAAATGCAAGGGCACTCACTATTCTGTGCAGTCTTCTTTATTATAGTGTGGACATTAGTTCACATAACTGTAACAGGGGGCGAGGACACCAAACACTTCCAGCAGACAGCTGTTTCGCGTTCTGCCGAAGTGTAGAACGTGAAACGGCTGTCTGCTGGAAGTGTTTGGAGTCCTCGCCACCTGCTACAGTTATGTGAACTAAATTCCACACTGTAATAAAGAAGACTGCACGGAATGGTGAGTGCCCTTACATTTCTTCTTATTCTTGTTTCAAGTGAATACGGTACAACATTTCTAACAAGTGAGCACCATCAGTATAAGTGTGGACTTATAAGTGCAATACTCCACTCATCCTCCTAATCATTTCTACCTGATGGAGGTAGTAGTGCCGGTAGCTGTATATTGTTCGGGTCATTTCCGGTGATGGCAATGCCACAGTGTCCCTGGAACAAAGCAGTGACGTGATGACATCATTGCGTCCTTGAAGCGTGCCCCATCTGTGACAACAGAACCGCAATGAACCCGAAGCAAAGTACTGGGCAGAACATCATGACAGCGTGTTGGGACGAAAAGAAGGAGGCGTGATCAGGAAAAGATTAGAGCTGCTGGCAAATAGGCAGAAGAAGGGGAGCAGACCACAACGTAATGTGTCTGACTGGTACTCACCATGCAGCAGAGTCAGCAAACATGCAGCAGGAATAACTCATCGCTTATAAGCAGAATGCTGGAGTTCCTAACAGAAACTCACTGTATAACTGCACACAGTCTGTAATGTTCTAACAAAGAATTTCCATAATCTTGACCGAGGGAGGCATCTAGTGTCAACAACCTCCTGAAGAAGAAAACTCAGTGTCCCTGTGTTTCCTGTTGACATTTATAGAGGGAAGTGGTTTATTAACCCCTTCAAGACAGAGCCCTTTGATGCACAAAAATTTGGGTCAAATTAATGCAATGTTCCTCCCTGCCTTCTAAGAGCCATAGCGCTACAGGGCTGGTTGGGGAGTAATTTTTTTGCGCCATGATCTCTAGTTTTTAATAATATCATATTGGTGTAACAGAAAAATTTTGATTGCTTTTTATAAATTTTTTTGTGATATATAATTTAATAAAATCAGCAATCCTGGTGCGTTGTTTTTTTTTTTATTCCGTTCACGCCGTTCACCGTGTGGGAACAATAATGTTATATTTTAATAGATCGGACAATTCCGCACGCTACGATATGTAATATGTTTATTTATTTATATTTTTATTTTTATAATGGGCAAGGGGGTCTTTAAAAATTTTATTGGAAGGGGGTTATAAGTTTTTTTTTAATACTTTTATTAAACTTTTTTTTTTTTTTTTACTCTTATCACTAAAATATGCAATCATTAGATTGTATATACTGATCTATGCTATGCCATAGCATAGCATAGATCAGTGTTATCGGCGATCTATGTATAGAGCCTGCCTAAGAGCAGACTCTACACATAGATAAACGATCTGACAGGATGGAGCTTACCCTTGCCTGTCAGCACAGACCTTACCCCCCGCCTGACCCCCGCAGCCATGCACGGCTGCTGGGGTCCTGATCACTCAGTGACAGATGCTTGATCTGTCATTGAGCACCTTAAATGCCATGATCGCTGTAGATCACGTCGTTTAAGGGGTTAATAAGAGTCGGCTGCGGGATCGCAGCTGACCCTCATTACCTCCAGGCAACGTATATATACATTCCTACTGCACAGGGTATGTACTGTAGGAATGTATATATACATGTTACTGACAGGAAGGGGTTAATCAATCTATGCTAATTAAATGTGTCTTCTGCCTTGTTTCTAGGAGGAAACTTTAATAGAGAAGTCCGGCAAAAAATTTTATTAAAGTATTGTATTGCCCTCCAAAAGTTATACAATTCACCAATATACACTTATTACGGGAAATGCTTTTAAAGTACTTTTTTCCCTGATCTTACTACTGCATCAAGTTGGCATGAGACAAGACTGGTGGTAGCGCTCACCTCGTCTTCTCCGAATAAGCTGTTTTCCAGATGTCCCAAACAATCGGAAAGGGTTTCATCAGAGAAAATGACTTTACCCCAGTCCTCAGCAGTCCACTCCCTGTACCTTTTGCAGAATATCAGTCTGTCCCTGATGTTTTTTCTGGAGAGAAGTGGCTACTTTGCTGCCCTCCTTGAGACCAGGCCTTGCTCCAAGAGTCTCCGCCTCACAGTGTGTGCAGATGCACTCACACCTGCCTGCTGCCATTCCTGAGCAAGCTCTCTCCTTGAAGTTCTTGATGATGCGATAGATTGTTGACTGAGGTGCAATCTGTCTAGCTGCGATACTCTTCCCTGTTAGGCCATTTTTGTGCAGTGCAATGATGACTGCACATGTTTTTTTAGATACAACCATGGTTAACAGAAGAGAAACAATGATGCCAAGCACCAGCCTCCTTTTAAAGTGTCCAGTAGTGTCATTCTTACTTAATCATGACAGATTGATCTCCAGCCCTGTCCTCATCAACACCCACACCTGTGTTAATGGAGCAATCACTGAACCGATGTTAGCTGGTCCTTTTAAGGCAGGGCTGCAATGATGTTGAAATGTGTTTTAGGGGATAAAGTTCATTTTCTAGGCAAATATTGACTTTGCAAGTAATTGCTTTTAAGCTGATCACTCTTTATAACATTCTGGAGTATATGCAAATTGCCATTTTAAAAACTAAAGCAGTAGACTTTGTAAAAATTAAAATTTGTATCATTCTCAAAACTTTTGGCCATAACTGTACATTATTCTAGTTTGGGATTACTAACTGGCCTTTGGGTGAGGCTTAATTGAAAACTCCATTGAATTTAATAGTAAAAACAGAGAAAGAATGGTGACAAAAGAAAAACTGTGTGTGAACAACCAATACAAATGTTCACTGTTTGTACAGGATGTCAGAAAATAGTTGTCATGATCATTATTTCGACGTTCATGATGATAACGTCCGTTATTCAATACATTGTGTGCATTTGGCGTTCGTCCTCTCATTGACTGCAATGCATTGCATTGCAGTCAGTTAAATCGCGGCAAAAACAGACGTTATTTTCACAAGCAAAATCGCCCGCCTTTTGTCTATTTTTGACGTTGTGTGAACATAGCCTTACTTATAACAATTGATCAGTAAAACAAGTTTTTAGGTTTTTTAAAATAAAGTATTTTATTTCTCAAATCTTATTGGATGTCTGTTTGTTTTAATCTCACAAAGGTTTGTTCATTTGTTTGGTGCTCTTCATTAAAGGGCAAGTTACTTAGGCCACTCTTTCACGCTGTGGCAAGAGTCTGTGGCTACCCCATTCCTTTAATCATTGCAGCAACACAAAGTTGCCACTTTAAACATTGTAAAGTCTTTAGTAGAAATGAGTGAATCTATAGTAGAAAGGAAGGGAATTGCTTTGTTGCTATCTGCCTTCTGCTCATCTGGCTGCGGGGCTTTAAGATCTGCTCTGTTCTGTGCCGCTCCTCCTCAGGTGCTGGGAAATGCTGGATCCAGTCCTGGGAAACTTTCCCAGGACTGGATCCATCTTTTCCCAGCACCCGGGGAGGAGCAGAGCAGACTTCAAATCCCGCAGCCTGATAAGAAGAATGCAGATAGGATCAAAGTGTTCCTGTAAATTCGCTCATCTCTAATCTTCAGCACAAGTGGTCAGCTGTTAGCGATTCATGCTCAAGATTCCTGAAGCCGCCACCTGGACTTTACACTGTTGAAAGCAGCAACTCTAGGTGTTTGCTGCTATGACTAAATGCGTAGGCCAACGGCAGGCCGTTACGATCAAGAGCCACCTTTTGGCTGCCGTCACACATGCCAGTTTTTTGGGAAACTGCCACTGTCTGCAGCTTTTGAGCCAACACTGTGGGTATGCTTTCTTTAAAGAGAACAGAGAAGCTGAGCAGAATGATGTATGACTTACATTGTTCTGTTCAGTGGTCCAGAGATATCCCCCTGAATAACATGGGCAATAAGTAGTCCTCTCCATTTTAAACACGAGCCCAGTAGTCCTGGATATTCATGAGAAGCAACTTAACTTCTGATTGGCAGTTATCTCACCATATTGTGTATAGGCAGTTAACTGTCAATCAGCGGGGTAGGGGTGTGACAAGAATCCCATTCTCCTGCATATTACAAGAGCGACTGCCCTCATTTAAGGCAACATAAACCTAGTGACAGATTACCTTTAATATATTATGTTTATTTTTAAAAAATTATCTCTGCATGCAGCAAATAACAGGTTTCTGTTTGAAAGGAAATTGATGTCATTATAACCCATCAAATGTTTTTCAAAACTGCACTCTGCATAATTTTAAACATATTTTGTGTTCCATTCAGAATATATGTAACGTCATTGCCATTACTAATACCTCCACTTTTAATAACATCTACACTGTAATATAACTGTTGAGGATAAAAGAAGTTCTTGCACAGCCCGACCATTTGGAAAAACAAACAAAGATGGCATGTGCCTAATCATTTGAAACATAATGTAGTGCTCTTGAAAAATAAAAGCTGTGCTGTGATTGGTTACTATAGGAAATAAACATATTTTCATTTATACGTCTTAGTGTGACATAGTTCAATACATTTTCAATAATAAATATAGATATATTAAAATGTTAAAGGTAAATTGGTAAGTATTTCCTGGGCAAATTAAGTACTGCAAATGTGTCAAAATTTTTGCTGCAATTTATGCTAAAAAAGCTGGTGGTACATGGCTTGCGCCACAGGGATGCCATCACAGAATGCCATCTGTTTTATTCCAGCACAGTTGCATCCATGCATTTTATTACCTTTACTTGGTCATGTGATCACCAGTCTGACCCACAAAAAATCACAGTGCTTAATGTGTCAGAGGAAGTAGTCTGTCCTGGCAGTCCAGCTGACTTCCTGTAAACTACATGACATCATAACCTATTAGAGCGCTTTACATGTTTACAGTTGTTTCTGAGAATCCTAGTATTGAATGTCATTTGTCTGCACTTTGTATCACAGCAAGAGCTTATTGAGAAATAGTTTGCACTGCACCAGGCACATTAGATTAGCAACATCAGCCAGCCATGTGACACATACAAAGCACTACTGCACCAAGCTAGCCTTGCGCTACACCATCTGTTGCACCCTCTTATCAGCTTGGTAAAAGCTTGGTGCCTTGGTTAAACAAAAAGAATTAATTATTTTAACCCCTTAGCGACCCATGACGTACCTGGTACATCATGGTGCCGCGGGGGGTGTTCAGAGCGGGGTCCCGGCGGGACCCCGCTCTGAAGGGCACTGCTCCCGGCTGTGACCTGCAGCCGGGCAGTGCCTCTATTAGCCGGCGCAGGTCCCGTTGCCGCGCTGGCTAATTAAGCACTTCAATGCAGCTGTCAAACCTGACAGCTGCATTAAAGTGCTTTATGCACAACATCCCTGGTGTCTGGTGGGTCGGATCTCCCCCCCCCCACGATGCGATCGCAGGGGGGAAATCCGTTCTTCTGATCCCGGCTCCGCAATAGATTGCTGTGGCCTGCAGCAGGCCACAGCAATCTATCACCGATATGAGAGATCAGTGCTGTCTATATACAAGTCCCCCAGGGGGGCTTCTAGTTTATGTAAAAACAAAAATTAAAAAAGTGTTTTTTATTAATAAAAAATCCCCTCGCCTAATAAAAATCCAAATCGCCCCCCTTTTCCCATTTTATAAATATAAATTATTAAATAAACAAATAAATAAACATATTTAGTATCGCCACGCACGTAATCGCCCGAACTATTAATTAATCACATTTCTGATCGCGCACGGTAAACGGCGTCAGCGCAAAAAAATTCCAAAGTGCAAAATTGCGCATTTTTGGTCGCATCAAATCCAGAAAAAATGTAATAAAAAGTGATCAAAAAGTCGCATATGCGCAATCAAGGTACCGATAGAAAGAACACATCATGGCGCAAAAAATGACACCTGACACAGCCCCATAGACTAAAGGATAAAAGCGTTATAAGCCTGGGAATGGAGCGATTTTAAGGAACATAATATTTGTTAACAATGGTTTGAATTTTTTAAAAGCCATCACATAATATAAAAGTTATACATGTTATATATCATTGTAATCGTAACAACTTGAGGAGCATGCATAACAAGTCAGTTTTACCATAGGGCGAACGGCGTGAATGCAAAACTCCCTGAAATCAAAACAAATTCGTTTTTTTTTTTTTATTATTTGACAGCGCAAATGATTTTTTTCCAGTTTCGCTGCATATTTTATGGAAATATAATGCCTGTCATTGCAAAGTAAAATTTGTTTTGCAAAAAATAAGCGCTCATATAAGTCTCTAGGTGAAAAAATGCACGCGCTATGGGCTTCTAAACATAAAATGGAAAAAGCAAAAGCGCAAAAATGAAAATTGGCTTTGACCTTAAGGGGTTAAAGACAAATTATCAATTATTGATAACAAAGATTAAATGTATTTATGAAGACAAATTAAAAAAAAAAAGAAAACGTAAAACAAAAATGTGCACATTCTTAATATTAAAATTTTTAATAGGCATAACCAAATTGCATAATACTACAAGTGAAGATAAGGAATTTGGTAATCTGTCTTATCAGAAAAAAGTGCCTCTTCCATTTATCAGATTTCTTTTCTCCACCGAGCCCAAAACTCATCATTCATTCTGCAAAAACTGTTTAAATATGTCTCAAGATGAATCAACTTAAGTATCAGTCTACACTACCTATAGAGATCAATGGCGAGTGGAGGCAAGAGGAAGGGGAGTGGCTGGAAAGAGACAAAGGCAAAGAGACACAAAGAGCTTGTAGTGAATGTTATATCCCCCCTCTGTGTATGCAGTGTATGAGAGACATAATAGTAGCTAGTCTCCATCTATCAACTCATTGACAATTGGAAATTAGATCTGGAACCTGCAGAATAGGAAATTGGTGAAAAATGCCATATACATTTTATATAATGGAAAGAAATAGTGAGACATAACAGCTTCATTTTGGGCTTCACAAAAGACATGGTGAAAGATTGATTTTTGTATTGACTATATTGCGATATAAGGGGGAAAAATTGGATGCAACAATATTTACCCACCTTGGCATAAGGACAACAATGTATTATACAAATAGCCACATTGTTTAATAAAGAAAATCCAGGTCAGTCATGTGTATTACCCATTAGTTCTTCATTTTGGCTTCTTATTATTACCTGTTTATCTCTCTTCAACATTTATTAACACAATAGATATGATCATATTGGGAAACAGAATAAACAATGACATGGTTACCTTATGTGTTGTAACATTTAATACTTATTTTACAAACCATATAAAACTATTCTCAGCTTTTTTTATATTAATAATGTGTTTATTAAAACAGTCCCTGTCCTTATACCTGATGAGGGTATAAAGATGAGGCTAATGCTTACCCAATTGGGACTCCTTTTCTATGAACCAAAATAGGCCTTCTCTAGCTCTGGCAGAGGTGGCCTGTGCATGCTTTTTATGGCTTGACATACAAGTGAGCAGCCAGAATTCCCTCGCTCATAACAGCAGGGAATCGGAACCTACAATGAACAGCTGTTTTGTCGAATGTATGCTTTATTTCTCAATTTTTGGGTTAAATAAACAGCTTTCTATCACATGTTGACTGTGGTGCAGGGGGACAGTTTTCTATAGTTAAGGTGTACTCCAGAGAAGAAAAACACTTTGAGGGACATTTACTAAGAAGTCTAATATGTGCAACTATTCTAATGGGGATTGGTGTGTATTTTGTTCCAATATCTTGTGACTGATTTTTTCAACATGTAGCACTGCCATAGTAAATGTATCTAAGTAAAAAGTTGCAAAAAACCTCAAAAATGCAAAAAATTGCGCAAGCATATTCACCTGGTACTGACCAGACGTAAGCCTGCACCTGTTTGTGCAAGTGATAAATTGGGCGCTAATCCCGGAATGTGTGAACTTTTGGGTGAATACCCAATACAATACAGGCAGAAGTTGCATCTAAATATTGCATCTAAAGTTGCATCTAAATATTCGCCTGTCGAATACTGGTTCATAAATAGAACTTAGACCAAAACTGGGTGAAAAATCCAATTATTCACCTAAAAATAGGTGCAAAGCCCTTGATAAATTCCCCCCATTGTTTTTAAATCAACTGGTTTCAGAAAGTTATACAGTTTTGTAAATTACTTTTATATAAAAAAAAAACTCAAGTCTTCCAGTACTTTTCAGATGCTGTATGTCCTGCAGTAGGCGGTGTATTCTTTCCAGTCTGACATATTACTCTCTACTGTCCAAATCAGTATTAAATTCCCACAGAAAAGCTTTCCTGCTTTCGACAGAGGTGGCAGCAGAGAGCACTGTGTCAGAGTGGAAAGAATATACCACTTCCTTCAGGACATTCCTACAGTACTTAATTTCTGAAACCAATTGATTAAAAAAATTCTAAATTTCTCTGAAGTACCCCTTTGAGATACTCATGAGATTTATTCTTCTCTTATGTTAGTAATCTATGTTGCAAGTCTCTAAAGAAAAAAATAAAAAGCCTTGTGAATTATTTTTTAATTAAAATTTTTATTTGTGTTGTTTCGTTCTGTCATGAAATATCCCAGATAAGATTAACATCATTCAACAAAGATTACATCATAGGATGGAATTTAATACAAATAAAAAAAAAATCAAACAAAACGGGTTTTATTTTTATTTTTTTAATAGAAAAAGCTTTCTATCTTTATTGCGGAAAAGTAGGAGGGATGGGAAAATGAGAAAAAAAAGTACAGTAAGACAGTTATTTCACAAGAAAGATTAGTGTTGGTGTTGGACATGTTTACTAGCCTACCATGCTGAAAATCAGTATTGCAAAATAAAAAAAAAAATCTATTTTACATATACAAAATAGTACATATTCTTATTTTAATCCGTTTCGGTCTTGCTTCCCCCTCCCCCCAACCCCCTTTGGCCAAAATGTCTACCTGTTTGTCCCTTGAAGTCAGAAATACTTATATTTTTAGAATAAAAATTCAGGGATCAACAATTTACATACATAATTGGGAAAACAACAAAGATATAATTTTGAATGGCTTTGACCTAAATAGTATATATCATCCACTTGCCCACTACAATACTGATTTTATTGACTCTAGCTGCTAAACTTTGGCATTGTCCACATTCAACCACAAACAGGCAACATTTACGTCACCATATTCTATTCCACTGACTCCTCATGGTCCTTGATCTTTGATCCATCTCTTAGACTTCTACTAAATAGTGAACCCAGAAGCATAAGGGAAGCGCCTTATCTTGATGTAACAAGCCACGATCTCTCCATTCATGTCTGTAGCGTCTACTGTGTGTTTAGTTCAGCTTCAAGATTAGACTTGTGTCTTAGTTGTTTAGTTAGTGTGAGGTAGCTTAAACCCGGGAAGTTTTAGATTTTGCCCTAAACTTCCTTCATCATCTCATACTGGAAATATAAAAACAAAGGGCAGGCGAACTTGAAATCCTGGAATTTTTTTTGTTTTGCTATCTACAGTATAATAAAAAAAATGTAAAAGAACAAAGCTCAGATCGACTTGTACTTTCCAAAAAAGTTATTTTTATATCAGTTGATGTTACAAAATACAAACTTTTTTACAACAATAGCACCATTTCATTCAATGACACACAGTACTTCTGCTGGAATACACTGTGAAGGGGGAAGGGTTGCTTTAAACTGCACTTCGTACATCGGTTAGGAGGGGGGCCTTCAATCATGCCAGTTAGTGTCACACCTTCACCTGACCCATAGGTCTTACAGGAAGACAATAAATAAATAATACCATGATTTTATTCCGCAGACTGCCCAGTTCTGGCCTTGCAATACAAAATAGAATGTCCAAAATGTAAGCGTGTGGATGAATGGAAATTTGGGGTCGGTTCAGCCATTCAGTGCAGAAGTCCTAAAAGTGATTGGAAAGTACTCAGGTCCTTAGGGTTTTTATTTATTTTTATTTACTTTTTTGTTTTTACAAGAAGCAAACTGGGCCAATGTCAACGCCAAATTCCTGATCAGCTCCACCAATATCCATAGGTGCAATATCTACGATGGGCAGGCGAGAAGTTTTCTGTGTCCTGTATTCTATAACTGTCTTGCCCCATTTGCCAGTGTGTTTCTGTAATAAATAAGAAATTATACATTTAATTACAGTTAATGAAGTATTATACTGTATATCAATATAACCTCCCTGACTTCCCTATAATGCAGATTCAATTCAAGTCTGTTTTAGCAAACACTTGTATTCCCCATAAAATAACATTTCCTGAACATCTTTTTTTCCTCTATTTGTCTTACTAGAGATATGAGACTCATTAACCAACTGGGTGTTACCAGTTGGGGGCGTAGCCCTACACAGTCTGGCAGTGTCAGCTCTGATTGGATAGTGTCAGACAGTGTAGTGACACACCCCTAATTGGTAACACCCAGTTGGTTATCGAGTCAAGATTGTTATTGCATAGGACAGTGATGACAGGTCCCCTTTAATAACATGCTAAGAGGTACTCCTGCTGTTTCTTCTATTTCTACTATTGCAAGTGTCTACTTCTGCCAATAGATACATTCTATAATTAGGAGGAATACAGCTTCTATTTACTATGGTACACTTTACATTGGCTTGAAAAATACATATTTTTCTTTTGCTTATCACACATTTATATGGATTCTGTGGTTTATACTACACTCACCGGCCACTTTATTAGGTACACCTGTCCAACTGCACGTTAACACTTAATTTCTAATCAGCCAATCACATGGCGGCAACTCAGTGCATTTAGGCATGTAGACATGGTCAAGACAATCTCCTGCAGTTCAAACCGAGCATCAGTATGGGGAAGAAAGGTGATTTGAGGGCCTTTGAACGTGGCATGGTTGTTGGTGCCAGAAGGGCTGGTCTGAGTATTTCAGAAGCTGCTGATCTACTGGGATTTTCACGCACAACCATCTCTAGGGTTTACAGAGAATGGTCCGAAAAAGAAAAAACATCCAGTGAGCGGCAGTTCTGTGGGCGGAAATGCCTTGTTGATGCCAGAGGTCAGAGGAGAATGGGCAGACTGGTTCGAGCTGATAGAAAGGCAACAGTGACTCAAATAGCCAACCGTTACAACCAAGCTAGGCAGAAGAGCATCTCTGAATGCACAGTACCTCCAACTTTGAGGCAGATGGGCTACAGCAGCAGAAGACACCCGTTACTAGCATGGTGTACCTAATAAAGTGGCCGGTGAGTGTATATCTATATCTGATATAAATGGCTAAGTAATCCTGAATTTTAATTTACCTTGCAACCATCTTCCAAGGCAGTGTATGTAAATCTGCTGTTGCCCTCAGCTCTGATCTCGACGTCATTGGATCCCTGGAGAAGGAGAGCCTTTTTCAGGTTGCCTGAGGCCTCATCCATGAAAGCAATGCTGTTCTTGCAGTGGTAGGTTATGTTCTGTGTTGCATCAGTAGACAGCAGGCGCAGGAAGGTCATCTGAATGCTGGCAGTGTTGGGTGCAGAGCTGTCATCACCATAGCTGAACTGAAGTTACAAAAACAAAAATAAAAGTCAATTAGTGGCCATTCAAGAAATAGGAACTAAAGAGACACTAAAAGGGAAATGTATCCTTTGCGCAATAATTTTTGCACTTGTGCACTTTTCACATGTTGTGTAAAAATCTCTGCTCGATGCACAAAAAGTATTATGAGCACAGGCCTTGAAAAATATTGCACAATTTTGCAGGGTTTTTTGGCTAAAAAAAAGGGTCTGACCAAAGTTCTCCGGCACAATATTTTTTTGCACAAAATGAAAAATCGCACATGGTAAATCTACATTAAAAAGTAGCTAATTTAAATGGTGCCCCTAACACGTCCACTTTGAGAGACACATTTTAAAAATGGCGCAGCCAGTGCAAAATGCTCAAAAATAGCACAAACTGCTTTATGAATGATGCACAAAATGTTACACTGCGCAAAAACACAAAATCTGCCAAAATAATGGCACAAAAATAATGATACATATGCCCCTAAATGTTAGTACTGGTCAATAAACTATTGTACATAAATAAACTTGACATAGATAAAGGATATTTCCATTAAGATTCTATTTATTTAGTGAATTTGTTAGCAGTCATGATTATGCCAAAGATGAAGATAAAACAATACTCACTTGGAAGCCACCGTTGACGGTCTCTCCAAACCAGACGTGCTTCTTGTCCTTTGTCTTGCTTGTCCACCAGTTCTTCTTGGGAATCTTGCTTGGGTTGGGGTATACGCATGTTTCTCCAGTTTCCATGTTACAAAACACTTTAATGGCATCCACAGTGCAACCCTGGTTGGGGTCAATCCAGTAGTCACCTGCAAAGAACGAACATAATATTTTAAAGACATGCTTCTCTTGTGCTTTACATGTGCATTAATATTTGCACAGAAATTCAGCAGAACAAGCAATTATCTAGGAGAACACATGCATGCTAAACCACAAATTATCAATTAAGCCCCTTGGAGATTGTCCTTTGAATGTTAGAGTGGAAATGCTTTAGAAAAAGAGAAGGGAAATGCAAACAAGATTCAGAAAATATATATTTTTTTATACATACCGCTCTTCCAGTCAGGGTGGCACAGTTTCAGGTCACGGCAAGTACGAGCTGGGTTCTTCTTAGTTCCATCTGGGCTACGGATGCTCTCGATTTGGTTGTTCAGTGATTTAAGAGTGGCATCAACCTCTACATCGTGTTGGCGGAGATTGGTAGAAGCCTGGTCAGCACGCATGTAACGGAGAGGATCAGGTCCCTTTTCAGGTTGAGAAAGGCCAGCAAATGCTGACATGTCAATGCCAGGGCCAGGAGGACCAGGAGGACCAGGTGGACCAGGTTGACCAGGAGGACCCTATTAGCACAAACACAAGAGACAGTGAATTATCAGTATCAAACTTAAAACAACTACTTTTATGTAGTTCAGAAAAACATATAAATTCTGCATACTTACAGCAGGACCAGTTTCACCACCACGACCACGTGGACCAGGTGGACCAATTGGACCAGGGAGACCATTAGAGCCATCTTTGCCAGAAGGACCAACAGGGCCAGGAGGACCCTAAATAGGTTAAAAACAAAAATTAAGTCATGTTCAATTGAACCATTTTGTTAATAATGTTTTGGTTTGAGATTCATTCAATACTTACTCTTGGACCACCAGGGCCAGCAGGACCAGTAGCACCTTGATCACCAGCAGGACCCTAAAAGTAATGAAAACAGTAAGAATGAATTATTACTTATATTTTCAGAATTATAGCAATTACTGTATTTCCAATTCAAGTCATGCCAATGCACCAAATGGCAGATATATATTTAGAGCATGTCGCAGCATACACAAATAAGTAATTTTTTTTTATTTAATATTCTGGTGGACAGGGCACTCTGACCAGTCTGTTCCTACACAGCCCTGACCAGCCTTCACTCTAGACACGCATCTGTGATTCTTGGACACCCATAAAACTGTTGCCAGTTCACTAGTTGTCTTTCCCTGAACCACTTTTAGGTATTAACTTATGCCTGCCCGTACCTGGTTCAAAAACTGGCTGTTCACTGGCCCAATATACCTCACCACTTGGCAGCTGCCATTGTAACACGATAATAATCTATTCTTCTCACCTCTGAATAGATTTTTTGTTATGGTTGGTGAGTAAATGATAACTAAGGTTTGTGGCCTGTTGCTTAGAAGAAATGAATGCTAAGATGCTAAGACAACCCTTTGACCTATCCTTTTGAATGGTGTAATTACCGTACAATGTTTTTATAATAGCCCAGCAGTCATCTTTAGCATATCATACTTTGGGGCAGATTTAATATTACAAATTCTCCAGAATTCTGGTATTATTAGTGCCACAAAACTGGTTTACATGACTTTTGTCAGATTTTTTTATGAGGATTAAGAACTTATTAGACACTATTCTCCCATGTCTGGCTAGCGGCATGGCTTCGACAAAAGGGGCATGGCATCAGTACATGGGAGCATGGCTTAGGACGCAACTCTGTGACTCCAAATGTGCTAGAATTGTGGAACAAGATTCCGGCACAGTTTAAGCCAACTAATAGTTGGTCTAAACATAGACTAGACAATCTAAGAATGCAACAGATTCATCAATCACTTTGATAAATGTTGCACTGTCTCAGACCATTCAAAGCTTTTAGTAAATGTCGGCCTATATGTTTCTTATTTGCGCGAGCATTCCAGATTTCTCCAGCAGTATATAAGACTATTATTCTACTTTGAGGAAGAACATGAACCACTTGTAGTGGTAGCATATCACAAAGACATATAAACATTTCCCACAGTTCTACTTACTGGAGGTCCGGGCAGACCCTGAAGACCAGTGAATCCTCTGTGTCCCTTTTGTCCTCTCTCTCCAGCTTCACCAGCCTCACCCTTGTCACCACGTGGACCTTGAGGACCCTTAAATAAAGAACAGAGTTACCAAATCATCAATAAAAGTAAATGGGCCCTGGTGTAATTTATCTTGATCCATTTTGACTCCCAAAGCATACACTTTGGTATTAATCTTTTTAAGATTTACCAATTTTAAAATCATTTTAAGCAAACAGCAAGTATGGAGCCCAGTGCCAATTTACTAAATGTAGCCAAAGCAGTCTTAGCCTAACATTATTATATTTATATCCCAGCAGCGCTGCTATTTCAGTTAATAATGTCTGTATTTACAGTAAATGTTATTTCTAATAAGAAAAATGACAAATAATAGTACTTACAGGCAGACCACGAGCTCCAGCAGGACCAGATGGACCCAAAGGACCTTGAGGACCCTATAAACGAAAACAAAGAGATATTGTTAAAAGGTATTTTAGCGATTTGTGATTCAATGTGGAGAAAGTATTTCACCACTAAATTCCTTTTTTCCTTTTCGATTCAATTAAATATAAGTAAGGATACTTTTTGTTTCTTAAATACTACCTAATGAAGCAAAAATTGAAGGTAATAATCATTTTATCTGTTTTTGTTGTCTATGTGAGAAAACGGAAGGAGGTAGTGGTGGGTAAATGGTCATAATGATGTTGGTGATGATGACTATGTACATGTGCGTTTAAGGGGATCTATAGGTTTTTAAAAAAAGTTACTGACTTTTTTTTCCAAAAACAGATCCACACATGTCCTTAGGTTGGGTGTTGTATTAAAAATTAGCTCCATTCACTTTAATCGAACTGAGCTGCAATACCAAAAACTAACTGAGGACAAGAGTGATGCTGTTTTTAGAAAGAAAGCAGCTATTTCTAGATATGTATAAGATTATGGTTGACTAACTGAATTGTAGGTTAGTCAAAATACTCTGTCAAGTACCTCTTATCTCTTACTTCCCTATGGTTATATATAAGTAGTTTTCCTTATTGTACTTCACATATGTTCCCTTCTTTAGATCTGATAAGCTTATAACATGTCATTTTTATAAAGAAAAACCATGTCAGTGCCATTTTAAAATCATACTTACAGATTCACCTCTGTCTCCTTGTTTTCCAGTTGGGCCAACAGGGCCAGGAGCACCAGGGGCACCAGGAGCGCCAGGAGCACCAACAGGGCCAGTCTCACCACGGTCACCCTGTAGGGTTAATGAAAGTGGTTTTGCATCATTAGAAATTCCAAACATTAAATTTGTTTACGTAGTGTGTATTTTATACTATATCATATACTATGTCAAATGTAAAATAGAATATAAAATGGTTTATTAGAAACATGATATGTATGATAGTAAAGTAGGTATCACGATTGTCAGACTGAAATAAGTATTGCGAGATGAGCTATACTGGTTGTAATCTGACCATGATAAAAACTACAAGGTACTATGTAATAATTCCAAACACATCTCAATCTTACCTTCACACCAGCAGCACCATCACGACCAGGAGGACCATCAGATCCAGGGTTACCCTAAGGAAAAATGATAGTTTGAAGATTAGTGTTATATCTGGTTTACCTCTATATTTACATCTTACTATTTAAATTTACATCCACTTAGTCTAGGTTACTAGATGTTTATAGCACAGAGCTATATAGCCAGGTAAAACAAAGAGATGTTCTTGAACTCATGGTCAGTAGTCCAGGATTTTTTACAGTGTGTCTATAGGCTTGGTGGCCTAAGGGTAAGCATGCCACTCTTTATCATCATGTAAAAATTGCTGCTAAGAATATGGAATAATTTATCTGTTATGGTGGCAATACCAATCCAGTTTCTTGCATGTCATGTTGTATATTGATGGATTTCTGTTATGTGGTTAAGACCACTTGGAATAATTCTATTTGTGTCAGTAGATTTAGAACTGTTACTGTATCCAGTATTTAGCATTATGTTCATACTTCACGTCCAGGCTCTCCAGCAGGGCCAGTCAAACCAGGTGGGCCAACAGGGCCAGGGGGTCCACGGTCACCAGCACCTCCTGGGCTTCCTTGTTTTCCAGGCTCACCCTAAAAAACATTTGATAAATTAAGTTAGATCATTCCGAATAGAAGCAAGTACAGACACAGACAGTGAATATACTGCCTAACATGGCTCAGTATGACTTACAAGACTGCTATTTAGGGTCAAAACTTTCCATACATTTACTGTCATAATATTATTCTTATGTGTTTGATGAATCTATAGAGGTCTTATATTAATAATACAGTTGCACTTCTTTACATGGATATTTATAGTAACTGCAGTCCTAGTGCTGGATTTATCAGTTTAGATTGGAAATGTATTGATGTATTGAGACTTGATTATTACTACCAGGAATACTTTATTCAACATATAGGATATTATTTTAAAATGAGCACATAAATAAAAAATATGTAATACAATTTTGAGCAAATAATGATATATGAAAAATTATCAAGAATCATGTGGCCTAATTGGAAACCAATAGAAATGTCCATGTGCACTGTTAAAATTAATAGATTTGTTGCAAATGCTTGCAAGTTACAGAAGGAGCCCTAATGCGCATGATTATACCTATAGTATATATTTATAGGGGGTGATTTACGTAGTTTTTATGACTCTTGCAAGTTGCAAGTTCACGCTGTGCTGTGCTTGCTAAAATCGTGAGAGATTATACATACAATTTACGCATAATAAAAGGTGTAAGTTATAGCTTAAAACTACACCATCTCAGAGAATGGCTGCTGAAGGGACAGGATCTGGTGTGCCCGATTTACTGACCCAGCACAGGCTTTTACATAAGACTGGTGTATAAGACCAGTATAATTCAATCCTCCCTTAATGTTTAATGTAATTCTAAGCCAGGGAAGGATCACACAGGGCTTAAAGACTGTGGATTTTGCACAGCTGATTTGCTAAGTATTACAGTGGATCTTGTCCGCTGTATAATCTTCAACTGCAGATATCAAATACAATGGCCCAGATTTATCAATTTGCGTAAAGCAAAAACTGGTGTATTTTGCCCACAGCGACCAATCACAGCTCAGCTTTTATATCTTAGTGATCTCTGGTAATGAAAGCTAAGCTTCCTCACCATCTAATACTATATGGTAAAAAGAACACAACATTGGAACAAAGTTGGAAAGTTGTATGACTCGGTATAGCCACATATTACAGCACTTGCACTTTGTAAAATGTATACTTACAGAAGGCCCAGGAAGGCCAGGGAAACCTCTCTCACCACGCTGACCAGGCAAACCAACAATACCACGCTGTCCAGCCAAACCTTGGGGACCAGGAGGACCATCAGGACCCTAAAAAGTGGAATAATATTTAACGTTAGAATGTATCTTGTAAATATTCTATCTGTTTAGTAGCAAGTAGCTACTGACTAAGAGTCTGTTCACTTCACACTGAGCAAAAGAGGAGAATTTTCAAGTTGAGCCCACACCGTGGACACCGCCTGTCCCACTGATTCAATGGGATTTCTCATGTGCCTCCGCTCTGTCAATTCTTTGAGCAGAAAGTGGAGGCGCACAAGAAATCCCATTAAAACAATCGGACAGGCAGAATTTAAAGCGGAATCCACAATGCAGGCTCTGCTTGAAATACTGGCAAGGTATTGGCCAATGGTGCCCAAGATTCATTTGGTTTATGTCAAAAGTAGCATGTAAGTAACCAACACCAAAACCAACATGATAGTCCTGTTTTATGTTTAAGGTTTAGATAAGACCACCACTGGGCCTATTTCGTGGGATCATCAGTGATAGGGTTATACCAGTATATATGTGTATATACTCACAGAAGGACCATCTTCACCAGGCTCTCCCTTCTCCCCAGGAGCACCAGCAGCACCCTGAAGACCTGGGTCACCAGCACGGCCAGGAGGGCCACCATCACCGCGAGCACCCTTGGGTCCATCTTTTCCAGCAGATCCAGGTGGGCCAGGGGGACCAGGGTTACCCTATAAAATATAAATAGTTGTTAGAAAATATATTTACATCTTTGTAATGATAGAAGCATGGTAGCTCAGTGGACAGCATTGTTGCCTTATAGCACTGAGGTTCTGGGTTCAAATCCCACCAAAGACAACATCTGCATGGAGTTTGTATGGAGTTTATGTGGGTTTCCTCCCACACTCCAAAACATACTGATAGGTTAACTTAGCATTTCCATTGTGAGCCCCAATGGGGACTGGGATCCATGTGAATGATGACAATCTCTTGCACAGCACTGTGCATTATGTTAGCACTATATAAACAAATTAAGAATTATTATTATAGAAGTAGCCATGATAGTTTAAGTAAATGGCATCTTTTACATCTAGAAAACTATATAGTGATTATATAGCTCAAGTCCATATAAGTATTGTTACTGAAGTGATCTAAAGGAAAAAGGAACAATTTCTTTGTACTTCAGATTCATCTTTTTAAACCAAGATCTCTCTATATATATAACATAATAAAATGAGTAATAGTACATATAGTGCAAATAGGAATATACAGTATAAGTTATATAACAGTATGCATATTATTCATGACATATAAATAAAAACACATTTCTTACATTGGGGCCAGGGGGGCCAACTCTGCCTGCAGCACCTGGGAATCCAGTAGCACCCTATAAACGAGAAGAAATGTCAATTAAAATCATATCCAGTCTTTATGTGAACATATTGTATCAAAGGTTTAAGTTACACCAGAGAAGAAGACTCTTTTCAGCTTTTCCATCAGAATCTAATTCCTTGTAAAATATACCAAACTTTGTAACTATGTAAAGTTGTAACTAACTTGTAACTACTTGTAACTACCATTATTATTGTTAATATTATTATGCAACAATGGCCGTCTGAGCTCACACTATAAAGCTACCTTTTTTCTATAGCTACAACAATATAGTAGCGAAAATACGGCTCATTGAATTGTATATAACATGTATATATATTTATCAACAAAAAAGACCAATTAAGAATAACAATTATTGTCTGTAAGAAGGGGATATATGACTGGATGAATTAATTTAAGACCTATTTCAAGTATGATCTTATGGCTGAGTGCCATGTCTCTCCTCTGCTGCAGTACCTAGAGTTAGGACTATGCACTACCATGTTTTTCATTACAGATATTTAAGAAATAATCTATCAGTCAGTTTTCCAAGCTATTAAATATACTTACAGCTGGACCTTGGGCACCACGAGCTCCTTTAGGACCAGTAACACCAGTTGGACCCTAGAATGAAGGAAACATTGGCCGTGTTAGAATGTGGAATTGTGTTTGTTCCCTCTGTCTTCTATTCTGTTTGGATGTAGACAACAAATGTTTATGTATAAATAGAAACCCTATGTTATTCTATGATATAATAATAGGTATGAAATCATTATTACTGGTACATAAACATTTCATTTATTAAAACCTTTTAGTATATTTGTAATGGTATAACAGAACAATGTAATCATTCTTAGGTACTATACATTCTTGGTATGTGTAGTTTATATTTATTATTACTAAATTCATTTTCAAGGAATTGAATGAATAATGATTTTTGAAGGACTGACCTGTGGACCAGGAGCGCCAGATGGACCTTGTGGACCAGGAGCACCAGCATCACCCTTCTGACCAGATTCTCCTTGCTCACCCTTAATACCAGGTTGACCATCAGCACCCTGAAACACGAAGGAGAAAGCATGCTAGGTCATATACTAGGAAGGCAAAAAAGTAGAACATTGAGAGGTTACAACAGGTAAAAAGGATTACATGTAAGTTGTTCACCTTTCAACAGCATATGGCATATGTTTGTGTCTTTACATCATAATGTGTATATGTGTTTTTGTTTATCTATGCATACGTGTCCCCATTCCTGGTTATGAACTGCCAATTAGGATCTATAAATAATGTTGGCTTGATATACCCCAGAATCTTTCATGTGTTTAGTAATTCCAAGGGATCAAAGAACCTGCTAATAATTATAAGTAGTATTAGTCAAATTTCACCTGAAATGGGGTTATTCAGGCTTAGAAAAACACTACAATTTTCTTCCATAAACAGCACACTTTTCCTCAGTTTGGGTGTGGTTTTGCAGTTCAGTTTCATTGAAGTGAATGGAGCTGAATTGTAACACCACACACAACCTGAGGACAGGAGAGGTACTGTTTTTGAAAGGAACTAGCTGTGTTTTTTTTTCTCATCCAGGATAACCTCTCTAATAATTAATATATTTTAGTATTGTACTTACAGGTGGGCCAGCAAAACCAGCAGGACCAGGTGGACCAGTCTCACCACGATCGCCCTACGAAAGAGGAAATAGTGTTTTATAAACCTTTTAGCATAAAGTATGGATACATCATAAAAAATATAATTTAAATAATAATGCATTTTGTGGTTTGTTTCTTTTCTATTACGCTGACATATTTGGGTAATTGCTAAATGTTTATAAATCCCAAACCCTTACCACATGGGCCATAGGATACAATAGCCAAGAGATAACCTCATTGACTTCTATTGGCGAATGGTCTAGGCATGCTCTGTGCCCTGTGCAGAGGTCATTGTACAAGAAAGGGGGGGAGGAGAGCTGTCACAATCACCTTTTAGGGGTGGTACAGTCTTTGCTATCTATTTAAATGTACCTGTCTTTGTAATCCAGCCTGAGATGATAAGGAGGTGAATGCTAAAAGGTGACCTCTATAGAACAGGAATTGTCAGCGAAGTCTTAGGCTTAGTGGCCAGAATCAAAATGGCTAAATTTCAGGAACATTTTATAGGATCAGTATAGATAGTAAGAAATTAAAACAAACACTGCATTGCTAATGATGTAATATTCTGTGCAAAATGTACTTACAGGAGCACCACGGGCACCAGCAATACCAGTTGGGCCTGGAGGACCTGATTCTCCCTAAAAGATAAAGAAACATCAGTTTAAATCTTCAGTCAATTTTTGGGGGGTTTTCCAGGACTAGAAAAGTGTAGCTGCTTTCTTTGGGAAACAGCACAAGTCAGTTTGGTATTTCTGCTCAGCTCCATAGGAAGATGTCATCTATGTATCTTTTATTTGGAAGACATGGGTACGGTTTGCAAAACAAGTTAGTTCAGAGAATACAGAATATACAGTTTAAGGCTATGTTCACACAAAGTTTTTAATTGGATGTTTTACAGCCGTCTTTTTGAATGGCTGTTATTTTGAGACACAAATATGGCTGTATTAAGCAACTTTGCATAAAAAAAGCTTTATTTTTGTCTCTAAAAGATGTTAAGTGAACATAGCTTCAATATATGTATTCTATTTTCATCGACTATTGATACTATCAAAGGGGCTGCCGCAGCCTGGTTTAGGAACCCCATTTACCTGGAGGAAACAGAACATCTGTATATAAGTTATTGTTCTCATTTGCATTATCCTTTCTGTCATAAATGAAAACCACAAACAGAGCCAGATCCATCACACAATGGACACTGGCAGTGACCAATGGACCTCATGTACTTATAATGGACTCTTTTGGGTTGTTTGACAGTGACCATTATTTTGGCAGGAGAATCACAAGAGTTGCTTATCAATTCTTTCATAACTTATGGCTGATTGATGGGGATCCCAGCAATGGGACACCCATTGGTCATTTTAGCACTGGGAAAGCCTTCAATGAAAAAAGCATTGTTCAAAATAGATCACTTTAAGAATTTTTTTTTTTACTTGTGTGGAATAACAGTCTAAAGGTGGAAAAAATATGCAGATATAAAGATATAATGATACATACCTTCTCACCGTTAGGACCAGAAGGACCAGGTGGACCAATTGGACCAGTCAAACCCTGCAAAGAAGTACAATAATTTATTATTGTAAGTTATTCAGTGTAAAGGTTCAAGTATCTCTTCCTACAAATGCAGATTCCCAATACTATTTTATTAACTGTATTCCAACATAAAGATCTATACTTATTCAATTCACCTACATTATCAACCCATACAGAAACTAGTTGAGCACTATAGGACATGGTGGTAGAACACTACTATTCCAATCAACATTTCTAAACCTTGACCATAGGTAGAATAAAACTCTACAGTATGCTATTTAGATGTAGGATCCTATACTTAACAAACATAATGCATTCACTGTTAAACAAGCAATTTTAAATTATGTTGCTCTAAACATTTTCTTAACATTGGACACTCTCTCTTTAAGCATAACTTCACTGGAGCACTTGAGACTTATAAAGTCTGACAACTAAGAAATTTTAGTGTTTTGGTGTTTATAATAAACAGATTATAGTGATATTTTATACATACTCTAGCACCATCTTTTCCAGGAGCGCCTTCTGGACCCTTCTCACCAGTGTCACCCTATTTGAAAAGAAAACATAATATTGAATACATTATCAACATTTGTTGACTATTGTTGCAATGCAATCAGTGTAAAAGACCATTTACACAGGATTACGATAACCAATAATTAGCGTCAATCTTAGTGATCGTGGCTCCTTTATTTGGCTGACAATCGCCCTGCTTAAAAGGGTCTTTAGAACTAGTAAGTAAATGGTTGTATGAACCACTTTTTCACAAAGAATTCATTAAGAGTTCTCTTTCTTATTCAATAATAAAAGATACATTCCACAAAAGGCTTGGAATAGTGCAGCCAATTGCAACCTTACACATATGGTGATTGCTATATTATGTTGGCTAGATATCATTTTAACAATATGGAGAGTATAAAAACATTTTCTTCACTTACTCTGTCACCTTTAGCTCCGGGAATACCAGCAGTTCCTCTTTCACCAGGCATACCTTGAAGACCAGGTGGACCTTGTGCACCATTTGGACCAGATGGGCCAGTAGCACCCTACAGAATATATATGGCACATAACCAAATAGCTCAAATATATCACTACTGCTTTCTAGTGATTAATATGGAGATATATTTTAACTTATCCTACCTTAGGGCCATCAGTTCCAGGAGTACCAGGAAGACCACGAGGACCTTGGAGACCTTGAGGACCTGAGGAACCACGTTCTCCTGGGAAACCACGTTCACCCTACAATGAATTGGCAGCAATGGTGAGTTGGTGGATGCTAACTTTATAGAAATACATCATAAAAAATACAAGTGAATAGTCTCTATAGTTTTTGTTTACTTTTATCATTTTTTAATTAAAGAGAGATTAAACTTAGACTAGACAGTCTAAGAATGTGCCAGATTTATAACAGTGACACATTCTGTTTAAAAATATGATGCACCTTTAGGCCAGGTTCAGACTATGTAACTGTGCGGCTGTATTTGCGACTGTAATTGTGCGGCGGTATTTTTGGTGGTTCATGCATACGCTGGAAAGTATAGGATATACGGCTGCACAGTGCACACTATGTATGAATCTACGGCCCTATCGTAAACGGACCCGTAAAAAATGAACAAGACCTTAGATTGTCTAGTCTAAGTCTGCACAGGTAAGCATAGTTTTACACAAAAATGTGCAGAAATTTTTTGGCACTTTTAAGTCAGCCCCCTTTTCAACCAAACCACACCCACATGTCAGTAAGTCCCGCCCCCTCATCACACTAAAAATGGGGTGTAAGTCATTTACTTTTGGTGAAGGCTGTTTTATGTATCATCCCCATAATATCCTGAAGTAAAGTGAGTAAAGAACTAGAGTCATGACTTACTCTTGGGCCAACAAGACCTGGGGCACCAGCTTCTCCAGGAACACCCTAAAAGGGAGAAACTAAAGTTTAGGATTTTTGTAACAGTACAGAACACAGACAACAATGATAGTAAACCTACAAGAAGTGAAGATGCAGACATAGGTAAAAATCTAAAAACATCTGATTATTATAGCTGATAAAAACTACAGTACATTGTTCTAAATCTTGGACTAGTTTGGACAACACACACACATTCTGACAATATTCTATACTCTATTGTAGACAAAAAAAAAGTTACATTTTTTTCCATTTCACTTATCTTTCCTGATAATACTATTCAGTTATATTATAAAGGTAGCCTAGAAAATCATGTTACACATACAGTACATGGAAACTGTGGGTCAATCAGCCAAAAAACAATTCATTGTGTAGTGGTTGTGCTGGGTTACAGCAACTTAACTCCCATTGAAGTGGTAGGAGATTAGCTGCAGTAACTCAGCACAGCCACTACACACAGAATGGAGCTGCCTTCTCCCATCTCTGTTTCTCTGTGTATGCCAATGCCAAGGTTTGGGCAAACAGCTGTTCAACAAAGATGCTGTCCCTGAATATTGTTATAATGTTGCATATAATAATTATGGTGTTTTACTTTGGACTCATAGCTTAATTTTTAAGATGTTCAACACAGTATGCATGACCTCAAACAAAACTAAATACAAAGTGAACTTTACATAACGTTTTATATTGTAAGTAAGGTTTGACCAAGAGATTTCTTGGAAAATTGATGTAATATCATTTATAATAACCATAAGTCAAATTCTTATTTGGTGGTCTACACAAGGAAAGTTAAAGAACTTTTTACTAGATTATAGTTGTTGTCTTTTATTTTGCTTTTACTATGATGTTGTTTAGAACTATAACAGGCTTTGTTAGTAATAATAAGATAAACAGTTGGCTTCAGAAATACACATTTTACTCACCTGGTCACCTGGTTTGCCACCCTCACCAGGAGGACCTGGAGGACCGGGAAGACCCTGGTAAATTAAAAGGAAAATAGTAATTAAATATTATAATACACAAGTCAGTGTCTACTAGAGAATATACATATATCAGCACATGAACTCCATAATGTGCCATAATGCACACACTGTCATACCTGGAAGCCAGATGGACCGGGAGGACCTTGTTCACCTCTCTCACCAGCAGGCCCCTGTAGAGACACAATATTATTATTATTATGAGAAGGTATACAGCAAATCAATAAGACTACAGGAAATATACAGTATAACATTCTTGAATTTCTTCTCTTTAGTTTGCAAACCAGAATATTCAATGTTTAAATATGGAATAAACTACTGCATTGCTTTAAATATTAAGTTAAGACTCCTGAAAACCAGTGATATGAAGTGACTTTGACATATGTCAAGGGCTATGATCAATCGTACAATGTGCTCTCTATTAGAAGCATAGCATGAGCAGAGCACAGTGGATGTGCCCTTTAGTTTCATAGCATTTTCCCGTAGTGAACATCTACCATGGTTTAAGAATTTAGGATTAAAAGCAATAAAAGTGGGAGGACATTTACAAAGACAAAGACATTTACAAAGTTATGTCAGACACCAGTCTTAAGTTATTGGGGTTATCTAGTGCTACAAAAACATGGCCACTTTCTTCAAGAGACAGCACCTCTCTTGTCTCCAGTTCAGATGTGGTTTGCAATTAAGCTCCATTCACTTCAATGGAACTGAGTTACAAAACCTGCACCCCAAATGGACATGAGTGGTGCTGATGTTAATTCGTGTTGGTGTTAGATTTGCCTTTGTCCCGCCACCAAACTGTAAGCTAGTGTAGATTTCGGCTATGATTTACTCCAGTTTACCTAAATCATATTAAATTTGCCAAACACCCCCTGTATACCAGTCTCAGCCTACTTTTTGCTTTTTGTACCTGGATTATAACAATACCCCACCATCACCCAGCCCATCCATGACTTTTAAGATAAATACAATTTACTTACAGCTGGACCATTTGGACCTTGAGCACCAGTTTCACCATCTTTTCCGGGCAGACCCTAAAATAAAGAGATATTGTCTTACTAGTCTTATTCTGATTTATCAATATTAAAATATACCTGTTAAGACTAAACTTCATGATTATATAGATACTCAATGCAATATATTAACTAGTACAATGTGAAACTTAAAAATGTAACTTAAACTTGTAAAATTACTAAAATGTGTGTACCCATTTACCATTTACTATTAGATAATGGAACATACTTATATATTAAACCTTCTAAAGTGAACATATATAGTCAGTATACATGCATTATTAATAAAGATTATTGCAAAGAATGAAAAGTAAAGTGCTTACTCTTAGACCAGGAGCACCAACCAATCCTTTCTCACCAGCTTTGCCAGGTTCACCCTATAATGAATAAAAAAGTATAATGGTCAATGTACATAATTAGGCATTGGTTGACCAAGTATAGTTGTCATATGCAAAGTCTTAAGGTCCCCATACACTTTAAATAACTGATGGATGACGGCCGTCAGTTATGTCTCCCGACCACTGCCCATCCTCCCCATACACAGGAATGTTCGACACAACCAAGTGTCCCTGTATTATCTAGAGGGAGGGGAGTGGTAAGCCATGGTGAGAGAGCTCTTGTTGCAGCTTCTCTTTCCTGAAACAAAGGAGTCTGGAAGTTATTTTCCATTATGCCCGACCCCTATCACCACCTACATCATCTGTCGGTGGACGGTTGGGACAGCCTCTTAGATTGAGGGCTGAACCCACCACAAGCAGAGGGTATGGCTGACTATAGTCTAAGGTATATGAGTCCTTAACTAAATGATAGGCATGGGCATAATATGAAAAGATAATAAAATTTTGAAGTATAACATGTGTAAGATATAAACAATTCAAATTGTTCTGCCACAGTTACTTAAATAGAGTATAAAAAGTCTTCTTGCTGGTCATGCCATCATACCCACCCTTACCATTACCCTCCGGCCATTTCCCTTTACTTGATTACTAATGTTGCTGTAACTATGGAGAGGGGGACTGGTATAGAGGCTCACATATGGTATGGGTAATATGCACCATCTTGGACTTCTGTTTTATAGTTTTTTTGTTTTTGGCTATTCCTTTCTTTCCAAACCCTTGTCTTCCTCAGCAAAATGACTGCACATAATCAAGAGTAAGCTCAGTGAGCAGAGTTTTCATTGCTATCCACTACATAGTGCTTCTGCCGCTAGCCAGATTTACACTTTAAGAATTCTTGTGTGTACAAAATTGGTAGGTAAATGAAGTATCTTACATTGGCACCCTTAGGTCCTGGGAAACCCATGACTCCAGGCTGACCACGGGCACCCTGAGGACCAGGAGGTCCAGGGCGACCATCTTCACCAGCAGCACCCTAAAAGTGAAAAAAAAGGACAAATCTATTAGATTGAAAAGATAACCTTTATATTATATCTATCCACAATGGAGCACTGAGACGTACTCAAATTGTATGAAAATGAAAAAATACTTACAGTTGCACCAACTTTTCCTTGGGGACCAGCATCACCAGGGCGGCCAGTAAGACCCTGAAGAAATAAAAAGGCTAAAGGTAAGAAACTTGAAAAGTCTCATGCAGACAATGTGTCTGTGTTAGTTGTGAAAACATTTTATAAAGTTGTTTTCCATCATGAGATTTTTATGTGTCTAGACATATATAAAAGTCAGAGGCATAACAAATAGCCATTGTGTCCAATAGTAAGATCTGGAATGGACCACCACCACAATCTCACAAAATTAGTTCAGGACACAGAAAGCATATTATTATTTTTGTCTCCACTCTATACATATCTACTTAACTATCTTTGGTCTCCCACAGAACTGCATTAATATTTCCACTGCCCTTCCTATGGCAATCACTAACTGTAACCAACCTTAATAGAGGATGGCCCACTTGGCAGGTGGGCCCAATTTTCATGCAGTATTATGCTAAATTTTATTTTTATTACTTCATTTACCAAAAATGATATGAAAAACATCTCTAAAAAGTGTTGACCACTAGGTGTCTCCCTTCCCAGCAACCTGCTCTCCACTGCGTGTTGTTAGGAGAATTCTGTCTCTAACTACAGCTAGATCAAGAGAGAACACAGGGGGTGGCTGTGCATCATGAGGGAGGAACTCTCAGGGGCTCAATAACAGCAGTGAGAGCCCAAAAATCATCTTGTCAGCACTCTGAAAGGGTTGATGGAACCAAACCATGCAGGTTTCTAAAAATCTTTTCCATTTATGTTAAGTGCTTAATACAGCTAGGTTTTATAGCTCACATATCAATGGAATCAATAAAGGCAATTTAAATATAAATAAATTAGATATTGGATAGGTTACATTTTGGATTTGAGATTCTTTTGCCAAATATCAAATACTGGCAATATACTGTAAGACAAACTTAACTGTATTGTTTAGATCGAGCTATTGTCACAATTAGGGATGGTCCGAACTGAAGCGGGTGGATACAGCGGGAGGACCGCCTGGAAAACTGGCATACAGCCTATGGCTATGGCTGTATCCCAGTTTTCCAGGCGGTCCTTCCACTGGATCCGCCCGTTGCACGGAGCAGGCAGACAGTGGGAATCATTACCGAGAGTTCGGGTTCGTACGAACCCGAACCGAACTCGGTTCGGACCATCCCTAGTCACAATATTTTGGCCTATGTTTGTAAACTGCAAGTTCTATTAAAAGACTTAGAGGATCCCCAGAGACCATTGATCTGTTGTATCTCACTTACTCTGGCACCAGGAAGACCAGGTTCACCAGGACGGCCAGGATCTCCATTAGCTCCCTTTGGACCACCAAGACCAGGGACACCACGGTCACCAGGAGCACCCTAAAAGAAAAAGAATGTAATCATATTACAATTTATGCAATAAATGTTCTTAATATAGTCAATGTTGAGCTGCAGCTATGTGTATTTTTTATATCACCAATTAATTTGATATATCCCTTTTAATGGAATTCAATGTATTATACTTAGGAAGGTAAAATATTTAGCCATATTTAGATAATATCTTTTACATATAGAGAAATGACAAATGAATTAATAATATATGCCAACCAGGCAACATTTCTACTTACTTTTGGACCAGCAAGACCATCTTGACCAGGGAAACCACGGTTACCAGGAGCACCCTGATGGCAGAAGGAAACATTAATATGGTTATTACTTATAATAAGTTGGTACTTATTATTACCTGGAAAGATGCCAACAGCACCACAATAAGTCAATACATCTTCAGTGTGAATATGGTTAAAATATGTAGTGTAATGGCCAAGTAAAATGATTTATAGAGATAAAAGAGGAAAAAGGCCTGTATGTCAAATGTAGTTGCACAATGAAAACCATATAATGGCTCACCTACAGCTTCAAGTGCAGATTAAAGTGAAGCTGTTATTAGACTATGTAGGACGGACAGGTACACTTTCCTATTAACCAAAACTATATAAAAAATATTGTGTTTTTGCCTAATAGGAGCAATAAGATAGGAGTAATTATAACATACAATGGATGCATAGACTATGTACTCATGAGCAGAGATTTCTCCCCAGCCACTTCAAGCCTCTCCCTGCCCTCCTCAACCGTAACTGATGGCTGGCTGAGGGGAGGCAAAGAGAAGTAGGGAGTGGTCCTCTCTCAAATAGTGGATAGGGCAGCATGGTCTGATGACATATCCACCTTTAGTATGGTGTTCTTCTTCTAGAGAGTTATTTTAGAACAAGTTAGAACATCACAGATGCTTAAAAGTCAACATTTAGGGGTAGATTTGCTATTGCAAATTTACCAGAATTCTGTCATTATGTGCACCCAAGGGCTGTATTACACGGGATGATTATCATTCGAAAAAACTCGTTAGATGGTTCACATTTAAACTATAATAATTTTGTGTAAAAGCAAGCAACAATTAAACGAGTAACGAGAATAGTTTGATTGAATCTGGACCTATCGTCATCATTGATCCTTCACAAATCGTTCGAACATTGTTCAGTGTAATAACATGTTGTTTGGTTGTTAGCTGGTCTATCAACCAGGAAAGGTAGAGCGCAAGAACGACCATAAGTATCGATCATCCTCCTATGTAATAGGATAAACGATTTAAGATTGTTCCTCATATCGGTCGTTTGAGATAATTTATCGTTAATCGACGAAAAATCAGCCAGTGTAATACCACCCTTACATGTGTTGAGCCAAATTTGTCACGAGTTTTAGACCAAAAGTTGGTCTAAACTTTGACACTTTCTCTCCTTGCCTGATATCAAACAGCCTGATACACTGTTTGGCACTGTATAAACATAGACAATATTAGTAAATCTACCCATTAGTTGAAATAATAAAGGTATGTATACTTATGGGCTACACTTACATACACATATCTGTGCTGATTTTCTAGTGACTATACTACTAGTAAACATACCTTGGGTCCATGGGTACTTTAAATCGTACCTGTCATTTCAAGAAACTCATGTCCTAGAGATATATCAAAAGTTTTGATTGGTCAGGGCCTGGATGCCCAGACCCCCATCACTTGCTAGAACCAGTGAGGAAAAACAAGTGACTGACTACTTCTCTGACTATCGTCCCATCTTACTGCAGGAACTGGCCTTTAAAGTTACTGAAACCTGTCTCCTGCTACTAGGACAGAGTGGGAAGAGAACACGCCTAGTGGGCGTTTCTCCCCACTAATTCTAAACACTCAGACCCCAATCGATCAAAACTTTTAAAATGTCTAGGACAAGTTTTTTGAAGGACGGTCCCTATTTAAAGGGGTTCTCTGGGCAGATACTTTTCAGATATATGACAGTTAGTGGTTGGGATTAGACTAATTGACTGGATGGGCCTATGATATCACATCCCTGAATCCAGAGGCAGCAGCACAGGGGGGACCAGACCGGCATGATAATGATGTGATGAAGAAGCTACAGAGATGAGCGCATGGGTTTTTTTTTTCACCCCCATCCCTGGGCATATACAAAAAAAAAAGTCCAGCCCGGACAATCACTTTCAGAATGGAAAGTTACTAACTATGTATAGAAAGTACATCATGTCATTCCTAGTTAATTCTTATGTTGTTTTTCAGTATATAATGATCTTTTTAGTGTCATTGGAGAGAGCTAGAAAGTGGTAATAAACATCATAGACGTATTGTGCATGATACAAACAATGAGCAATATAAAACAGGTGATTTGTGTTAATGATGGGAAGCAGATGGAGGATTGCATGAGTGTGTTAACCTGCATGGCACCAGTACTCTTATCCTATTATAAGTATCGTATTGTGATTTTATGTGGCTGGTTCCTTTCATTGAACAGACAGAGTTATACAGAACTTTATATTTAATTTTTAATTAACTTACTCTTTCACCAGGTGGTCCAATTGGGCCAGCAGCACCAGGTTCACCACGGGAACCTCTCTTGCCCTCCTCACCAGCTGGACCAGGAGCTCCCTGAGGACCTGCAGGTCCCTATAAAACATAATGAAATCTGTATCAGTATTATGCAAAAAGCTTAGTCATAGTATAAATGGTAACACCAGTAAAGTGAGTTATGTTATTTTCTTATCACAAACAATAAAACCCTGTAAAAGATAAATGTTTATCACTACAATAAAGGACTATATGAGTAAGGCTTTTATCTTCCATGTTTACAGGAAAAATGCATTGGCCTGCTAACATGATACCAGTCAGTATTAAAGCCAAAATAACTTTGTAATCTGGAATGGATCTGTCAATTGTTTACTAGCAATCTAGTATCATAGTTCCCTGCAAGTAATCTATGGCATACCATCTAATGGCGTCCAATGCCTTCTATGTTGTATAGGACAGTGATTGTAAAATGTAACATAGTAGATGTAGGTTGGCCATTCCTGTATTTACTGCATGGTACTATAGGTGTACTAGAATGGCATTTTAATCAGTACTTACAATTTCACCCTTGGGACCTTGTTCACCCTTAAAACCTGCAACACCAGGGTCACCCTACAGTGAAGACAAAGAACACATTAACAATAAGCAATTGTTGACATTTGTACTATATGAGGTGAGGTACACAATTACAGCTCCAGCTCCTAACTATGGCTTACCTATATCTGCTACTTATAGTGCTAAAATACAAAAAGATACAGCTTCCAGGCTGCCATAGAGCATGGCAACCTCAACTTTACTAGGCCTACCAGCTACAGGTATATTCGAAATATTATATGCACCATATCATATTCTTTCTGCATATTTGGTTGATTTGAGTTGAAAAAAATTATATTACAGAATTATCAGTATAATCTAAGGATCTAGAAAAGACTTACCGATTGACCTTTTGGACCAAGAGGGCCAGTGGCACCCTGTGGCCCAGGTGGACCACGTGGACCAGGGAAACCAGGAGCACCGGCAATACCAGGACCACCCTAGGATGACACAAACAAAGATTATTGTACTGTCTGACTGCATTGGATACTAGGCCACATCATATAAAGCGTGGTAGAATCTGTTGGCGTTATCCAAATAAATATTATTATTTTATATTATATATTATTATAAACTTAAGGGACTTATTGAAAGAGTACATCTAGATAAGAAACCTAATAAAATAAACACTATATAAACAGTGAAGGCCCTAACATGTAGTTATAAAAATACTGTATACTGTAATAATCATAGTGAATTTTTCAATAATTTACCATTTAACACTGCGTAAACTTTTTGTTACTTACAGTTGAACCTTTAGCTCCAGGGATACCATCAGTACCAGGGTTACCCTAAGAAGACAGAAGAAAACAATGAATTAATACAATACATATTGGTTGGTATGGGTATAGCTTTACATTGTCAGAGTGCTTCACAATGATTAAACACAGCTTTCCATGTCATTCAGTTCAAATGATGCGAGTATGTTGATGATTTAGGGCGACAAAGTTATCAGTGTAATGTTTAATGCTGATAAAACATCATAGGGATTATCCAGCTTAGAAACGGATGATCTATCCTCAGCATAGGCCATTAATATTAGATCAGTGGAGTCCAACTCCCAGCACCCCCACCAATCAGCTGTTTGAATGGGCCACATGGCATGGTTAGTGCCACAAGCTCTTCAGTGTTTGTTTCTACACCTGCATCGCTGTTCTATTGGTGGAAATGCATAAGGTACTACAGTGTTGTTCACTTTAATAGGACAATGCTGCGGTAGCTTGTACCGCTGCTACAAATACTATGGAGACTCAAGGAGTGCACTGGTAAACAATGAGATGGCTGGAGAGCTCCCAGGAGCCCCTTCATCCAGCAGCTGATCAATGGGGCTCTCAGGAGCTGGACCCCAGGTAATCTAATGTTGATGAACATTCTGTGAGGATAGGCAGGCAGTTTTAAAAGCACAGATATCCCCCCCGGTGGAGCCACTTATGCTTTCCCCCCTCTCCAAGTCCCAGTTTTCTTCCCGCCACCGAGAAATCCCTGTTGGAAGCCGTGCGCGCGCTCACTGAAGCAGTCATTCTCTATTGGTGTCGGACTCATCTCTGGTGAGCGTGCGCACGGCTTCCGACGGGGATTTCTCGGTGGCGAGACGGGGTCCTGGACCGAGAATTCGAGGAAGGCGTAAGCATAAGGGGCTCCACCGGGGGGTGGATCTTTAATCCATTAATATATTGACAAGTGTTCATTAATGATCACTTTTTCTGGACTAGTTTATATATTTTATATATTTTCTAAAATATTACTTGGAATTGATCTATTAGAACATATCCAGTAGTTGCAGTACCACTCATGGACACTAGGTCAAATCTTAGCTCTTAGAAGAGGCCTGATATTGTTTGAAATTAGTACAGACTAGTTAAAGGTGTTATCAAGGACTAAAAGACACACCTGTCCCCAGGTTATGTGTGACATTACAACCAGTTCCATTCACATTATTGGAACTTGGGTGCAATACCCCAGACAAACTGAAGACGAGAGTGGTACTGGTTCTAGAACAAAGCCGCCGTATATTGTGGATAGCCTGGATACACCCTTTAATGATAGTGCATGATAATGATGAGCATGAACTGCAATTTTCTACTCTTAGGATATGTATAGCTTTCTCCCAGGAAGGTTAACATTCACTTACTCTGGATTTGCAGCAATCACATCTGCTGGAAGTTTGCTCCAAGCATCTACTTCTTTTTCAGTAAAAGAGCATTTATAAATGATCTTTTGATCTTCTGATCTTTCCCCTCTAACTACCCATTAGATTGTGCCTAGAGATGAGCGAACCGGGTTCGGGTTCGAGTCGATCCGAACCCGAATGTTCGGTATTTGATTAGCTGGAGCTGCTGAACTTGGATAAAGCTCTAAGGTTGTCTGGAAAACATGGATAAAACCAATGACTATATCCATGATTTCCACATAGCCTTAGGGCTTTATCCAAGTTCAGCAGCCACCACTAATCAAAGTTCGGGTTCGGATGGACTCGAGCATGCTCAAGGTTCGATCATCTCTAATTGTGCCCTCTTGTTCTTGTGTTTAGTTTCTTTTAAAAACACTTTCCTGCTAAACCTTATTTATCCCTTTAACATATATAAAAGTTTTATTCATGTCTCCCTTTTTCCTTTGTCTAAATTTACATCTCTACTTCCATTGTATTATCATTCTTTATAATGTACATTTGTATTTGACCAATTTGACCAATCTCTGTGGATTTATAGATTGCTCAGCTAAAACTGAAGACACTTACAGAAGAGCCAGAGGGTCCAGGTGATCCAGGTGTTCCAGACTCTCCCCGGGGACCTTGGGCACCCTCAGGACCACGAGCACCAGTGGGACCAGCTTCACCCTGGCAAGGAGAGATAAGTAATTAAGAAAAAATATACCCACAATATTAATTATAATAATATAAATAATGGTGATGATGATAATAATAATTATAATAATAATACTCATGAGTATCCAGATTGAAAAAAAAAATAGCTGCACGGAGACACAGAAGATAGAACTTCTTTACCTTTTGGGACCTGTATTAGAAATGTACACACAAACTACAACAGCATTTAGTAATTATTTTAGTATATATTGTTTATTTATGTACATAGTATTTATTCTATTGTTTATTTATATAGTATATATTTTAGTGTATAGTGTTTATTTCTATAGTATTTATTTTAATGTATTTTATTTAAGTATATTTTTAAGTGTATATTGTTTCTGTATTTCTATAGTATTTATCTTAGTGTATATAGTGTTTATTTATGTATATAGTATTTATTACTAATAAATTATTTATTATTAATAGAATTACTGTATTATATGCAGAAAAAAAGTGTATCTGTTTGGACTGTGTTGGTCTGATTGTTTTCCACTTCTGCCACCTAGTGGCTGGATGGTTGTTTTGCACTTTTAAATAATAATAAAAAAAGTTATGTGGTTAACATACATATGGACTGCTTGTGGGGGATTGGCATTGCACATAGTACAATTTTGGTAAGCTTTTTTTTTTTTAGAGGGGGTCTCTTTGACTATTTTCTTTCAAACTTTTTCACACTAATCTATTTAAGTCTTTTAAGGCCTGGGACATAAATTGAATTTCTCAGGTAAAGCCCATTAGTCTATGAACTTAACATATGAACTGAATGCATATAGTCAGAATTGAGTAGTGAGCATCATAGTGCTAGTATTGTATCTATTCTGTCTACGTGCCTCCTTTCAGTATTCAGTATGTAGGACCATTGTGTTATTCATGCACTGATGCATTCTTTCCTGTCTCCTTTTCACAAAGGGCCTTGTTTACCGAAATTCCAGACTGGACCCCTGTGAGTTCCAGTTACCCAGGCAACTGCTGCAACTAGTACTCCTGGGAATTGGAACTTCAGAGCTAGGATAACAAGGAGCTTTCTATTGAGATTTCCTCTAAAATTTTTAAGTGGCTTGTAATAAAACATGTGCCCATCCTCCCCATACTTCTCTTCTTTTGTCCTTAGCCTGACCTCCTCTGCCCCCTGCTCTTTCCTAAGCCTTTGAAATGCTCACAAGTTTGCCAGGTGTATGGAAAAAGGCTTGTCCACTAAAGAAACTAATCTAGTTTAATATTGTGAGATGCTTATCTTGTGGCCTTCACATAAAAGTACATAGGAAGGTCATTGACAATATGTTGTCCACATTCTTTAATATAGATATTTAGATATTGTAATGTGTATCCATAGGGCCTCTGGAAGTTAAAATCTGCATTACATGCAAATTTGTTGCGCTTTGAACTTTAACTTTTTGTTATTTTTAGTGTAATCTAGTTAAGGCTCATCAGCATTAATAAATATTGGGCTAAATTTACTTATTTTAGCTTTTTAGGAGGTATTTGCTTGTACAATATGCTAGTCTTCCCAGATAGCACATATAACAATCAGCACATTCTAATGCAACACATTTGTAACCATTTACAGCCCATGTATTAGGTCTATCCTGTTGTCTGTACATACACATATTGGCTATGTTCACACTACGTCCAAAAAAGGAAAAAAGCGTCTGTGTGTTTAAAAAGATGTCCGTTATTGCATCATTTTAGGTGAGTTTACTAAAATGAGTTGAAGTCTATGGAATAACGGACGTCTTTTTCACACATTGTATTGAGTGCTTCTGCCCCAAAATTCAATCATTCAATATGATGTGTGAAAAAGACGTCCGTTTTCCCATAGACTTCAATGCATTTTAAGTCACTTAAAGTGATGCAATAACGGACATCTTTTTAAACACAAAAAGCGGACGCTTTTTCTTTTTTTGGACGTTGTGTGAACATAGCCATTGCATGAAATATTGGTGGCATTTTCTGTCCTGAACAGATAATTCCCTATATGCTATGGTGTGTCTATTCATATAGTATACCTCATTCATGATACAATTTCTGTAAATTCTATCATTGCACATTGTAAGACCCTCTTCACACGTTCATGTCAGTTTTTATTGTCAGGAAATCATAGTCAGGATGCCTTCAGAAAGGCTTCAGAAAACCATCAGGATTTCCTGACAATAATCAGTATTTTCCCTTAGGAAACCATCAGGAGTGCCTTCAGGATTTCCTGATCAGAAAAAAAATTTATTGTAGCATCCGGAATTCCAGACGCTTTCCAGATGCGCATCATGAAAACGTCCAGAATTCCTTATGTTCCCATAGACTCCTGTGGGACAGGTTCTATAGGACAAGTTCTATAATTTCTTTACCTATTTCCTTCCCTCTCCTTCAGGTGATTTTAAGAAACTTTGTAATTGAGTTTATTAGGCAAATATGCCATTATCTGCATTCAAAAAGACTTTCCCCAGGTCCCCCCACCCTCCTCTCTCTCATTCACTGCTCATTATCAGGAAATCTCAACTCTTATATCAGTCGAGCCCTGTCTAACATATGGAGAGTGGAGGGGGGAGGAGGGAGATTAGTCGCCAGCACAGAGCAGAAAACAAAGGATTACACAGTGGGAGCTGTGTGAAAGCCGTCTTCAGAGGTCATAGAGGTCAGTGCTGACTTCAGAGGAGATAGCCTGGTGATGTAGCTGTAAATTAACTCTTTGTTGGCCTGTTTTGGTGCCTCATCTCCCTTAACCCCTCCCCTCTCCATAGAAAACCATGAAGACAGGATGGAAAGCTTTAAACTGCTTTTTCATGATAAAAATGCATTTTTCAGCTAATAAACCCAATTAAAAAGTTTCTTAAAATCGCCTGTACTATTGATTTCTGCAAAAAATTTAAATGACAGTGACACTTTAAATGGTGTCTGTGACTAGTGTAACCCTATGTGTCTGGAAATCAGACAAGATTTCCTAATAAGAAATCCAGACACATTTTCCTGATGTGTCAAGGGGGCCTTAGCATTTTCAAACCCATGTTTGATACTTTCTATGCACACTTAGCTTTTAGAATCAAATAACCACAGTCATATGATGCACTGCAGTGATGCTTCATATCGTATATCCTCCTGTATCATATTTATCCTTATATGTTGGTAATTTCATTGATTCCTGGCTACTTAAGTGGTGTTCACTGATCCTCCAGGAAACTCAGTTACCTGTCAGACCCGTGAACTTGACTGTTTTAGTACAAGTCTAATGTCTGATTGACTCGGCCTCCTGACAAATTGCTGTTAGTTGACACATACCTTAGAGCCAGGGGCACCAGGGAAACCAGGAGCTCCAGCTGGGCCAACAGGTCCCTGTAAACAAAAAGAGACTGTGAGTAATTTAAAGGCAGTAAAAAATCTCAGTTTAGCTTAAAGTATTTTGACAGCTGTAAAGGAAATGGAAGCTTTGCTAGCACTGTATACAATGCAGATAAACAGTATACATTGCAACTAAACAGACAATTACAGGGGGCAATTTACCTCCAAATAATGGGACAATAAATGTGTTTGATTTTAATTAGCGACTGATGGATTTGAAATTGCTGAAGATTATTCAGGGATTGCATACAACAATAGGAAAATGATTGTGACTCCGACTGGTACTGAATTAGATTTCAGAAGGAGTTTTGAACATTTCATTTAATAAAAAGATATAAAAAGCAATAGGAAACAAAATGTAGATAAAATGAGCAAACTGATTGGATGACTTACAGGAGGACCAGCGGGACCGGGAAGACCATCATTACCACGAGCACCCTGAAAAGGAGATATCATGATATAGTAAGTAACAATAATAGATTGCAATGTTTTAGTGTATAGTCATTAAGATGTAAAATTTATACTCTAAAAGTAAATCATATAAGCAAGGCAGATCACTTAGGAATCACATACACATTTGGTTTATGTAGTTTAGCTCTTATAATATAACTTACCTACACCTGTATACCATAATTTAATATAGACAGCTACATTCTTTAAATTCTGTGGTCTAAAGAGGCATACCGCCAACACTATAAATCATGTAATATCAGATAGCATAAGGCATTGGACTACTAGATTGTTATTCATAGTTCAGTGACACCTGGTGGACAACATATTACATTACTTATTCTGTATTTTATTGGAATAATTTCATCAGGCTAACTACTATCTAGATCTCACTCAATACTGCCACATGGTGGTAGCAATCTTGCACTGCATCCTTTATGCAGGTAAAATTATTTGGTGAGAACTAACGCCTCTATAATGCCACCCAGTGGATGAAATGTGACATTGCATGCCTTCCTGGACACCTGCATTACAGAGGTATTCTGGGGAGTGGAAAGAATGTAAAGGTCATGTAGTTCATGATAGATATACTGTGGACATAGCTGCCATAGCGATACACCTTCACAGCTTAACAAAATTATCATTTCCAATACAATACTTTACTTTTTCCTCTATGCAGTTCTCTCTTTATTACTTATAAGTATTGTAAGAAGGTCTCATTTTCATGCTATGGCTATGCTGTATTATTATTTACATCATATCTTTTCTAGGTTACAAGCTGCCAGGAGCATTTGAAGTGGCACTTTTTTTTCTACTTTTTTTTTCTCCCAGGAGCCTGAGGGTTGTGGGGGATGTCAAACAATTACTCATTCTGTAAGTTTCCCAAATACCAGTCATGCACATTCTGCTTTCCATTTACTTATTCACTGTAGGAATGAAACCAATTTTATAACCTTATTGTTCTACTGGGCGCTGTAAAGCCTGTTAACATATTGGAGTTAACATGGATTTCAAAGTGAATTTTACAATTGATTGATAATGTATGTGCATGGTGTTTCCACAACCCCATTGACATGCAATGGAAAATTTCCATATGGTTTTTTGGCAACACCATATTCTTCTTATTTTTACAGTTTGCACAGAGGATTAGCCAATTGAATTACAACGAGTTTAATCCTGATATGGATTCTCAGCACTGCAACTGCTCATCTGCAACACATCCAAGGTTCAAGCTTGGAACTATGTGATTGAAGGTGACATGGAAGCATACCCTTACTCAACTAAACCAAGGTTATACTCTCCTGGCACTCTGTATTTTATCTTTTATGTATTAGATGCAGTAGTGGATTATAATAGGGGTGTTCCGGACGGCAGCCCGGGGCCCTGAGCTCCTGGGGGGCCCATGACCCCCCAAAAAGACTTATACTTTCAGTGGTTTACTGTCTCCTGGCTACACTTCCGCCATGATTTACAAAAAAATCACATTTTTTTTAATAGCAATTTTGCACAAATCAGGACATCATGACATTATCTGTCCTGTACTATGAACGCCAGGCTAGTGCCGCCATAGTTACAGTGGGGAGGGGGGGCCCAGGCTTGGTGAACAGCCCGGGGCCTATGATAAAGTTAATCCGCCCCTGATTAGATGGGCAGTAAATGAAGGTAACCAAGTTTGCTATTACCATTATTACTGCATTATATACTATTGTCCAGGCAAATCTATGGGATTTGTCTTCTTACATGTAATCTGGTACTAGCCATGCAGATGCTTTATCATAATAGTTTGCCTTTCCCTGGGACTGTAACCTCACATTGTGGTTGAGTTGTGGTAGTGTCACATTTTTTGCCACAGTTTCCTGCAGCAAAAACCACATTGTAATCGCAACACAACCGCAATGTGTGAACACAGCTTGAATGATTGGGTCATTACAAAAGAATTTTCCCATCGGAGTGTTTTCAAGTATTAAGAATGCTGGGATTCTTGCTTTAACAAGGCCTCTGCTCTTTTCATCAGATTCCAATGATCAGATTTAATCAGGCCTGATACAACTTTGTGGTTTTGTTCTAAATGTTTTTCAACCTCCTGTAAGTAAGAAAGAAAGTCTAGACAAAGCTTGGGGACTATGAAATTTCATGTTAATTCTCAGGGCTTATTATAGGGCAGCTGTGAGCCAAGGAAAGCTATGGAGGAGGAATGTTGGAGACAAGCCTAAACAGAGCCCATCCATAGATATGCAGCCATGGTCTGCTATTACTCCAGGGTATTAAGGAGAAACACTGATCACTTCTATTTCCTATATCTGCTTTCATATATGTACTTAGATATGCCTCATCACAGAAGTTCTGTTTTCCAGTGAGTTAACTTAAGCTTATACAATGATTTGTATCAATACGACATTAACCTCGGAAGTTTACATTGAATTTTTCAATCTATTTTCTCCAGTGACTGATGTGCTGCCAGTCAGTACATGTAAGCAGTAGACTACATGAAAACATAATCCTTATTCTCTCTCGTAATTGTTTTCACTATGCAAGTCATGTCAGGTTTCTCGGACAGATGTGACTTCAAAGATTCAAGCACTTGAGACACTCTACCTACATTTACAGCTGCTGAGGTGTCTGGGTGCATGGGACTAAAGAAAATCTTGGTGTCTTGGTTAAGGCAAGGAGGCAAATAGGAAGCCAACTCTTATGGTGTCGACAATGGGTGTACTTAATTTAATCCTTAATGTCTTATCTCGGTAATCCTTGTCATGTCATGTTCTGCAGACAAACATGACATCAAAAGAAACCAACACATGTAATCTAAGAAGAGATCATGGAAACATACTTGGGGCAGTCTTCTTCCAATTACAGCTGCTTATGTGTCTGGCTACATACAGTAGGTTTAAAGAAGATCTTAGTGCCTTGGTAAAGGCAAAAGGGCACCTAAGAAGTCAATTCTGCATGTGTAGATGCCAAATGTCCCTAATGGAGATGAGAAAATTGATCTAGCATGAATTGTATTCAGTCCAGAATTCAGTTTAAAACTCAGATTTGTTAGGTTTAAAATTCTTTGATTTGTTTCATCCCTGCTCCTGTACAAGGGTATTACAGCTTCCACTCATTATATTTGCTGGGCCGGGTTTTCTGCACCCAACCCAGTCGCTGAGTGTACTGTAGAGGAGCAGGGACACCTGCATTTGACAAGCGTCCCTGTTCCTGAACATATTTTTCATCTGCAGTCACAGACCAGTCAGGACTCTTCAGACTTGAAATGAATCTTTGGAGATTCAGTCATCCCTACTCCTTAATGTAATCCTTAATGTGTGATGATGGCTATATGAATTCCTGATACCTGCGAGTTAATTTTTGCACTCAACATGCAATGAAACATAAATGTATAATATTTTCTAGATTTAACACGTACAGCAGCACCAGAAGGTCCAGGACGTCCTCTCTCACCAGGCAGACCACGTGGACCCTAAAAGAAATGAAGATATGAGTCAATCAATGTGCCAATGGGAAATGTGGATATTTATGATTACAGAAAATAGCAAAGTTTGCTATTGTTACAAGCCTACATGACCATATGTGCTATTTTGTTAGCAACCAACGAGTTCTTTCAAATGTCATAAGGTCTAGCTAATATGATTGGGGGCGGTGGTGGTTTGCTGGCATATCAGAGCATTACCTCTGATTGTCTTGAAATTGCTGGCAGCATTTTCTACCAACCATTAGAGGAAACAGAATTTGGACACAACAGTTTATTATTTCCAATCTTGTTATTCCCGTGGGGCATAAGATGACTGGGGAACAACTATATGTTCCTGCATTTATACATATACTGTAGTTTTACAACCATGGCAGCAATATAAAGGTTATAGTGTATTAAGAGAATTATATGGCCATGGTCTTAACCATTTGAATATCATGTAATGCCATATTTTCTAACCTGCACTGAATACTGATGCAAAGGGAACACAGGTAACTACAACTAACTCTCTGCTAAAAGAAGATACTTACCATTGGGCCAGGAGCACCAGCTTCACCGGGAGCACCACCTTCACCCTATGGAATAAATGAGCAAAAGGTCAGAGTCAGTAAATGCCAGTCACCTATTAAACATACTGAGAACCAAAGCAGGCATGGGCTATAGAAGATGTGTATTGTCAATAAGTATTTTGTACATATTGATCTTTTTCTATTCATGCATTAAGCTTAACATGTGCAAAATATATCACAAATGACATATGTTTTATAGTGAGCATCTTACATTATACTAGACTGTGATTTTTACATAGACTGTGGCAGTCACAGTCTATGTAAAATAGTGCAAATAAAAGTAGAAACTAAAATTCCTTCATAAACAGGACCTTACCTTGGCACCAGCAGCACCAGCCTCTCCCTTTGCGCCATCCAAACCAGGGTAACCCTATAGAAGAAAAAGTCACATATTACTATAAAATAGACACAAACTGGACAGTATCTATTCTTACAACTAATGGAATTCTATATGTTATGGTGGATTATACATTTTATAATGATAAACAATGATTTTATTGTCAGATACATACTCTGTGTCCTTTTACTCCTGGAAGTCCTGGGGTACCGGGGAATCCACGAGCACCCTAAAAAAATAAGATTATGGTTAGAACAATGTTCAAAGTATAGGGTCAAATGAGACAATAAGCTAAAGGTAATGTGTTTGTATAGAATAATGTACTGTGAATAAGGCATTCATTCTTCCCTTTGTGTCTAGTACTTGTCTTGTAGGTCTTGGAGCACTGTAATGATGTTCTCACCCCTGTGCAGTATGATATACTCCAGCTGTAACTTCAGTATTTCATAAGTAGGACATCATATGCACATGTGTTACTCCATCAGCAAGATATGGCGTCCTTCATTCAGTGTCTCACAAGTAGGTCATGATGTGTCCCATAAATACCGTCACTGTTTAACCAACAAGACGTGACATCCACCATTGTATGAATGTTCCAGTAGAATGCCTTGTCAACTCCCAATGGCAGAGCTGCGACATGTGGACCTGATCTTCTCGGGTTCCAGAGTTCCAGTGATGCGTGATGGTTTCCATTGTTAGAAACTACTATATTCCAATAGTTGTAGGAGTTATTTTTCATGCTGTATTGTTCATCCAGTAGAACAATGTGTCATCCATTAACCGTATCAACATCCCAGAAGTGATAACTCCGTTATTAGGGTGTAAAGATTTATTGTAGTTTCCATGCATCATGATGTATTCCGATAAAGTTTGAGGTGCAGGTCACAAATCTTCCTCAGCAGCAGTGATTTATGAAACCAATGTTCCACTTGTAACTCCAAAGACCTTAGTGTCTGGATTATGTGCTGGACTAATATAATACATAAAGTTGTAGGTATCTACCTACAGGAGTGGGGCTTGTATCTACCATATATACTGCTAAGTGGTGGTGACAACTACTGGGAATAGGTCAATGACTTTGTCAGTCCAATAATTATCTGTACATGTTTCTGTGTAAAAGTGTGTAATATAAGGGGGATTGATGGCCAAAAGCTCTTACCTGTGGTCCTGGGGGTCCACGTTCACCAGCTTTACCAGGCTTTCCAGCTTCACCCTAATAAAACATCAATTTAGTTAAAGACTGGAGACAATAGTTCACTCAATTGTGACCCAATCAATGCTAATGTCTATTACCAATATATATTATGTATTACTCTATAGCAGGTATATCTAAGGAGGTTTAGCAACAGAATTATGTTATTTGGGAGAATTATGTGACTAATTATTGTGCTATGTTTTTTCTTTTATTAACAATTACATTTCTGAAATTTTGGACAATAAGTTTTCTTTTCCAGTATATATTAAATGCATAAATCTGATTCTTACATCATCACCAGGCTTTCCAGCGGGGCCAGGAGGACCACGGGGACCCATAGGGCCCTAGAAAACAAAGCAGAGTTACAATCAATGATAGTCTGAAACAAATCTAAAATAAACTTAATAAAGATCATGCCCCATCAGAGGATAGCTACTGGCTCACATTTCATTTCATATTAAGGGTATTGCTATAGCTTACATCTGTCGCTTATCCAGAAATAAGGGGGTTTACACTCACTTAAGGATAGTGGATGGAGATGTGGAAGTTGTTTCTTTATTGCCATTTGTCCATCTACAGGACATGTGCCAGGGCTATTTTGCCTCGGCCAGGGTATTTAGATATAGAGCCGGGGAAGCAAACTCAACCTCTGCCCCGACTTAGATTATGCCTTGCTGTAATTCTGGCTATTTTTTTTAAATATAATAGAATTACTTCAAAGGGTACAAAGTATGAAGTCTTCATCCGAAATACAGGATTACTCCTGCCCATGATCTGTGGTACTGTAGCTGAGCTCCATTGAATTAAATGGGGCTGAGTTGCAATACCACACATAACCTGTGGGAAGGTGTGGCGCTGTTTTAAGAAATCAGCCATGTTTTTTTAATCCTGATCAACCTCTTTAAAAGTCTGAGACAACCTACTTCCTCCTGAGGATACACATAAAGACCAAAGCAGTTCATTAGTAAACCATTGTTTGCTTTTATCTGTACGCCTACACTTTTTATATTATAGACACAGACATTCCTTTACATAACTAAGCTGTCTGTGTATGGGCGAATCTATTCTCTACTGGCAATTTAAATGTGACATGAAGTTTCGGGACATCTACTATAATCACAGATCTATAAGAGATACAAACATGGCTCCAGTCTTCTGGGAATGCACCATTTCACTTCTAGAACCATAGACATAACATCATTATAACCACATAATAACTTCCAGGGTCTGACTGTAAAGTGATGGAGGGATTCCTACAAAGAACAACTATTGGCTAGTAACAAGATAAGGTAGATATATAACAAGACTGAAATAACCGCATTACTTACAGCAGCACCAGATTCGCCAGGTTCACCGGGATTTCCTTGGAAACCTTGAGGTCCCTTAAATTAAAACCAATTAGGGTCAATAAGAAGAAGTTAATGAGACTTCAATGAATGTAATACACATAAGCAGATACTTACAGGAGAGCCAGATGGTCCAGGAGGTCCTCGGGGTCCCATAGGGCCCTACAACACAAATAACCCATGAGTAAAATATAAATGATATAGTAAAACATCACTGTAAAGGCAATCAATGGGCTTCTGTGCAGCCAGATAGTATGGGACTGTATGCTTCTTGTTTGTGCTAAGTAACACATCCATATTTATTTAAAGCGGCTTCTTAGAGGCTTTGAGCTGGAAGGCAGCCATGTTTACCAGCTCTAGATTTCATTTACTGCCTGCCAAGAGGGGCTGGAGAGCAGACGTTTCCTGGAGGAATTCTATAAAGCAGTAGCTGTAGTCTGCACGTTTAAGACTTCCAGTCCAAGCCCAAGTCTAAACAATTACTATGTTATGTATACAACTTTGTGTGGATTCAATGTAGGCATAGAAAATTTTTATATCCATTGCAGTCTCCTATACAACATTAAGGTCGTATAGGAGATATTAGACTTTAAATTTGCTAAATTTGTCCACTAGGTGGCTCTATACATGTTAGCATTAATTCAGGTCTAGAATATTGCAGTCTTACAGGAACCTGTCATCACTTTCATGCTGCCACTGTTCATTGGGGCAGCCCCCCAAAGTTTCTCCCCACCCCGCCAGCTTCGATAGATGGGTAGATTGCTGTTTAGGTATAGGGAGAAATCTATCAATCAACGCTGGCTGGGCAGGTAGAGACCACCAAGTACTGTACCAATGACAGTCAGTTGTTTAGGCAGCATGTAAGTGATGAAATTTTGGCAACGTAGTTGAGATCCATTCAGTTGCCACAACATGGCATATCTAGTTTTACTAGTAGTAATACTCAACAACGCTAATATTTTACATCAGGTGACTCTAGATTGGTAAACCTCACGATTAATTGTCCAAGTAGGCCAGATCCAATTTTGCTTCAGTTACTGTAAGTAGGGTGTCTTGGTAATACTGCCCTCTAGGCGTTAATGCAAATTCTAGACATGAAGCTATTTCTTACCATTGGTCCTTGCATAACGCCCATTTGTGCACCTCCAGCTTTCTCATCAAATCCTCCTGTCATCTGAGCAGCAAAGTTCTGTGGAGTCAAACATTGTTATCAGTATTACATTGCATTCTGAGGTATCAAGACAAATGCATTATGATTCGGCAACAGTACAAGGGCTTGAGCCTTTCTGTAACCTCTACTTTCCCTAAAATAATGTTATGGTCATGGCATGCACATAAATGAGCGTAAAGAAAAACGACTATCATCCATGGAAATAAGTAGTTTGCTTTACTATGGAGACTACACTGTTATTTTGTATGTTTTTTTTATGACTACTTTATTTTCCAAGAGATTGTAAACTTTCTGCCACAAGTTAGAATTTTTGTTGGACGTTATTCAACTAAACCTTTAATACTGAGATAGTCACAAAACTGATGGAAAATGGTTTCTCACAAAACTTAAATCTGTGCTTTACACCTAAAGGATCTAAATTATTTTATAAAATATAATGCTGCATACTGTTAAAAGCATTTGTATTGCATTATATCCTATTTACACAGACAGCACACTGCCACCTAGTGGAAAGCTTTGGAACAAATTCTTTCACAATTTGTGTTTATTCTCTGCTTCGTGTTTTATTATGTGTTTAATCCAAAGTATATATATATATATATATATATATATATATATATATATATATATATATAGAAGACTGGGACTAGGCCATGTTCACATAACGTATATTTTCATAAAATAGCAAGACTGGGAGAGAAGCGCTTTGTCATACACTTCTTCTGGCTCTAACTAATGACTGAGGCTGTCTGAATACCCAGCTAATCATTACATGCCTGTGTGACAGAAGTTTTTTTTAAATGACAGGGACACAATATTTGCTAAACTTTTAACTCTATATTGGTTCATTATAAGGCTGTGTTCACAAAACATACTTTTTATGAAAAGAACGACTATGGTTTTCACTTAAAACAATGGCTGTTCTTTTCATACTGCAAGGATTTGCATTGAAGTCAATGCAAACAACGGCCATTGTTTCACACAATGTGCTGAACAACAGTCGTTGTTTGGCTACGGTGGTCGAAATGATGATCATGTAAATTTTTTCCGGCCATTCTCCATAGACTTGAATGTAATTCTTATTCAAACAACGGCTGTTGTTTTAATCCTCAAAACAACACCCTTTGAGTTGAGTGGCAAATAACAGACGCTATTTATACATTGTGTGAACCTAGCCTAAAGGTTACTTTAGAATAGTGGATTGCCTACTGCCAAAACATGTCCGCATGAAAGGATTATCTATGAAACAAATATTTGCACAGTAAACTAAGGCCTAATTAAGATGTCCGCAATGCTGTTCACAATCGCTGAGCCGCAGTTCTGGACAGCAGTTTGTGCCTCCATAGTGACCCGCAATTCATGGACCACTACATTCTAGACAATGACCTATTCCACAATTTCTGATCCGCATTACATCATGTTCTAATTTATTTTGCGGAATGCAAATGCAGAGACAAACAATGCAGACTTGTGAATAGCCATATTAAAAGCAATGTAATCTAGCTTTGCCAACAATTGCGGATCCGCAAATATGGACACTTTTTGCGGATGTGTAAATTAAACCTAAAGGACTGTCCCTGTTTGGCTAAACTTATTGTTCTGTGCTTATGCATATAGCATACTCTATTAACAAGCTTAAAGGGGTTATCCAGCGCTACAAATACATGGCCACTTTTCCCCCTCTCTTTTCTCCAGGTCAGGTGTGGTTTGCAATTAATCTCCATTTACTTCAAAGGAACTGAGTCCCAAACCCCACCCAATCTGGAGACAAGAGAGGGGGGAAAATGGCCATGTTTTGTAGCGCTGGATAACCCCTTTAACAAAATGAGCTGTGCTGAATAAGAAATGACTTGTCCACTGAGGGAGCTATATGAAGGATGTAGGATTGTCCATACAGCACTGGTCCCCAGGAACTCTGCTACAGGACCAAATGTGTATATAAAGTAATCTGCAAAGTTCATTGTAACTAACACTATGAGGGAGATTTATCAAACTGGTGTAATGTAAAATTGTCTTAGTTGCCCCTAGCAACCAATCAGATTCCACCTTTCATTTTCAAAGAATCTATAAGGAATGAAAGATGGAATCTGATTGGATGCTAGGGGCAACTAAGGGTCCATTTACACAGAAAGATTATCTGACTGATTATATGCAAAAGATTTGAAGCCAAAGCCAGGAATGGATATGAAAATAGGAGAAATCTCAGGCTTTCCTTTATGACCCGATCTCTGTTTATATTCTGTTTCTGGCTTTGGCTTTAAATCTATCTGTCAGATAATTTTTCTGTGTAAATGGACCCTAAGACAACTGTACTTTACACCAGTTTGATAAATCTCCCCCTATACCTATTCTGTAATACAATGATTTCATTTATGGTGTTAGAATACTAGGAACATGCATGTTGCTCATAAATGATATGATAGCATACATAAAAGATGGCCCAGTCTGTATAAGTGGAGACCAATAGCACTTTCCCTATACATAACATTGTATGCCATGATTCCATGTGACAGTCTGCTTGGGGGATATCATTACTTTTTCATAGCACTTAGGATAACAACACCATAGTACAGTAGGTTGGTGTATTTCCTTGTGCTAGGGTCGCACAGGAAGCACACAAGCATATTATACACAGACTAGAGACTGGCTGTAGACATCAGGATTTTCAGCAACTTGAAAGACTGCTTAAACATGTGTCTTCTATGAGTATTACTCATACATTATTAACTATTTACTCATATATCCTATGGTATAGTGTAAATATAACTATAATATCAGTGTTGACCTGGTGGATACATTCCACGTTATGTGATGCTTGTCTGTATTGTGTTCACAAACCACATGAGTGTGAGTAGTATATATTCTCACAATGTATAATTGACAAGGTACAAAACAGCTTGTGAACTGCCTCTAACACTCTTGTTTTTGCGATTATAGATCTAAATTATTTTATCATTTATACTCCACTTACTTGGATTGATATTTGACTGTAAACTTACGTTTCATTATTTATTGCTATTTAAATGTAAAGTTTAAGTTTGTCTTTGGGGTCACTTCTTACTTGCAATGTGATATTCTGCTACATTGTCTTGAAGTATGGCAGGCACCATTACCATTCCTTGCAGACAGGGCTGCGTTGTAGATGGATTTATTCACTATTATTATTATTTATTTATTTATTTTTTTAAATACCAGTGCAACCTTTCATGTTGCAAAAAAGTATTTTTTTTAAAGTCCAAATTGTTGCTTATACTTTGCATTGCTGTATGAGTTCAGGTTCTAGCCCTGAGATAGTGAGGGCATCTCCTTTGCATGTCTCTGATGTAGGACAGTCATCTACTTGTACGGTGTCCAGCAAAATAGGAAAAAACACATTCTGGGCAGAGAAGATATTTTGTGTCAGAGGAATGCAAACAAACTGAAGGATTACAAAGAGTGACTGTGTATGAGGTACTTGGTAACAGTGAAGCCTTTCAATGCTGTCAGCTCCATTTAGAGATGTAGAGCAAATGTGCTGTGCGGATGTGAGCCTGGGATGTGAACTCTACAGACTGGTGACAAAGGTTGGGTGTCAGTGCTAAGCCTACTTACTCCGCCAAGGCCAGGGGGTCCGGGAGGTCCAGGTGGGCCAGGGGGTCCTGGGTTTCCAGGAGTACCGGGTTCTCCATCTCTTCCACGGGGTCCGGGTGCACCCTAAAATAAAGACACAAGACCGGTACATTACTTCTCCATCTACATAATATGAACACATTGATTTCCAAGCATACAGGATAGTCTCTAGACATACAAGGTGGACACATTATCTCCTTGATTCATACAATGGACACTTTCAAATTACATAAGGCAGAAACACTATTTCCAACTCATTAAATGGATATAGTGGGGGCATTCATGAGGATGGGGCCCCCAACAATAACAAAAAGTTAGACATATGCTTTTATTGATTACCTAGATCAGCACTGGCTTGACTATATTTAAGTGTTCGCTGGTTTCTGGGTGTTTGCATTGGTTTTTACTGCCTTCCATTACTCCAAATCATATTATACTCTAATCGTTCACTGCAAGTTCATTTTGTCACATATTTTCAACTTACTTTTTCACCTTTATCTCCGCGATCACCTCTTGGTCCTTGTTCACCAGCAGGTCCCTGATAAAAGCCAATCAATATATTAATATCATTCTTATCAAGATAGATTTTAAATATCAATTATTTTTTTTTAGGTTTGCTATACCTGTGGTCCTGGAGGCCCTCTTGGTCCTAATACCTGTGTTATTAAAAAAAAAAAAAAAAAAAAGAAGATAATACAATGTAAAATTATTATACACAGTATAAAAATATAGCACATCTGATTATCTTATTTGGCATATCTCAAACTTTGAGATATGCCAAATAGATAGGAAGTAGATAGCTAGATAACAGATAGATGATAGATAGATAGATAGATAGATAGGAGATAGATAGATAGATAGATAACAGATAGATAGATAGATAAATGATAGATATGAAATAGTTAAGAGATGCATGAATGGATGGATGGATAGATAGACAGACAGATAGATAGTATTACTTATATCTAAAAACTAAAAATCATATACTTACATCTTTAATATCACCAGGTTCACCTTTTTGACCCTAGAAAAATAAAACGGAAAAGTCAAAATACGTCAATGTCACTAGATGGCTCTCTAGTATTCTATACTGTAGCACCATAGTGTGAATGAAAGATTTTTTTTTTTTATTCAGCACGTCTAGGATTAGGGACATATATGAATGTATTTATTACTATACAAGTGACATATGGTAGCACAAGATATGTATATTACTTGATATATATATATATATATATATATATATATATATATATATATATACACACACAATAGGGCCTTTTGCTATAGTATTTTATTGTATAAAGCTATTCTAATAGGAAATTATGACAACAAATTACCTTTATTCCACTTTGCCCTATTTATTGGAGAAGAGTAAAAAATGATAAAAGTTAGCTGACAGAAATTCAGTCAATATTTTGTGACATAAAAAAAACATAAAATACACAAAACAGACTATGAATAAACATAAGACAGGCAAACATAAGACACATTGAAGGCCTTCTTCTCGCGAAGAAGTTATGTGTTAAATCACATGACATAGAACTTCCTCTACTTGAGACAGAGTTCTCATTCGCTCACAGGATATGTTACTGCACATTACCACTACCCTTAAACTCAGTACAAGACAGCTACATGTCTAGGAGAAGGGCTCTTGTTTAGGAAGCTGGTTAGCAAATGTTGGAAATGTTTCTTAGAATTAGTTACAGAAGAATGTATTATGGACATGGGTTAAGACACGTTAAATGAAGACTGCATATAGCATTGCTAATCATACAGCCTATCCTGATATCCTTGAAGATGGACCTCATTGGCCACAAGAGCTTATAATCAGGTACAAGTGCTGTTTATAACTGCAATGCTAATGGTGCAGGACCAGTCATTATCAAGGGGGCCTCACTGGCGCTTTGACTTCTGCCTCTTTGAACATAAAATGATTGTTTTTATTTCCTCTTTTATGTGAAGAATTAAGAGGTTAATGTGCGTCTTATATTTATAGCTGCACGTGGTCTGTTCAGCAGGAGCTTCCAGATTGACTGCCAAAAGAAACCGCAGGAGTGAAGACCTGTGGCTTCAACTCCAGGCAGAAAAAGGACACATAACCACTCCTCTCCTTGTGATGTCTGTAATTAAGATGTATCAAGGCTTTGATCTTGTGTCTTACTGTACTATAATACATACTATACACTATGGTCATCATATATAGGTTAGAGAGTGGGCACATTTTGGCACGTATATCATCAAGGCAGAAATCGAAGCAAGAGGCTCCCTTAACTGCAGCAAAGACCTATGGTTGCCCAGTCTGTTAGGAAATGGGATGTTAGCCATAGGTTTGCACAAGTAATTTATTTATAACACATAAATAAATAAATTACGACCACTGGTGGTGGAGGACTGCTCAGTTGGGCAAATGGGGCAGCACTCTCCAAAGGGGATTTCAGCGTTAGGGCAGTCTTTATTTTCCTCGCAGATTATCTCGTCACACAGAATAGTCCCAGTGTCACAGACACAGATTTGGCAGGGTTCTGGTTTCCACACATCTTTGTCACTATATCTCTGCCCATCCTGTACGCAGCTCCCTGTATCCACTGTGCCACAGGGTAATAAGTATAAGCGAGAGAAGAGGATGCAAAAAAGAGAGGAAGCAGAAATAAAATCAAATGCACATCACATATTATTTATATACAATTGTCATATATTGCAATGAGTACAGTTATACAGGTATATATATACATGGGTGTGTATGTATATATACATATATGACATATTGGAAGAGCCAAAGATTTATATTTGCTAAATGATTTACTTTTCTTGATAAAATTGGTTTCATATTAGTATAAAAAATGTCATACTACTCATAGTATAGTGATACATTAGTAGAGTAGTCATTATATTGAAAGATGCAATATTAAATATTACCAGACGGGGGCAGTGTTGAGCCAGACAGATTAAGGTGATCTGAGTTCAGAAAATAATGGGGCTGCTTGGGGTAAGGGGGAGGAGATTGCCCTAGCATAAAGTTTTCTGGCTTGGGTTATAGGAAGTTGTAATATAATGTTACGACATGAACTATGGCGAATTGTTATTAACAGCAGGTTTCCCTAAGGTCATTCAGTGAAAAGCGGTTTCATATTGGTATCCAAAGAGGTCTTCTATCCGTGGTATGTTAAAAATGTGATAATTATCTTAAGCTGCAAATAAAATATATTATTCCATGTACACATGAAGTTAATATAGCACATATCCTTATATATGATAACCATGCCAGTAGGATGTGATAAAATAAATCCTAAGAAAAGAGGATGCATATTTGCATAACTTATAGTAAAAGCAAATAAAATAAGTATAAACAATATAAAATGACAAAAGGGTATGTGGTGGGCCCACAGCTACTCTTGATCTATGTTACATTATGCTCAGGTTAGCTCCCTTTGGGTCTCATGCCTAGGCTTGGGTAGCCCAGAGGACCCTTAATGAATGGGCCTTTCTGTAAAATACACAGAGGTTTCAATTCACATTTCACTGTCGGGGGCCAGTTTAAATAAATATGGGCAGCATTTCAACTCCATCTGGAAACCATTGCTGCCAATCCTCCTAGTGCAAATAAACTATCACAATAGTCTATTGGGGTCTTCAAATCAGGCCACATCTTTACAACATATTGACATATCTTAAGAGTTCCTCCGCGTGCATAAAAGACATAGAACTCCCTATAACATTAGCCCTAGTCAATATTAGCATGACCCCTTACATTTAAGTGTTAGATTTAACTCTATTCCATCACAGTCTGGGCCTTTATTCACCTGAAGGGTTAAATCATGCTACAGATATCTAGAAGGCCAATATACCAAGTATCTGCAATTTTTGACACTGAAACCAATGAAACTACCACCACTTATATGAGCAGCATTGGATCTATGTACATTTTAGTAAAACACTGAATAGTTCTGCCTGAGTTCCTCAAATTTTCACGCACACATTTCCCCCTCCTTTTTACAGATGTCAGCTACAGAAAATGGAACTTTCTTTAAGGAATGGAAGAATGATTCCAACAGAAAAAATGGCAAAAAGTCAAGGGAACATGCCTTTTCCATACTAGCAGTGCAATGGATTTACAATCTGTAGTATGCAAAGACTTAAAAGGCTCGTAAAGGATTTTTTTTTTGTACCATTGGGGACCTGCCCAAGCAAGTTAAAAAATTTCTGCTAAGAAATAAAGCTTCAAGCATTTATCTAGAAGAATTGCCCAGTCCCCGAATTAGCCAGGTGTTTTCTCATATATTCCACTATTTTTGCCAGTTTAAAAAATTTAAAACTTATTTAAGCGACATAATATAATATAGGCGATTAAATATTATGTACATTTGTGATGTTATAATATTACATTTGTATAGATAATATGAAGATGTGAATTGTAGTCTGGCACAAAACTTTGACTTAGTGAAGCTATTTTAAGGTTCTTTTGGATTGTGTCGCAGGAATGCTTTTCAACATTCACACGGCCTCTTAAGGGAAAGTTCCCTTTTTTGTGATCCTTAAATACTGCGAGAGATCAGTTACTGAAAAGAATGCAGCTTTTGTGCCTTGTACGCATAGGACTCTAACACCTTGCAGACTGATGGAACGTCTCCTCCTATGGCACTGCTTTAATGATTGCAATGGGAATTGCTAGTTAAGCAATTCTCCTACCATTTTCTTTAAAGCCGTGACCCTTTAAGTCTACTTTGCTACAGTAGGCTTTTACTATCAATCAAGGTTAACATTTGCAGCTCTCAGTGGAAGCACAGGAATTTCACTGTCTAGCAATGTGTCATTAACTCTCAACTCTTGCTATTTCAGCTGCTTCTCCCAGGAGTGGAGCTTCTTAGTATACCTCTAATATTTTAGGATTCAGGAGATAAGGTAAATGAAAATCACTAAGTCATTTAGACCTAATTGCCCTAGCTCTAATCACAAGACACCACATTATTCCAGAGCTGCTACTTATTAGACTCACATATTGTGAATTCATTGCATACTTATACAGCACTACTCCTAATCTGCACTGCATGTGCCAAGTAAGTAGGGGAACCCGTCTGGATGCTGTGTCTAGTAAGGATGCAATAACCTTGAAATTACATTTACACACTGTAATGAATTGCAATTAGCTACCCTTGAGCTACAATGAATAAATGTCAGATTAACAGGTGAGACTAGATTAACCCTCTAGCTGCTGGATGAGAAGTCTTAGCTCTCTATGCAAGTGCAAATACAAGTCTACAGGATGAATTCTAAAAAAAATAAAATAAAATGAATGATTTAGAAAAAAAAAAGTTGTCACTTACGGATGTCTTGCTCTTGGCATCTTACAACTGCTAATAATATCACTTGTGTGGCTGCGAACAGCACTAGTGTCCTTGAATCCACAAAGTTAAACATGTCTAAATGTTAGACATGCAAAAGCTTTGTGGGAAGAAGTGAAGAAGAGAAGGGGAGGAGAGGAGGCTGACTGTCCCCAAAAGTTATCTTGTCTTCATGCAGCCGATTTCTTGGGAAAAGAAGGAGAATCCAGTACCAGGCCCCAGCAGAAACTTAGTACTATCTGCTCTGGGCCAAGGTACTGAAGTTATAGTCCTGACTGCCTTGAAGTCAATGTATATGCCCACATCTTAGTCCTCCCCTGCCCCCAGCAGTGCTGAAATCTGAGCCCCTCCACTCCTCTCTGCCCTCTCCCCATCCCACCAGACCCCTCCTTCTCCTGCAGGGTCCCTTTGCTAGACTTGCCACACTCTGTCCCCCTATCTCCCTCCCCTCTGAGTGTCTCAGCCTCCCCTTCACTCTGTCCTGCCTCCCCCATCACCTACACTCTTTCATTTCTCTGTCAAGGAAAAAAAAAGTACCACTATTTAGAAAGAAGTAGTGGAGGAAAAAAAATCCCAGTTTGCTAAAACAAGACTCCTATCCAGAGTTTGCTGAAAAGTTTGCTGGGGAGTCCTGGTGCAGGAGAAACTTTTAGTTGTGTGAGAGGTGATCTGGGGAGGTCTGGCAGGTTCTTACGGTTCTTGAGATTGTGAGGCTGTGGATGGTTCCAGCTTTGTCAGGTGGCTCTGGCATATTGCACTCTTTACAGGCTCAGGGCAGTGTATGGGAGAATTAGGATTCTTTCTGCTTTTCACTTATTTTTTAAAACGCTTGCTAAAAATGTTGAGGTGTAACCATTACTGTATTCACAAGTATTTTAGGTATATGAGTAACATAGCTATTGTCTGCTGTGCGATTCTAAAAAATATATGATTTTAAGTAGCATTTTAATAGATTCTTCCTAATTATCTATTCTCTCTGTCTCTATTTCTGTGGATCTTTGTAATCCATAATCATTATACAAGCATGTATGCATTGATATACAGTTTATTTCCTTCTTTTTTATTTACTGTCTGTATGTGTGTTTCACTGTATGGCTGCTGCACAGTTTGTTTCATCCTCATTTGAATCCTGATCTTTTATATTGATGTTACATTGTGTCAATAGTCAACTACGTATTTTATCCTTGATTTTTATGTATGGGTGATGCATTATGTTTGTGTTGCACAGTATACTTGACAATCTTTGATTCTTTATGTTAATGTTAAAGAGTATCAGTTATTCACAATCTACTGATGTTGCATTGTATCAATGCTGCATAGTTTATCCAACCTTTAACTGTCTCTTAGCATTGATTTTACATTGTATGGCTGCTGCAGACTGTGCTTGATCCCTCTTTGTCATCTACCTCTTTCCATTCTACATTGTATCATTGCTTTATATGCTTCAAGATAGGTTACATTGTATCCCTGCTGCACAGAATTCCTATAGTGTGATCAGAGAAGTGTAACTGACTCATGAATGATCTTTCTATTCCATCCCGCACATTCTAAGGCAGGGAACTGGTTTTCAGTGTGATGCTGGGGCTGGCCAGGTGGTCCTGCTGAATGAGATCTATGTTTGTCTGCATTTCCCTTTTGGGCTCTAAGTGTTATAAGGGAGGGTCAGAAATTGAACTTTAAGTTCCAGCTTAAAGTTGGATGTTCATTACAGTTACTGTAATGAATTAAAAAATGAATCTCCAAGCAGCAGATTGATTTACTGCTGATCCTGGATGTGGCTGTATACAGTACTTGGTATATGCTGTGCGAATACACAGACTGACCTTCTCATTGAATTCCTCAATCAATTACTGTAATCATTGATTTCAATTGGTACCAGTTATATTCATGATACATACTCAAAATTACATTAAAAATACCTTCTGTTCTCATATTACATATTTATTCAAGCGCAATATAAAATAGATCTTTCATTTTCTAAAAAAAAAAAAAGTGAAATTCCATAGTCGAGACCTATAATTTGAGGGAGGAGTTTCAGTGAAGATGGGCATTAGCATATCGGGTACCATCAAACAGGTATATGTAACCAATAGCAATTTATGTCCTTGACACATTTCATTGGACTAAGCAGATTTAAAGGGTGTGCTTGGGACGGACCAATCACAATAAGAGTTGTCCAGCCAATCTATGGCTTCTCTCTTTACAGGATAATGGTGCTTCCGAGCCACTCTTTAAAATAATTTATTGTAGGGGGTTGTCTAAAATTTTAAGGAAATTACCTATGGGCTGGAAATGTGAAGAAAAACAAAAAAAAAACACCCATTAAAGGGTCTTCTGTACCCTGATCTGTGTGTTATAGCTGAGCTTTGCATAATAAATACCCTGGACTCCCACATGGTATGCTTAATATATATTTGTTAAATTAGAATATTTTTCATAAATTTGGATAATTTCCAAAGTGATATTAAATAGGCCATCAAAATCAGATAGGTGAGGGTCAACAAAATCCATGGCGCCATCCCTGGTAAATACTGAAGAGACCACTGTGTACCTAAGACTCTTCAATCAGCTGATGGGAGTGAGTGCCAGGAGTTGGATCTTATATTAATGGCATTTTCTAAGGAATGGGGATTCATATTAAAGTCTTGGAGATCATCTTTAATGGGTTTTCCCAAGAGGGAAGTTCTCCCCTGTCCAGTGTCTGACTGCTGGAGCCCTCATGTTCTCAAGAATGTGGAGCTGAGAATAGAGTGGCAGGCCACACATGTGTGCCACTACTGCATTCATTCTCAATGGGAGCTGTGGAGGCAGCCCTAGTGGTTGGACCCCTCCCCACAATGAGGTAGTTATTCCCTATCCTGTAGATAGGGGATAACTTTACTAGTTGGAAAAATCCCTTTAAGGGTATAAACCCACACACCGTATACACAGCGTATTTACTGCTGCGATACGCAGCAAATACGCAGCAGATAAGATCTAAATAACTGAACACAGCATCAAATCTTCACCATCAAACTGCTGCGTATTTGCTGCGTATTTGCTGCGTATACGGTGTGTGGGTTTGTACCCTAAGGCATTACAAATCTAAGCCAATTCCTAGCTAAATTTGTCTAAGAGAATATTGCTGCCCATACAGTTTAAGTTATCACAGGAGTTTCCCTGTTTCCCTGTCTGTCTAGACAAACTGGGAATCATTTGTTAGTGATTTTTACTTTGGAAGGTAAAGTAACTTAACAGAATAGGGCAACTCATGGACTAACACAGAAACATTACATTTGCCACTCTAAGAAGTTTATGGAGCTCCTACAAACATGGTGAACTTTTGATGAATAAATGAATTGTAAGCTCATTATGTTACAACATATTTGCAGACCACAGGTTCTCTCCATATATAAACAGGGCTGCTGCTAAAAATGTATGATTCCCCTTTCAGTCCGGTCATGGCTCCATTAAACAGGGAGTGTCTAATTGGCTATTCATGCAGTATGATGATGTGATGTCACATACCACTTCCTACTAGCTGCAGTCTGGCAAACTCTTCCAGGAATGTGCTCCAACAATGCAGCACTGTGCACAGCTGATCCCAGGAGCCAACCTTCTGTAGGCTGCTCACCAGCAGCAGCAGCACTGACATGGATCGACTAATATCTGATCCAATATCTAAATAAAACACAATAGATTAAATCTGTTAGTAATGTCAGTGCTGGGTTTTAGTGCTATTTACATGATCACACTGTAGCTTGGAGCAGTTTTTATAATTTATTTGTTGTTTTAAAGCTACATATCCCAGCATGCCCTGACATTTTGTGCTGTTAAGGGTATGCTGGGAGTTGTAGTTTTACAACAGGTTGATATATATGGTTCTATACTAATCTAAACACATTCTATTCTGACCTGTCGTACGTGTGCTTCTCAATGTAATAACATAATATACAAACATTAAACGTCATGTTTGGACTGTTCATGTGTATTCCAACCAATTATCCATACACTTTATACAGAAATGAGAATCGTCAGGCAGACAGCCACTGCAGGAGGTCTACAGATGAAGCAAGGTTCAAAGGAAGCCTGGCATGAGCTAGGTGGTGGATTGTGGAGTGTGGAGTGTTGAGTGTTGAGGTAAAGACAGTAAGAGCTTATAGAGGGAAGAGCCATTTGAGGAGAATACAGTAAGCCACTGAACATGCTGAACCTAACCGCTATGGAGGTAACAGACACTGGAGGAAGGAAGTTGATCAACTACATGGAGTAACTGCAAGGCTGTACTGATGGTGAACTAAGAAGTGACCATGGTCTGGGGCTGATATTGTTCTGCCATAGATTAAATGTAGTTAAAGGGGAACTCCAGAAAAGAAAAACTTGTTTTCTATTAAAAGTACATTAAAAGTTATATAGATGTGTCTATACAATGTATTACTGTACCTGTACGGTTCTGTCACACTGGTAGCTGATAGAAATCCAAAAAGTTAAGAAAAATGGTCCCTGTGCCAATTCACATTGTCTCCTGCTCCCTCTGCTATCCCCCCTCAGGAGACAGAGACTCCATGCCTCTTTCTCACATTGCGTGTGTCTGCTGAGCACAGGCTGATGATGCAGACAGGGGGCAGGGCATGATGTCACAGGAGGCTTGGCTGGATCCCCCAATCCCCCAAGTGATTCACCATCTCTGAATGGCTAGAAGCAGGTGCAGCACTAATTTTACTGATTGTGATGGGTGGGGGACTTTGATGATCAGCTGAGAGAAAGCATTGCATTCTGGGAACTGTTCAACCAGGAAGGACAGAAACACAACATAGTTACATAGTTACATAGTTAATACGGTTGAAAAAAGACACATGTCCATCAAGTTCAACCAAGGAGGGGATGGATACAGGGAAGGGGGAGGGGTGATAGGTTCTATACATATGCATCTATATTATTTTGGTCTAAGAACTTGTCTAGGCCGGTTTTGAAGCCCTCTACTGTTTTTGCTGTGACCAGATCCTGTGGTAGACTGTTCCACAGATTCACAGTTCTCATGGTAAAGAAGGCTTGTCGCCTCCGGAGATTGAACCTTTTTTTCTCCAGGCGGAGGCAGTGCCCTCTTGTCCTTTGAGGGGGTTTTACCTGGAACATCTTTTCCCCATATTTCTTGTAGGGGCCATTTATATATTTAAATAAGTTAATCATATCTCCCCTTAAACGTCTCCAGACTAAACAAATGTAATTCTTTTAATCTCTCCTCATAACTAAGATGCTCCATTCGCCTTATTAGTTTAGTTGCCCGTCTTTGTACCCTCTCCAGCTCTAGAACATCCTTTTTATGAATCGGGTTCCAAAACTGGACGGCATATTCCAGATGAGGCCGCACCAAGGCTTTATAGAGCGGTAATATTATATCCCTGTCCCGTGAGTCCATGCCTGTTTTAATGCATGACAATATCCTGCTGGCCTTAGAAGCAGCTGACTGACATTGTGTGCTGTTCTGTAGTCTATTATCTACAAGTACACCCAGATCCTTCTCTATCAGTGACTCTCCCAGAGTAACTCCCCCCAGGACATATGATGCATGCGGGTTATTAGTACCCAGGTGCATAACTTTACATTTATCCACATTGAACCTCATTTGCCAAGTGGACGCCCAAACACTCAGTGTGTCTAAGTCATCCTGTAACATCTGCACATCCTCCATAGACTGTACTGTACTACAAAGCTTGGTGTCATCTGCAAAGATAGAAACATTGCTGTTAATTCCATTCTCAATATCATTAATAAACAAGTTAAACAGAAGAGGGCCCAGTACTGACCCTTGGGGTACACCACTTATTACCGGGGACCATTCGGAGTAGGAATCATTGACCACCACTCTCTGGGTACGATTATTAAGCCAGTTTTCAATCCAGTTACACATTAAATTTTCCAAACCGATAGACTTTAACTTACCCATCAGACGTCCATGAGGAACTGTGTCAAACGCTTTTGCAAAATCCAGGTACACTATATCCACAGCCGCGCCGCCATCCAGGCTTCTACTTACCTCTTCATAGAAACATATTAGGTTGGTTTGACAGCTTCTGTCCTTAGTAAAACCATGCTGGTTATCACTTATAATACTATTAGCCACTACATATTCCTGGATGTAGTCCCTTATAAGCCCCTCAAATAGTTTCCCCACAATGGACGTTAAGCTTACAGGTCTATAGTTACCTGGGGAAGTTCGAGAGCCCTTTTTGAAGATCGGCATTACATTTGCCTTACGCCAGTCCCTCGGCACAATACCAGTAAGCAAAGAATCACGGAATATTTCATACAAGGGTAGTGAAATTACAGAACTGAGTTCCCTAAGAACTCTGGGGTGCAATCCATCAGGCCCTGGAGCTTTGGTTACATTGAGTTTGTTTAATTTATCTTGGACCATATCTATAGTAAACCAGTTCAGTACATTACATGTATTAGCAGCACTGGCCCCACCCACCTCAGTACTGGCCCCACCCACCACAGCTCCATCCTCTTTTGTATATACAGAACTGAAGAACCCATTAAGTAACTCAGCTTTCTCCTGATCCCCAGTTATTAATTCCCCTTCACCATTATTTAGGGGTCCTACATGCTCTGACCTTGGTTTTTTTGCATTAATATATTTGAAGAATTTTTGGGGGTTTCTTTTGCTTTCTATAGCTACCTGCCTTTCATTGTGAATTTTTGCTGCTTTTATTACATTTTTACAGGTTTTGTTGACTTCTTTGTAATGTTTAAATGCTACAGCTGACCCCTCTGATTTATATTTTTTGAATGCCTCTTTTTTCTCATTTATAGCCCTTCTAACCTCGGTTGTAAGCCATGTGGGATTGGATTTTAACCGTTTATATTTGTTACCCATAGGAATATATTTGGCAGTACAGTTATTTAATGTGGATTTGAAGATTTCCCATTTATTAGCTGTATCCGTATGTGACAGCAGCCGCTCCCAGTCTATGCCCTGAAGTTCTGCCCTTAACCCAGGAAAATTGACCCTTTTAAAATTAAGAGTTTTTGCCCTCCCAACATGTTTTTCTTTTCTACACTTTAAGCTAAAAGTCACTATATTGTGGTCACTATTACCCAGGTGTTCATGGACAGTGACATCCCCAACCAGCTCAGCGCTGTTAGAAATAACCAGATCCAACAAGGCATCACTTCTAGTTGGCTCCTCCACAAACTGGCCCAGAAAATTATCCTGCAGGAGGTTAAGAAATTCCCTCCCCTTTGTGGTTTTAGCTGAACCGTGACCCCAATCTATATCTGGGTAGTTGAGGTCCCCCATTATCACTACTGTTCCCTCCCAGGCAGCCCGCTCTATTTGTCTATTCAACTGGCCATCTACCTCCTCAGTAATGTTGGGGGGTCTATAGATTACACCAAGAATAATTTTTTCACTCTTTACCTCCTTCTGTAGTTCTACCCATAATGCTTCCACATCATCACAGTCATCTCCCACTATTGCATCTTTTACACTCACTTTAATATCATTTCTGACATACAGACATACTCCTCCTCCCCTTCTGCCCACCCGGTCCCTTCTGAACAACGTAAATCCCTGAATATTGACAGCCCAGTCATGTGAGGAGTCCAGCCATGTCTCAGTCACACCAACCACATCAATGGACTCCACCAGAACCAAGGCCTCTAGCTCCCCAATCTTGCTGGCTAGACTTCTGGCATTAGTAACCATACACTTTATATTACCATCGAGTTTAACCGCTTCATTATAAGAAATGGGATTTATTACTGTGCTGTGGCTACAATCATCCCCACTGTTCATCCGCAACATATGGATCTCCCAGTTTTGGTAGTTTCAAAACTAGGATAGACAGGTAAGTAATGCTATATGCTTCTGCAGAAGTTTCTTTTTTTTAACCTCTACCTGGAGTTCCCCTTTAACTATTGTATCATGTTTTTTTTTTTTCATGAGAGTTACTGAACAATCCTGTCTTAAACTACCTATATTGCATCCAGAAGATATTTCAAGGCTATGTTCCTGCAATGGGGTCACTTTTTCAAACACGCCCCTGGCATACCTTATTGAAGAGTGGCAGATTTGCCCCTTTTATGTGGTGTATTCCATGTCCCCAGCAACGGTGCGGCAAGGCAGGGAGGAGTTGTGGCCTTCTCCTGTACCTCATTTATCAAGCCTGGAAACCTGTAAACTAGCCAAAAAATTTACACCTGCTCCTGCGCCAAGCAGTATAATTGGGGCCGGGGCCTAATTAATACTGGTGTACGAGTACGCTGTTCCCAATAAATATTCCCCAATGTCTTTTTAATTGAAATAATGGCCGTTGTCTTCAAAATAATATTTTGTAATGATGGCTGTAAATAATGATTATGATCATTATTAACAGCCATCATGATAAAAAAAAATATGTTGGTCCAGATATATCAAAGGGTGTAAATATACACTGGTGTAAACTGGCCATAGCAACCAATCACAGCTCAGTTTTCATTTTACCAGGCCTTGAAGCCTCCCTATAGAAGAGGGGGAAGGAGGTACTATCACCATGGAAACCTGATCTTTTTGCTATCATGCTATCATGTACATAACCTATTGTTAAAAAAGTCAAGGGGGAGATTTATCAAACTGGTGTAACGTAGAATTGTCTTAGTTGCCCCTAGCAACCAATCAGATTCCACCTTTTATTTTCCAAAGAATCTCTGATGAATTAAAAGTGGAATCTGATTGGTTGCTAGGGGCAACTAAGACAATTCTTCTTTACACCAGTTTGATAAATCTCCCCCTAGGTGTTACCTCTAGCAATCATACAGGTCCCACTGACTTTTTAAGTTTTTTTTCTTATCCTCATTTGTGACAAAAATAGAAAATGTAACTTACATCAAGATATAGAAATTAAGATGTATCTTATCAGCATAAATCATCTATGTATCTAGTGTTCCTCTAAATGTCCATTGCATCCATTAAACTATACATAATGGACATGGTACCATTATAGTTGCCAACATTTGAAAATGTTTTGCAGGGACACTTTAGCGTTGACAGCAAGGGGTGTGGCTTATTGTGGGTGTGGTTTGTCACCTGCTTTTTTCCCCCCAAAATTTTCCAGTTACAATTTTACAGCCAGAACAACACAAGGCATTACAGCATTACACACCCCAGTATCAGGTCCCCAGTATATAACACACCCCAGTGTCAGGTTCCCAGTATATTACACACCCCACTCAGAACAGGCTGTGTCTCAGAGATAGCACTCTACTGACTGGCTGTATATACTGGCAGTTTGTGCCCATATGATCCAGCTACACCCAATATCATCATACTACCCCCTTCATCCTCCTGCTCCTCCATCATCCTACTACTATCCCCTTTATCCTCCTGCACCTCCACCATCATACTACTACCCCTTTCATCATCCTCCATCATCACACTACTAACACTTTCTTCCTCCTGCTCCTCCATCATTATACTACTACCCTCTTCATCCTCCTTCCCCTCTATCATCATACTACTACCCCTTCATAATCATCCTGCCCTTTCATAATCATACCACTACCCCCTTCAGCATCCTCTTGTCCCTTCATCATCATACCACTACACCTTTCATCTGTATTTAAAACAAAAAAAGCTATACTCACCCATATGGTTCCTTTAGTCCTTCAGCACTCCTCTCCCTGCTTTGCATGAGTGATGTCACTCACGTTCGCAGGGGCAGGGCTTCCCGTGGTGGGGGCGGAGCTTCCCGGAACATGGTTTTGCCAGGGCTGTCTCCTCAGAAATGGGACAGTCTCAGCAAAACCGGGACTGTTGGGAACTATGTACCATTGAGAATGGTAACATTAAGGGTAAATCTCCAATCTAAGCTTTCTTTCTTTTCTGCTTTTCTTTTCTTACTGAATTTGCTTGTTGTGAGATTGCAAGAGAATTTGTACACTATGGCAAAAAATATCTAATAGAGAGATATCTCCTACAAGATAACTGATTTAAAAGATGCTAGTGGATGCATTCTAGCAGCATTGTGCCAGGGTGAGATGCTTCTTTGGACACCAGACAAGGGCAGCTCAAAGGGCTTTTCCAGTACACAAGACCCTGAAGAAGTTCCTGTCTCCATTATAAAATGTGATTTACAGATTCCGATTTTCTTTCTCTTTTTATTTTACTTTGGGATGACATTTTAAAAACCAACGCCAGAATGTTAGTTCAGTGTTAGTTCAGTGGTACCAGCGCACTGATTGGCCGGGCGGGCCGTGAAGACACCGGGAGCCCCGAAGCAAGCAGGAACAGGGACCGGGTAATGTATAATGTCCGGCGGCCGGGGGGTTAATGGGGCGGGCTGCAGACAAAATGTACATCCCTGCTGCGAGTTTCTCTGCTATTGAAAGTATAGGGCCGGGATCTGCAGCGAGTCTCCCTGCAAAAACGCAGCAAGGAGACTCACTGCAGATCCGGCAAGTGGGTTTGTAACCTTAATAACACAAAATCCCCTCCCCTAATAAAAGTGTGAATCACCCCCCTTTCCCCATTTTATTAATAAAAATAAATTAATAAATAAACAAACATGTTTGCTATCGCCACTTGCGTAATCGCCCGAACTATTAATTAATCACATTCCTGATCTCGTACGGTAAACGACGTAAGCGCAAAAAAATCCCAAAGTGCAAAATTGCGCATTTTTCGTCGCATCAAATCCAGAATAATTGTAATAAAAAGCGATTAAAAAGTCGTATATGCGCAATCAAGGCACCCATAGAAAGATCACATCATGGCGCAAAAAATGACACCTCACACAGCCCCATTGACCAAGGGATAAAAGCGCTATAAGCCTGGGAATGGAGCGATTTTAAGGAATATATATTTTCTTTAAAAGGTTTTAATTTTTTACAAGCC